>NW_021939256.1:1280371-2022033 GCF_001715985.3 Manacus vitellinus | reverse complement strand
GAGGTACCACCTGAGGCAGCAGCTCCACCGGCCCTCCCCAAACAGACTCTGTCTGCTTCCCGCAGCTGCACTTTCAGGCTTTGCCCCGCGGGAATTCTCCTCTGGGTTCATATAAACACGTGTATGGTGTCAAGGGGGCGGTTGTCGTCGCAAGGTCAGTCCTCGCCGCCTGGGAAAGAGGTTGCCCAGTTTCTTTCCGGAAAGGTTGAATCAGTTCGAGCCCTGGAAGAGGGTAACCTTTGGTCCAGAACTCGTCTGTCTCTCCCTCGCTCCCCCACCTTATCTCCATAGGGACGGCGGCTGCCTCGGCACCTGTTGTGAGATAACGCCATGGCTAGATACAGCTTAGCAAACTCCTTGTGCAGGGAGCCTCAGTGTCGCTGAGCCTGTGCTAAGGTGTGAAGGGGAACTGAACATGCCTCTTTCTCAGGACCAAATTAAAATCCACGAATTGCAGCATTTTGCTTGTTGCACTTTGCCATTGAGAATTTTTGTCACGCATTAACAGCCACATTATAGAAACACAGCACGCGAGCTGCCTAATTGCGCCCATAAATATCAGCACAGAAAGATGCTTATTGGATGAGAGCAAAGGAGGAGGCTCGGCAGCCCTGGAAATCCTTTGGCTTGCTTCTGGTAGCGATGCCTGGTTTCAGTGAAAGGATCATTTTCACTGCAGCAGGACTGTGATTGGTCGCCCTCCATCCTAAAGGCGTGGATTACTGCATAAACCTCGTATTTCAAGCACTCTACAAGTGAGTGACGGATCTGGCAGATCAAAGTCATTTACGTCTAATTAAGAACTCTGAAATGCATTCAGTGAGAGCAACAATGTGAATCCAGTAAGAGTTATTTTGCTGGTACAGTACCATACTGCTGCACTCTGTGTCTCACGGACATATTATGGTCTTCAGAAGAAACATGACTACTTTGAAACTGGTGTCACATGTCAAATAAATGTATTATGTTTCCTCATGGCACCAACCAGATCCCTAAATAATATCAGAGATGATTTTACCAACACAGATACAGTTACTACCGAGATGGCTACAATTTCCTTTCTGTAAGTTTGCTGTTTACATGTAGCAAATAAGGACATTCTTTAAAGAAAATAAACAAAGAGTGAATATATTAGTAAAAGAATCTAGTAAGCTATGCACTTTTAATATATAGCGATGTCAATCAAAACTTGCCTGGATATGAATGCATATATATAAATGAAAGGCACTGTATTCCTTTTCCATTGATGATCCGCTGCTCTTTTCCTTACTATATCTGCACCCTTTCCTGATGGACATGGAATAGCTGCTGACCTCTTCCTTTCCTTTCTGTCAACCTTTTCTCTCACCTCAGCAGAAAACTGTGTTTCTTCCTCACTGGATACACACAAGCTTACTTACGCCATAAGTAAGGAACATGGGCATCTTTTGTAAGGGGAAAAAAAAGAGTAACAAAGTTGAGAAGTTCACATCTTTTCTCATACCCAGGAGAGAAAAGTCAGATCACAAAGTTTGTGTAAGAAAGGCCATGTAATTTCACGTAGTTACTTCCATACTGAGTCTAATGCCCTGTCTTCAGCTAAAACTTCCAGAAAGATAACTTCTCTTACATCACTATTCACCTGCTCTGAAAAAAAATGTATATTTTTGGTTCTATGACCTCTTATACATGAAGCATGACAGTGGTGCTGCACTACACCAATGCCTTGTTTCTGTCTGACACAATATTTGAAGCATGGACCTTGCATCCTTGGCTGATGCCAGACAACTGCAGGCCTCTCAGCAGGCATCAGCTGCAAAAATTATGAGCTCCTTCCTGCCTGTAGCACTCTGCTGGAATACTGCTAGCACTTCCTCCATCCCAGCTTCCTACCATGAGCTGACCAGCATGGTAGGCCAGGTTGTGTTAAAAAAAAAGAGTGAATGATAGCAACAGGCAGGGCCTTTTTGGTTTTGTTTGTGTTTTTTAATTACCAGCACTACAGGCTAATAAAGTAGGACTGCCAAGGCTACTGTATAATTCCTGCTTTGGCACTTAGGAGACTGGACAGGGTTCAAGATAAGAGGAGGTGCAAACTAAACTCAGGTGGATTAGTGCTCCCAAGGCCAGGTTCAATCAGAAAAACACATTGTTTCACATTCCTTGTTCCCTAGACAGAAGGTAGAACACAATTGCCCAGGCAGGCTGCTGCTTCCTGCTCCTCCAGCTACACTGATGGCTAGGTATCTATCTATCTGATATTGTGACACTATCACAATATCAGTCCGGTCTGTGAAAAGAAGGATGTTTCCAATCCCAAGGGTCCACCTCCCAGCACATAGAGAACTGGACCACCATCCCAGAGATCCCAGACAGTCAATTCCTGGAGCCTCCAAGCAGAGGCTCTTCTCCGCAATTTACAGGCAAAGCCACACCCTGGACAGTTTGCTGGCTTTGTAAGGAGGTGTAATTTTTATCCTTTCCTGTTGACCCTTACTCTCCACTAGTTAGTTCAGCAGAAATGCAGTTGTCAGAGACATCTTCCCCAGTGGCAAGGATGCTTGAAGAAGTTCAGTCCCCTACTGCAAGTCATCCATACCTGCTTGCAGCTGTTTACCACTTTCCGTATTGCACCAGTTTGAGAAATGGTTTTACTGTCTTGTAACCTGAATGAGTGAAGGGGGGCAGAAAGGGGATTTTTGTAATTTCAGTAACTGAATTTTAATTGTCTCTTATCCCTCCTCACCCTCTGCCACCAAGAGGCACATTGGCACAGCTGAAGAGAACAAGGGTGCCCAATTTGAACTGTGACAACAGGAGCAGATGCAGCTTGGTTTCCCACCTGATCTCAGTGGCATTCCCCTAACGCTCAGGTGCAGTTCATACCCTGAGCTGCTCCTAAGCAGTCCTGGCTATGTTTGCAGGGCCTCCTGAACTCCCATTACTGGCACTGGTGCACATGATCACAACTTAGGTGCCTTAGCTAGGAAGGGGCTTCAGTAGGATCATAGAATCATCAAGCTTGGAAGAGACCTTTAAGATCACCAAGTCCAACTGGCAACCCAGTACTACCACTGAAACCCCTGAACCACTAAACCATATCACTCAGTGCCAGATCTAGATGCCACTTAAACATCTTCAGGAATGGTGACTCTACCACATCCCTGGGCAACCTATTTCAGTGCCTAACCACCCTAACAGTGAAATTTTTTTTAATATCTAATCTGAATCTCCCCTGTCTCAGCTTAAGACCATTTCTTCTAGTCCTCTCACTGTAGGCATGGCAGAAGAGACCAGCTCTCACCTCACTACAGTCTTCTTTTAGGAGTTGTAGTAGTGCAGTAGCAGTTCAAAATCGTGTATCACACATGCATCAGGCACATGGAGAATGGAAAGAGGCTACATTGTCTTCTGACAGAGCAGAAATCTATGAAGTCATTTTAAAAGTATTGAAAGCGTAACTGATTTCCCTGCCAAAGGAATAGGATCTGTGTGGTTTTATTAGAAATACTTTTTCTCTAAAGGCTGCTCAAGTTGTTGTAGTTTCTGGCATGATAGAAATGCTGATGAGAGTAGTGGGATGGATCATGTATGAGTTAGATGGCTGCAGGGAATGTTGCAACACCCACAGCTTATATTTAACCTACAGTAACAGAGCAGGGAGGAACTAGGAGCTTCAGAAATCATTGATCAGCGAGACATTTGACACAGAAAGGAATGTGGAGGGAAAATGTCTTCAAAATTGCAGTCTTTATGCATCAGATTAGCCATTAATTGCATAAAAAAACTTTTGGGGGTTTTCTGACTCCACCTCTTGCAGGTCCATATTATCATGGCACCTCACACCCTGTATTGACATACAGTCATACCCAAACATATTCCTATTTCCCAGCCTGTCTGCTGCCCTTGTCCTTCTTC
Source organism: Manacus vitellinus (assembly GCF_001715985.3). Classification (NCBI taxonomy): domain Eukaryota; kingdom Metazoa; phylum Chordata; class Aves; order Passeriformes; family Pipridae; genus Manacus; species Manacus vitellinus. The sequence continues at coordinate 2,018,136 of NW_021939256.1, read as the reverse complement.
TCAGCCTAAATCCCATCTTCTCCTGCAGATAAGACAGGTGTCAATATGAATCATTGCCAAGCCACATACACTATCATAAGGTAGGGTATTTATAGTCTCAGCTGCTGCATGTCCTCCCTGCCAATTTCTCTGGACCTTGGATTATGGCTTTAGCATTGAAGAACCTCAATCTTTTTTCCTAAGAAGCAGCAGTATGATGTCATTAACATTATGACATGATCAGTTGCATGATCCTGCAGAAGCCGGTGGAAAGATTTCAGGTGCCAACAGCAGGTGTCAGACTAACATTCAAGTCACACTTTGGAGTTGTCCTGCTGCAGAGCAGCATCGTGGTGGGAGGAACCAGGTGATCCAATCTGATTTGCAAAGCTGCCTTGAAGCCTGGAGCAAAAGCTTGGGACAACTCATAATAGACAGAACGCCTCATAAAAGACAGCTCTAGTTGTAAATGACCCAGCCTTGCCAGCTGCATTTCTAAGAACAAATTCAACAGAGTGAACGCTTTTCCAGCTCTGCCTGTGCAACCCCATAGATACTGTTTACTGTTCTGGTTGAAGACAGACAGAGCAGGGCCACACTGTCTCATGTATCACAGTATGAACCAGTCAGGTGTTTCCAAGAGCGCTGTCATTTAAGGAAATGTTTCTTTTCAATCACTGCAATTATTATGGGCATTTGAAAGACCAAGAGCTAATCTGCCACTCTATGGAAGTATATGAAGCACAATTAAGACACTTACTTCCAATTAGGTCTGAACTTAGAAGTTCATGAAATCTACCCATCCATGCCAGTTTTATTTCCGCTTAGCCTAAAAATAATTTATAGCACTTCCAACTTTGGGGTCTCTCCAGTTTTTGTTTGTTTGTTACAATTTTTACCCAATACGTATCTTTATGTTCATTGTCTATGTGTGGTGATAAAATTAAATATTATTTAGGCCCCTCACATTGATCACATATGTTCGGAAACCTGTAGGTGTTCCAGGACTTAGGGATCTTTTGACGCAAAACACTAGCTAGGAAAATAGCAGAAAACAAGCAGCTAGCTAATTGCATGGTGATAAATATGCCTTATAATGCCTTTTTTGGATTTCACCAGTTGAGACAAAATTGATAGGGAGAAATATGTGTCCTAAATCAGTTGCTATTTTGGCAAAGGAAATGACACACTTATAAGTAGTCTCCTGTTGTTATCTGTGACTGAGTATTTTCAAACCCTTTACTCTGTATGCTCTTATAATTATTTCAGTACCCTGCACTCAAAAATTTATTTTGTCTTCATTTTAAATAGGGTGAATATAAATACAACAGCAAAGATACATGTTTTGATAAGGCGTACTTTGATGGTAGTGTTAAGAGAATTACAAAAAGCAGTTGATGCCTCATGAAAATCTTAATAAGAAAAAATCTATTCAGAATAATTCTGGTTACTCTGCTTTATTTGAAGGGGGAAAGGGATAAAACCAGGCTCAGTGGAGATAAGCCTGGGGACAGCACACCAGTGTTTGAGGGACAGTGCAGTAGCGAGGTCCTTATCTGCTGTCTCAGTGGAGGTAGAGGACGGAGATTGATGTGAGGGTCATTGATGTGTTAGAAACCGTGGAAGTGGCTGAGAACGGTCAGGTAGGAATTAGGGCTTCTCCCTCCAAAAAGGTGGCAAGACCAATAGCCCAACTGAAGTGCATCTACATTGATGCCTGCAGCACAGGCAATAAACTAGAGGAACTAGTGATGCCAATTTTTGCCCCCAAAAAGGCGCAGAGAACTGCTCAGAGACAATTTTTAGTCTTTAAGCAGCGAGGTATATTTATTGAGCAACGTTGGAGAGCAGCCAGCTCGTGCTGGACAAAACTGCTCTACCTCTCCAGTGAATTTACAGGTTTTTATACCATTTTTACAGGTGATTGCAACATGTTTACATACATATTCATATAATTGCAACATCTGATTATAATATTCATAATAGGCAGAGTCTAGGCGGAGTCGGGGGCGTGGTCTTCAATTTGGGGAGAATTCAGGAGGGTCGTTCCTGTTTCTTCATCCTCTGGTGGTCGATTTTACTCCTCTTCTTCGGCTGAACTTTTCAACTTTCTTGATTTTGGCAGACTTAATGGTGTATTTTGCAAGATTCTTGGACTCAGGCCCCACTTTGCCCCCTTAGGTTGGGTATGTGTGCATTTTTCTAGTGTACAGTACCATCTAACCTGCATCTCTAAGTGCTGGCAGTGCATCCTAGCTAAGTTTTGGCAAGGTTCTTTGTGCTTTCGTTTATACTTATATTTTGACCTATACTTATATTTTATACCTATATTTTGATTCTACTTACTTTCTGGGCCTTGTCTGGCTTCGCTAGTACACAGTACAGCAGGAAAACTGTGACAAATTTTCATCTCAGAAACATGGTGGGATGACTTGTGCAACTAGAGTGCTGCAATGGATGGCTACAAACTCTTCAGAAGGGATAGGCAAGGAAGGAGAGGCAGTAGGGTAGCCCTGCATGTTAGGGAGTGTTAGCCCCCTGAGCTGAAAAACAGAGACAGGGAGCAGAAGGAAGTCCTCAAAATCCAAGGGGAAGTGGTTAGCAACCTGCTACATCATTGAGACACACTCAGGTCTATGGGGCCAGATGGAATCCACCTAAGGATACTGAAGGAGCTGTCAGAAGTGCTCAAGCCATTTTCAATCATTTGCAAGTACTCCTGGCTAAGCAGAGAGGTACCAGTTGACTGGAGGTTAGCAAATGTGGTGCCCTTTGACAAGAAAGGCCAGGAGGATCTGGGGAACTACAGATCAGTCAGCCTGACCTTGATGGCAGAGAAGGTCATGGAGCAGATCATCCTGAATTCCATCATGTGGCACATGCAGGACAACCAGGGGATGAGATGCAGCCATCATGGGTTTATGAAAGGCAGGTCCTGCTTCATCCAACTGATCTCCATCTATGACAAAGTGACCAACTCAGTGAATGAGGGAAAGGCTGTGGATGTTATCTACCTGAACTTTAGTAAAGCCTCTGACACCATTTCCCAAAGCATTGAGAAACTGGCTGCTCATGGGATGGCACTGTTTCCTGGGTAAAAAACTGTATGGCCAGGAGAGTTGTGGTGAAGGGAACAGAAATAGTGTGGCCAGCAGGACTGATGAGGTCACACCTCAAATCCTGGGTTCAGTTTTGGGCCTCTCATGACAAGAAAGGCACTGAGGTACTCAGAAGAGCAACAAAGCTGGGGAAGGGGTTGCAAGAAAAATAGGATGAGGAGTGGCTGAGGGAGCTGGGGTTGTTTAGGCCAGAGAAACGGAGGTTCAGGGGGAATGTTATTGCTCTCTAGAACTATGTGAAAGGAAGCTGTGGTAAAGTAGGGGTGAGTCTCTTCTCCCAAGTAGCAAGCAACAGGATGAAAGGAAATAGCCTCAAGTTGTGCCAGGTGAGGTTTAGACTAATATTAGGAAAAATTTCTTCACCAAAAGGGTTGTCAAGAATTGAAACAGACTGCTCAGAGAAGTGGTGGAGTCACCATACCTGGAGTTATTTAAAAGATGTGTTATTATGGCACTTAGGGGATTGATTTACTGGTGGACTTGGCAATGCGGGGTTAACAGTTGCCCTTGATGATCTTGGAGGTCTTTTTCAACCTAAATGAATCTCAGATTCTCTGATTGTTTTATCATCTATTTCCTTATTCCTCTTCCCTAATTCATTTTTAGCAGGCATGTTTGTATAAAACCAGGGTCATTGTTGCATTGCTGCTTAGCTCTCACATGAAAGCATAATCCTCTGCATATCCCAACATATTTAGTTAGACACAATTTTTATAACTTCAGATGTTGAACTAGGGGCAAAAGCACATGATTCCTAAATATACAATCTGTACTAGTGTCCTTTTTTTCTCTGTTCATTACAAGCAAATAGCAACACATGGAACCCACTTACCAATATACTGAATGGAAATGTAACATTGTAAAACATTTAAAATAGGTATGTGAGTGTTGCAGCTCCTCGGGACACCTGTCACTAAGTCAAGCTACACCATTTTCCGGGTAAGTGAAATTTCATCTCTCCTCTACTGGAGACTTTCATCATGTCAGGTGCCTCAGCAAGCCTCTTTTTCTTGCCATTGACTCCAATTTAACCTATCAACATTCCTTAATTGGGTTTCTGTCAGCCCCGTGAGATTAAATAGTCCCCACAATCCCCATAAACATGCTCCACAGACATTATTTGTACTGGCTGAGATAACTGAAGGAGAACACAAATCTTTTTACCAGTGAGCCAGATGAAATGAACCTGTATAAAAATAAATCTGAAGTAGTTCTGACCTAAATTTCAAACTGAGCATGATTCTCTCTCCTTTTTAGAAGTTTGAGCTTCTCTCTCAGCCTTTACTATTCTAATAATTCTTACTTCTTTCCCCGCAGAAACTCCTAACAGCCTTTCCATCAATAACAATACCTTTCATTCAACCTAGCAACCTCTGCTGCAAAAAATATGTTCTTTAAATCTCAAAAAGCTTTCTCTGAATCAGAACATTCTGGAGAGGTTATTGACCACATGGTAAGTCAACAAGAACCTTTAAGAGAGCATGCTAAGCCTAAATGGTGAGACACATAACTCTTTGGCTCACACTGTGATAGCCAGAGAGAAAGGGAATGGAGGACAAAAAGTGTGGAGGACAAGACTTCTTGGACAAGTCTTCTTGGACTATACTGCTTTTGGACCAGACAAAGTTGAAGATATAAGTGACTAAAGAGAAGAATGGCAGCAAATACATGTGCATTTTAAATGCAAAAAAAGCTTTCTAGCTACATTGAACTATGAACCTTTTGAATGTCAGCCACCTTTAGGAAAAGTCTGGGATATGGCTAGAACATTCAAGAGTCTCCTCTTTCACAGACAAGACCTGAACTCTGATGTGGGCTGTGGCAGGAATATTTTGTATGGTACTTCTGCTCCCTCTGCGCAAGGTTTTTCCCATGGAGGAGCTTGCACAGAATAGTCTGAGAACCTGTGCACACTTCTGTTGGTAAACCATTTACAGAACTCTAGAAGGATGGTGTTCAAAACTAAAAATGTATTGGTCTTTTTCACAGACAGGAGTATTGCTAGGCTTGGTACAGTGCTCTTCTGGGGGACTAACTTTTTTTTGCACTCAGGCTTGCACTCACCTTGCAAAATCCACAGTTATCTCTAGCTTCAGGAGAACTCCATGCGAGGATGAGGTCTTTCTATAGGATTTCCTTGCCATTTCCATAGTGTACAGAATTGTCCTAGATGTTTTGTGAAACAAAGTAAGGAACATCTGTCATCCCTGGATAACATATGAAAGTTTTAAAAATAAAATATAGAAGATTTTGTAAGCAGGGAATGTATTGTGAGCAAACAGCATGAATGTCCTAGCTGCATGTTCATAATATAAAACAGCATCAGATGTGGTATTACAATGTAATAGGAATTTACTGGCAAAATGAGATTGCTCTTTCTGGGTTTTGCCATAACAGGATATTAATATAAGGGTTGACTAACCCAGTAAAGCTGGGGTCACATCAGGTTTTCTGGATGGATATATGTCACCAATTATTTCGAGTAAATTATCTAAAAAGTGCTACTTTTCATGTTCAAATCATCACTCTTCAGATCAGAAAGAAAATCCTGTGCAATAGGATTATTACTAACACACAAAACCTTCTTTCATCAGTGTACATGCATGTGTACGTGCATATGTTCCTCTGAGTAATTTTGCTTCCACATACAGCCATTTCAGTCTTACTAAAAAATAGTGTCTTTAGACTATTAATTCCAAGCCCTATTTCTTATTTCTAAAAGGGCTTTATCTGAGGACAAATGCCACCACTGAACCAAATGTGGTGAGAGGTTTTGGTTTGCTAAAGGGGCAAGCAACAGTTCTTGCCATTCACTGTGGCCCTCAGGGTACCATAGGGAAGCCCAGCATCTACTGAGGGGCCTCATTTCACATCCCAGTTAGGTGTTCTGTTCATGAGCAAAAAAGAGGTAAATTTCTCATCAGTAGCTTTAAAAAGCAGGAGGATCGTGGCTACACCACATGTGAGAAGAGAAAGGCTGTATTTCTATTAGTAAATTGAATGGCCCAGTGATGAGTACTGAGACCAGCTCTGTGTCCCCCAACATAGAAAGCATGGGGACCTGCTGGAGTCCACGTGGTCCAGAGGAGGACCGTGAAGATGATCAGAGGGCTGGAGCACCTCTCCTATGAAGACAGGCTGAGAGATTTGGGGCTGTTCAGCCTGAAGAAGAGAAGGCTCCAGGGAGACCTTATAGCAGCATGCCAGTACCTAAAGGAGGCTTGCAGGAAGGTCAGAAAGGGACCTTTTATAAGGGCATGTAGTGGGCATGTAGTATGACAGGAGGGGTGGCTTTAAACTGACAGATGGTAGGTTTAGATTAGATATTTGGAAGAAATTCTTTATGATGAGGTGGTGAGGCACTGGAACAGGTTGGCCAAAGAAGTTATGGATTCCTCATCCCTGGAATTGTTCAAGGCTAGGTGGATGGGGCTTTGAGCAACCTGGTCTACTGGTTGGCATCCTTGTACATTGCAGAGGGGTTGAACTAGATGATTTTTAGGGTGCCCAAATCATTCTGATTCTGTGTTGCTGGATGATAAGAATGATGAGCATGTTGCATCTGTGCTAATGAGCTCCCTTAGCCTTCAAAAGGGTATATGGATCATCTTAGTCACTATGCAGTAATGGAAAGTTGCTAGCTGGCATTTGGAAAACTCAAATGCAGGGGCAGCTTTTTAATGCAATGCTTGTTTTCCAGGGGCTGAATAGTGTTCCTGGCACGGTTTATTTCTGGAGTGTACACTAAGCCTAAGCATGCTCTGTCTCTCTCCCCCTACATGGTGAAGGGGGCTCAGAGAAATTCTCTAATGCAATGAAATCAGTGGACATTTTGCTGAAGAGGCAATGACCTCAAGACAGCAGCACCAAAGGAACACTTTGAGAACAGTAGAAGGAAAAACACTTGTAAAATTCCTGAGATAAGCCACAAATATGAGGAGGTTGCAGAAGGAAAGCCTGCCTTGAAGTTCTACGGCACGCCATCAGCAAAAACAACCTAAGACATTTTTGCTAACCCTATTATCACTTTTCATAGTTACTTATCTGGGTGTACTGGTTTTGGCTGAGACAGAATTAACTTTCTTTGTAGAACCCCTACAGTGCTATGTTTTGGGGTTTTGAAGAAAATTGTGTTGATAATAACATGGATATGTGTTAACTGTTGCTGAGCAGTGCTTACATAGCGTCACAGCTGCTTTCATTTCTCGCATTGACGCACCAGCGAGTGGGCTGGGGGTGGGCAGAAGGTTTGGAGGGGACAGAGATGGGGCAGATCTGAACCCTGTGAAGAAAGGGACTTCCCATACAGTACAATGTCATGATCAGCAATAAAAGCTGGGTAGGAGTTTGCTAGGGCTGCTATTGCTTGGGGACTGGCCAGGCATTAGTTGGCTCATGGAGAGCAATTGCTGTTTTCTGCATTGGTTGTTTTTCTTGGGTGTTTTTTCAGGGATTTTTTTTTTTTTTGGTGGGGCTCGTTTGTTTGTTTCCTTTTTTTTACTTATTAAACTGTGTTTATCTCAACCCCGATGTTTTCTCATTTTGCCCCTCCTATTCTCTCCCCCGTCCCACTGGGAGAGGGAGTAAACAGCTGTGTGGGGCTGAGCTGACCACCAGGGTTAAGCCACAATACCAGGTTGCTCCAGCTCTTTGCAGGCCTGTTCTGTAATCCAGGGACAAGGTCCACATGAAAAACAAGTCAGTATATCATGATATTGAGATCACACTCATAAAAAGCAGCTGCTCCAGAAAAATCACAGCTGATCTTTTAACTTGCTGTGAATGCTTTAGACCACTCTGCCATTTCTCTAATTTCAAATCACCATTGGAAAGACCATACACTAACTGAATGTATCTATTTTTAGGAAAGAACTGCCCACATACTTCTTCAGAATATAATCAGCAATCTGCAAAGCACAAGTTTATGAATAACTATTAGGCAGTTTCTAATCTCCAGCTAGTGTTTTGATCTCAATTACAGATGTCTCCCAGCTAGGGGAGCAGAAACAAGACTGCATTATTTAAGACAGGACATAAAGATTGCAAATTGGGAACTGTATGGTTGGCTGTAACATTCATGATTTGCAAACTGCGCTATTCAGTCAGTGATATGGGTCAAATGGTATTATTTTTGTTGCCCCTCTGGATAATTTACATAACAAACTAGGACGACAAGAACAGTTTATTTCACAATCAGACTGAAGTTTGCTTTTAGCATAGGAGCACACAGTTCTCATCAAGTTCAAGTGCTCAAATGATCTCTGAAAACAATTATGAAATGGTTACTTCCCAAGTGGAATCAAAATCTACTCATGAATTTCATTACAGATTTTTGGAAGCATTTTCCCCAGTCAACAAACCTTGACTATCATTTTCTGTAACATCTTTCTCAAAGCACAAATATATCATATTATTATGATTATGTGCAGTAAAATAAAACAGTGCCAAGGATGAGTTAATCTTTAATTTTTTGAATCTTCCTTTCAACAGAAAGGATCCATTTCGCAGTCTTCAGTCTGCACCTAAGTGGTTAATTTAGTGTTCAGAACAGGTTTTTATTACCCTTTCTTCCTTCACTGCCTCACTACACACATGCTCATCTTTTATTTTCCTTGCAACTTGATGCTTTTGGTTCCTTTCACTGTGTATTATCTGCTGCTGGCAGTAATCTTAGCTCTTCAACTGACAGCAAAATTATGAGGTGCTCAGTACAAGATGACAATTTTCCTTCCCTCATTCTAATTCATTTGCGCTGCCATCAAGGAATCAGCGTCATCTTTTCAACACATTAACAGCTCTCTGCTGATAGAAAGCATCAGCTCCCCATTCTTCAGCAAGAGGTCAAAAACGATTTTTGTTTTGTAACAACCCATTAAATTTTGTACTTTGGAAAATTCCATTGCTCTCTGATGTCAAATACTTAGGCCACTGTCTCAGATGGCAGAGAGGGAAGAGGGGGTTTGCTGTGAGATATGAAGTGACACAGGCAGCCTAGAGAGGATCGTGATCTACCATCAGCCTTGCTTGGTTGATTACTTTCTTTCTTTCTTTTTTTTTTTTACATACTCTTAAGAAAGTCTCTTTGTTTCAGTATGCACACAAAGGCTCCTGGCATTGTTTTACTAGCTTTAAAATAGTTCTTTAGCTAAATATTGCTGTAGGCTTTTTGAAAGAAAAAAGGATCTGGTTTTATACATTACCAGACAAATCGACACAAAATCCTATCAGAGAAAGACCTAACTAACTTTATGCAAATATTGAAGGTCACCTCTCTATCTTCCACAAGGTGTTCACTCTGACTTGATATAGCATCATGTGACCAGTAAAAACTTACAACATAATTGTGTGCCTCAATAGGAAAAGGTATGTACCTGCACTATTTCTGTATACATGGCATGACTTTATTCAGTTTTCTGTACAGATGAACTTATCTGGTTAGACAAGTGAGTTCCCTTATCCCCAGGTAGCTTTGTAATAGGAAACCTCGGTCAGTGTTACACACACTCCTTTACATTCAGTGTAAGAGAAGCTGAAAATCTATGTCAGACAACTGGCATTAAATTGTTCAGTGAACACAGTTGTGTTTCTGATGGGTGTACAGGTAGATTACAAATAGGACCTTAAGTAAGCCTGGCAGCAGATAGAAGAGTCGGTAGAGATTGAGAGGCTGTGCAGGGGACCCTGCCAAGGTCCCCAGGCACTGGAGCAAGCCCAGCTGACCAGTTTAGTTCAAGGACACATGAAGCTGCCAGTGCCATTCCTCATGCTGCAAGAAGACATATGGTCCTGGGTTTTCTTACCTCTCTTTTAATTGAAGCACATTTAAATATGAAGGGTAAAACTTGGAATAACTCAAAACCAAAATAAGGAGAATGAGAGAGAGAAGCAAACTGGTTAAAAATAACCCAAAGTGTGAGTACAAAGTGCGGTACAATAGACATACTGCAATATTTGCAGATAGGGCTGGGAGGAAGCAGAGGTGGAAAACTGTGGGTTTGGGTGAAAAGTTGAAGAACTAATTCAGCATTCACCTCAGCACTGTCAGAGCTCTGATAGAGAAACCAGCAGGACTCCTTGAAGTCTGCAGCAGTAATAGCTCCTGAAGGACAGGGTTTGGAAAAGAGAAGCCCGTACTTTTGGGGGAGAGGTGAATGACAGTAAAAAACCCCACCAATATCTTGAAAATATTGAGGAGATTCAGCTTTCTTCTACTCCAGCTATAAACAGAACAGCCCCCATTGTCATCATCGCTTCATGCCTCTTCAGGGCGTGTTGGGGGGTTCCTGGGGAGGGGTATGGGCACTTCTTCCCCCTGCTGAGCAGGAACAGTCTGACACAAACCAGGCTAACTGCTGCTTTCCAAGGGCAGTGTTGTAGGCACATTTCCCAGGAAACTAGGAGCTCCTTTATTTTATTGCTGCTACCCTGGGAATAGCTGTGTCTATTTCCAGTTTTACATCAGACAGCATCCAAAATTAATGTTCTTTAATAAACAGCAAAATGTGTGTTGTCAGTATCTCAGGGTGAACACACATACAATTAGACCTTTGGCAGACCTTATTTACATTTTGCACCTAAAAGTGATCTTCAGATTTTGTCCCATGGCTGTCCTGTATTGTTTGATTTATTGTTTTAGCCACGATTCAACAAAAAGAGGGAAAAAACCGCAACAAACACAAAGATTTCACTCCTCCTCACTCTTCCCAGCTGCACACACCCGATCGACTCATTTCCTTTCTCAGCAAAGGAATTAGGCCCCTGTGATGCTGTATTTCCAAAACAAGGATGTTCAGCCATAAAACTCTTGCCTCTGTGTCAGGGAAAATATGCCAGAAGTCCTTGCTGCACTGAGAGAGGGACTAGCCTGGACACTAGCACACAATGAACAGCAGTTAGTATGGGGAGGTGCAATACCTGCCAATGTACTTAGTGCAACACATGCCTGCACACGGAGTGCAGTATGTGCCAAAGCTGCTGGGCTGTGAGGGAGCAGGAGATGCACACCCCTCCAAGCATGGATGCTCTGGCCAGATAGGGGTAGAAGGATATGGCAGGGGATGGAAGCTGCTCAGTGAAGTCTTTTCAGTTCCCTATAGCATTTACACAAAGTAATATCTCCTGAAACAACCCCCTGCTTCATCCAACTTAGGATCCTCCTTTCTTTTTTTCGAAGGGCATTAAATTATCATTTGCTTCTCATTCCCTTGGAAGATACACGTAGTTTTTGCAATTCCTTTGTGAAGTGCAGCTTCTCCCTAGAGACCCTTCACAGAGCTTGCAATGTTTTCTGTCCAACAATGATTTCCCCATGAAATAGGCTTGATTTGAAAGGGAAAGTGTTTCCTTGAGCTGCCAACTCAGTCAAGTCTCCAGCAGCTGAGCTGGCTTTCTTCCATCTTAAGCATCATTGCTACTAATCGAGGGTCATGCTGACAAGCTCCAGACTCTAGCTGTGCCTGTGTGACCATGTGGCCATCAGCTGACGCTATCAGTGACAGCTTGCTGGATCTGGTGGCTCTGCTACAGTCACATGGGGGAACCTACTGCAACGAAGGTAGCAGAGCTGAGGATTGTGTGTGTTCAGAATGGTGCTAAAAGGCATAAAAATCACTAAGGACTAACAGATCAGGAGATACCTACCCAGGTAGAAATACAGCATCTTTAATCAATATTCAGAGCGTGGATGCACTAAGAGATTATTTTGCTGTGGATTGGACAGAAAGAAGTTTTTTCCCCTTTACAGCTTTTTCCAACTGTGGAAGAAATCCCTAAAGAAAGACCAAAATGCCTCCCTCCCTTCTAATCTGACACCATGGAGCATAAATTCATGCATATTCACACAGGATTTTACTCACAGGGGAAAAAAACAGCAGCACTGAAAGAGACAGTTCAGAATACCACTAAATTACATGTGCCATGTAATTCATATTTTTCCTCTTCAGCAAATCAACGCTATTCTCTCCTGCTAGTACTCAGTGTCAGTACTTGAATGCAGAACTGCCACTTGGAGCAAATAAAGTTTACCAAGGAAACCCAGCAGGAATTCAATGTCCAGTAGCTATGGTAAAAAGGAAAAATGTTTTTTATCATATTTCAGCTGGACTATTAGTGCCCTGTTAGGATTTCTGAGGACAAAAATGCTGTTTATACAGCATCAGTTGGCAAGAAGGTGCTTCATTACTAAAGCCCTGTTGAAAAATCTGGCTATTTATCAGATGTGTAAATGGTGCCGAGTTTTTTGAAAGCCTGGCTTTTCCTTTTCTCTTTTGTCACTTTTTTTTTCTTCTGTCACTTGTTATTCCAAAGTGTTAAGTGTTTCTGGATGTGTCTCTAGAGCTTTCTTGTTTTTTGCTGATCTTTTTCACATCTTCATGAAATAGACACATGTTGAGGACAGTGCCACTTTTTAACATATTAAAACTGAAATATTGCAGAAAAACAATAATGGAATTGAGTTTTGATTTAATCCATTAGCTATGCAGAGCTAGAGCTGTGTATCTAATACTACAAAGCATGTACGTGATCTCCTTACAAGATGAAAGGAGAAGACTTTGCAGTTGAGCTTTATGCTTGTCCTTTGCATTACTGTCTTTTCATTCTCTTTTTTCCTAACTATGATTGCCCCTGGAGGAGCTGTAAACTTTGTTTCAGCTCTGCCTGAGAACAATATACCAGCCACTAGTTCTTCTCATGAGTAAGGATTGACACCTTGTGGCCAGAAAGAGCAAAAGAAAAAATAATCCTATTACATTTTGAATCATCTAGCTGTTCCCTATTAGGCAAAGTTTTCTTTAAACATCATTTATTTAGCTCTTTAAGGAGCCTAAGAAATATCAGTACCAATATGGGCTTGTGCTCTTTTGCTTATGTTTTTATATGGTTAAGAATGATTAAACTTCTGGTCTCTAAGAGAGAGAAAACACCTTTGGAGGCTTTACTCCTCTAGGAGTCTAGGCCAGATAGGGGTTTTCTACTCCAGCCAGACTATCCTTCAGGGAGAAGATAGCTTAAGGATCATCTCACTGGGAGACTTAACTCCCAGTCTTTTGCCAGAGTTTGAGGAAGATGTTTTCCCCATGAAAGCATTTGCAAGAGCTGGGTGAGTAGTAGTAGTATGATCTCACAGTGGACTTTGCTGAGACTATTAGCCCTGGGTCCCCAACCCCTCGTCAGACTCTTCCAGGACAGACCTCGACCAAAGGAGCAGAAGAAATGTGTGAGAGAGCCATCATTATCTGGGAACAGGATGAGTTCTGGCTTCTTCGGGATGCTGTTTTCACTTCTGCCATAAAAGTTACCTATAAACTTTGAGATTCTCTTTAAATCTCTGGTTTCTTAGTTGTTGTGTTAGCAAAAAACAGGAGTCAAAGTCTTTTTAGTTCAACAAAGTGGAAGTCTAATGAGCTTGAAACACTCCTCACTCCGACCCAGCATTTCCTCCTATGTGGTGATTTATTGTTGTGGTTTAAATTGCTGTAACTCCCAGGAACTCAGTGTTCTCGTCTTTGTACTAACAAAGTATTCAAATGTAATTAGACATCACCTCATGTCCTCTGTGTCTACGTGGTGGACAAGAAGTGTCAGCTAGGCAAAGCAGGTTAAAGCCACTGATGTGAGCTGGGAAGACAAGACAATAAGACTGGAAAGGGGAAAAAACAGACATTCCTGCTCATTCATTGTGTTTAGGTGATGTTAGATGAGAATGATTTATACATCAGCATGGGAAAGGTGAATTTAGAGCAGAGATGCTAGAGAGGGTATATCTAACTTCAGATATTGGCTGAAAGCTTTTCCCAGGAAAAAAGGATAGTGAAGAAGACAATGCAAAAAGCATCTTCCCGATCTTGAGAAGTTCAGTGGGCTAGTCCACAGACTGGCAATGAAAGTGTTACCTGACTCAAGGTCAGTGTGTTTTGCCTGTGCAGAGTGCACAACTTCTCCCAAAGTACAACTGCCATCTCTTGAAGATGCCCAAGAAAAAAATAACTGACTTTTTCACAGGTGACCATTATAATGATGCAAATGACCATTTGACCACAGTGACAATGTCAGCCACTTTAACCTGTGCAATAGATGTCAGAGTGACACAGATTTCTCAGCTGTGTTGCTTTTTGGGTTTAAGATCACTTTCGAGTGAACCTTTATGAACTTAAGGGCTGAAAGACTCATCCAAACCTCCTTCCTAAGAGAAGAGCAATGCATGTTCTCAACTTCCCACTTTGGAAGTATTTGCTTTGCACAAACATTTAGCTTGTGCAGGAGCCCTTCTGGACATCACACATTGTCCCAAGATACACCAACCACATTTCAGGTCAGTAGCAGTAATATCTCTGTTTGTAGGTCTTATGTGCATTACATAGTACATTACTCTATTTTCTCTCTGTTAGTTGATGACAGCTCCTTCTCCACTCACATATCACATCAACCAAGTCAATTCTCCTGACTGGAGCCAGCTGTGCTCAGGATCCATTCAACATTTTGGAGCCCCTGAAAAAGGCTGATCCCAGCACTAGTCTATTCAACTGCAATGAACTGGATATTTCCAACACCGTGCGTATGCTTTCACATACGCTGAATCCCATGTCAGCGTAAAGCTGTGGGGCTTGCACGCACAGCTGTATGTCTGTCAGTCTGTCCAGAGGGTGTCAGATGGATTGATTCTCTGCCAAACTAGCTGGCAGCAGCAGGTGGCACTCGAGGCTATTCCACTGCGCACGTGTGGTGATGCTCCTAAAGGAGGACAAAGGGTGAAACACCTCTTGATGACCAGCTCAGGGAAAATGTACTGATGTGGGGTTTGTGTACAATTTTGGTTATGGCCAAACCTGAAGGGAGAGGAGCCTTAGCATTTCAGAAAATGGGTCTAGGACAAGAACCCGGAGTTGTTAATTTTCAGGACTGAAAGGGCCTTAGGTACATGGCACGGCTTTCTTAGCTTAATCCTTGGAAACCTTTGAAAGCACAGCTGGAGAGGGCCCTGAGGAACATCATTTGACCCTGATTTGAACATGGAGTTAGAGCAGGTGACTTGCAGAAGACCCTTCCAACCTTGATTTTTCTATCATTCTCTGAGCAAGCTGTGTGACATGTCAAAACAAGCCTCAGAACAGAAAGCTTTCAATAAAGCTGTGATCAGGGTCTTCACTTTGAGGAGAAGCTCAGGCCTAACTCACAGTTTATTTACATCATATTGTAAATGCTATCACTCTGCTGGAGACATGGGATGCCTCTTCTGGCAGTGTTGTTACAAATATTTGAAATGTAATTTTCAAGTTTCACCTTTTGAAACCTGTAAATGTCAGAATTTCAGGAGGAAATGAATGTGCCTATGGGGTGGAGGCAAACTATTTTTGAAAGTTGACTTTGCAGACTTAATGATTTGTTTGTATTTTCTGGATGACCACTGATGTGCCTTCACAGCAGTGTGCTGAGTTGAAGTCTTTGATTCCCTGCAATAAGCCTAAAAGGTTATTTTTATACAATCACTTGTTCTTGAGGGGGGCAAAGGTGAGGAAGAAACAATGCCCAGAAATTCTTCATCAGACATAGTTTTCTAGGGCAGTCAGTGCGTAAAAGCATTTGAGTCATGAGACAGCGTACGGAAAATTTTCTGTCAAACTGTAGAGTAGTTTGAATCCATTTGTCTCCTGCCAGGTCTCTTGTGCAACCTCAGTTTGGGAACACGACAGGTTAGAATACAGGTTTGGAGTTCTTTGGCTTTGAGTCATGACATTAGAATATCCATTAGATGTATGAAGTCAGAAATCATGAAGGCAAATGACTGCACTGAGGCTCCATATGATATTAGCTGCAATAGGTGTGGACCCTTTGTTTATGTCCATTCCAAGAGGTGAGCTGCACCTTCTGGCAGATTATTAATACAGATAATTTATCGTAAGAGGTAGTGGAAGGTAAATAACAACTCATCCTTAAAAATCCTATTATTTGTCTATGTGCTCCCTCTTTCTCTGGTTTAAGGTAGCCAGATATGTTATGATTATAGGAGATAATTAACCATTCCTTATTCTATGGGATATTATTAAAAATTCTTAAAGCATAGGAATAGTGTGAGCTTTCTTTGTGATATGGGATTATATACCAGTGTGCTTAAAAAGCATAATTGTACAATAGAAAGACATAAATTTCTGGCCTGCGAAGTTTCTGGAGTGCTGTGTTTGGTATTGGAGTCACAACTGCCAAAATGTAACTTTAAAGAGAAAAATACAGAATAATAAAAATATAGTCAGGGCTGGAGAAAGCAGTGATGTGTTAACAATCAGCACATATTTTAAAAGAATAAGAAGAGAAAAAAATAGGAGAATAGAGGGTACAGCTACAACCAGGAAATTTGAGATGAAATTAATAGAAGAGACAATTAAGAAAACTATCAGAAATTATACTTTAAAAAGTAAGTAAAGGATCAGGCTTCAAAGGAAAAGACAGAAAGCAGCTCAGTAAATTTGGGAATGGATATCACTTAAAAAGCATACTTATTCTTGATTAAGAGGCTTTTAGAGTGAAACCTACTTATCTAATAAAAGCATAGCTACAATATCATTGTAGTAAAGTGTTCTAAAGGTTCTTAACAGGCACAAATTTGCTGTATACTTTTTGGTGTTCTGCTTAAGTGCATCTTTTCAAGGAGGAAGACTACAGTACAGTCATATTGGGAGCTTCCATATGAGCTCCACTTTTATTTTTAGGCATCCTATTTTGCAGAAACGCAATTCTGTCCACCCTGAGTTTATCCATCTGAAAGGGTTTAGCAGCTGGTTTAGTTCTCACACCTGTGAAAGTCTGGATAGCCTGAAAGCCCAGCTTAATGAACTGGCTTCACTGCACTGGGTAGCTGTCTGCAAGTGGAAAAAAGGGAAGTTTGGGAAAAGATTAAGAAAACAACAGATTTTTGCCTTGAGTAGAATATTTATTTATTGACCCATAAGTGGTGCAGCTGTATTTTCAATGATTGATGAGAAAATGCTAAGATAAATATTTCAAGAGTTATGACTGTCTCCTGCTGTTATTCTGGGCCAGCAACCTATTTTGAAAGCTTTTTTTTTTTTGTCAGAGGTGAGCTTCCTACAGTGTTTCTGACTCAAATCTTTGTACGCAAGTGGGAAGCATCAGGTTATTTCTAAATCCTAAATGCTCGATGCTTTGTGTCTCGTAGGACAGCCGAGCACAGAACAAGAAATCTCTCATAGCTACCTAAAAAACCTTCTTTCTGTACAATGGTGTGCCAAGTTTATTGGCAGCAAAGTCGAAATGCTTGCCAATTTCTGACATCGTTTCTAAAAATATTTTGTATATACGTAATCATTCAGTTGAGATTTCTGGAATGATTAATCTAATTAATTTTAGAAGAAATTGCCCACAGGCCTACAAGTAAAATGCAAGGAAAAAATATTAATTAAGATCACATAGTGAACTTTAAATAATTAAAAAGAAAATGTTGTGTCCCCAAATACAAAATTTATCCATGGTCTCTTTGTCATCCCTTTTGAAGAGTATATGAAATTTCCATCATGCTTTAAGTTAGTGTGAATAAGCCTGCCATCTCATCTTCCCATTTTTACCTTTCCACTGAATAAAGAGTTGCAAGAGGCAGTCCATTTAGCAATGATGAAAACTGAAAGCTTATTTTCCACATATTTTTAAAAATACACATTGAGGTCATGGCCCCACTGAAATGTGCAGCTGGAGGAGAGCATGAGTGGGAGGTAGAAACTGCAGCTGGAAGCAATTTCTCCAGTGTCACACCCTGGCCTGGCCAAGGCTGCTTTGGCCCTGAAGAAAAATAGTCATTTAAAATCATAGGTAGAAAAGGGTGCCGCTTGGACCACCCCTTTCCTCGTGAGAAGCTCTAGAATTAGAAGCACCCACAACCCACTACAGCCTGCACGGTCCACTGATGATATTATTCTGGAGAAATTATTTATTGATGCCACAGTCATATACGATTCTCAGCCTTGTCCTATCCATGTGTTACTCTTCACAGGTTTCAGTCAGTCCTTCATGAGGGATGGAGTAACTCTTTCTACCCTGAACCCTTCAGAGGGTTAACTACCACAGTCAGAGTGAGGAAGACAAAGACTATCACAAACATTTGCAGAGCAATACTAATATTGAGCCTACTACGATTGTTGAAGCCACTGTTGCACCACTGGCAGAGCATCTCACAGTGTTAGGTCAATATGGGGTTTATCTACCCAAGATAGATGCAAACAGGTAGCTTTAGGCTAAACATATACAGGGTATGTGTTTTGCACTTTAAAGCACTCCAGAAATGTCCCAGGTGGGGGACATACATCTATTTAGCCATTGCCTTGACTTTTGATAAAAAAGTTGAAAGTATTTTCTTAATTTTGCAGAATAATTCCTAATTTCAGAGAGATGGAAAGCCAAAAGAAAAGCACTTCTCTATTAACACACACGGTAGGTAAGGACCTGAAGCCTGCACTTCAATACTTCCCCCTGATGTTGGAATGAGAAGTCATTCCTTGTCATAGCTCAGCTATGTTGTAGAAAGCACCTCTGGACAGAGAGCGAACTCTCCAGGTAAATTCTGATTTTGAACATCTGTGCAATCTCAGTGATTTCAGCAAGGAATTAAGTATTTAAGGAGAGAAAGCATTGTTGGACTTGACATGCTGGATAACACAGACCATCCCATCCCATCCCATCCCATCCCATCCCATCCCGTCCTGTCCCGTCCCGTCCCATCCCTTCTCCTTGTACCAAGCCAACTAGTGCAGAATAGGTTGGTTCAGCTCTAAATTAGAGCTTGTTATCAAAACCTGAAAACTGATTGCATTCATTAGCTAATAATTTCTTGGGCAAAATTCAACATCAAAGAGTTGCATTTAAAAATAAACTGGAAAAAGAATTCCTTTTCTGAATTGAAAACCAGAGGGAACTGGTCAGTAGGTGGCACAAGAAGAGCACAGGACTGCACTGCAGTATGAGAGCTGAGCAGCCGGGGTTGCATCCTGAGCCAGCAATGTGGCCTTTCCCCTGCTCCCTTAAGTACACTGAGTGAAGGGCTTAAGTGGAAGCTCTCCCTGAAATGCTACTTAGTCCATCCCTGAGCACACTGTGTGCTTTTGACATCCACTACCACCACTACATTGACTGCTTTCAAGCATTAACTAAGATTGAATGCCAGTGTACATCAAAATAGACACCTGACAAGCCAAAGTACAATGCTCTGACATTTAGCAAGTTTGGGGTTTGCTAGCTTGAAAAATTTTTGCTTATATCTCAATCAAAGCATCTCATAGTCTTTTAGAGTGATGGGGGAACACAGCCCCACAACAGATCCCTTCTGCTGAAGAAGAAGGTTCATTATCTGGTTTGTTTATCAGCAGCATGTTAAGGAAGCAATTAGTAGACCCACAAGTCAGGGCTTGAAGCACCAATTCGAGGCCATCATGATCTGCAGCAGGTCTCTGTCTTGCCAGAGAAATAGCAGCAGCTGCTAGAAAACCACATTGCACTGGGAGGTCAATGGTGAGCATCGGATTGAGCAATTATATTTAACCTTAGAAACGCTGTGATGACTGAAGGATGCTGCCTTTGTCGGCTGCCGCCTTCATTGACTGTTGCCAAGGTTTTTCTTGCTGTTTGCAGTTACAGGAGCAGCGTGACTGGGTGTAAACTGGCTCAGCAGTTCCTCTTTCTTCTGTGCAACTGCATGTGTCTTCCTCTCCACCAAGACTTTAAAGTAAAATGCAGAAAGACACATGTACTTGGTGTCCTGCCTTGTCACTCTGACATATCATCATTCATTTACAGAAAATGAGTTGGAGGAAAATTGAATGGGTAGTGGTGTTGAAAATGGTGTGTATAATTAAGCTTTTCTGAATGTCTCCTTTGCACTTTGGTGCCGGACGACTGCACACATATGACTCAGAATGTTATGAAGAAAATAATATTTAATTAGAACCAATCAAGTGTAAAAATTATGACTTCTGCCTACTCTTTTACTAAGGTAAAAATACATCTACAAACAGCTTATTCTCATCTTAGGTGTGTTTGTGATTAAAAAAGAAAAAAAAGGAGGAAGGCAAACATCAAACACTGAAGAAAACAAGCTATCATCAGCACAAATATACTTGTCATTGTAATGTATTTTCCTTAAACAAGCAAAATTGAATGCTACATAGCCCATCTCTTGTATTATTCTATTTGTCTGTACAATTCTAAAAAGACAATTATAAGCAGTATTTAAGCATAAAATACACCAAACCCATCATACCTTTCTCACTTCAAATCTAATTTCTCTTTTCAGCCCACACATACCTGCTGTTATATCTCATTTAATGCTGTAAATTATGTGCATCAGCATCAGTGTAAGTAACTGATGACACTGAGAACACAGCCGTACTGAATTCTAATCAAAAAGTGATTTTTCACCAGTTAAAACTCTCTTAACTCCTATTTCCTTCTTCCTCAAGTAAAAGAGGACAGGAAGCCTAATTCTGAGATATAATTTATTAAAGACTGGAAACATGCTGGGATTGCCAAAGCAGGTGAGACTGGACACGGTGACCCAGGAATCCCTTTCAGCCTGGTACAGCAATGATTTCAGCAGACCTGAAGCATCATATGAGTCCTTCTTGACAGGAACAGAAATAGGTGATGGTGCCCATTGAAATACTGGTGGAGAAAATAACCTGGGTCAGCTGCTCCCTGTTAACGCCAGCGGTGTTGTCCACCACAGTATATGGTCAATTCAGTCTGACCACTCTCCAAGCATCCAGCAATACAAGACTCAAAGCGAATTCTTCATATTTTTCAAAGTATTTCTGCACCACCCTTTACTTTCATTTCTGATGAGCTCCAAACAAATAATCTGACCTGACTGTTGCCTGGCAAAATGTAATGGATGTCTGTGGAATTTCTTATCTTGACTTGACAGTGATTTGTCGTTTTGGTTTTAAATCTCTAGACTGTTTGGGGTTGTCATATAGAATCTAGTGTGAATTCCCAGTGTGGATGAGCTATGCATGGGCATTAACACAGCCATCGGGTGCAAATAACAGTGAGTTTTTCATATTCCCCGTAGGGATTCAAAATCCTACATTTAGTCCAGATCAGGATGAATCAAAGAGCTTTAAAATGAAGCTCAAATACATCTGCTGGGTTTTATCTATCATTACAATGACAGCACAAGATTTACCTGCCTACATCAGAAGCAAAAAATCAACGATGGCCCTTTGGATGACCCTACTATGAGATTCAAATGGTAAGGAAACCTGAAACCCTGCCATCCACTGCTCTCCAGTTACACTGGCGCATGTGGCAGGGCTTGCTGTCCTGAGTCTAGCCTTTAGTGGTCTCAGTTGCATGTGGCAAGACCTGCCATGGGAAAAGCTTCAGGAGTCCTGCTGGGGAAGACACAGCTTATGTATTTGCAACATGGCTCATGGATTTGCAACACAGATCACATGCTCCAGACCTCTTAGCTTTGCTCTTCACTGGTAAAGGGTGTGCAGGGGGTGTGTGTTGTGACCTCTTTCTTGTGATATAGGAAACATTTGAGGTAAAACCTACAAATGTGTTTGCTGAGGCAAAGCTTATAGGTGTGAAAGCAGGGGCCCAAATTGTCAACTCATTGGAGAAGAGGCCAGTGATAGGATTGCGAATGGTACTCCAGGGATTACTGTAATAGCAAAACTGAAATTAGAATGTAATTGAGAAATGCTGACCACCCCTACCAGTGCAGCACTGACATGGACGTACTAAAGCTGTATTGCCCTCAAACACTCTTGGCTCCACTGTTTCCTCAGAAGGCAGCAGCGAGGTTGAGGTTTCAAACACAGGCCAGAGTGCACATGGGTTTATGCAGGGCTTTCTAACACCCTTGGATCCCTCCTCGTTCAGGGATCCACACAGCGCAACATCGACTTACAGACGGGTGAACTTCAGCCCATTCTGCAGAGGCTGGAAAAGGCCCCGTTCTTCCGACGGGCACCTTCTCTCATCCCAGGAGGGCTGCACACTCCTGGCCTCCCCCTTGAGCTCGCTCTCCCCAGGGACTGATGCCGTGGCTCCTCCACGTCGCAGGTGCTCACGTACACAGCGGGCGCGGAGAATCAGGATGAAATTACGTGCCATCACCTTCATGCATAAAACATGGCATGGCGACAGAGGGACGGCAGGGCCTCGGTGGCCGCCCGCCGCATCCTCTCCGGCGGCCCGGGGCTTGGCCCGGGGCTGCCGCAGGCTTGCCCAGCGGGGAGCGGGCCGTGCCAGGTGGCCCCGGGGACGGGCGGCCCCTCCAGCCATGGACCTGTCCCCGTGCCTGCACTGGATGCGGAAACGGCTCTGGCGATGCAGGGTCAGGCGGCGGCGGTTCTGCAGTAAGTGTCGCGTCTCATGGCCCCGCGCACCTTCCTCCTTTTCCACCCCCGCGCCCTTTCCCTCACTGCCTTGCACCCATCCCACCACGCAGATGGGCCAGCATGGAGGGAGACCCTGCGGCTAGGCCGAGGTCCACGGCCCTGGGCTTGGCACGACGGGAGGGTGGGGGAACAGCCATCTGTCCCCATCAGCCCTGAGTCGGAGGAGCCCCTGCTTAGCAAAACCCTACGGCTGGGGGACTTGGTTTGAAAGGGTCCCTTCCTAACACGGCTAAGAACTTTTTCACATTTGTAAGAGAGTTTTAAGAAGGGGTGGTTTGTGCGTTGGAAGGGGAATGTGGAAAAATGCAGAATAATACCCACCCCTCTTTTTTTGACAAGCTGCAGGAATCAAAAAGGTGTGATTGAAAGGAACAAAAGTGGATCAGTGACTTGTGAAATACCACAGTGGAGAAGATGTCCTGAACCTTCCCACTTCTTTGGCTGGTAGAAGCCATGCACACCCCTGATAAAAATGTAGGCACACACATATGTATCTATATATAGATATAGATATATAGATATCCTTACTGCAAGTTGCTGGGGTACATTGTCCACCATTCCACCATGGTTTTACTGGAGGTGGTTTGCTTGACTTCCTTGACAGACTACATATACAGAGATCCAAACACTTCTGGCTGATTTATTCAGGATCCCTTTCAGCTGGCACCTTGGAGAGAAATGCTGCCAGTGGTTCTGCAGAGACTCTGGAAGGGTAATGCATCTGTGATGAACTGGGGAAAGAGAGGGGATTTCTTTGGTTTGGTCAACTGCAGTGTCTAATCACCCCTGAGAAGATGCAATGCAATGGCTTGGGAAGATAGGCTGGGTTGGCTGGCCAAATGAAGCATCCTCTCTCCCATCAAGCATGCGACATATTGTGAAAGGGATCTTGGAATGAGAATGCCGTTCAGAACACAATGCAAGAGGATGAATATGATAAAATGAGCATACTGTCTGTCAACATCTCTGCCTTGAATTCATGTCATTTTACTATCCTAGTTTAGCTATGGAGATAACAAGGTCTGCTTGAATTTTTCTGACTCATAGCATTGCAGCGTAGACATGCAACTCTCACAGCTACCTTCTTAAATATTGTTTTGTCATGAGTTCAACTCCAGTTTCAGATGCAAAATATTACTGATAGATGTCAGAAAGACTGATTTTCCTAGTTGTCGGTTGACTGTACTCAGAGTTCACTGGTTTTAAATGCTTTTATCTTTGTTAGTATTTTGGTGTGCCACAGCTTTATGGTCAATTTTCTGGTTGCTGATGAAGTAGAAATATAGAAGCACTTTTGTTTCCTGTCCACTTAGAATTATGTTCACCTTTTCCATATGAAGTACCCTACTCTTCAAAAATATGTATTTGGCAGATAGTTTGTGCATATATATGGAAACTTCTTACCACAACATCCACTTTAAATAAAGTGGATAGATAATTAATTATCTTGTGAGTACATATGTTCCTTACTTGTGCTGTCCTCTGAGTTAGTAAGAACTACTGCCAAATGTATGCGGCACCACTTAGCTGGAGCTCTAAGAATGGGAAATTTGAGAAAGGCAGATGCTCTGAATAATTGAAGGAGGTTTCTTTAGTTGACAATGGTGCTATCTTTGCACATCTCTCAAAGCCTCTCTTTTTAGCTGTTCTCTGCCTTAGGGAAACATTGCAGCACTGAAAAAGAGAGGGATAAAAATTTTTTATTTTTATTTCTTAATGAGTCTGAAAAATGCTAATCGCTCAGAAGAGTGTTTGTTGGCTTTGTAACTAGAAATAACTTCTGTCATCTTTAATTGGATTGCTTTAGCCTACCTCAGTGAAGAAGCACAGCTTTCTGTGATCTGTGATGAGGCCAGTTGCAATGGCCTGCTCCTTGCAAGTTCCTTATCTCTGGACTCAGCTTGCCCTTCTTAGCTGCCTTCTGCTGAGGGACTGCAAGCAAAACTGCTGCAATTACAGGAGACATGCTGCTCTTCTGTTTTAAAATGTGCAGTTTAAAATTTTAAAAAAGAATTCTAGTAAGGAAACTACTGCTGGCTGGTTTCCAAAGTCCCTATGAGCACAGGCTGTCACTGTACCTTCTTGTTAAGGCAGTCATTCAAAGAAACAGCCGGTGGACTTTGCAGTCCTTCTGTACCTGCCCTTGTGGCCTCATTTTACAGCTGAGTCCCTGAAGAAAGCTCCCTGCAGGCACGTGTGCTCATGGCAAAAACAGTGCTTTGAACAAAGGCACTTTTTCAGATAGGGAGCAATACTTTCCTTATTTTCCTCACTGCCTGGCTGAATGTGGTTGTCCCTCCAACCAAGGGGAAGCAACTGCAGCTGGTGCCAGAGAAGCCCTCTGAGAGGCTTCTGACATTCACAAAATTTATTCTCTGTTTTCACCTCTCAGCAAGGGCTGGTTCCAATACTGTGTGAGACATTGGACAGAGATTGTAAGTTCATGATAATGCCGTAAAAAAAAACGATTCTAGATCTACCAAAATCTGCTTTACTGCTGGATGCTCCTGTGTCCATGCAGATGGAAAATGTTGTAAAGCTTTCCTGGAGCAGGGCATCTAGTCTCCCTGGGCCCTCTCAGGGTGACCTGCTTTTACTTTTATTTCCCTTGGCCCAGCTGCACATATGGTTCATGAACTTGGGGTCTCCAAGACTGCTGCCTGGCTGCTAGGCTTGATTGAAGCTGGCCAGTGGGTTAAAAAATGTTAATGATCACAGTGTCATCACGTGTACAATGTTTCTTTAGGAAAACAGGCTAAAAGGGCCTGCTCACGCCAAGGTTGGAAGCTGAATTTGGATCATGCTAGTAATAACTGCATGGAGCAAGTCTTAAAACTGTATTGGGAAGAGACTGAAAAGCAGCTGTTTGCTGCTACTCCCCAAAATGTACTTGGCTTCTGGCCACCAATGCATGTTAAAACCCTGGGGATCTGTGGGGAGGATGTTTCTCTGGGTTTTCCTGAAACCTAACAGATGGGGTTTGCACAGAAAACTCTAAGACTTCACACAGAGAAAAAGGATTGTATGTTCCTAATGCAGGACAGCAAATAGGGAAATTCAGCTGGCTGTGTGCTAAGGGGTGTTTTGGATGGCCTTTGCTGGCTGGCTGTGCCAGCCCAATGCTCAGAGTTTGCAAGGTCCCTGATCTTGAGTGGTCTCTGCAGCTCTGCTGGATTGGACCCATCCATACCGTTTCAAATACCCCTGAAAACATTTGGTAAAAGGAAAGAGCTGGGGAAGCTGCAGCAGAAATATTTAGTGACTTGTTTAGAACCATAATCCCAGCTGGGGCTGGGGGGGCAAGACACAGGGCATATCCATATGCTCATCCCATGAGTGCTGGCCACCCATGGCACTGTGCTGGGTCTGAGTCTGGGTCCAGTCCAGGTCCAAGTCTATGTCTGGGTCTAGCCCTTGCCAGCACTGACTGTCAGCCCCACAAACTCATCCTGAAGCACTGCCAGGTATCGGGGATCCAGCCAGAGCATCTACCCTGCAAGGGTGGGCCTAAAAAGCTGTATCCCCTGGTGCTAATGTAGCTTTCACAACCTGCAACATTTAGGGCAAGGAATCGATGGCAAGCTTCAATCAAATCTCATTAAGTATTCATCGTTAGGCACATTTTCTCCTCATCAGAAAGACCTACTAGAGTAATGCTGTGAACAGCCCCTTATTATTTCTGATCCAAACTGGCTGTGCAATTGAGACAGGAAAAGGTCTGCTGTGTACTTCAATTTGTTTCCAAGTGAAAAAAAAATCAGTTGCCACAAAAAAATCAGAGAAAAGCAAGAAACCAGGAGAAAAAATATAATCTGGAAAAAAAAATGGCAAAAGCATAACTTGTACATGAACTTCATAGCCTCACAATATGAAAGCCTACTTTATTTTGTGGTACATGCAATTGGTTCATAGGAAAAAAATCCCGTACAAGTCACTGGGGTTACGGAAAGCAGTCCAGAAATATTGTTGATATTCATAAATGGAAATAATCTATAAGCTAATAGGTGAGTCTGGATTTAGACTATACTTAAGTGGCAATAAAAAAAGTGTGTGCTGTTTGTCCTACTCATTCTTGGAAATAATGTAGTTTTAAATTATGTTTTCGTTATGGAAAGAGAGGAGGAGAATTGTTTTCCTGCAGATAAGTAGACTTTATGTAATACTGGATACAAGATCCATACTTTTCTTCTTACCTCAGGGAAATGTTCTTTGGAAAACATATGCTAACGTACCTGAAGGCATGTGCCCCGTGCAGTGCTGTGATACTTGTGTGGGCAAAAAGCCTTCCCACTCACAGGGATCCATTCAGGACTAGTGGAGATTGATGGATTTCAAAACCATCCAAGGCACAGCTCTTTGTCTTCTCAGACCTTTGACGTGTGGAAAGAAGAATATGCAAGTATGACTAATATTCACCCATTGCTGTGCAAAAACTCTTCCCACAGAGCTTTTGTTAGCTCTGTACCCATGCAATGCTTAGACTCAATCCTTCAGTGACTGGAAAATCTTAATGGGTTTCTAGGTACACTTTGAATAATAATTAAAGTACTGAGAATTTCACATCAATAAGTCATTCAAAACAACCTCAAGAACATTTGCGTGGTTTGGTTTGTTTTTCTTAATATCACCCCTCAACCATTCATTTTTTGATGTATTTCAGAAAAGCTGGAACTGCTTTGTCATTATTCATTACAACCAGGGAACCTGACAGCTTAATGGTGAGGGCAGTTGGTGATGAAGATGTAGTAGATAAGTTTGTATAACATGCAGTAGTTCACAGGTACCAATATTAAGAATATCCAAGGAAAAGGGTGATAATTGCAGTTACCTGAGGAAGACAGACAGAAACTTTTGTAACTTAAACCAGTAGCAATAGTTATTTTGTTTGTCATGTCTTACCCCTTTCTTTGAAGGGCTATACTCTGTCTTATTATTATATGCTTATTATATAAGCCATCCTCCATTTCATCCTTCTGGATACAACAAAACTTTAGTGCTTCTCAGCTGTATTATCAGCAAATCTGGTAACCCTCATGCAGAGTAATAGAGGTCTCATGCTCAGCATCAGTTACGAAGTATTGTGCTGATGCAATAGCTCTTATTGGGACAACACTACTGCTCCTCACTCTCATACGACATGAGCTTACAGATGTCCTGTGAAGCCTTGTCAGGGACACCTTGACCTTAGGAGACAACTACTGAATGAAAGGAAGGTGTTCAGTCACTAAACTTCTCCCAGCATTCATGGGACTTAGGATGAGTCTGGGCATAAAACCACACTTGCCAAACACTAGGGGCAGTGCAAGGAAATAACTGCCCAACAACCAAATATTTCCCTTTTTCTTTGCATTAAGACTTATATTCATGAAGTGAGAACTTCACTGTTCTGCTGAACATTCGTAAAACCCACAAGCCCTACATTTGCAGAGCAGGCTGCATTGCCTGATGCTTTGTGCCAAATAGCTTTTGTAAAATAAAATCCATACATAAATCCAAAGGAATTAAATTCCTCAGTGGGCCTAGGGCCAATGTCACTTAAATCCCACTTAGACTGTACTTAGAGGTGGTGTGTGAGCCTTGTGCTACGTGGGGGAGATAGGAACTGCCCCACAGCATCTTTTCCAAAGCAGAGGGCACAGCATGACCTCCAGGTCTGAGTATGACCCTTAGCTCCTGCCCTGAAGACAAAGGGAATGCAGCAATCTGGACATTTTGTACTGCCTGCTGAATTACCCCACTGACAAGCCCTAGTTCCTCCCCTCTCCTTCCTGAGAACTGTATTGGCTTAATCTAGTCCCAAAACTTTCAGATGACTAAAATTTTTTAGTCGAGATATATCCCTCTTGCAGTGATCTTCTAAAGAGGGTTTCAACCCTAACTTTTTTACAAAATAGGTAAGGATTTAGTAGTCACCTGAAAATAATACTGAGCTGTTCCAAAACTGGTCATTTAAACAGAGTGGTTACAGTGTCCACTGCATAGGCACTTGCAACCCTGTGCCAAATATAATGACTACTTTAGTTAAGCCTTTTAGCTCTGTTAATCCTTTCCATCTGAGTAAGGAGTGGCATATTGGAAAACTAAGCTGAAAAGCAAACAGAAATGATGAAAAGGAACAACAGATTATGCCTGCACAGAGTGGAGGACGTCAGGGCAAAAGAAATGCAAAAGACACCTAAGAGCCTTTAAAAGCATTAGTAGCATCACCAGGTATGGAGTGGTCACTATACTGAGCATCTAGTTTGAGAAGTCCAGATAAAAGCATGTAGTTTATATTTTAAAATATAGGAAATAAGTAAACTTAGCACTTGTCACATGAAGACTTAAACCCAAGCAGCATAAATTAACCATTGAGTTAGACGCTGTGGCATGGTGTTTATGATGAAATGGTTTGTAATACCTTGCGGGTTATGATCCAGTGCCACAGGCAGAAGTTGCATTTTTCAAAGCTTCTGAGTGTTGGTGGCAGCTTTCTAACAAAGCCACTGGATCCTGAAGTCCTCTTTACCAGTCATCCTCAAAAGCCAGCATGGGCTGTAGTTGCCCACAGCTGAGCTCTAGTGCCTCTGCAAGAACTGGGTGTTTCTCGTGAGGAGAATGCAAATTACAGAAGAACATATGTATTAAATAATGGAAAGCAGCTACTTTCTAAGTGATGGACAGCTTTAAGGAATATCCCTATATGTTATACAAATTCTGGGAGGAATACAGGCCTCCTGTGGAATATTACCATCACACTATTAAAATTGAAAAATACTTTTCATTTTACTTAGAGTTGCCAAATTTTTTGAAATGAACTCTTCACTTCTAGTTTTCATATCAGTTGTTCTTCAACATACTCAAGCAAAAGGTGCTCTCGTGTTTGTGGCAAGTAAAGCTCTCCACTTTCAAAAATGTTACACTGCTTGCTCTGATACAGAAGTCAAATTGCTGGGGTAAATTCTCTGGATGCAAACTGTTTGAAAACAACACAGAAACGAAGCTCAAATTTCCAGTTTTGCTTTCAACATACAGATTTTAGAACACCAAGACAAAACTGAAACAAGATTAACATATTCCAAGTATCAAGGAACCAGTCTGCAGTAAAATAATAGCAATAATCTTGCCGCCAAGTTTGTAAAAACGCTTAGTAGAAATATCCATTATATGCTTTTGCATAAGATGAACAGTCTTGTAATGTTTTCACACAACTATGCTTCAGTGAAGCTAGGCCTTTAAATTTAATATAAAATCTGAGATAAATCTTGAACCCTTATATTAAAACAACATCTGTTGCATTCACCAAATCTCAACAGAACAGCAGATAGACCCACAGTTATGGAGGAGAGCTCTGCAGTGCAGAAGTGTCTCCGTTTCCCGCTCCTGATCATCCACAGAGCACAAGAAGATTGGCATGTCCCAGCAGGAGAAAGCACAGACAGGGACCTGAGAGTCTGGCCAGGTCAGAGGATTCATCTTATGGAAAATATGGAAGATAAACTAACTCCCACAACCAGCTTTACCCTACTTACCCTTTCTATTTAAAACCTGTACTGAAGGGAGTTCAGTATCTGAGAGGGTTTAGTTTTGGGGAAGGGATGGGCTGATGCATAATTAAATTATTTCTAGTTTGGAGCGGCAGTACAAAGCCAGGCTCCTGCACTGGGTTCCTAAAGTCTAACCCAAAAATGTCAAATCATCTTGAAGCAGAAAAAATAAACTTCTAAGAAGAAGGTAGACAGAGCAATTCAGTTTGCCTGTAATTGCTTGTATTTCCTTTGCTTTTCTAGTGCAAGACTGCTGGATAAATCCAGTATAATTTAAAACAGAACTAATTAATATTTTACCTGCACATGCATATGGGGGCTTTTTAATATACCCATGCTCTTTAGAAACACTGAAGCATTGTACCAAGTTTTTCAGCAGGAATTGAGAAACTGCCAAATCTTGTCATAGACAAGGGACAGTCTTACAATATTCTGAGTTGAAAGGGAACCACAAGGATCACCAAGGATCATCCAACTCCTGGTCCTGACAGAACATCCCCAAGAACCACACCATGTGCCTGAGAGTGTTGTCCAAACACTTCTTGAACTCTGTCAGGTTTGGTGCTGCAACCACTTACCTGAAGAGCCTGTTCCAATGCCCAGCCACTCTCTGGATCAATCATTGAATGGTTTGTGTTGGAAGGGACCTAGTTACAACCCCCCTGACATCTTCTTGATGCTGAGATGGTGTCAGCTGGTCATATCTCTGTAATGAAAATTGGCAGTGTATTAGTCCTTTTTACATACATAAGTTCTTGAGTGAACTATTTATTGCTCATTAACACTGTTCCTGTGGTAGTAAGCTTCATTAAGCCATTTCCGTTTGCCCTTTATACAACTCATGAACTGGTCTGTCTGCTAACAGGGACTAATTTGGGAGCTTGACTCAGATGTGTACTTTCATGGTGCTTCCTTATGCACCTGTACTAGGAAAAAAATTAAATCATTGCAGCCTCAAGAAGACAGAGCTGCTTAATACTGAGAGGTGTGCTGCCATGGCCCTAGCGGAAGGAGCCTAGAGGAGGATTGCAGAAAAATGCCATTTCTGTGCAATATGTAGGTGAAATGCAGAACTAATCTGTCCAGCCCAGCCAGCCTGAGCTTCTTTTGACAGACATCTGAAAAACTGTAAACTGTCAAGGAGGATAAGGAGAAAAGCATCACGATGTTTTGCCAGCTACATGGACCCCCTCCCCTGCACAGTGACCAACAGCCACAGTGAAAGGCAGCAGATATGCAGGGAGAAGTTTCCACAGGAGATGCTTGGTTCACAGTCCAAAGCGATCCTATGTGAGCCTGCCATGCTGTCGTTCCCTCCAAGCTGATAGACAGTCGGTGGAAGGGAAGGATGGACTTTACTAGGAGGTGCCACTCCTCACTCCAAACTGAAATGTTATCTGCTCTGGTCATTTGCTTGGAAACGTTTTCAGGTGTATATGAGGTGATACTCTCTCTGTCTTCTCTATGGATTTCTGTGGGGCAGGGGAGAGAGGACTGGGAACTTCCTCAAGCAGCTCTTAGCTTGGGCAGATGTTGCTTGGTTACACTCTGAATAATTTTCAAAATTGTGTTAAAGTCACAAGGGTAAGAGATTTTAAATACATATATAAATTATAGCTGAGATTGCAGGGAATGAGCAAACAAATGCATACAAATGCATACAAATATGAGTCCTAGCTGACCTGACTAAGCTCCAGACATGAAAAAAATACTTGTAACTTCTTTAGTGAAATTTTCCACAGTTCCAGGTCCTGATGGCACAGGTTGGACCTGATAATACAGCTGAGCTGATCAAAGCCAACCACCCCTGGAAGCTGTGAAGAGAAATCACATTAGCAGGTTTAGACCCTCAAAAGATGTCAAAGTAACAAAATCCCTTTGCAAATACCAGCAGAAGGTACTTAAATACCTTTGATGAGCATGAGTTTGCATGCTTCCCCTTCTTGCAGCGCTCGCTAGTCTAGGCAGGTCCCACCAAGCATATGATGTGTATTTAACCTCATATTACGGGTGTCAGGAAGGACAGAGGTTTCCTTCCCTCTCAAACTGGGGACTGGCTTGTGTCCTGCTTATCCTGCTGAGTCCTCAACATGCTCAACTGCCCCTGCAGACGTCCATGCATGATATACATGTCATCCTCCCAGCCCTGGCTTAGGACAGGAGCCCAGGGAAGCTAAGGAGCTTCCAAAAAGCCGTAAATTCATCAGGAAGAGTTTTCCTTCAGGACAGAAGACTGTGGTGACTCACTTGCCATGGGACCGAGGGGCTCCTTCGCATCCACTGCCTTCCTCCTCTGTTATCAGCACATCAATAGTGTATATGAATACTCTGGAAGCGCAATGAAATGGTTATTTCTGAGACTACGAGAAATAGGCATTATCCAGCAAAGGAAGGGCAGTAAAAACACCTCCCTTTGCATCAAGTCTGCATGGCTTCTGAAGGTGGGCCAGAGCTGCATCAAGAGCTTGCCTGAATCAAGTCTGAAGGATCAAGCACCTACAAATCGTCCTCCTTGTTTCTCATTTGGGTATTTCATAACTATGCGTCTTTAGCGCAGCTATCTCCTGCCCCCAAACTCCATTTGAGTGGCAGAAATATCGACCCATGCTCCTTACATTTTTTATGTTGATTGGCAAAGTAAGGGCAGCTTAAGTTTATGTAAGCATTGGTAATATACATGCCCTTGGTTTGGTTTGCAAACACTGCATCAAATCCAGGTAAAACAGGAAGCTAACCCGATGACCTAAATAAAGTCCTACTGTGTTTTTTTCTACCCTTTCTAATAGTCCTTATCACCATGTTTGTTACACCTCATCATTATCTAAGGAGAACACAGTCTTATATTATTTGTGAGTCAGATCAGTCATTTGAGATCAGTCATTACTACTGACACTAACATTGCCACTATTCTAAAGGTACATTTGTTTAAAAATGCTTTGGTCTTTGTGGCATCTTTAACCCGTTGCAGTCAATGTGATAAATTAAAATTATGGGAATTTGGGTGCTATTGTAATATTGCCGTTTGTATTTGAATTTTTTCAATTCTACTGTTCATCAGCAGAGGCTCTGAAAAGGTCAGAGGGAGGTCTGGTAGACTAAAATCAATCATTTTCATGGTGCTACCCTGCTGAATTAATCAATTAGAAGTGTTTTCAAGGATCTTTCGTGCCGCTTCCAACTCTTGCGTATTGCTAGACTGTATATTCAAAGAGTCATGCTGCATTAATTAGCTTTTGTGGAGGACATGCCTTTCTTAAAAAAAGGACTGTTTAGTTGGTTGCAGGAAGTCAGTCTTGTCCAAAGACTGCTTCCCTGGATAAATGGTCAAAGGTGTCTATATGAAGGCACTAAGTAAAGAAAATCTATACCAACAAAATTACATTTTATACTTTATATATAGTATATATAATAGAAATATTAGATAGTGTATATATTTTAACATATAGAGAAGATTTGAAACCCAAAAAAAAGTGAGGAATGTGAGATCACTTGAAGCTGATTCTTTGGCTAATTGTGTTTCAACTCTAAGACAAGGGATAATTGTGATCTCTCCCTCCATCTTTATGTGACATAGTGTCCTGCCCATATATCAAAAATTACATAGTTCTCTCTCTCATTGAATTAAGCTGTGCAAAAATTATTAGTAAAGTATAATCTCTTCTGGAACTATGGCTGGAGATAATAATCATGTTTTTCTGGCACAGACACTTTTGAACTATGACACAATTGTTTTGGTATTGCTTTAATTAGCAACCATAATTGGTAATTAAAATGAAAACAAGGTACTTTATGTCTCAGGTATTTTCATTAAATGTAATTTACTTTAAAATAAATCAAACAGTGGCAATAACAGATTACATGTATCTTCTGAGCCTGAGTTTCTTCCACCATGGGCTCGGTGTGTGTGTATGACAATAATTTGAGCAAGGTGGCTGTGTGTGCACCAAGGGCTGGCAGGGTGCTCTGGTGGGCACACCCGTGGGAGGGGGTCATCTGGGAGGGTGCTTTACTCCCCATGGGAGAGGACTGGGAGAGATGCCCTTTGATGCAGCCACAAAAAACCCCTCTCCTGAGATTGCTCTCTACTCTGTAAAAGAGCCTGTCCTGCAGCACATGCACCTGTGGGAGGCTTGTGCTCTGATTTTTCATCTCTTTTGCAGGTTTTGCTCTTGCTGTTGTTGAAAAGCAGAAGCTTAAAACCCTCTTGCTGTGGTGGCAGATGGAATTTGGGGGGCATTGATTCCTTCAAGGCAAAAATGTGCGTTCAGCTTACGATTTCATTTGCATGGAAATCTTAAAATGTAGCTGGGGAAGAGATGCTGTGTTGTTTATGCCAGACCTCTCTCACCAACTTCTCCATAGAAAGTGCCAAAAATAAGAGGCCGTTTTTTTGTCTTGGTTACTTGATGAGAATTGTTCAGTAACAGTATGTCTGAACAGAAATATGCACACTGGTATTGCAAATATTCAATTGGAGGCAAGATAAGGCTCAATAAATGCAATAAATTTCATGCCTGATAAACTTATATGTGCTGCTAAATCCACTTGAATTACTAACACAATATAGAGCAAGTCCAGTGGTCATAGCTCTTCAGTGGCACATTTTTGATACAGCAAACAATCGTGGTCCAATTGAGTGGTCCATGACCCCTGCCCTTTGAGATAAACCTGCCACCTTTTCCTTCCACTCGCTGTGAGTCCCACCAGAGACTGTGACTGCTTATTTTCCCCAGGAAGGAGTGGAGGCCCGCAGCCTGTCCTGCCCAACCTGCAGCCATGCTATCCCTTATACAGGGCCCAACCCTGCTCTCCCAGGTGCTGGGAATGAGGATCACTGGGCTTGCAATCAGTTCATCACAGATGCAGCGCAGTCCTAAAGTCTCACAACAGAATGTTTCCCCTCTCTGCAGGAGAAGAGAAAAAGGTACTCCGGAGGCTGAGATTTTCAGCGTGATACATCTGGTGATCAGCCACCTCCAGATTATGTAGAATTAAGTACAATTTGTCCAGCATTTATGTCCTTGAAAGTGAAACAACCCAAAACAAACAAACCCCGTGAAACTGAGAAAGAGTGGTGTAATTCTCCCGTCCTTTGTTTAGCTGAGGCCATAAAAGGACTAAGGACTTTTAACATCCTGCTCTGTCTGCTGAAGGTTAAACTTGTTGTGACCTCCTTAGTAACAATCACAGTCAACTCCTTTGAGTGAGCCTGTGTATCAGGCCCACTGGGGGGAGATCAGATCTTCTCTCAGATGAAGCCAAATCCTGCCAGTTCTGTCTGCAGTCTGTTATTGCCGAGGTTTCTGCAGGTTTCTGCCGTTGACTGTATCTCCTGTGTGGCTGTATGAAACAAGAAATTACAAGGTAAAAATGCTTCTCAAAACTTGCACAGACTCTTCTTTCAGCTATAGATTTCTTTTAGCTATAGATTTCTGAAAGGAGTCACCAAAGTTCAGCTACTACAGAGGCCACTTTCGTTACAGTGGCTCACCCCCCCTTTGGGCTCCAAACTCATGCCCACCTCCTCACAGATGCTATGATCTTCTGCCCACTAATTCAAAAAGGAGAAGATTGTCTCTATGAGGCTCTTCCCAAGCCATTACATAGCATCTAGAGGAACATATTTGGGGAAAACAAGAGGACAAGACATCAGCAGCCTTACAAAAATGAGCTTCTAAGATACTGTGCCCAAGTGGACCAGTTCCAGCTCCCTTTCCTGACCCTGCAGAGAAAAAAGTCCTACCATGTTCCCAATGTCTTTATATTTGCTAGCTATAAGAAAGACAGCCAACCATAATCACAGTGGGATTTGCTCATAGTATTTATACAGCATTTCTCTAATACACATCATAATGTGACCACTTTTTGTCCCTAAGCATTACACTGCTTAATTTAGATGGAAAAATTAGCACAATTATCAACTGAAGCCAAAAAAAGCCATGCTGGGATGCTTCAGTACATAAAATTAAAATGCAAGATAGAATAATTGCATATATTTTTATTCAGATAATATGGCAGCCTATAAGCAAGGTATTTCTCATCTCATGTGAGATTTTTTTCTGAGAGTTATGATTTTTATGGGATAACAGCTCCCCAACAGAGTAGAGGCATGGCTACTGCTGGTAGCTGCTGGATGCTCTGTGCTGGTCCTGTACCCGTGCAGGCAGCCAGACCCACTGCCCAGGGGTGATTCATGTCCCAGAAATACCCATTTTCAGAAAGCAGAAAAGGATAAAAAGTGTGCAGGAAGCAAAGTAGATTGACTGGAGCAGTGAACAACATTGGGTACCAGGGAATGGTCTCTGGTCTCATGTTAGCACTGGCCTGATCCTGCTCAGGAAAGACCTTTATGCACAGGTGGAAAGTAAATGCACTGGGGTAGTGCTGAAGAGTTATTAATGCTGGTGCTCCTCCACATTAGTTCAGTTTCTATCTCCTTATTACTGTGGTCAAGGTTTGGCGTGATCTGGAGGAAGCTGACTTTGGTCTCATTACCTTCATTTCCTGATTTCATGCTAATTAGCCGCAATAGTTTAATGCAAGTCCTGTCTTTTTCTGTTAATAATTTACCGCTGATATTCCTTTGTTAAATACCCAGAGAGACTATAAATAGAGATGTTGATAAAAATTAATTCTTTAGCTTGTTTGAGTGAGGCTATACTAGACACTCATTAACACCCTGCTACATTTTCCCTTACAAGACGGGGCTTCTGGCACCATCCCGCCTTGTCTGTAGGCACCTATAGCTGTCATCTAGAAGCACTCAAAGTATTTTGGACATGTTGCTAATTAAAGCCCAGAGCTACAAGGGGATTTAGGTGGAACAGGCATCCCTGACAATTGTAAATGTTGAATAACGAAGTGATACAGCTGCTTTGTTCTGTGCCAAAACACATGCTGGTATGTGTGTGTTAAGAGCACCATGACCCACCCAGAAGAACCAGCTGCTAGGGGGAATTGTTTGTTGCTTAGGTTTTCCTGACTGAGCTCCATTAAAGGGCTCATGGTGGGAGTAGATGAATGCTGGTGTCAACAACAGGGTGGACGGGCCCACCACAAAGCCCATATAAATGGCTTTATCCTGTGAAAGAGCCTCCTCCTACTGCCTGGGAACATCAGGCTGCTGCACTGAAAATAGTCTCATGTCTGAGAGTTACTGAGATATTCAATAGCCTTTCTTGAAGTCAGTAGTGAAACTTTGTGGGGGTGTGCTTACTGGTGAAAATTTTGATGCCTGTGACTTGAAGAGCTTTGAGTAGTCTGAGTCTCAGTGCTGCCAATGGACTAAGGAGGTCAGGTTCCTTAGTGCAACCAAAGTTGCACTGTGGGTCAAACAGTTTTTGTTCTTTTTTGTTTGTGTTTGATGTTGGGTTTTTTTAGCCTTTCCATTATGCACAAGCACACAGGACCACGCAAGAAATCAGGAAATTTTGATTTAACAATACTTTTGAGATCTTTGTAATAGCTTTCCACTGCGCTTCACTCAGTTTGTTTTTATATGTCTAAACTGATGTTTGTAACAACTCTTGTAATTCTGAAAATAGTCCTTCCTCTTCGTTCCCTCTGCCACTCCATTAGCATTGCAGCAATAGTCATGAGGGATTCAGGAATGGTAAAATTAACTTTGAAGCCTCTTTCTCTTTGGAGGATGACAAAAAG
Organism: Manacus vitellinus; assembly: GCF_001715985.3. Taxonomy (NCBI): domain Eukaryota; kingdom Metazoa; phylum Chordata; class Aves; order Passeriformes; family Pipridae; genus Manacus; species Manacus vitellinus. The sequence continues at coordinate 1,980,447 of NW_021939256.1, read as the reverse complement.
ACAGTGTAACTGGTAACCTCTGTATTATCTAGTGACCTATTGCAAAGAGACAGTTTTAAGGTGTCAAAAATAAGACCTAAGGTTTGGTTTGGGTTGGAAGGCCTCCTGCTGGGAATACATTTGTCTGTGAGTGGTTTTACTTGCTAGCTGATGACATTTAGTATTCAGCAATAGAAATAGTTAGGAAGGAGAACCTGGAAAAGCTATGAAGCTGTAGTGTGTTACTGAGATCTGTGGTAGGACTGGATTCCAGATACAAAGTATTAACTTTGTCATTGTGTCTAATTATATAAACTATATAATGGGGGGGACAGGAATATAACCCAGGTCTTCTTAATTTCAGCATCTTCTAAGTCTGTTCTGTCAATGTGAGGTAGTTGCTCTGTCTGAAAGAAGATTCCTTGCAGGAGATAAGGACATATACTCACTCCCTTGTTGAAACTGCTTAGAGTCAACAATGATGCTAGTTAATAAGTTCAAAGTATATAACTAATTGTTTCAGTGAGACAAGACCAAAGGGGACCTTCTCTTGTCAGCCTACAGATACAATTGGAAATGCAAAAAACGTGGGTTTGGGCACAGAAACTCTTCTTCAGGCTGGAAGCAACAGACTGACACCAAGTCATGTGTAATGGAGTTGAGTAATAGCTTCAGAAAACTGCAGAGTTTATCCCAACGATGCTAATCATTTAGATATCTCAAGGGAAGAGCATGTCTTGTAACTGTGGAGCAATGGGGAATGCTAGACAGAAAGAGGGTGATTAAGTCATTAGCCCCATCATACAGAGAACAATAGGTAGCCATTACATTAAGGGCTTAACTAGGATAAGACAAGGGAGAATCGTTTTGTGCAACGAAATCAATTTCTCAGTTACATTTATTCTTTTTAATAACAGTGGATTTATGAATTTTACTTCCCAGCCTAGTATTTGGAAATATTTTGTGGACTTACATTTGGTTTTTTATGTTTATGTCATGATATGCATCAAGAAAGACCCTGCAGGATGAAAACAGAACACAGATGCAGAGAGTGCTGATATTGCAGTGTTGTAAAGAATAGCACACCACCTTCCTGCTGTGCCCTGTGCAGACACGTGGCCTTTGGGACATTTTTCTATTTTAGATGATGTGGTGGGCACTCGTGTGAGAGGAACTGATAGTGCTATTTAACACCTAGCAACCTGGTTTCAATAACAAGTCAGCCCACGAAGCAAGAAAATATTCCTGTTATGGCTACGTCTTAAACCTCAGTCTCAAATGTCCTCAACCCCAAAACGATCACAAGCGGATCATTGTAGCTAAGTTGCCCTCTCTGCATGTCAATGTGTGAGAGCCTGGAGCCAGTGAAAGGTGTGTGTTATGTTAATGAGATTGATGAGAAATTAAGAATACTGAGAATTTATATGAAAGGGGAGGAAAGACTGTTAGACTAGTTAGATCCCAAAGAAACCCTCACTGGCTGCAGCAGACTGACAGATGAGTTTTTCTGCTTGGCTACAACTGGGTTTTTATAAACATGTTTGATAGGTTCAAGGAGGAAAAGGGTGGTAAGGGAAGGAGTGCCTGTAAATGCCTTCTCCAAGCATTGACTTCTACCCCTATGTATATTCTAGCAGTGGGATGATTTCCTTTTCCCCCACCTTTTTTCTCCTTCTTTTTTTCTTTAAAGAGGGTGTTGCCAAGGGGTGTGCTATGACAGCAGGATCCTGCAGCATGTTATTTGCTTCCTTCCTAATCAAAATATTATGGAGTTGTTATTGCATATCCCTGCTGTAATTTTGGAAATGTAATCCTCAGCATTTGGGGGATCACACTCCTCCCTGCCATGTAAACTTCCTAAGCAAATTCTCTGCCAAGTTTTCAAGTGTTCCAATTTCAAGTTATTTTGATCTTATCTCTGTTGTGTTTCCTTAGTGTATTTTGCTGTTAAAGATTCTTTATCACAGTCAGAAATTACGTACAATTACACTCTGGATCTGTGAACGCAGGCCATGCAGTCCAGAGCTCTCTCATTTAGGAAGACTGAGCAAAAAGTTACCTCTGCTGCTCCGGGAACTCACTTTGAGAAGAGGCACAGACTTTATAGCTTTGGTTTGAACTGCTGGAATTTGGCTCACCTAAATTTAATATTCCACATATTACATACAAAGGTGACCCCTTTAACTTCAGCTAGTTTGGAGTTTAAGTCTTACTAAAGATTGCTAGAATTTTCTAGTCTAAAAGCTACAACGTTCTTTCGATAGAGCCAAGCTGACAGGGGCATAAAAATAAAGATGTTTTGAGTTGTGACTAGTGCCCCTAAATGATACAATAACAGAAATGGGTAATAAATCTCACTTTGCAATTCCTAAAATCTTTCTGTAGAGGGAGGGCATCCTGAGGGAGTTCCCCCAGCAGCTGCTTTTCAGTGGCTGTTGAAATGCCTGCCATGTGTAGCAAGGGCGTAGCTGGTTTGAGACCCCTTCACACAGACTTGCCTGTCAGTTGTCAGCTGTGCTGCTAAAGATGGCTCCCCTTGGTGCCTGCCAGCTACACGGCTTGGAAACTCCAGCAGCAGCTCTGGCACAGCTGCACTGCCTTTGCTGCTGGCACATAGATTAATGCAAAGATGGAGAACATCATGTAACAGCCCAAATCTTTATGCTGATCCTGGGGCTCTTCCTCCATACTGGGGAAGAACTTTGTGTACTTTAGGATGATTACATATCTGATGATTTTTTTTTAAAACATCTTTTCTTAACTGCTTGCTGTTCTGCCCTCTTTCTTGGATGTCCAGGCTCTTGCAGCCTGGTGCTCCTACAGCAGCACAGAGTACTGGGGAGCAACGAAAGACACATTCATCCTGGTGAGACTCAAGTGGTGTAACCCAGGCATTCATTTGCACTCACACTCAGAGACCTATTTCCACAGTCTGAGTTAAATTCAGGGAGTGGCATACAAGATAGGAAGCATACCTTCTAGTATGGCTGTTTGGAAACCTCCATAGCATATCTTGGGTTAATGAAACACTTCACACACTAAAATGATGCACTATGCACGAAGTGTACTTGCTTCGATATGCTGAGGTAGATGGGGGCAGAGACTATAATTGATAAAGCAATGAAAAACTGGCTTTAGGAGAAGAGCTTTGACAACTCTGAGCATCCCATGGAGCAGGCAGGAATATGAGGTGCTAAGGTCGCAGACAAAAGCACACAGTAAAGCACAAAAGCACAAGTAAAAGCACAGACAAAAGCACAAGTAAAACCAGAGGGCTTAACTTTTGTACCTTGGAAGCAGCTAAACTTGCTGCTCCAGAGCTGATTGCACTTTGCCCCATGACAAGGTGAGCACTGCATTATCCACAGGTCACCGAATGAGAGGCTAAAGAAGATACTCATACGCAGTAGGACATCAGTAGCTCCACTGTACCACATGCTAGTGAGGAATGACTACTCCCATCTCCCACTAAAACTGAGCTTCACACCTCCGTGAAGCAAGCCAGCAGCCATGAGGTCCACATGGTGATTCTGAGTCCTGCCTCATCTTACCATGCAGGAATGGCTTTTAAAAAGCTTTAACAAACATTTTACATCAGCCACAGTCTTGATAATGCACAGAAAGGCTTTGTTTGTGTCAAAAGCTCCCTGTGATACTGTTGAGACAAGTAGAACGTTCATTTATGAGCATTTTTCTCCTCTAGGGGCTGCTGGGGTTGCTGGACCATACTTTGCAACCTTGAGTGAGCGTTCCCTGGTTTATATTGTGTTCTTTCTGGGATCTCAGACCTCATGCAAACCAGCATTCTCCTGCTGGGACAGTCATGCAAATAAACAACTCACTGTTATTTTATGACTCTCCTTGATTTTCTCAGCGAGACATTTCTAAGCAGCAAATAATGAAAGCAATACCGCATAGCATCATCTCTCTGTGCTAAGCTGGAGTGCTCTAGCACTTGCAGCTGGGCATTGCACATCCCTGAATGTTGGGCTGGCTTAGATATGAACCATCCTGCCTTCCAATTTCTTTATTACTAGTTTTAAAAAGCCTTTACTTACGTAAAGTATTTCCTTTGCATATGAAAACTACCAGCAACAGCTGATGCATGATGTTATTCAGCTGAATCAACCCATTCATTCCCCACCACAAATAGCACATGTTTTGCCCCTCTATGTCATATACAAAGAGAGTTTTCCCACCAACTCAAAGCTACTTCATCTGGACACAGTTGCTCTCTGCCTTGCCCTGTACCTCTGTACCTCCCAGCAGCTTGTGTGCTTGTTACATCTCATGTACAGTGTGATATCAGATGCTTGCTAGCTGGAGTGGCCAGCAACAAGCAGAGCTGAAACAGTGCCAAGCATGAGGGCTGAGGCAACACTTAAGCATCCGAAACTTCCCCTGCTGGCAGCAACAAGTATCAGGTGTGGTTTGGGTTTTTTTTTGTGCAGACCCAGCTGTGAGGTCAGGGCAGGACAACAGGGGACAATTCTCTATCAGGGCATGGGAGGCAGGGAAAGAGGTGCTTGGGGGGTGCCAAGTAGCACTGGGCTTGGGGGACTGGGAGCAGCTATGCCTTGGTTTCATCAAGGGGGCTGCTCACCCATAGCAGTCATCCTGCTGCCCACCTGGTTGAGATCCCAGACCCTGCGGCAAATCTGTCAGACCAACCCATAGGATCAACCCCTTGGCACAAACCCAGCAGATTCTGCTCTGCAGTCCATTACTATTATAAAATTGAGAGTATGATATGAAACTACAGCATTCATTTCACTTTAGAAAGGGGATGTTGGACTCAAAACCATAACTCTTCTGGACAAGTACGTATTTTTGTTTCTTGAATCAATCAATCTTTGCCCGTGTTATCCCTCTGACAAGTGATCCAATAAAATTCAGGAAAAGGCTTGGCGTTATTGCAAATAAAGGCTTCCTAAATATCTTGCTCAAGAAAAACAAGGAGAAAAATCCCTAATCAATATATTTCCTTTAAAATGTACATAAATTCAAAGTATTTGCTAAAAGTAAATGTTGTGTTGATGTTTAATATTGAATTGCAGCAGGGCAGAACAGGGTTAGACTTTAGGCAACATTTTTTAACGGTTCAGATCACAGAGCAGTGGGACAGGCTTCTGGGAAAGGCCAAGATCCCCATCACTCGAGCTCTTAGGGACCAACTTAGCCAATATCTGTCTAGAGTGGTCTTGCCTTGAGGCAGAAGAATTAATTTCTGCAGGTCGCTTCCAGCCCTATTTAATTTTCTGTACTTCTAGATTTTTCCTCTGTATCTCTGCCCTTTACTGATGTCCCCAGCTAGTGTTGGGTGGCAGCCACCAACAGCTCACAACATGGTGCCAAGGCAGGAAGCGGATGCCCTGTGGGGTACAGGGGGAACAAGGAGGGAAGCTTCCAGGTGCTCACCTCCTCCCTGAGCCGAAGGAATGGTGATGGAGGCAGTAACACTGTCTCCTGCTCAGGAGATATGGCTGCTCCACTTCACACATCACAGATGGGGACCCCATCCCAGTCAGCACCGAACAACATCTTCGCTGCCTGGGTGTACTGCTTTTATAATCAGGCATTTTCTGTGTTTAGAAAAACAAACAAAAATACTGAAGTGTTCTCCTTTTAAGTTATTCTATGAATGAGATGCTTATCTTTTAGTGCACTTTATTTTTCTGGATTGCCAAAAATCTGCTGACGAGGAAAATTGCTGAGGGTTTATTTTGTGATGAGAGGACACACGATGTAGAACACACCCTGAGATTTGCACAGGGTGACTGAGCAGCAGCTGCAGTAATTTGCAATTATTTTATTGTGTCATCTCTAACCATTTTTCCTGCTCTTTAAAGACTGACTTACTGTCAGGAGGAGTAAAGTGTTTTCCATGCAGCAGCGAACTTGCTGTCAGGCAGTGACCTCCTGGCAATTGCACCACCATGCTCAGTTTCTGCCCTGAAAGGACATTTTGCAATGTAGTTTCAGCAAGAAATCACTCTCTTCCATTCACTGCCACAGATTTGTTTGATGATTGTGGGTAAACATTTTCCTGGTCTGTGCCTGAGTTTTCTCAATTCTCAAATGTTCATGAGACAGTTATGTGGCTACTGAGTGTTTGCTGCTGAAACAGGATTTACCAAGGCCACATAATTTTCAAATCAAGTGGAAATTATAATTGATGATCATTTCTGCCTTTACCAGAATGTTGCTTAACTTCACTGAGATGGTTTTGTAAGGTTCAAAATGTCTTGTCAGAAAGTTACTGGGGATCTACTCTGAGACAGGGATTTTCAACTTCAGGTTAACTTTCAGTTAGGATTTCAGCATCTCCTTCTGTAAGGAAGTGTTTCTCTGAGGTCTCCTACACAGCTGCTGAGGCTTATCTGGGCCAGGGACTTTATTTAGGTGATGCTACTTGACTTCTCCAAACTCCTTGCTTCCTTGTTCCTTTTCTCCTCCTCCTTTCCTTCAGTGGAAAAATTTGGCACAGATGTACCCAGTTTAGCTGGTGTACCCATGAGTCTGTCCCACTCTGCTTCTCTCCTTCTGCAGTCCCATCACTTATCTACAAATTAAAAATAGTCTGCTCGAGATCCATGTTTCCAGTCCATAACCAGATTAAGTGATTGCATAGCCAGTATGAACTGGTGTTTGGCTAACAGCAATTTCATGGGATTTGTGTTTGCTCTGTTACTTGACCTTTTTCAAAGAGAAAATATGTCTTCTCTGCCTAGATAAAAATATTAACTGTATACCGAAAAGTTGTACAGCTCTGTATTCTCACCATGGGCATTTTGGGCATTCTTTTTTCTGTTCTTCGTTGTTGATTTTTTTGTTTGCATCCTTTCAAAGTATAGCAATTGAAAATTTGTCTTTGGAGCTCAATTCCTGCCACCAAAGTAAAAAAAAACCTCCCACTGTTTGATAGCAGGGGAGAGAATTTGCACCAGCAAAGATGTGCTCAGAAAGCAATAGCAATATATTTTTTTTCTCACGTAGCTTGTAACTTCGCTCCTTTTCGTAGGGCTGATCCCCCAGGCGTCAATTCCCAATTACTCTGGAGTGATTAAAGATACATGTAAGCCAACTCCTTCTGCTCTCCCTCATCCCTTCCCATCATATTGAAAGCCATAAGAGGAAAAGCTGTTTCTCCACCCACCTTCAGTCCGTTGTTGATCACGAAGCTGTTTTGTACCCAGTGGTTGTGGATGCTGCTGTCAAGGTTGTGATGCTGTAGCTTTCCACAAATTCCTCTGAAAGCAGCTGAGATGGATGGAGGCCATCATGCTGGACTGCTCTGAGGAATGTCACTGAGACCTTGTTGAAAACCTCTGGCTGAGGCACTTGTTTGCTGGTTACATTTTGCACAGTGTCTGCAAGCTCCAGGATGGGCTTGGGGCAAAAGCAGAGGGTGGGAGACTAGAACTGCTTCCTCATCCTGAAAAAAAGCCAGGAGGGTAGCCCAAAACCAAAATGCTGACAAGCGTGTGCGTGGTGCACACTTATATTGGTGGGATTAGTGTTTGCTCAAGTCTCGTTTCTATCTACAGTGTTTTGTGTCTGATGATTTTTTGGCTCGTGCATGGCTTGGTAGCAGAGGAAAGCCTCTAACTCCAGCAGCCCACATTGACTTTTGGTGCATCGGGCCATTAAAAGCAGGTCTTTTTGTGCAGCTTGGGATGCCAAACTTTGATGCTTCCTAGCCTCCAGGGACAACTGAAAAAAGGGTATGTTCTACTCATAGATCTTCCTGTTCCAGCCCTTTCCTCAGGTCTAAGACACTCCACAAAAGAGCCATGCTAGTAGTATTTTGAGAAACAAAGTGCCACAATTAATTAAGGGGAACATTATGAACACGATCAGAAGTGAAACCATGCAAGCAAAGCAGAGAAAAGCTCCAGGCAGAAATGACTAATGCTGAGTTCTTGGGCCTGGGAGTGTGCTTCTGTCTGGGGCAGGTGACGGTAGAGCTATGGGGCCCAGGCAGAGAGGTGTGTGGAGCAGAGGGAGAGCCCAGGGCTGAGCATAGAGGGGCTGAGCAAGCAGTGAAGGCATTCAGGGCATTTTCTAGCCGTGCTTTCAGGCAATACATTCATATAGCCTTGTGGCCCGGGACACAGGTGTGTAACACCTCCAGTGCCTCCAAGTGCCACTGGAACTGACCACTGAATCACCGTGAGTGCATCGGCCATTTCAAAGAGGACTGTCTTCTGCCTAAGAGTGTTGTCATCTCTTGGCTATTTGGGCCATGCCCATCTGCCTTTTCCTCCCATCTCTGTGGTTTTGAACTACTGTGCAGGTCCTGGTGGTGCTCCGAGCAGCACCATCTTTTTTATCCTCTATTCCATGTCCAGGCAAAGTCTTGGTACTGCTTGCAGGTACCTATAATCCTCCTTGCTGAAGAATACTAGTCCTATTATTGTGTGTCTGTCCTCCTGCAGTTCCTGAGTGCCATCCCCATGCTCACCTTTAGTAAGGGCTGGCTTTCTTTTCAAGTGGCTGGGGTTTGTGGGTTTTTGGTTTGGGGTCTCTTGCAGGAAGGGTGAGGTGAAAATGTAGGACTAGAAAGAAACCAAAAAGACACGTCTTCATTTATCCGCTTTTAAACCTGCATGGAACCTCTGACCATTTCACCTGGTTGTTAAGCCCTGTACTTCTGTCATAGACAGAAACAAAACCCTGAGTGACAACATTTCTGAACCAGGAAACTTTGAACTCTGTATTGCCTGTACCCAAACATAATGTCTTCTAACACTTCATTTGAATTTGGGCAGCAGATAGTAGACAGGAAAACAAACACTGCTCTTTAAGGTAAAGCTCAGATTAAATCTTTCATTTTACCCTCTGTGCAGATTTTATCTCCTAAATATTTGATGTTATCCCTTAAATGCCTACTTCCTGGCTCTTCATTTTGCAAGTGATGAGAACAGATCTAGTCTAGCAACTCTGTATCTTCTGAACAGATCACACTGTATACTTGTGCTGGCAGTCATTGTTTCCTTGATGGAGGAAATGAAAGGAATCAAGTTTTTCACTATCTTGGTGATAAGAGAAATTCAATACCTTCATTGCCTACGCAAGCAGAGTCTCTTTTTAATCACATAGTACTAAAAGCAAATGAGTTTACCTCTAGATCTCCTACCATGGATTCATAACATGGCCTACATTCATCACACAGAATAATGAATAAATAATGTATGAAAAATGCCTCCTGGCATCGTTATTACAGGAACACGTAGCATTTCAGACTCAAGAAATCTGAGGAAACTCACTGAAATGAGTTCTAAAATAGATGCCATAAAAATTCACAGAAGGCGGGTATGAAATAGTGATGGCTTCTTCTCACCAGAAATATTGACAGGCTATTAGCAACTGGAAGAAACCAGAAACAGCAGGAGTAAGAGCCAGAAGGTGCTGCAAAAGCACCTCACACCCAGTGCTGCCAGTGGGTTTGCTGGCTGATGGGTACAAGTTCACCCAGTTCGCGTAGACACTTCAGTCCTTGCTGTGAGGCAGCAACCCAGCTGCTGGATAAGTCACACAGTAGTTAGGTCTTTATTACTGCATTCTAATTACAGCATTCTCAGAAAAGGAGAACCTCCTTACCTCTAATATCCACATCCGCTGGATAAATCAGTGAGGGAACACCAACCTCACATGAAATGTCCCTTGCTTTAACCTCAACAGTGGCACCAGGAGGTGGTGTGCCTGGCTTGTATTGCTATTTTGAGGTTGTGATCTGGTGGCTACATAGCCATTTCAGCTTTCTTGTGCCTCTCTTAGCCCCTTAGATGACAAGCAGGTCTGTCCCTTGAACTTACTGCTGGCAGCTGGTCCTGTGGCAGAGCCCAGGAAGGGTGGTGTAAGGAGCTGCTGCCTGTGCAAGGAAGGACTACTGTGTGGGCTGCCCCTGTCAGCCTGCTGCTGAGCTGATGCCTTGGCAAGGCTTGCCAGGGATGACAGACAAAGTAACATAGTGGAAGTACTAAAAACCCCAGTCACAAAAGAAACTACATTAATGCACTGCATGGAGTTAGTAATTTGTCTGCTGTTGGGTTTTGAGCGGTAAAATGAATAAAGGCAATAAATAACCAGTGAAATTTAGTGTGTTTGTAAGTCATTCAATCAGAATCCTATACACCTTTGTATGCAGGAAAGCACTCATAGTAAATAGCTTTGTAGCAGTTCCCTTGCTCATGAAGGTTTTGTGTGTCTTCAGCAAATCTCATGTCTTTTGTTGGTTATCTTAAACTAGCTGTGGCATGCAGGCATCTTTCTGATACAAGCAGAGCTGCCTCACTGCCTTCTGCTCCCCAGAATGCTGGTGAAAAGAGTTATTTGTCCCCAGCTAAGTTATTTGAGTCAGTTTTCCCAAGAGACCGAATCCTTCACAAGCTTCTATTTGTATTTGGGTAATTAATCAAAGGAATTATTTAGCTGTTCCAAACACATACAAAGTATTAACAATATCATATGTCAACCATTCCTGCTTTAATACACTTTAAATACTCAATTTTCCAACTACCAGTTAACTGTATGTGAAAATGAAGCAATACCACATATAAGCAGAGAGTTCACTTCCAGTGGAAACGAGTGTGATGATCCTCTGGGATGCTGCAATTCTGGCACTTTGAAAGACCTGGAAGACCATTCCTAGTTGCAAAATAAGAGGAAAGGACTGAAAAGGAATCTGATCCTTGGTGTATTTTGTACATCTATTACTGACAAGTAGCTCAGAAAATTGCATTGCTGCCAAATGGAGTCAGGGTGTCAATGCATGGGATTGGGTCATGTTGTCTGACCTTTTTTCACAACAGTCTTTGGATTGAATCCCCTCAGCTTTTCACTTACAGACTGTGAGATTCCAAAAGGCTTTTTATGTCGTTCCAGTTGAAATAATATCTCCTCCTTGCTGAAAATTAATTATTGAGCATTCTACCACTTTATAATATATTTATGTGCTCTTGGGAACCTCTCTCTGGTAGAGCACAGAAAGCATCATCTTAAACACAGCTCAAGCAAGACAAGTGCCCAGCTCTGCTTTGTGATGCCTTTCCTGCAAGTAGATCAGGAGGTACTGCAGTCCACAGGCAGTGGGTAGTGCCCACAGTGGGTATGTCCATTACTGGATCTTCTGAGCACTGGTTATGAAATGGAAGATAAAGAGAACCCTGATGTTCAGGATGGGCTGCTACTTTTATGCAAAGTGCTTTGCTCAATGGGTTTTCCTCAAATTCAGTTTAAATGAGCACTGTGCAAGCCTGCAAGGATCTGTATTCCATATTCTGCTGAGTTTCACAGCTGAGCTCATGCCCATGGCAAGTGTAGCTTCCAGGGGCATGCCAGGCACCACAACTGGCATCTGCCATAGCCCACTTATTCTCCTGATCCCAAAGGACAAATGTGGGCAGTGAGGTATTTTAGTGACTTGTTTGCTTCTGGTTTGTGAGAGTTTTTTAAACAAATATAATTTTACTGTCACATATGTGTTAGGTAAGGCCAGCTAACAAAGAGCGGTCTGGGCTGGGGACTGGAAGCTCGCCAGTTCTTGCAGTAGTGCTCTCCACCAGCATGAGCCAGACACTGAGGGAGTGCATCCCTATCTCAGGTGGCTTTGCTCCTCTCACTGGGCTGTGAAGCAAGAAACTGAGGGATGAGAACACACCCACAGTCAGGTCTGACAAATGGAGGCTGTTCTGTGCAACACAGCTTTGTTCCACCTTCCCTGTTCTCAGAAAAGAGGGTTTGAGCAAACAGGGGTTCCTCACCCCTGCTTACTTGAGCTCACTAGTGCCAGGCAGAGTCATTTGGCTATGGATGAAGGTGAGAAATGAAGAAACAGGAGAGCATGGACTGAAAGTTCAGTATATTGCTTCCCTGGTAGCTCTCTCTCTTTGTCTCTCAAAAAGCCATTAAGAAGGTAAAACCCACAAACTCACAGTGTTGGGTCAGTCCTTCTGTTGCTGTTATGCCGTTAACATATTTTGTGATCCTCCTACGCTGAGTTTCTATCTTCTTATACTTGACCTTGACCACTGGAGGAAAAAAAATATCTGGCAACTTCAAATTCAGAGATTCATTTCATAAGTTATTGTATCTTCTAAAATGCGTTCTCCTCTAAAGTCTTAATTGCAGGCTTATCACCTGCCTCAAAAGTTTACTTTTGGCCTTGAAAACAGAAACAGTTGTGTTCAGGCAGACTTACAGGCACAGGGACACTTACAGGCAAACTTCAGAGACCCACTGAGACCCACTTGGGCCTGCAAACACAGTGGTGATGGATTGCTTACCTAACTGCTAAAGTGAAGTGGAGACCAGAGGGGATTTCATTAAAACCTTGAAGATAAGACCATTTGCCTTGCTTTAATCAATCACAAGTCCCCAGACATGGTACAGGGACAAGTGGGCACACTGGGAAGTGATGTTTGGATGAGCTGGTGTTCAGTAGTGTCCCAGCCTTTTTGGAGCAAGGAGAGAAGAAAAAGAGTCAGGCTGTTAGTCAAACAAGGCGCTCAAAGAGAAAATCTCAAAAAATGGGAAAAAAATTAAGATTAAAACTTTATGGAAATCTCAGCTTCCTAAGCTCCTGTGTGAGGAGGCTTACAGGGGTTTCCTTCCCACCTCCAGCTTCCCTGCTGCCTGCAGTCACAGCCTCCCTGTACTGTGATGCCTCATTTTCTCTTCTCTGTTCATTGGCTGCATGTTGGAACAGCAAACTCTTTGGGTAGAAATAACATTGCTTGAATGTTAAGAGGAAAAAAAAATCATGATTTGCTTTTAGAAAGAAAAACTGCAAAACCAAAGGGCTTGGATCCACTCAGTCCTTTATTCAAGATGCAAGCCCTGAATATCAGCTCAGGAGTGTAACCATATTTGGTTCATGGCCAGCTGCATAGGCCTGGCTTGGGGGGGCTTTGCCAGCTCACCCTGCATAAAGGAGGTATGCAGTGCTGGAGGAGATCCCCCCACATTTCCCATAGCAGCCTCCATTTTTACAAACAGCTTCCCAGGGACTGCTGGCAACACCTGGAAACCCTAACATAAACTTGTCTGCCTAGTATCTTTCTTTAGTCTCTTCTAAGTCTTAAATTTACCAGAAAACTTGCCAGCAAGATTCAGAGACCAGATTGAGATTAATTTAAAATCTGGCTGATGAAAGAAGGCTCAGACGGAGCCGACGCTGCACTGAATATGTCACCAGCTGCCTTTCTTCTCTGCTCTCTGCTCCAAAAGACAACCTATCTACTTCAAACAGGCAGCCTCCCTTTTCCACCTTTCTCAGATGTTTTTAAGCAACCTAGTTTCGCTGGAGAGCAGTCCATGGGGGTTGGGGTTCCTTACTTTGAAAATGTGAGATCTTCTGGGCATCAGCTACCAGGAGAGTGCCAGTCACCAAAAGCAGGCGGTTTTGGACAGTTACCAAAGCCGCTGCAGAGGCAATTATCCACGGGGAGGGGAAAGGTTCAGGAATTGTTCTCAAGCAGCTTTGTCCACACTGTGAAACCCTTGTGAAAAGGAAATGGTCTTCCTACTTGTCAGTTTTGACATTGCCATCCTGTTTCTTGCTTGTATTTCGGCATGCTAATTGCTTGGAAAGGTGGGGGGTAAAAGATCTTATACTTAGATCTTTGCGTAGGTGCTGTTGCTAAGATGTTATGACGGGGAAAAAAGAAAAATCCTTTTTTCTTTTGACTTTGTATTTTATACCCACCCTGGCCAGACTATGAAGAGGAGCAGGAAGGAGGAATACCATCCCCATTGCCCACTAGCCTGGGGTCTGGCAGGAGGAAAGGGTGCTGTGGCAGGGGGCAGACACCCAGTGAGAGGTGGGGAGAGGCTCTTCCCAGGGCTCTGCCTCAAACCGTAGTGATGGCAAAGATGAGCTGCTATGCCCTGGGCAGGGTCTGCTGCTGCCCACCAAGCCAGCCCTTGCCTGGGCTCCTCCATCCCTGCCACCCTCCCTGGGCAGTATCATGTCTCCCTGCACATCTCCAGGACTGGATGGACAATGTGAAGTCAAATTGAGATAGAATATACTTTACCACTCCCCCCGACCCTGAATTTTCTTCAGGGTTTTTTTGTAGCAGTGTACAGAGAGCATGAAGTAGGGCATGCTGGTGTGTCTTTCATAATAGCTGCTTTGTCACTCATGGTAGATCACTACTTTGCTATCACCAATTTCTTGTCTCTTCTGCAGTTTTGAAGCCTGTGTTGAGGCTATTAGATCAATCATGCTGTTCTGTCCTAGAAGAAAGAGCCAGCCTTATCCTGCTTGGGATATGCTAGTTTGTTTCTAGTTTTCCTTTTGACCAGCTTATTTTCTATCAGCCATGAATATTTTTTCTGAATTGCCTGTTGTGTAAAATACTAAAACTCATTAACACCAGACTGAGCCATTTTTTCTTTACTTAGAAAAACTAGCTCCATGGCCCACTGATGTTTAGGAGAGCTTCACACTAGCTTCAGTACGCGCATGTGTGTGTGTGTGTGTTTGGTCTCTACACAAGAGTTAAACTTGCTAGAAAAAGAAAATTCAGGAGATGCAAACAGGAAGAAAAGTAATTGCATGAAGTGCCACATTTTGCAGAAACTCTTGTTGCTATTTTTACTTTTCTGTGTTGTACTGCTCTCTCTGAAGTTGCTCTCTCAGCAAACAAGGCCAGGATGAAAGACAGGCTGATTAACAAAATCAAGGCTGCTGAAGAATCACTGATGCAGTGGGTGGTGATCTTTCCCTGAGCCAGCTAAGTATTAATGCAGCAATGCAGCAGGAGAGACTCAAAACTGTCTCTATGTACAGTCAGTGGAAGGATTTAGGTATGTTCTATGAGTAAAATTTGTTCAGGATACCATGGTCAAAAGTAATCATTTAAAGGTGGAAAAGCTGCTCTCTCCATCTCAAACTACTTTATCTTTTGGGGGTAGATATTGCAGATGCATCTAAATGTTTGCAGGGATTTCCTCATTCTAAGATACTCTACAAATACTGTCATTGTTTGCCCACCCAGTTGCCAGAATTTCTTCCTGAAAGAGGGAAAGATGGATGTGACTTTTGACTACTTTCTTTTGAGGTCCCTAAATCCAGATCCATTCTATTGGGCACCTGTGCTTTGCAGGGGAAGGAGAAATGTTACTCTTCAGTTAAAAGCAAACAAAATGACAAATGACAAATAGATCTGCTGTGGTCATTACACTGTTTCTGAGCTGCTAATCACTTCAACAAATTGCAAAAAGTGAGACACTGTGCTAAAAAAAAAAGCTTAAAAATCCTCTTTTCTGTCCTGCTTCATAGGAGTAAAAATGAAGCAATCCCTTCAGGAGAGCTATTACCAGCCATGTGCCCATCCAGCCCCCATGTATGCCCTGTGCCACTTGCTCAAGGAGGAAGGCAAGCAGGGTGGGGATGCCTTGTGGTGAGATTTCCTTTACCACAGGTTCCGTTCTCAGCTATGCTTTTATTCTAGGGCTTAAAAAAATGGAGAAGTAAATCCTGCTGTTGCAATTATTCAGAGAACTTGATCCCAGAGTGGTACCAATGTACCAAGAGGTTGCAAATACAAAGTGGGGACATTTTTCAGAACAAGTTCTCAAAAAGCCACCTGAAATACAAAACAGAATAGGCTGATCTCAATTTAACCTTTTTTGTCCTTAACAAAAGTGTTCTCCTCTGCTACCACATGCACAACAAGTAATATGAGAGCTTTTCCATCCTTTGGAACCTACTGTTTGTTTTTCTAAGCCCAAGATGCTCCAGCTTTAAGATAACATTACTGACTGTGCCGTGGTCACCTGCAGTGCATGGGTTGGAACAAGTAACTGGGAAAGCATAAAAGCTTGAGTGCTGGCACTGCCACTAAGTTTAGACTTAAATGATCAGATTCCCTGTGACGAGATGTCAGGGACAAATGGCCTGGGAGAGACCACCTAAGTCAGGATCAGCGAAGGTTTCACAGAAAACAGACTGGTCTAAAACTGAGCTACCTCACTGGTGTCTCCAGCCTGGGGTGAAGCTGATGCCACACTGTCTTTGCTGTTACTAGTGTGAACTAAACTGAAGTTTAGAAAGATGCCTTTCTATAAAACAGAGGAAGTTCAAGGTTTGGGGCTGTTCCAGCTCCTGAAGATATAAAGTCTGTGTTAATGAATCTTTCCCACTTGACCATTCAGATGCCACTCTGACAGTCACACTCCCATCACCTGAGACTTTAACTGCTGAGACCAAAGTCCCTTCACAGGGGTAAGTTCCAGTGAACCAAGGGATCCCCCATTTGACTCCTTACACACACCACACTCACACAGACAAGTTTCCCTTGCCTCTCAATCCTGGGTTTCCCATAGCAGAGTCCCAGATGTCTTTCTTCTTTAGGTAATTTAATTGCGGTGCAGTGACGCAGTAACAGCTCAAGCTGGCTAAGAGGGATCCCAAACAAAGGAATCCCTGGGCTTTTATACCCTTACAGTCTATGCACCTGCTCTTCAAGCACCTTTTGGCCCAATGGTGATTTATGGTCTAGGGTCTTCTTACTGGGTTCTGCAGAGTCTTTGTGGGACTGGCCACCCCCCAGCCAGCCAGTACCGCAGGTCTGGCTTGCCCTTTCTTAGGATTAAATGTCAGTGCCTCTGACATTTTCCACCACCCAGGGCGCAATGTGCAGCTTGCACACCAAGCTCCCTGCACTAAGTATATTCCCCAACATTTGGCAGAGAAAATCCTGCCAGAAATAACCTGTGGTTACCTTTCTGTAACACCATTTGGAAGCAAAGGCACTCCCTGAATTTCATACTCCTGCCTGCAACATTATTTGCAGCAGCAATTCCTTATGTCCACCAGTCCCTGCTAAGTGATGCTCTGCAAGAAAGCCACAGAATCTTGTTAAACAGTAATTTATAGCATTTTAGGAACTGATCAAAAGAATGCATTGTAGGTGAGGGGGAAATGCTGAGACTTGGCAGTGTGCTGGGAATGGAAGCAACTAAGTCAAACTGCCTTAGAGAAATGCGTGCATGCTCCTTTGGGAGCTGCTCTAGACACGTCCAAGCCATCTCACAACTAAAGCTACCCATCTCACCCACAATTTGCCGGAATAGGAGAGAATGTCTTTGAAAAATGCCTTGGGCAGAGGGAAAAAAACCACATTGTCTTTCAAAATATTTGGTATCAGTACTGTCAAGATTCATCTCAGACCAGCAGAAAAAAACACTGCTGATTGGAGCTGGAAGAAGTAGAGAAGACTAGGGGAGGAGGCCAACTCCTGAACTCTTTCCAGCAGCTGGAGAAACTGGAAACATGGTTTACATACTGAAGATCACTTAAGTCCCCCAAACTGAATAGTCTACAAGTAGAATTATTAATGTGAAGGAGAGGCATTTATCTACAGACATCATCTGTTTGACAGTGTGACCTGAGAGTCTAAAATAAATGACCCAGGGCTTTTACTCCATTTCTAATAGTCTACCTAAAGGGAAAAAAAGGGATTTCATATCTTTATGGAAATATTACTAAAATATTGTTGTGAATCATCTTGTGATATCCTTCGCCTGGGATGGAAGACATATAGCTGAACAATGAGATGAGTTTCTTCCCTGTATTTCCTCCAACATTTAAGAAAATTATTACTGGGGAAAAAGTACTTGATTAACAAGAGCTACGGTAGAGAAAATTGGAAAGGTCTTGTGACTTTGGCATAGGCATTAGAATGCTGTATACATCTATTTGATCAATCTTACAATTTGTTCACGTTGATAAAAATATTATATAATTGATGTGTAACCTATAGTAAGACATAAGGTTTTGATCCTTAGCAGGATTGAGCATATTTGTTGGTTATGCTGGGGATAACATGAGATAGCTTCCATGTTATTGTGGTATGCAGATTGCTTCTCTTTAACAATTTATGGTAACAATCTGAAATACTTCTGAGAGAAACCCATGGGATTTAATCATCAAAGGATAAAAAACCCATCATCTATTCTTTGCTGATGACAATGACCTCACTGGATCACAGAGGAATAGGTGTGAAAATAACTAGGAAGAAAGAATGAAGGCACAAGCAACCAGACATGAAGATTTCTTATAGAAGGAGAAAGCTGGTAGGGATATTGAAATCAGTTGAAACTGCAAAAATATTCCCATCCCAGTCAAGAGCTGCTGGAATGTGCTGGACCCCTCAAGCAGTGGGAAAATTTAGCACTCAGCTATGTGTCACTGAGAAATAAATCTAAAAAGTAGAAATCCAGCATTACTCAATAGCTGCTCCAGCAAAACAACATTGGAGTCTAACCTCAAGAGACCCCTACTCCCACTGCCCTCCCCTAAGGCAGAATCAACTATTCTTATATTATTCCCAATAGCTACTTGTCTACTCTGTTCTTCAAAAGATTTACATATGCTTTGTAAGTTAAAGCAGCACTCTAATTCACTCAGTGCTGACTCACCCAAGCACTCTTTCGCTGCTTCATTGTCTTGACTGTTGCAAAGTGGGTTTTTCCTAACTTGCTTCTTCCTAGTTTCTGCTAGTTTGCCACCTAATCTGCTTCCTAATTTGCTTCCTCCATTCTGCAGTCTAAATTCATGACACCTTGTGCACCACAAAGGTGGAGAAGAGGACTTGAGTACTGCTCTTACATATTCATCCTCTCCCTCAAATGAAGTAGTTCCAGTTTCTCCAATCTCTTCCTTATTTTCCTGTTTCCTAGCCCTCAGAGCAGTTTGGTCGCTCTCCTCAGGACTGTAACCAAACAGTCTCTATCCTCCTTGAACCGAGATGCCTCAAGACCCTGTTGTGCCCTGGCAGAGGCCTTATTAACCTCAAACACAGTGCCTGAATTACTTTCTGTCTCTCCCTTTGATCACACCTGATGGCAAGCTGCCATCCAGCTGCCTCCAGCCTCCTTTCTGAAAATGTGATATTAAGCAGCCATTGCTCAGCCTGTCTTTGTGAGGATTATTCTTGCTAGAGCGTAGAACTTCACATCTCACTCTCTTGCATTTAATTGTTTCCAGACTGTTTCTCCAGTTTGTCCCTATTAGCTTGAATTTTGATTCTGTCTTCCAGTGTATGTACACTCCTTGGAAGCCTGGCATCTGCAATTGTAATGAGCGTGATCATATCCACTGTAGGATATTAAATACTATCTAGGATATTAAAGTATATGTTGAATAATACCAGATCCAAGGCCAAGCCCTGCAAAATCATGTTTGACCATTTTCTTATCTTTTGATAACAAACCACTTGGAAACTACACGACTGAGCACAATTTTCAAAATTATATTCATTCTGTAGGAGTTTCATCCAGGATGGTTTGCTTCCTCCCTATGAATTGAAATAATATTTTGCTATGAGAAGGTAATGATTTATTTTCATAGGCCAAGTATTACTGAAATGGAAAAAGGCTGTCTTAGGAGAGGCCAAAATCACCTTTGATGGGCTGGTGGGATGTGCTAAGTATTGTAGATTGCAGTGACACACCATAATGGACAAAGATACAGCTTACCTTTATGGCATACAATGGATTTACTGCTCATAACTGTGGCAGGGAACATGAAAAGAGATCACTAGGGCGTCAACAACGTGTGCTGTGGTTCCTGCAATGTGTGTGTGTACCGGGGAATTGAGTACAATGCTGTGTGCAGAGCTCTCCCCAAGCCCCCAAACCAAGGTGTCCGGGATAGAAGTGGACAAGAGCTGGGCTTGGGAAGCACCCTGTGGTTCTTTAGCCATCATGCCTTTTGAATAGCTCAAGTGCATCGAGCTACATCCCAAACTGGCACTGCAACCTGCCTGGCACAAGAGTGCAGTTTTCCCACAGGCCAGCTGCTACACTACCTCATCTCCACTGTCTAATGTAATACAGGGGTCCTCAGAAAATACTGTCATCTCTGCTGGGTGAACAGTTCCTGGAGCCTTCCTTCTTTTTAGCTCTCCAAAATACATGGTGTGTATTTTATAGCCTTGTGAAGATTTGTGCACAGGGCTTCTAATGGCTGTGAAGCTGTGTAGAGTGAGTCATATCTTCTACTGGCCTGGCCTGCTGACTCTCCTTCTGGACAGTAAAAGAGAGAATTTCTCCCAAGTTTTCTCTGGAACTGAATATCTCTATTAAAAAAACAAAAACAAAAACAAAAACAACAACAAAAAAAAAAACAAAAAAAAACAAAAAAAAAACACCAAAAAAAAAACCAAAAAAAAACCAAACAAAAAAAACCAAACAAAAACCCAACAAAACTGTTTAACTTTTTGGCAAAAGTTTCAAGAGTTGGAAAGAAAAAATTACACTAAGCTCAGTCAGAGACTGACACAGACTGTCTAAACATAATCTAAGTCCCTGGAGTTTCTGTAACTTGCAAATGAGTTAACAACTAGAAAAGTTATTGTAATTCCATTCTTCAGGTTTCTGAGGTGCATGTTTTGCAGGAGGACTGAAACTGCAGCAATATCTAGAGCAAAACTTTTACAACTAGTCCAAATCCACGGGAACACTCACTTTCCCAAACTGATCAGTGTCAACCACCTTTTCCTAGGTTCTCTTTCATACTATCTCCACCTCAGGGTCATTTGCCCTTCCTTTACCTCTTTTTTTTTTCCTTCTTGTTTTCCACGTAGATTATCCCCCCAAATGGAATCTCCACCATCAAAATTGCCCCAGAACAAAGCAAGGGATTGACTACCCCCTCTGACACACAACTTTCCATATCTTGAGAATCCTTCTTGCGCTGGAACAGAAGGAGATGTGAATAGGGCAAAACAGTTTCGGACACCTCCCTGATGCACCAGCACAGCAGGGCAGAAAATGGTCAGCTTGTCTCTCCTGCTGCTTGTGGAGATGTTGGTAATTTAGGGTAGGGATGAATTAAAACAACCCCATCCAACATTTCAAAATGGCACAATTTTTTACACTTCTTTTTCATTAGGAATGCCCTGTATCTGAAGATAAAACATCAGAACACTTGACTTTTCTACTGGATCAGACATTCTAATAAAGTAAGTTGCAGGGGAAGAAGAGTAAGGTTAGAGTAATTTAAAGAAGCTGCTCTGAAAGTTATCTCCTCTTGCTTGATCCACCCTTGTTTTTAACATTTCCCCAGGCTCCCCCACTTTTTGTTGACAGGTTATGAGAGGATGGGTGGTGGCTTTTTCCGAGAGAGCATCAGATGTGGTTACATGAAAAATATGCACGTGAGAGCTCTGCAGTGGGTGCAAAACTGATTAGGGGCTTTTTTTGCTCTGAAGTGGGGCTTCATTAGCCAACAGGCAAAAAGAAAAATTACTGTGTTTTAGAACAAAAAGCTCAATAAGAAAAAAAATACGTTTTGATGCAAAAATGTGGCTTTGTTTGTTTCATGGAACATTCTGAGTTGGAAGGAACACCCAAGGATCATCGAGTCCAACTCCTAAGTGAATGGCCTGTATGGGGATTAAACCCATGACCTTGACGGTATTAGCACTATGCTCTAACCAACTGAGCTAATGTCAGGGGTTTCTTCTGGAGACAGAGAGAAAAAAAAACCCAGAGATGCTACAAAACAAAGCAAGGAGGAAGGCACTTTGTTAGGCTGGGTGGTTGAGATCAGTAAGCAGCAAAGGCACAGGCACACAGACTTCCAGGGCAAAATTATGCTGCCCCAAAGGCAAACATGGAGCAAGGAGGAGGGGGGCCTGGGTATCCATGTGAGGTGGAGTGGTTTTGTCCATGTTAAATTATCCTGTCTTGAGGGAAAGAGCACCGTGCTCCCTGGGGGACAGGTTTCTGGAGGAACATCACATGCTGCGAGCAATGTAGGTAAGGCTGCCGTCAAGGGACGATGTGGCAAACAGGAACGAATCAAAGCGACTCCTCTTTGTGCATCTGCAATGGAGGCTGAGTCATTACCATTCATCACCAGCCCGACTGGTGTGTTCATTCTGGTGACAGTTGTTTTCGGGAGAGAGGACAGCTTTTGATGCCTTTTAATTCCTGAAAATAAAAGAAAAAGGGCTGTCAAGGTAACAGGCATCCGGAGAGGCTGACTGAAAACAGTGGGTAAGGAAATAACTTTAAGTCCCAGGGAAATGCAGCACAAAAGGGAGCTGCCACAATAACCAGGACAGTGTGGCTTGCTCCTTCACTTTTATGCAGGAAGCAGTAAATGGCTAAAACTTCCCATGCTCAGTTTGCAAATAAGCTTCAATCACAGGACAACACAGGAAAGTTAGCATTGCTGTTGTGGGGTATTTTCTCTGTGATTCTTCCTAATAGGCTGTCTGTCTGGTTTGAGTGTTCACATCTGTATTTGTAGCATCATTCATCTTGCAACTTATCCAAATCAAGCCCAAAAATCTTTCTCAGCAGACCAGGAGCCTCTTTTGGCTCACCCCAGTCCTCAGAGACTGACATGCTCCTCCGCACCCCAGAGCAGTTTAGCACTTGACTTTAGAGGGGTTCAAAATTTCTGCCAACCACCTCCTACTGTTTCCAGGAAACCATACAGCAGTGGCTGTCCACTGCCAGGAGTGGCTTTTGCCGGGAAGCTTTAAGGCAAGATACACCCTGTGGCTGTCTTTCCTTCAGCACTTCTTTCCTTCACCCCCAGCACCCATTTCACGTGCTGGTCCCACAAGGCTTTGCAAGCTCAGCAGTTCCCAGCTCTGAGCCTGGGACGCAGCGTCTGGAGAGGTGCCGACCTCCTGTGCTGGCATCCCCTCCCTCTGAATTAATTCTTTTCCTCTGCAGCTTTCATGTCTCCATCTCTTCTCACGCCTCTCTCATTTTTCTCTGCTTCTCCTCATCACCCCATAATGCTGTTTCTCTCTTTTTATGACTGTTTCCATCTACTCAGCACTGTGGCAGGACGGCCTTACTGAGGCAGAGGGATGCTCCCAAGAGCACAATAGGGAGCAGCTCTAATTAGAGGTGAAGAAATCACTTCAAATAAGCAGAGCAGGAAAAAGAGTGAGGGAGGAAGTGTAGAAAGAAGTGACTTCCCCAAGCCTGTCCAGTGGGGCCAGAAACAAGTCCTCTCCCTTACCTATTGGTCCAAACTGTCATCTTTACTCTGTGGGGAAATAGCCAAGGGTAATTTTAAAGCAAAGCAAAGATCACGGGGACCCTCCTAGAAACAGAGTTCCTCAAGAAGTCTTGCTGATGAGGCAGGGAAACAACTGGGGCAGTCAAGCCATACTACCCTACCAAACAGATGCCCTAGGATGCTCTTGGCTTCTACCACATTCACCTAGGAAAATACAGCTTTCCTACCCTGGCAAGGCAGCAACTCCCAGGTTGTGCAGCCAAGGCACCTGATGTGACAGTGAGGGGGAGGCACAAGATCCATGGGTTGCAGCACCACCTTCCAGGGACCTCACATCCAGAGGAAGGCTGTGCTTGAATTGGTAAGGGGATTTTCACTTTCCTGTGATGATCAAAGTGCTGCCACAGGATTTGCTAATGAACATGGCCTGGGCCGAGGTTAGGTTAGATGCTCCAAATGGACTAGTCCCATCTTTTGTCTTGTCTTCTCCATCAGGAGTAGTTCAACTTGTGCACTGCCGCGCAGAAACCCACTGCTAGAGCTATTAAAAAACCCAGTATAATAACTAGAGATGAGCTCATGATATCTGCTTGTGATTCATCATCCGGAAGCTGCAGTGAACACGACTGCTGTGCTGGGAGTCTCACTTCCAAGGGTGTGGCGACACATGCAATTACTAGACTGACTAATCACAGCTTAGTAGAGGTTTACTGTCATTACATTCTAACTTCTGGTAGCAGTGATATGAGGGACTACCTGTGCTAGGCTCCACAGCTATATGTGGACAGACATACACATGAAATATCCTTGAGTGGACTGATGAAGACAGCAGGGCTATGCAAGGCTCAGACACTACACCTGAAGGCCAAATGTATTTTTGTGAGAGTTTGGATTAAGTTTGTTTGTAGAGAAGGTCCTCTCATAAACTGAGAGACCTGACACAAAGGAGTCAACTTGATATATAAAGGTCAGGAAACACAGTGACTGAATGGACCAGTGTGATGACAAATTAGTAGTGACAGAGACACTCAAATTATATGCCTATTATTGGCAGACAGTGAGTTTTACTTTGGTGTCGTTCTGTTGTACACCTGATCAGGAAGGTCCCTAGGTTTGGTAATGCACCACAGACTGGGATAAGTCTAACTGCAAGAATCATGTCCCTGCTAAGGCATCTGCCCAAGGGACAATTGCCATCACCTTGGCTTTCCAGCTTGTCCAGATGTCCATTGCCCTGGGTCACCCCAGCATAGGTGAGAATGTGCTGTCACTGCTGCTGTGCTAAATAAAAAGTTAGTCCCCTGAACACATGGCACTGAGAGAGATGGGGGGTTTCCTGTTGTGAAAACTAGTTGTTCTGCAGACCCAGCACGGTGAGTGGTTCCCTGGCTCTATCTCTACGACCAGAAAACATTCACATTCATATGCAAAACCCTTACACGGGCTGACAGGGCTTCACTGCTGCAGCATTCAGCAACAGGGCAGGGTGCGTTTTAAGCCTGCCCTGCCTGTCACTGCTCTCAAAATCAACTTCTCTCTCAACAGTAAAGACACTCGACCTCAAAACTCATCTCTAAGACTGGCTGTAAAAAGAAGAGGCGTTGTTTGTATGAATGAGATTGTTTTCATAAGTGCAGATGCGGAAGCTGTTACCACCAAAATGTTTAGGCAGCTGGTAAAAGGAAATAGTCGAGCTGTAGTGTAGGAACCAGTTCAAGCACTCAGCTCTGGCTGCTCCCTGAGCTGTGTCCTTTCCACGATGCAGCACGCCCAGGAAGATTTGACTGCACCCGGAGAAGAAGATGATGCCTTTGAGGAAGGTAAAGTCATCTTTTATTAAACTAATCCTTCTCCTACTCAGACTAGAGGCTGGTTTCTAGCCTGGGTGGTATTTCTTGAGTAAATCTGAAGTTGTCTATGGGCTCCAAGGTCACAGGGTGACCAGACTTTCTTTTTCTCCTGAGAGAATGGAGAACAAAAGGACTACAGATACAATAAAAATACTTTTCCTCAGAAAGGAAGTTACTGCAGAAGAAAGCTGGGGGGCACCCAGTGTGTTTGCTACAGTGGCTGCACTGTGCAAAGCAGCCCGTTGGGCATTCGACACCACAGGTGCAGCTGTCATTAAAGTAGTAGGAGCTCTTTGCAGGGGCTAAAGGTGATTTGCTACTTAAATGATCTGAGCAGAATTAGCGTCCTCCTCTCCGACTACCATAACCTGGGGTACTAAGCCAGTTCCTTATCCCTAAAACTGCTTCTGCTGGTGCTTGATTCCTCACTGCTTGCATCCTGTGCCACCGTTTACATGTGTACTCAGTGCTACCAGGTCAAAATAGCAGAGATGCAGGTAAGAGGACTCAAAGAAGGAGAAAGAATCTGGCCCACAGTGTCTAATTTCTGCCCCTGCTCACTGCTTTGCACTTGAGCAGGGGCCAGGGGGAGAACTTGCTCATGCAAATCTTCTCCCGGCCCCCAGCCCTCCGCAGTTTCCAAGGGAGTTGAAGGCACAAAGAGCTGCCTGGATCCACTCCAAAGACTGTGAACCTTTAAACTCACTTTCAGCACAGCTTCAGCAAGCCTCATTTAAACAAAGCTCAGCTGCGGTTGGTATGGAAAACTTAGCAGTGAATAGTGCCAAATCAAGTTATCTGAGCCCCAGTGAAAGGCACCAACTCTGAAAAGAAAGCAGTTTCAGTGATGTACTGTCTGTACTCAAATACATTTCTCACGTCTATATGCCCCCACTCTTCACCCTGTGTCCCAGTCTGGGCTCAGAAGGGCAACGAATTTGCAGAAAGAAGAGGGCAGAAGCATTTGCATTATGGAAAAAGTGCTGATAGTCCAGGGAACACCTGATGCCATTGGGCAAATCAACTAGCATTGAATGTACCCTGTTGCATTCCCTGCATTCTGCACTCAACACAGGTGGATACTGCTTCCCAGGATAATCATCCACATGCTCTTACTTGATATGGACATTTTCAAGTGCTCTGAAGAGCCAGTGGGACTTAGGCTTCATTACTGTTTCTGAAACCTTTAGCCTATGTTCTTAATTAGAAATGTAGGAAGGAGAGAAATGTGTTTGAGTTATTTGACACATATATTGTGTTATCTGAAGGGAATGATACACCATTTAAAAAATCCTTTCCAGGCTCTCAGCTAAGTTGTTTCTGGCAGGGCTGATCCTGCAATAGCTAGAGGCTGATCCTGCTTTTCAAAGGCAAGAACATTTTAAAAACCTCTCTATGACCCTGCTTGGAACAGAAGGTTGGAACAGATGACCTCCTGAGGTCCCTTCCCACCTGAGTTATCCTACGAGGCTATGAGTTGGTGACAGCCTCTTCAACTCACCTACATGTAACTGGGAAAAAATGTACCCCAGCTTCTCTCTCAGACAGAGGGTCTGTTGGCTCCCAAATCTGCCAGCCGGAGAGCCGAGACAACACAGGCACAGTGATGGCCTTCCCCTTCACCGCCCTCTCCTCTTTTTTGAGCAGGTTAGTAGGGAAACATTAACTTTTTGGCTGCTATTTTGGGAGCGCTGTTGACCCTGGACAACCCAGCTCTCTCCCCCGGGCTGGGTGGGATCTGAGTGGGGAGGAGCAATGCCTGTTTCACTCACAGGGCAACCCTCGCCTGCTCATGTTGCAGAAACCCAGGCGCCAGCCAAAACTTAGTCACAGGTTTTTAGACCAGATGGAGGCATTTGTCAGATGTTGAACTCCCAGCTCAGTGCAGACCACAGCTCTTAGAGCATGCGCTATTTTTTATTATTTTCCACATCCAGATTGGTATTGAAAACGGTGATGGCAGATCTCTCTCTACCTTTTGAACTTGTCCCAATGCTTAGCTACTGTCACAGTTAAAGACAGCTGCATCTTATTTCTTCTAGCACTGATTGGTCTAGTCTTTTGAAGTTAGTTTTCCTTCTTGTCCAGGGAGAGCTAAGATCTCACTATTTTTTGTGAATATAAATATCTCATTTACTATCTACAGAATGTATTCAGACCACTCCTATCCTTTGCCAAGCAGACTGTTATCATGACAGTTTCCTTATAAAGTTTTAATCTTTTAAGCATTTTCATGTTCTTGAGACCAGTTCCTTGGTGGACACCAGCATGGAGCCTAGTGCTCCCAAACTGTTAGACCAGGGAGAAATCCAGAATTTATGTGATCTGTTCACTCATACTTTATAAATATATATATATATCAGGATCAGTTCAAGGGTCTGCTTAAGTCTTTCCAGGTGCCAGCATCATGTGAGGGTCTGTTCTTCACCAGACTTTTCTCTATAATCTCCAAGTCTTTCAGAGTCAAATTTCTCAGGACATAGTCAATGCTATAACTATGGCTTATCTCCTTTGCTCCCAGCTATGCCCATACAGAGCCAGATGAATTATCTCACTTTCTTAAGTAGCCTGTTCTTGATTTACCACTTCTCCAGACATCTGTGCCACCTACATATTCAGTCAATCACTGTTTAAAATTCCCTTTCAGGTCACTGAAGTGAAAAGAGTTCAATCCCATAGGGAAGAACCAATCTTTGTATGTCCTCACTAGAAACTGGCATCCCTGATGGTTTCTCAGCTGTGTTACATCTGTCAAGATCTCATGCAGTACCAAGTCTTATTTCTTACAGAAGTCCAAGTACACTATCAATGCAATTATTTTCTTGAAAATTCTAACAAGTGCAACTGATTGTATTCCATCTCCTTTAATTTTGCTTATATGACTCTTACATCAGGTATCCATAAGAAGGCCAGGACCACTGCCAGGCTATCACATCATTGGTGACACAACATGAACTCATAGCTCTCTGGAATTCCTGTAGTGTTTTAAGTTTTTTGAAAAATCAACAAGAAGTTCCTTGAATAACTCTTCTCAAAACTACAGTTTAAAATTCTCCTTTGGGAAAGATAAAGGGGGAAATATTTTCTCATTGATATAGACTGTAAGCTGGCACTGATATTTTCCCACATGCAAACCAAAACATTTGTTGAAAACTTCTGTATTTTCTTCAGCATAATTGATAATTCCAACATTTTCATATACTTATGCTCCAGGAGGAAATAATTTTTCCCTATTATACATTGAAATGGCGAGTCACAGGGCTGGTTGTGACCAAGTATGCTAGAACTATTTTCAGAAAAAATCAGGTTGACTCTTGCAACAGATATTCAAGGCTTTGAAACGTTTGTCCTCAAAGAAACTTTGTTAGCTAACTCTTGTTTTCTAATAACAGCCTTGCACTGACATTGTGCTCTCTCCTTCAGAGGATCTGCAGAGGCTTTGCAAGTGACTGTGCTTAGGTTCAGTGAAGCACAACTCCCTCTTCTCTGCAACCTGGCCAGTGTTTAGCAGAGCACAGCTGTAGTATGCAAAAGTTTTGAGAAGAAACTCTTTTAGCCTCTTGAAAGCACAGTCAGTGATATGTGTTGTTTCTTTTATGGCCCTACTCACTATGTTAACACAAGGCAAGTGTCTTCAGTTAGTCTTACATTTTTCTTAGGTCAAAACTCCTACTCTGGGGAAAATGTTGTTTAAATTTTAGTGACTCTAAGTGCCTTTAGATTCTGAAGTTACATTTCATTAAAAAGAAATCCCTTCCTCTAGCAGAAGGTTTCCCCTCATCACTGCAGCCAAACAGGCATGGATTTTCCCTGGCTCTGTCTAAGATGAGGAGCCAGGAATGCTCCTGTGGCTCCCGGGCCCAGAGAGGGAGGAAGATTTGGGCACGAGTCAGCTCTGTTGACAGATTCTGGTTTCCGCGGGAGAGCTGAGGACTCACACAGAGGCATGATGCCATCGCCCCAGCACAGCCTCTGACTGGGACTAGAGGCTTGGCACAGCAGGAGCTCCTAGGTCAAGGAGACACATCTATGCACAGAATTTGCAAGCACTCAGCAAACACAGCAAGCGTATGGGTCCAAGTATCTCGTTAGCAGTGATCAACATATTCAAACTGAGAATGAACAGGAAAAGTAGAAATTAGGCTGTGTTTTGTCACAGATCTTTTCATGCACCTGCTCTAGACTGATCTCTCTTCACATCTCTACTTCTCACCTCCTTTATGTGCCCTCTGGTTGCACCTGGGGTAACCATGGCTGGCCTCTCAGACCATAGCTGATGCAAAATCCCATGCATGTTTTCAAGGTGTGACGGAAGAAATCAAAACTGTCCTTTTCCTTGTGTTCAGTAAGAAAGCCCATGCTCTAGTTCAGTAGACCTGAGCCCCACTTTAGATGGTGTCCTGCAAAGTCTCAGAGTCACAGGGCCCTTTCCTTGCCCAGGACTGATGTGCTGTTATGGCACAGAAATACATTCCAGCACTGCTGTCCATCAAGGCTCCCAGCAGGACAGTAACTGCATCAAACTTTTATGGTGTGCTTTAAAAATGTGCCAGATGCCTTTACATCCTTGTAAAGCCTGCCTGCTCTTATAGGAGAGAAAGGAGTTCTAGCTCTGGGGTTTGGGATCAGCATTGAGGTTTAGCTGAAACGAAAGATAGCTGATGTACAGGGTTGTATGCACTGCCTACACATAATGAGGTTAGAGGTACTGGAGAAAAATGAGGATAAAGCCTTGGATGTTGACTTAAAGTTGAGACATACTCTTTGTTCAGCAACAATTCAGGTTAAGCCACTTTTCTCTTCCCCTAAAGCAATACAAGACACTATGCTTCTCTTGGGCATACAACTGCAGTGACTTGTCAAAACGTCACGCAGGGACATCCATGTCACAGCTTGTCTGTGACCCATGGGACCAGGTTTCTTTCCATGCCTTATCTAGCTCTGCTTTCATGAGCCCCATCAGGCATGACCCCTCCCCACAGAGCACATCAAACTGGTGCAGCTATAAGAGAAACATGTCTTCCTAGAATATTCATGTGTGCATATCATTACGGGTATTCCAGCAGATGCCTCCCTCAGAGATATACAGAGATACAGTTTTTCCTGTGTTTTCATCCCAAAGAGTGGCTACTTTTTATCCAGCATACAAGTGCCTAATATCTCAGAAGGCTATTGTAAGGATGAGCAACCTTGCAATGTATCAAGCATGGGAGCTCCTCCTTCCTGACTGCTGGGAGAAAGTGGATCAGTGTCCTGAAAACGTTTACAGGTCCCACCAGCCCTACTTGTCCTTTCGGCTTATCTCACGTTCCTGAACGTGGAGAACACGTGTGCTGTCCTTGCTGCAGCTCAGAGGATAAGTCCCATCACCAAGGCAACAGTGTCTGCTTCATCCAGATAGATAGACTGTGGAGATATTTGGCCTATAAACTCAGATTGAAGCACCTTTCTCCAAGAGCATGATCAGACTTATTTAACACACAGTACAAGGCCATCAAGGAAAAGAAGGTGCTCTCTTACGGAGCATTTTTTCTTATTCCTGTTTACACTGAATACTCCGCTCACCTGCTCCTTGCAGCTGCTTCTTTTTGGTTGTGATCCACGGGCAGACACAGAGTTATGCGAACTGGGGAGAGAGCTTTTTTTGGTTGGAGGAGTCAGTGCAAGACACCCATCCCCACCCTAGGCACCCCCACACTGACCCACCCCCAGTGCTCCGACCCGTCGGCACTTCCAGCTGTCCTGGGCAGCTGGAGGGCTATTTTTAACAGGGCATCCTGCTCCATCTATGAAGCAGGAAATTTTGAGTCCATGAGGCCCGAAATGAAAAAAAAAAAAAAATATTGAAATGAGAGACACTTTCTGCTTTGTTCTCTCTCTATTTTTTAATTAAAGATCTTTGATCTTCTTGGTGTTTCCTTCTCTGTTTCTTGAAGACAATACTTTTGGTTCATATCCGTTGACAATATTTCTAGATCACTAATAATAACAACAGTGAGGGGAAAAAACAAGTCAAATAAACAAGTGGCATTTAACCAGCCCTCAGAGAAAAGAGGAAGGTATGTACGAGCCAGAGAGAAACCACTGATCAGGTGTGCTTGGGGCATCTTCTAAGCTTGCAAAACAAGTGTCTTACTAAAGTCTGAAGCAAAATTGCCTTCTTTTTCACACATTTTTCCCCTCCTGTTTTTACATAGTGTCTTTAAAAAGCTCTGTGAAACACAAGCTTTTTGTCACTCAGTCCCATCATTAAATTCACAAAATAAATGTAGCTTGGCTAACATGAGCAGGTGGCGTAAACAACTTCACCCCTTTAATAATTCGAGGCACAGCTCAGCTGCCTGTGAAATGAGCTTCCGCCTGCCAGGATGCTAAAACCAAAGACTTGTGGTTGGTGTACCAAGGGTGTGACAGGCACAAAACAACTGGGTCAGGAAGTGCAGAGTTAAAAGACAAGGAGTGAAAACAGTCTGAGAGCATATATTAGAGAGAAAGAGAGAGAAAAGAGCAGTCAAGTACTTGACAATGTCGCAGAGGCACTAAAAAGTTAGTGGTGGGAAGATTTCCCAACAGTAGGGAAATATATATATTTCAGCATTGCTTGTGAGGGTGAGGGGTGTTGTCAGGCCTCACAGAATTTTAAGCAGTATGTTCTTGATCTGGCATCCAAGAGTGGAGAAATAGTTTGAAGTAGGGGTTTATGTTGTGAAGAGTCACTGGTATTCCTGTGTCTTTGGCAACTGGAAAACAGGTGAAGAAAAACCGCTATGGAAATCCTGAGCATAATAGGCTTAACTCTGCATAACTTCCAAAGGCTGACATTGGCTTACTCTGGTTTAATTGTGGACAGTCTGGGAATTGGAAAGTTAAGAGACCCAGAGCTTGGAAATGATACCTAGAGTTCAAATGGTTGGTAAAAAGATAGAAAGAAAAAAAGTGAGGTAGAAAGAAAGGAAGCCACAAAGAGTGAGAAAATAAAGGGGTATTTTGGGGAAACCCCTGGCCTTTACTGCCTATGTCACAGCATTGCATAAGCCTGGCTAAAATTAGTCACAACCCATCTCTCAGAGAGGAAAATACACTCAAAGTAGCCCAGCTCAATAAATGCTTAATCCCATAATCCCAGGTGAAATGACCACCCTGGGAAGCAAAACCCAAAACTGCCCCCAAAACTCAGAGCTCTCTGAAGTGCCTATAGCACTGTACACAAGAGCTTGCAACAGCTCTCCTTTCATCACACCCGGCTGCTCCCCGGGCCACCCCTGCCTTCCTGCCCACCCCATGCCCAACCCTAGGGGAAGTCACACGCAATGATGAGCTTTTGTGCAATACCAGAGTGAAAAGCCCTCTGGTGGCCCCTGAGGAGTGTGCCTATGGTTCAGGTATGGCAGCAGCCAAGCAGCGATCCAGGAGCTTTCCTGTAGGGGAGTCACAACCACCTGTGGCGGAAGAGAGAGGGATAGCCTTTCTTGGGGAGCTCAGTAGGATAGCTAAAAGCTCTGTGACTTTATTTTCATTGACATAGACATTAAGTTTTCAGGGACTCCTGCAGGACCTCAGGGAGATGAAGTTATAAAATCTCACATATTAGCCCTACGGCTCTCTGAAGTTTGTGATTAAGATGCCAGTGGCTAGCAAGGCTGGCCAGTGTTCAGGCTCTACAGCATAAGTGAAGCTTTGCTCACATCCTTCTCACTACATGGTAGCTCAGGGCAGTGGAAGGGCTCTGTTGTGAACATGGATGTAACTTACTTGACACTGTGTTCATTTTAGCAGGGTGGTTGTGACTGTGTAGAAGTGCAGTTTGCCAACTGAGAGCTCCTGAAAGTTTTGAAGTCCCACTCACTGTGTTTTCTCCTGCAACCAGGAAGAAGAAAAAGTAAGGACAGGGCCCAGGTAATGGCACAGAGCTAACAGAGGTAGCACCAAGCAAATAAGACTTTTTTCTGCCTTGAACGTCACCAGCAGACCAGAGGTCACTGTGGTTTCTTAATGCTGGTAATGTAAAGAGCGGAGCGAGCATAACCTGCTTCTTCTGGGGAACCTGTGAGTTCTGGAGTGTCGTGTGCAGAATCTGTCCAATTTATGAGTTGAATGATCCAGGAACTTAGGCTTACATGAGGAATGAAGGATTGGGCCTTCACACTGAACTAACAGATTTCCTTTTCTTGAATGTCTTGGAGAAAAGAGAGAGTTTATAGATGTAGATAGATTTGAAACTAGATAGCATTTCTGAGGTCCTCCTACAAACACATGCAAGGAGTGCCACACTAGCAGTTGTTGGTTTTTTTTTTGAGAGAGGG
Organism: Manacus vitellinus; assembly: GCF_001715985.3. Taxonomy (NCBI): domain Eukaryota; kingdom Metazoa; phylum Chordata; class Aves; order Passeriformes; family Pipridae; genus Manacus; species Manacus vitellinus. The sequence continues at coordinate 1,947,313 of NW_021939256.1, read as the reverse complement.
GTGGGAATGTTGAAAAGAATCCATATAAAAATATTCTCAAAGAAAAATGAAGCCACAGGAGGAGCAGAGCACTCCAGCACTGCTGAGCTCAGCTCTGGAGTTGGATGTCTGTAGCTTTTTTTTTTTTAATTTCCCTGTTGAAAAGCAAGCAGCTCGGGAGGTCCTGATGTGCTCTGCCTCTTCTGGCACTCTGGGGAGCTTCCTGCCCACTCTATTCCTGATGCCTGTTGTGAGCCAAGGAAGAGTTAGCTTAATCAGCAACACCAGCCCCTGATTAGTGCCAAGTTTTTGTCATTAATCACTTCAAAAATCACTGCACCAAAAATAGTTCCCAGGGTCAGATGTTCAAAAACTGACGAGGTTTCTCTGGTGTCATTTAACTTCAGCTGCAAAGCTAGACCACACCCCTAAAGAAACACTTCTTGTTTGTTTTACATTACATATTGTTTGTAAATTCTTTTAATTCAAATCCACTCACAGCCCTAGTGACATGGTATGAAAAGCTGCTCTTCACCTTTCCTAGAGGAAAAGATTTCTCCAAGCAGTTAAACACCTCCAGGTGAAGGCAGGCTGGACCAACAAGCAACCTGTATTCCCTCAAGACATGAGTGGGCGTACTGGTCTCAGGGTTTAGTCATGAGCTTCTCTGTGTTGTGGACCACCCTCTCTCCTTTGGAATCTCAGTCCAAATACTTGGCAGATGCACTTGGGGCTCATTACATTACAGAGGCAGTATGTTCACTGCGCTCCCCCGAATGGCATTTTGTGTGTGCTGCACTTGTTTTACATTTGCTATATTTAAGCCACAGAAATATGCGCTGATGAGGAAAAGAGGGAAGTGGCGGTATCTGGGGGGCAGAAAGGGAATTAAAATCATTTCTCAATGCTGCAATCATCTGTGCAGAACCACGGACCAGGAGAAGGAAAGAGGAGCGTGGTCTCTGACTGCACCAAGGACCTTGCTGGGTCACCCATACTGCTGTGTATCTGGGAATGGTTTCAGGGCAAGTCTGGTGTTACATTAGTGTAACTGAGGGTGGAAATTGCCTGGAGCCTGTGCCCCAGAGCTTCCTCCTGGGTTTCTATCGTGAAACTGCCATGTTAGGGACATGCAGGAACACAGGTGCACAGCACTGCAGGATTCATGCACGGGGCCTGATTTTTAAGTTGTCTGGCATTATTTGTTCCTTTTCCCCCGCTCTCAGACTTTGCAGCCTTCTCCTACCTGACGACCATTTTTCCCAGACCATACCCATCACCTCTGCAACTTCTCCCTTCTTAACCATGACCTGTGGAACAACTACTGAGCAGGAAGAAGGCAGTCTCTGTTTCTACACTGCTGCTGGAGGTCACAGCAAGGCACGCCAAAGTCCTGAGTGCTCCTGACCTACTTTTTCAGTCATGGACTTAGGATACCTTTGGTGGTTGTTGACATGTCCCGTAGTGTCTTGTCCCATATGATACAATCCTTTCAGGCCTGCTATCTGCTTCATGGCATGGGGCAGACAAGTATGGGGCTGGAACAGCCATGTCTGAGACTACTAACCAGAATGTGCTTGGACATGTACAAAGAAAGATTTTCTCCTCCTCTGTGCTTCAGAGCTTGCCCCAAATTTACCTCACAAGTGCAGGTGAGAGTACAAGGGGAATCTGGAGATGAACATGGGCTGGGGCCACATTTTAACTGCAGTCCTGATGTAACCAGCAGGTTTCAGCAGCAGGCATTACTGTCTGGTAGCATGGGTAGAGATGGCTTCAGTTCCTAAGAACCCCAAACACAGCCGGGATCTCAGCCTGTTGTCATGTTGGAAGATGAAGGTTGTGGCAGGGAGCCAGGTCTGGGCACTTGAGAGCCAAGAAACAAGAAGGAGGCAAGAGACTACCTAGAAATTCAAGAAGATCCCAATGAGGAAGCTAGGAACATATTGACTTTCTGTCTACAAAGCCAAATCCATTCCTGGAGATGGCCTTCTTGATCATGTTGGTTATACTGGGACAGGCTGTCCTGAGCAGGTATCTCACATGCTGCAGACCCATGGAAAGCACTGGGTTCTGCTCTCTACTCTCCTCTGGGGGAAGTGGTTTCACAGCTGTCCAGCAGCAGGACTTTAAGCCAGCCCATCACCAACCTTGTCTGACAGTCAGGCTCCCAAAAAGTAGGCTAACAGCATCATACTTGTCTCTTCAGATCTCTGATCCCTCCTGTAGCTTTGATCATTGCATAGCATAGCTGACTTCCAGCTGTCCAGGAAAGCAAAAATTAGTTTCCAGCAGTTTTTCATGTGCCTTAACTAGAAAACAAGGAATGCTCTTGAAAAACAAGAGAGGGAGAAAAAATAAGGCTAGAGCTGCTGTACTAGACAAGCCATCCACACACTTGGTGTGCACTTAAGAGCGGCTCAGCCAGCTCTGGTTGCTAAGCAGTCTGAGAAACTGGAATGTGCTTCTCCCTCCAACCCTGCATGAACATTGCCACACAAAGTCTGCACAGAAGAGGCATTGGGGATGATTTTGAAACAGGTTCTGGGGAAAAAAAAAATGCAATTGGTGGCTCATTTGTCCTGCTCCCTCAAGTTATGTATGTGAGGGCAGGTAGGGTGTATGCTTGTGCATACTCCTTTGGAACTTCAAATGATGCCACAGGCACACACCATGGGTGGGAAGTATTTTTGATCTGAAGGCAGCTATCTCAGACCACCACAAATTCAGCAAGGTGGGACAAAGAAGAGATAAAAGAAGGATTACTTGTGGGAAGGGTTATCTCGTGTAGTGTATCAAAAGATAAAGGTGACTCCCCTTTCTGTCCCTAGCCCTCTTTGTCTGCATCCATAGCTGTTCCTCAGTATACCAAGTGTGTCCTGACCACCATGCTACAGGACACAACCACTGCATTATTCATTGGTCATTCCCAAAGAGCATCTGGCCAGAGGTCCCAGAAGACTGAATTTGTTCCTGAATCACTGCAGGGGATCAGTGCTCATAACTTTTTCCCACAAAGTGCCCTGGAGCAGCAGGTGGAAATCTTTGCAAAAGCAACATCATGAGAAATTAGGAACTTGAGGGTGGAGCAGCAACACTGTGATGGGAAGTAAAAGGGGGGAAATGGTTGCACGGTGGTTAGAGGATGTCAGCAGTGGAAAACAACTGGGTATCAAACTCTTTTAAAAGGAGAGCAAGTGTTACAGGATGACAATGAATGCAAGCTAAATGTACTGGGCAAGCTCGGCTGACAAAGAAGGTATAAAAACTGAAACAGAGTCAATACAAAGAGCAGCACAGGCAGGGTGTAGCAGAATTGTGGCAACACTTCATTATGTTTAGTTGGAAAAGTAATGGTGAACTTGGTTATGATCAGTAATGATCAGCAACTTAAAGTTCACATTTTGCCCAGATTTCTCATGGCAGGCGTCAGACTCCTGTCTCTTACCTCTCCCCTAAAAGCTTTTCCAAGTGATGGCTCCAGTACCTGCCATGTTCCCCAACCTCAAATATGATCATTCACCTCTGGTTTTTGACCAAGGTCCCCAGGTGAGAGCAGTAAGGTTTGCACCCTGTGTTCCCACAGAAGGCTTGCCTGGGGATGATAGCTGCTGGAGATGTCCTATGGGATGTTCATCAGCAATATGAAGATGCCTTGTGCATCCCTTATGAGCGTGGGAGATACACAGAAACACAGCATAAAGGAGTTACAACAGAAAAATATATAAATTGTCTTCCTTAAAGGCTTGATCAGGCCTGATCTACCTCAAACAACCAAAACTCAGAGTTGTGGTCTGCCCACCCATCCCCCCACTTCCTTTGGCCTCTTGCTCGTCCAAACATGCTAATGAGAAACCTCCGTGTGAATTCCTGTCTGCATGGTCTGCTGAGCACTGCCACCCACCACCAGCCCTTGCTTTCAGGTGAATGAAGTCACCCAGGACTGAGCTAAGTCTTTGTATCTGCATAATAGACATACATCCCCACAGCAAGCAGGAAAAGTGCAACAATGTCGCACATTTTCGAGTGGGTCCACATAGAGTCCTCCCACAGAGTATTTTACGGGGGAAAGAGAATTTCCTGCGGACCGCTGTCCAGACTACTGGGTCCTGCTCCCCTTTCCAACTTTGTCTAGACACATCTGCAACAGATCTGAAAGCCTCCTGTTCTGTTGATTCACGGTATTCAGTGGGCTGGAGCCTGTGCGCCGTCGATGGGAAAAGTGAAGTACTTCTTGTTACATCCACCCCCCAGAGCGAGGTGTAACTGATGCGTATCAGCCAGAAAATCCTGCTCAGCCCCTTCAAGAAGCCTTCTGGGTGCCTGGGAGGGGCAGAGCATTTAGATGTCCTCTGACTATAATCTCTTCTCTGATAATCCTGATTTACTCTTCGGCCTGGAAGCAAAGGCTAATAGAAAGCAAAGTGCTACGGCAAAGCTCAATAGGTAATTTAGTAGCTCTGGCTTAGTTGTCTCAAGTGTAATGTGGGGTTACTATCGCTGAGAATTAGTGTTTGTGAAGGTGCACTGGAGCTGGCAGAGAGATGGAAATGCAGCCTAATTGGCAATTATTGCTTTGCAAAGGTCACTGTTTTCTGGAAACAAAGCTAGAATCAGCTGTTGTCACTTAGAAATTTCACTGGGGACACTCATGATGACCTATTTTTAACATAACAGAAGATCACACTGCAATAGTGAATAATTTATAGGAGTAGTAGCATGATCACAGCCACAATACAATGGCAGCTTCGGTTCCTGCTTGATGATGGAGGGAGACAGAGCTCTCTGGCAATTTCCACTGAATTAGCAAAACAAGACACACGTGGAATGACTGACCCGAACCTTTCAAAAGCATGTATGTCAGGATGAATATATGTCCAGAAGGCCTAAGTGGGGCAAAGATTTTATCTAGAGCATCCTTAAATCTACTCAGTCTCCCAGCTGTTACAACAAGGTACAGCGCTGGGAGCAGGGAAGTGGGAATGTGTGTAGGGTTTGTGGTGATGGAGAGGAGGAGATTAGCTTTCTGTGTTTGCTATGCAAAACTGTATTGAGAAAACAAGAGAAACAGCTCATACGTATTTGCATAGGATAGAGGATATTTCCTTGAAAGAAGACCTGCAAAATGAATGAGGTATTTGCATCTGCAACCTTAAGTTCAAAGAATCTTTTGCAAGATAAGACCAAAAGGTCCAGAGGGAATTAGTAACAATTGCCCTGAACTGTAGAAGCCTCAAGGTTAATGTAAGATGCTGCAATTTGTCTATGGCACAGAAAATCTTTAACAAATTAACCAGGCTTCCACAGTGAGAGCTGCCACCCCCTAAAAGGCTGAAAGGGACTCAAGCGCATATTAAGTATGCATGATGAGACATTTATAGCTTTCAGCATTGCCACAAATATTTCCTCTCCTCTTCCCCTGGCATTCCATAGCCCAAAGCGCACAGCTGCTTTTTCCAGAAAGCAACTTCTCTGCCTTAGCCTCAGAGTTTACATCCGAAGTGACATATATGAAATGGGTGAATAGTTGATTCAGTCAGAGACATAGAAAGGTCACCCTTAAAATTTTGCCTTGGAGCTACAGCAATGGCAGTGTTGGCAGAAGCCCCTACACTTTTTCTAGTGGAGAAGTGGGTTCCTCTGGAAATGCCACATCCATGGTTGCTGTACAACACATTTGAACTCAGAAACCTTGGAAACAGCCTGTAGGCCCCAGGGGTCTGCACACCAGTGTGAAGAGCATCCTTTTCTGCTTTTACTGAATCTGGAGTAATTTTCTTTCATTTCTTCTTTTTAAGGCTATGGGGTGCTTTTTATTTTCAGCATACAATATAAATAACTCATCTTCATTGTTACTGCTGAAAATCATTCAAGATGATAGGTCAGATTGGATTTTTTATTCAGGGACAGCCTTGGTTTGTTGTCTTTTTTTTCCCCATGCACAATGCTCCGTGAAAACCTAACTCTTTCTTGTAATTTCCTTAACTTCTCCATGCAGTATCATTCTCTGTGTGACAGGTCTGTGTACTCCATGAAAAACCTTTGCATTTGGAAGGGTAAGTCTGACTATCCTGACCCAAATGGGGAAAGACACAGGCATATAGGGAGGGCATCAGTATTGCCTCCTCAAGCCACCTTCCAAATTGTGTCTATTTACCAACCCATAGATCTGCCAGGGATTCCCTCTGTCCTCCAACCCACAAAAAAAAAAAAAGGCACTTTCAGCTATCCAAGAAGCACAAGGGAGAGCTTGTTGAAGGACCCTATAACAGCCTTAAATGTTGGCAGAGGAACAGCAAATAGTACAGAAAATACAACATGTGTGTTCGGTACTTCTGTTGGTTGATGTAAAGTCTAGCGTGTAAAAAAGTCGCAAAAGAGAAATTAAGAAGTCCTAAGGACAGCAGTAAATACAGAATACTGACACCTACAGAGAGATGTATTTATAGTAAAAAGGACTATACATTTTGGAAGGACGACTAAATTTGAAGAAAATACTCCACAGTCTCTGGGAAAATGTGGTATTCCTGCCTCTTTTTTCTCAGGGTAACAGAGGAAAGATGTTCAAAGGAAGAAATGCAAGATCCGTTCATTGCAACGTTTTTTCATTTATAGTCGCCTTTAACTGCTGTGTTCAGCCCGCCCAATATCCAAATTTAGAGCTCTCACACACACCCTGCTGAAGGCAAGGGAGGATACGGAGAGTGGCCCACGGGCCACGAGGAAGGCAAGCGGCGGCAGCCCGTTCCCTGTACTATTCCACGGGGGAGTGGTATTTTGTGGATGTCCCACCTTTGGGACAAACCGCCCGAGAGGCCAGGCGCGTGGAATGGAAAAATGGAAGAGCCCCACCACCGGCCGCCGCTCCCAAAAAGGTGCGGAGCCACCAGCAGCGCCAGCTCCCACATCCCGCCGGGACGAGCCACAGCCGCTCCGCACCCTCCGCCCGCCCGCGGGGCGGGCCGCGGCCGCGCAGCGCCGAGCAGCAGCACCGCCTCCGCCTCCTCCTCCTCATCCCTCCCGCAGCTCCGAAGGAAAAGCCGGCAGCGGCTGCACTGGCTGCCAAAGCGGCTGTGCGCGGTGACTGCCGGCGGGTTGTTCTCCGCTCCTCCTCGGTTTTATTATTTTAAAACTTTAAATTTTTTAGGTTTTTTTGTTTTTTTTTTTTTTTTTTTTTTTTTTTTTTTTTTTTTTTAGAAATTATTATTCGCTGTTAAAATTTTTGCGGCTGGCGGACGCTGCCGCCCGGGATGGGGCACCGCGGTGCCCGAGGAGCGCTGGCGGCGGGCGAGCGGCGTCCCGAAGCGGGCTGTGAGCACCGCCGGCAGCAACAGGTACCCGGCAGGGCTCCGACACGGGTGGAGGTCGAGGAACCCGCGTGGGGAGGAGGGGGCGCTGCCTGTGCCGAGCATGGACGTGGCCGAGCGGAGCCCGAGGGCTGCGGGGCTGAAGAGCCGCTGTCACAGGAGCGGCTCCCGACCCCTCTCATCCGCCGGTGGCGGGGAGTTAGGCGGCGGCAGGGTTTTGAGGAGGACAGAGGGGCTTCTGGAGGGCTTCCCGTGCGTGGTTTTAGGCTGTGAATGTGAAGAAAACGTTGGTTGTGGGTGCTCGCTGAGGGACACGAAACTGGTTTCATGTTTTCTCACAGCGTGTGGAAGTGCTTAGCCCTGTTTCCATAAAAAAAAAATCTCAGCGTTTCCTTAGGTCTTGTCTTTCTATTTCCAGTGAGGTTTTATGGTATTACTGGTTGGAGGAGAGCTTAGAACCTCTTAAGTTCCCCTTTCTGTCTCTGGCTCATTCCCAAGGATTGATGCAAACACATTACACACTGGCATTGCTCTTCAGTTTACCTTTGAATGCCCTGGTTACAAAAGGTCATCCTAATCCTGTGACTGGTCTTTCTATTGCTGTGTTAACCGGGCATTTTGCTGTCTCTCATTCAAAGTTTCAAAAAGCTTTCTGGAAACTGTGTGCTTGTGGCCATTCTGCCTCTGCACCCTTTCATCCATCTCCCCGGGAAGAGCTGAATGTATTTCTAGTGTAGTTTCAGCATTCATTAATCTGGCCGTGCATTCAGCCACGCTCATCTTAATTACCGTGTTTGAGCTGCTGTCACGCAGCTGGAGCCCGGGGCAGGGAACACGCTTTCCAACAGAAACATTATCTTCATCTTCTCCAGTGGCTAATTAGGTTTCACAAACATCCTTCTCCTGCATAAACAAAAGTAGGAACATACCCAAACAGGGAGCTTGAGGAAGGAGACATGAAAGGTGTCTTTCCTGGAAGATTTCTGTGCTGGCTGCCCAGCTGTCTTCGAGGTCTTCACACACTGGGAAGAGATACTGTGGGATCGGGTTTATAGTGACCAGACTCAGGAAGGTATCCATTGGGATAGGTTAGGAGCCCTGCTTTATAAACATAATGGGCAAATGTGACAGATTGTTCCACATTTAAATGTGGGTGGGTATATCTGTTACACAGTGGGAGCCTAAAGGCAGCAAAGTTTATCTTTTTTACCATAAATTGAACATTTCTCAGCTAGTAACTGAAAGCTCTAGTACACTCACTTAAGATGGTGTCTGCTGCTTGCAAGTGCAGATAAGCACTTGTGCAGTGTGGACTTTTACAATCACAGCATCCATAACCTGATGCTGGTTTAACTTTTCGCATCCAAACAGCACTTCCTTGACAAGGTGTGAGCTTTGGGGGTTTTGTTTGTTTGTTTTTGTTTTTAAGAAGAAGCATATTGAATTTATTTCCAGGATCCTGCCTAAGAAGCAGAGCACTTAGCTTTTTCATGTCTCTATTCCTCTCTAGAGTGACAGTACAGTTGTATCTTAGAGGTTTTTCTCTATTCTCCATTTTTCTCTAGAATTCAGCAGAATTAATATTTCTTAAGTGCTTGGAAATGTGTAAGGGGAGAAGTGTGTGGTTTGTGAAGAAGCATCCATAAGTGAGAAAGGTGCTTTGCTTCCCTTGAGCTCTCAAGGCACATGACAATTTATTCACCTGTATCACAGAACAAACACTCGAGGTAAGACTGTTGTGAAGAATGGCCTCAAAACTCACAGCAGCATGTTTACAGGCTGTGCAGGGTTACCTTTTGCTCTTTGATATTTTTAAGCCTGGACAGGCAGAAAGATAACTTCCAGACAAAGCATACTGCTGAAAATGGTCCGATTCTGGGGGAAGCTGCTTTGCTTCCCCACTGGGAAGAAGTGGGAGTGAGAACTAAAGGCAGCATTGGCTTTTTCCAAAAAAGGGATGACTGGTCTGACTTTTTTTTTTTTTTTTTTTTTTTTTTTTGTCCTCATGCTGTACATGTGGCACTGACAAGCTACTCCCAGACAACCACTTTACTGGGGTAGTTTTCATCAGGCAAGTTAAGCTGCAAGCAGCAGGGACATAGACAGCTTGTGTCTGTGGCCATTCAGCCAGCACAGAGCATCAGCTGAAAGCAGAAGGGCAAGGAAGTGAGGAGAGTGAGTGATGCCTGAATGCACGCTCCTGGCACGGGCTTGTTAGAGAGGACCAGGACATGAATTAGTATCAAATAGGGGCCTGTCACATCACTTTCAAGCTGTGTGGTTCCTGGACCACTCTATTAACAGAATGGGGAAAAAAATTGTTATTGTCTCACCTGGCAGGAGCTTGGAGGTCATTGTTCTGTTCACTCAGCTTTCAGTGCTCATTGCTTTTCTGGCAGGGAGGTTGTTAAAAGAAGTTTCTTAGTAAGAGATTCTCAACGTTAATCAGCAAGAACACACGGACAATTTTTTTTGCCTGCTACTTTTGCACAGTTCGTGCCACTGGTTCCAAGATGTGCTTGCCCTTTTAAAAGGCAGAGGGAAAGAACTGGGCCCACTGAATTTAAGGTCAAATGTAAAGTCTTTTGACAGCTGAAGTGATTTTGCTCTGGAGGACTTTACAAACCATGGTGGCTGCATTTTGGAAGTGTAACAGTGTCAATGAGAATTTAAGTTGCCAACATCTTTGTTTCCTGTGCTGTCCTCCAGACAGTTTACTTATACCAGAGCAAAGACAAGAGGGCAGTCTGTGAGCAGAGGAGCCAGGCAGCTGGAGGAGGAATGGCAAGATGGGCTTTGCCAACTCCCCATGAGAGAGCTGGAAGGAGAGAGGCAGCCAACACTGGATGCAATAAACTGGATCATATTATATCTCTCTGACTAATGTCAGGAATGGCTTAGCTAAGGCTGGGCAGCCAGCTCACTTTGAGCCCCACGACCGTCTTTCCCTACATACCCCAAATCAAAGCAGAAACTCTGCCTTTTCCTGGCTATAGCTGTTCTGCAGCTTTATTTCTGCTCCTCAGTGCAAATGCTGTTCATACCCTCGCTTATCTACACCCAAGTGGGCTGTGTGGCTAGCCAAGGGCTGGCTTAATCCTGTCCTGTCCCGTCCCATCTCGAAAAGCTGGTGCTCTGGCTCTTGCTCCAGGCAGGTATTTCAAGGGCAAAGAAAGAAGTGGGTACCAGGTAATCCTCTGTAGGAGCTGGCTTTATCCCTGTTTGGCAACCTAGGGACAGCTGCTATGCCAAAACCTGGTCTGCTTCCTGGGACACCTTGAACTCTTGTTTTACAGCAAGTGGGCAACAATTTTATTTCAACTTTCATAGAATCGTAGAATGGTTTAGGTTGGAAGGGACCTTTGAAGGTCATCTAGTCCAACACTCCTGCAAGAAGCAAGAACATCTTCAACTAGATCAGGTTGCTCAGAGATCTGTCCAGCCTGACCTTAAATGTTTCTAGGGATGGGACATCTACCACCTCTCTGGGCAACCTGTGCCAGTGTTTCACCACCCTCACTGTAAAAAAAATTCTTACGTCTATCCTGAGTCTTCCTTTTTATAGTTTAAAACCATTACTACTTCCCCTATCACTACAGGTCTGCATCCAGGGGATTTGGATTCAATCCCCTGAGTTTTTGCTCTCAGCTCTAGCTTTGAAGTGCCTTTGCTACTGCGTCTGGTGCTGTTGGGAAGAAAGAGGATCCCCCTCACCCCCCGGTCATATTCAGGTTAATTAGGGAGCTGCAGCGAGGCCCCAGGAACTGGGTGTATCCCAACCATGATCAAAAAGCTGGTCCCAGTACACACTGCCCCACAGGATCTGGAAGGTGTGAAGAAGGGCAGGTTCATCAGTGGTCTTGAATTGCTTTTTGTCAGCCACAAATACAGACCTTGCCTTGGTCTTTGCCTCCAGATTCTGCACCCAGTGGCCTCAAGAAGCAGTGAGTCCCCTAAGCATGACACAAGAGTAACTGGCTTTTTTTCCTAAAGTTATCTTTTTCTTATGTCTTTTTATGTTACAAGGGTATCCTGTAATTTTTACTTCCCAACCAGCACAAAAGAAATGACGGATTAGCACAGAAGTACGTGAGCATCTTCTTTTCAATGGGAGTAACAAATTGAAGCTGACAGTTCCCTGGAACCAGTGCAACACATGAAGTAGTGACAATAATACATTTTATCTTCCAGCCCTTTTAAAGCATCAGAAGCTCTCTGGTCCCTGATGCCTCTAGTAAGCTGACCTTGGCTAGCAGAGCCAGCTACCTCATTACTGCTGTCCCACTGCTCACAGCCTGCCCTCTCTCCTGGCCCTCCAACAGCCCTATTAGCTGCAGTAGCTATAGCTTCTGGGGTTGTGTGGCCTGCTGGTAACCCTTCAGTGACACCAGAACTGTTTCAAATAATCCCTTCTGCAAAAAACTTTTGGGTTTTTTAACTGAAAAAAAACCCCACATTTAACTGCAACACCGAGAGATTTGTCAGAGATGATTTTGTCCTGGAAAGCTCACCAACAGGAAAACTTCACAGCAGAGAAAATCTATCTGATCATCACTGAGGTTCTGTTTTAGCTTGTGCCTTCACCTCTACAGAACACCAGGCTAGACTGACCCTATCTTTTACTATTTAGACCTTTCTACTTGAGCTGACAAAAGGAAGGAACTAATTTACAGTGAAATCTCTCGGAGACAGGCAAATAAGCACCTGTAATAGCTACAGAAAGTTCATGTTTCCATAGACAGGCAAGGTTGAACACCACAGCTTCCTTTCTTTTTCCCCAAATTAACATCTTGCTGTCTGAGCAGACAAAACAGATTGATTTTTTCCTCAATGAGGTGTCTTTCTTCTTTGTCAAATTTATGCTAGGAGATTGAAGCTAAACAGAGGGAAAAAAAATCTTGCTTGTAGCAAATGCACTCCTTGAAGATGCCTCAGAAGTTCTGGGAGGCAGGGCTTTTGCTTGGGGTTGAGGTGGTGGCACTGGTCTGTGGTACTGCTGCAGGCAGGCAGGTAGGGTGGACAGTGTAGCTCTATATTCAAAGTCTGATGGGCATTTTCTAGTTGTATAACATTAGGAAAAAGGCCTCTTCCATAATTAAGCAACTTGACATGCTCTGTTGGTGTTTAACTTCAAAATGTTTGGTTTTAAAACTTCAATTGTGGTACAGAAGTAGGGTCATATGTTACAGCTTTGTGTAATAATATCCCTGCAAGTAGCCTTTGGCAAGGAGTCCCCTTGGGTATGGACACACCTTTTTCTCCGCTCATCCCTGCAGGCATGGCTGGATCATGGTATCGACAGCTATCCTTGTGCACTTTCCTGACCATACAGGCACATCAGTGGGTGATGATGCTGTTGAAAAGATGCCAATGCTCAATTAAGTGTATAATGTGTCATCCTGCATGACTGACTGCCCTTTCCTTGTCGTTCAGTACATCTGCAAAATAGTGCTAGCTCAAAGGAGGACTTGGGTTTTCACACAGATTTGATTGTGGGATAGGAAGCAATTGGCTCTGAGGCGCTCTTTGATCCATGAGGCTTTTTTCCCTGAATTCAGTGTGACATTTACAGGCCACATCTACTTAGATATACACAAAATCCTATGAATAAGAATAGATGTCTGCTAAAGTAAACAGAAATGAATGTTTAGGTTATTAGATGTTCAGACTAATAAAGCCAAGAGCTGGAAATGCTCACTAAGTCATCTGTGCTTCACAAAACCAAACCAAAGCTATATTAAAAATGCTAAGACTCAGCTGAGGGTAGAGAATAATCAGCTTAAAATTCTGCCTGCATATACTAAGATTTGCTTTCTTTGAAATCAGAGGGAGACATTGGCATCATCTCCCCAGATGGCAGCTGGACCACAAAGCCTTGTTTCCATCGTGCAGGTGCTGAATTGGAAGTGCTTGCAATACATTTGATTTCCATACTCTATGCTGAAAACATAAGCTCCCTGAAGGGATGGCTCTTCATCTGCAGTTATCCAGCAAGAGGTTGCTTTCCCTCCTATTCTTTCCTAGCTCTAACCTTAAAAAGAAAATCTTCCTTACTGGTAGAGAAGGTGGCAGCAGTGGATCCAGTGTAACAGCTCCTATGTTAAACTGAACATTGTATGCAGGATTTCTCCAGCCACTGTATTTCTTGCTGCATGTCATGCTACCACCAGGTGAGGAAGATAGTTGGCAAAACAACAAAATAGTCTCCCATCTTCATGACAATCCATGATATCCTCCTTTTCCTGTACCCTGAACGTTGGTCCATTAGTGACTTGGAAAATGCAGAAATCTCAACAGAGAAGGAAAGGAGAAAGGAAGGGCAATGGAGGCCAAGGGTCTCTCCTATAAGCTTGTCCTTAGCCTGTGATGACCCTGGTAAGTCTTTCTTTTAAACGGCAGACTGTGGATTAATAGGGATGTACCAAGATGTGCTGCCTTAATTTGTGCAATGAAAAATTACCCAAGATAATTACCTTGTAGTTCAGTGACAATTAATGCTGTCAGATCTGTTCAATTCATGCTCTGTTTGTTGGTAATGTCTCTGTGTCTAGAAGACTCAAATGGTGACTAATCCTGTAGCAAGGCTGGAGCGTACGAGATTTTAAACTCAAGATTTCCTTTTTTTAATGTCCACTACAGATTAAATTTACCAGTTTAACCTGACTAGATCTACGTACCATAGATTTAAAAGTTTCATCAGGTTTTCATTGCCTTTGGCTGTGACAGTAAATAACAGGCATTTGGGAATGTTCTTGGAAAGTAATGGCAACAGGCAAAGACCAGCCTGGGTCCGTAGCATTAAAATCCCCTGTCCTTCAAAAGAGGAAAGCACACCAAGACTGCTTTGGGAATGGTCCTTGGTCCATGCTGCTTCCCAAAATATGCACAGTAGTTGTGTGAGAGCGTGAACTGGCCCAAGACAAATCTGTGCCAGTGACTGCTCAGTGTAACCTCCTTTGTCCCAAGGAGCAGAAAGCTCTTGCAGAGTCAGAAGAGAATAGTTTTTCTGTACTGAGAAACTTAGAGTCATGGAATGGTTTGGGTCAGAAGGGACCTTTAGAGGCCATCTCGTTCCAACCCCACCCCTGTCATGGGTGGGGACACCTTCCAATAGACCAGGTTGCTCAAAGGCCAATCCAAGTCAACCTTCGATGTTTCCAGTAATGGGGCACCTACAACCTCTCTGTTGTAGATGTTCCAGTGTTTCAATACCCTCATTGTAAAAACTTTCTTCCTTGTATCTAGTCTAAATTTACCCTCTTTTAAAAACATTGCCTCTTGTCCTGTCGCTACAGGCCTCACTAAGAAGTTTGATCCCATCTGTCTTACAAGCCCCCTTCAAGTACAGAAAGGCTACAATCAAATCTCCCTGTAGCCTTCTCCAGCTGAACAATCCCAACTCTCTGAGCCTGTCTTTGTAGGAGAAGTGCCAGGATTTGTTCCAATAGATTCAGGACTTGTTCCGATAGGTTCATGTCTTTCCTGTGCTGAAGGCTCCTAGACACAGGCACAATACTTGATGTGGGGTCGCACCAGAGTGGAGTAGAGGGGCAGAACCGTGTCCCTTGACCTGTTGGCCACACTGCTTTTGATGCAGCCCAGGGTACAGTTGGCTTTCTGGGCTGCAAGTGCACATTGTCAAGTCATCTTGAGAGGTTCTGAAATGAAATGTGGTTTCAGAAAGCAGTGGCAAGGAGAGCAATTCTCCCTAAATTCTAGATATTTTTTTCAAGTGGTTCCTGTAAACACTTGTGTGTCTGTAAAGCTGTCCTGCTTCTTTTGTGCTGGTAGGCTGCAACTGCTTGGTGTAAGAAAACAGTGGGAGATAGGGCTGGAATAGCTGTGCCTTTTAAACATCTGCATGTAGCAATCACCTTTTTGGTTTTGCTGAGCTGCCCCATTGGTCATCAAATCTTTTCTCCAGTACCAATGTCATTAACAAAGCTTTTTCAAGAGGGACTGTCTCCCTAGCATAGATTTCCCTTATCCCTTTATCCTCTTTCAGATGCTTCTTACAGATCCTTTAATGATTCTGGCCTGAGAAGATGGTGTTTTGGGGGAAGTTTAGGCAGTTTGGTGGTATTAGATATGTACTCTTATCTCCTGTACCTTCAAGAGTTTTTAAAGCTTAAAATGCTGTAGCCAAAAGAATAATAACCTCTGCCATAACTTTAAATAAACTTGCTAAAAGTCATATATGTAAGAAGAGTCAAGTTTTGAATTTAAATGAACTGAAACCAAGAAAGGAGTTGCATCAGAGCACACAGCCTCTCTGGGTTGAGCATGGACAGTGTTCAGCCAGCTACTTGATGTACTAGAAGAGAACTTCAGATGTATGCTATAGCCAAATATAAATTAAGTAACTCGGGACTTTTATGGCAATGCTCTTGAAATGGTCACACTTGTATGGTGTAAAAAAGATTAAATGAATCTGTTTCTGCAATGCTTGTCCAGCTTTTAAGATCTGTTCTAAGACATGTAACGGTGTATCTTCAACTATATTTTGTGAGCATTGTGCCATTATGACACACCTTGAAATAGAATGATCACATAAACATCCAGGGAGTTTTAAGTCACCCTAATCCCACATACTTAAGTAGGAGCAGCAAAGCATTTTTATCTCATTAGAGACTGAAAGGATTTGACAACAATGATGTTTTACTTTCCTTTCAGGGATGGAAAGCCTGTCTTACTTGTTTAATTTAGCTCACTCATGCTTACATTAGAGCGCACCTGGAGTGGATACCAAGTACAGCTACAGTTTCTCTGCCTTGGCTGAAGCAAAACAAATAATCTCTAGAGCAGCCCACTGGTTACCCAAATCATCCTGCATGCGTTTACTTTGATGCATTTACTTTGCTGCAGATGCAAAGAGATGGTATCCTTAGCTTGCTGTCCTTGCCCATGCTGCTACAATCTGCGTTAAATGAGGTTGTAAGCAGCAAAAATATTGGTGCGAAGTAATTAAAGAAAGAAGCACTCTTAAGGATGATTTTCTGTTAAATGCTGCTGGGTCATTACTTTTCTCTCCTGCCACTGGGAAGATTTTTATGTTCGTTCCTTACACAGTCCGAGAAAGTGAAGCCACTCTGCTGCTTATACTTGACACGCAAATTTAGGTCACTGCTCAGTCATCATGGATTTTGCCAGAGGACTCCCACAGGAGTTGCATCTGTTGGCATCAGGGCTGACTTACCCGCTTGTGCTCAGATGTTACTCATGGGCTTGCCCAGGCATTATTGTCAGTCAGTAAAGTACAAGGGAGACCACCAGCAGCACTCATGGGTTTCTAGTCATCCCCTAATGTTAATGCTTGCAAAAGTGGGCAATAGGTTGGCCGCTCTTTGTGACATGAGAAATTAAAATTCCACCCAATGTATGTGGTCAACCAGGCAGTGTTTAGTGGCATATGTCAAAAGAGACAGAGAAGTAGCCAGGCTATTGCTAGATGGACATGTTTCCACAGCCTGTTTTGCATCCTGCTGGTCTTTATACTGCTCACAAGACTGCTCCTTGTAGGTTATCTCCTAATATAGGGGTAGATAACAGAGCAGCACAAAGCCTTCCGCCTTTACTACTGTGTAGCACTGCTGAAATGAGAGCATGATTAATTGTGTGCGCAGGTCACTCGTGCTGAACTGCTTGTTAGAGATTTTGTGCAAGGTGGATTTAAAGCACGAGAAGATCGTTGTCAGTTGGGTTTCAGAAGTGCTTTTTCTTTAGATTATTTGCCAGCACTTGAATGACAGTGGGACTTTGTTTTTAATTAAATCTTACATTGACATAAAGAGTTATCGATGATGAGTAGAATTAGAGATGACTTCTAATCAAAGATAATTCCGCATACTGGGGTGGGTTTGAAATTAATGAATGTCAAATCTAATTAGATGGTCAGACTCTGATCCCTCAGCCACACTCATATGTACTGTTATAGACCAAATTTTGCTTATTTGCACTAATTCCAGCTGAATATGATTGCGCTGTGTCTCCAGTGCTCCGGTGTCTCCAGTACGAGAGCAGCATTAGTGAGGGTTCCACGTGGGTTCCTGCGCACGCTCGCCCCAGCCATCTGCATGAAACAAATCTTGGAACTGAAAAAAAAAAAGGAGGTCAGCTGCCATGAACCCATCTGTTGTGTGCAGGAGCCATTTAGAATCAAATTTATTTTCCTTGGGTTTATTACAGTGAAATAACTCATTTGCATTTCCTTAGGTTTCCGGCACATGCTCTACCAAGGGGAAGGAGCAGTGTAGGTCTTTCTCTGAGGAGAGCTTAAGGGGAGAAAAAGGCAGTTTGTGGCTCCCCTGGCAACAAAAATGGGGAAATGGGGCATGTGCTGAGAGTTCTGGTAAAGGAGTAGCTGTAAAAAGGGGAGGAAAAAAGATAACCATAGTATGAGACAAAAAGGGTGCTGCTTTCACCTTAGCCGCTGCCAATCCTTATTTCTGCATTCTAGTGAGATGATGAGAATTGGAGCCAAAGGCATGTTTTGCAGTAAAAATAAAAGAGAAAGTTAAAAGTCTCCACACTGACTTTGGCACCTAGACTAGTGTGAAAGATGACTTACTGAATTTATGGAGCTATGTTGCACTGAGAGCATAAGGTATCAGGCCCTAGAGATTTACAGCCTCATGTACTTTACCATTTTGCTCTTGACCTGTATTGTTAGATTTTTTTCTTACTGTTACTATTGGTTTTTGGTTTATGTACATCATCTAGTTTGGGTAGGAGGAGCAGAACAAACACAAGCTATTCCAGATGGTAGACAATTTGTGTTTCTGCTCAGGATGTCTAGTGATGAGCTAGCAAATACTGTAACATTTGAGTTGAAAATGTCCTTACCTGCAACATTTAAAATGTTCTTATAGAAATGAGACCATAAAATACAAGTGTTGCTATTAGTATCAAGTTTTGGGAAAAATATTATTTGAAACAAAAGCTAGAATTTGAAATACTAACATTTTCTAGCTAACATTTTCATTTATTAGAAACAGGTAATAAGCACCTTGTGCTCACTGGCAGAGATTTCTGCATAAGAAACTAAAGCTCACAGCTTTGTGCTCAAGAAGAGCTTTAAAAAATGCATGAGTTGCATAAACATTTCTTTGTGAATTGTAAAAACTGAATCCACCCAAACTGAAGGTATTAAAATATGGCTAATAAAACAATCACTGCAGGTGTCACTGATGGAGATAAAGTCATCAGTGAAAAATGCATGCAAGCCTGCAGAGAGATCCTGCTGGATAGCCAGTGCCAAGGCTTGGATGTCCATAATGGGGGAAGAGACCTGCCTCAGCAAAGACAGAATGAGCTGCAATGGGCTAAACTAAGATTCTTGTTGCTACAAGAGGTAGGGCAGAAGTTTGCCTCCTTGTGCTGGGGCAGGAATATGTGGCTGCCAATGGCTTTGATGCCCACCCAAGCATGTCCCAGGGTGGCACATCTCCCATTTGAAGGAGAGGGATTGGCTGTGTGTCCTCTGTGCAATACTGCTCTCCTCAGCCGTGCTGGTAAGCCCACGTGGCTCTTTCTGTACACTAAAATTAACATCTGAAGCTCACAGATCTGCTGGCCTTTCACCGGCTGATATAGACTTGGGAAGTGTTCTTGTTGGTATAGCCATATGCTACTGTTTAGGAATATCTCTTAGCCTTGGACTTTGATGGAACGAATGCACATGATTTTATTCTGGTAACCAAGAATAGTTCTTCAGATGGAGCTCACGTGTTTGTACAACTCTGGCAAATGCTACCCTGCACAAAAAAGAAGCAGCCCAATCACTAGGAGAATAAAAAATGCCATGAAAGTCATAATTTGTGTAATCAAATGACCAACAGAAAACACCTTTCTACAGGTGCTTCCAGGAGATCCCATCCCACAGAAATGTTCCTGACACATACAGAAATTATGAGCCCAGTCACTAATGCCTAAAAGCTTTTGTCCTGAAAATGCAAAAACTCTTGTGCAAGAATTAAATTTCTTGTACAAGTATTTATAATGCTCCTGAGTGCCCTTACCTGCATATTGTCAAATTTTTGTATTAAAAAACTTCCAAGAATGTCTACATTCTCATCCAAGATACATGCCTCTGTACCTTCTAGGAGCCTAGGGAACATGGAAACCATAAATTCCAGGTGGTTATTTGGGCTACTGGCCATGCTGGCCTCATATTGCCAAGGTGATTCAACTGAATCAGAAGGAAGGAGTTGGAAAATAAATAATAAAAACGACTAGACTTTAGACTACAAAAGCAAGTGACACCAGCTGAAGGTGCACTGAATGAGCTTAGCATTGAACGGAGCTGGCACAATTTTAGACTTGGATTGTGCTCTTTGGGTTTATGAGTGCAAAGCAGAAAGAATTGGTTGTCTGGGAGGAGGACATGACTTCTAGGGTATAATTGGTTTCTTCCCTTATTTAGGTTATTCTTTAGGAAATGCATGCTCCTAAATGTCATCTTATTGCATTTAAGAGTTATTACCTTTGTAGGCTGGCCAGTCAGCCCAATAAGCAGAAGCTAGACCTTGACATAAATGATGATATCTTCTTTTGTTAGTCAAGGAGATATCAGCTTATTTGTCAGGCATACCCTGGGTTTGCAGATAAGAAATGTTCCTAGCATGCAAAACACCATCAGTTGACTTCTGCAGCCATCCACTCACATTAATTAGTGGACCCTCTCAGTTTCCCTTAACCTAAATAATTATCACCAATTTTTTATGGACAGAAGAATCAACATACCATCTAACTGAAGGGATTACAGCTTCTTGGATACATAATGGACCTTGAACCATGAAAATAGGAAAAAATTATTATCAAGGATCCTTTCAGTCATCGAGACCTACCCCACATTCTCATTTAATCAGGGATTATGTATAATCCCCAAGTGTCCTCGAAGCCTTTATTCCTTGAACCCTCAGCTGCAGACAGCTCCCTAACAACCTACGGCAAGCCCTAGACCCATAACTGTAGCTGGGGGGAGGGAGGGAGCAGGAGGAATCAAGAGCATCATCACCACTAGTATATTGCAGCTTTATATGGTTGCTAGTGCCTGTCTAGCAAAACCAACTTCCTCTCATTTATGTGGTGAACAAAAAATATCTTTGCTAGATTGGTCTTGGGGGGAAAAAGCAAATAGAAAAGGACTGGACAGAAAGTCAGTCTAGATTTAGCAAATGTGTTTCTGATGGAATTTTCCTTCTCTCAGCTTAGTTCAAAGTCCACACTGTTTATCAAATATTTCAGCATTGTGGGAGGTAGAGTTCTGTGCTGAGGGTGATGAAGAGAGGGCAGCTCTGTGGAAGTGATGGGCCTGATGGTCCCATCCCCTCTAATTAGCTCAGGCTCAGCTGTTTCCCTGTTTCCAGACTGAAAGGAGAGCTGAGAGAGGGGACTTTTATTTCCTCAGGGACAGAGACATCATCAATTATCTGCCATTCCCTGCTGCAAGCTGTCAGTGAATAGGGCAGAAGAGAACTGATAGGATTTCACCTTATCCCTTGACTCACTGATGGGCTCATCATTCAACTGCCATGCACTTAGCACGAGCAGTGCTAATTACATTAATTATACTTTTACACAGGGCCTGCTTATATTAGCAATAAGGAGACTGGTGTCTTTTTAAAATGTAGCATCACTGGTTCATTAGCTACATAGATTTAAAAGTGTAAGAATACTCATTGCATCCACTTCTGAAGTGGATCTCAAATCTCAAAAGCATTTAATACCATTTTAGATGTGCAACATGCTTTATATTGAGAGCAAAATTTATACTGTATCTAGAAAACAGTAGCATTATATCATGTAACTGCTAAATGTAGACTTAGAAACTTGATCTCTGCGTTGGCATACCACCAAAATCCCTTAGTAGTGTTCAACTGTGGGGATACCAGTCAGGTCAGTTCAGCTGTGGGTAAGTCCTTGTGGGCCGAGCCTTACTGAAATTATACTAGCAACTACATCCACGCATGTAATCAGGATAAAACTATTATTAAATTCAGAGGTAGGTTTATTTAGTCAGTAGCACAGAGCCCTGTGAATGGTTTAAGAGGTAGGAAAATAAATCTCCCTCAACAAAGTATATCACAACAATGTGACCAATACTAATCACTCAAAGTGTATTTGCTGGATGTAGGTATCATAAATAACTCATCAATGCTGTGCCCACATGCAGCCATTGTCTATGTGAATCTGGGCTGAGGGGCTGCTGCTGCGAGGCAGAGTCAGTGCAATTTTGTGAGGTTGGTTGGAAATATCTGAGATGTCAGCAATATAAGTTTAAATCTTAAGAACAGATTGGTTTTGTACAATAGAGTTAATATCTAACCTGACCAATGGAAAATAACTGAACAGAACTGGGTGATTTCATCAGTTCTGAGTCTGTTACCTCCTTTTATATCAGTTTTGTTCTGTACAGAAATTAAACATACATTATTCACCAAGATTATGTATAATATATAGGGAGAGGCCACAAGCCTATCTGGGCTCTTAGTTCTGACCATTTTATGCAAAAGCAAAGCAAAAGTAGCTCCAGGCAGGTCTTTAATTTGCATTTGAATTGCACTTCTTGAACATTTCTTTCTGGTATTTTGAGGAAAGTCTTAGCTACTAAAGCCTTGCAAAGCCATTTGAGTGCTTGAGCAAAATAAAGAAAATAAATAAGCGCATTCCTTTTCAAAAATTATTTATTTTTTAAGTTTTCCCAAAGGAAAACTGAAACAGTTCAGTTGTGTATGCACACAGTCACACATGGACACTAAGATTTTGTTCAGAGTGAAATACATTCATCTTCTGTTCACTTTAATACAGAAGAGACTCATCCTGCACAAGATGTTAGAATTTTGACAACAGTTTTGAATCTAAAGTAATTATGTTTTATAGTTAATGCAGTCATGATTAACACCCAACTTCAAGTTTTGTTTTATTCCTCTTATTTGTTAAGGAATGGATGATGTTCATGCAGTTAAATCTCCTCTGACTGTCAGTGTTGTTTAGCTTCTACCCTCATAGGTCTCCAGATGCTGTCAGGGGGTGTGTGTGTTAATCATCCTGTCAAGCCATGCAAGTGCTGAACACTTGCAAGGGATTTTCTGCTCCTTGGTTCTCTGGACCTGACTTTTAATGCAAATCCTTGTGTGTAAGTGGGAATGTACAGATTGCAGCCTGACTATCTTAAGGTTATTTGCAAAACCAAAGGGAAATTGCTGCACAGACCCTCAGAGGACTGTGATCATGTTATTTCTGTTGTGTCTCTCAGGAGCTAGTTCTCAGTGGAGTTCGAGCTGTTAGGCATGAGCTGGCACAGGGAGACCCTGTGCCACCTACAGGGACATGAGGTTTGACCCTGGAAGCTGAAAAATGCTTTCGGGCAAGTGCTGTGCCAGATATCAGCAAGCCTGAGCAGAGCTCAGTCCTGCAGAGGTGTGCTGAGAACCTTACAGAGCTAGGGCTGAGTGTAGGGCCAGATGTGGGTTCTCATTGACCAGACACAAGTATCTCCAGCTGTGGCTGCAGCATGTTTATCCCTGTGTGAGTTAGCCAAAGCACGTCCTCACTGTGGTTTCTTCTGAACTTCTGAGGAGCAGCTGCTCCTGAGCTTCTCTGGCTCCCACTCTCTCCCCGGTCTCTCCTGCATGTGGATTTCTGCCCAGTACATGTGCTTGTGGTCCTGGTCTGCCTGAGAGGGACTTCTCTGTCCCAGGGTTTATCTCTGCTGTGGTTAAACTGAGCCCTGAGCTGGATGGGCTGTATCCAGGCTAGGCCGGTGACACGAATGGTGGAGTACTGTTATCTGCTGACCATAGTGGAGGAGAAAACTGCCCTTGACTGCACACCCAGGTGATATCTCTGAGGCTGTCCGGGGTGGCAGCCCTCACTTCTGAAACAGAAAGATATGTGCTAGTTTGGTTGTGCAATAGAGAAAACATCTCAATAGCAGTAGCACTGGCAATGCTGAAACTGAAGAAGTGTTCCTGACAGAGCTCTTGCAGAAATATTCCTGACAAAGGCAATGCAGTCTCCTCCACAGAGAAGCAGTAGCTCTCCATGGCACATATTACCACCTCAAAGAGTATTTGCCCAGCTCAACACTGCATATTAAATGTAACTCATCTGTGCACAATGTTTTCCCATGTATTTGCTTTCTGCAGTGAGTGTTTGCCATGCAAGCACCACGTAGCTCTGGTGCTTATCTTTAATAAATATGTTCCGTTGTGAAGGCTTACATTGCAAATTTGTGGCCTTCACAAGTGGCTTCTTTTTTGGACACTCCTCTGTGGGGATGAGAGGGTGGTTTCGACTCACTGTCACCTCGTCAGCCCTGTAGGTCACAGTTTCACAGAACATCAGCTCTGTGTAACCCCCGCCACACTCTACTGCTTCGGCACCAGCTGTTGGAGTGAAATGAACTGGGGCCATGGGGCAGGCTGGGTCCAGCTTTTAAAATAGATTGAAAAAAACTATAAAAAGCCCCCTTTTTCATTTTCTGTCAGGTTATTTTTAAGCTGGCCTAGTTTTTCAGTCCATTTCACTGCATAATGGCGTCAGCAGCCGTGCTGACATCCCAGGAAGGATGGAGACGGTGAGAAGATGGGTCATGTGGGATGGGGGAGCCAGTGTCTGGCAGCACCTGCTGACCAGTGTCCTCTTCCCCACCATCTCCCTTCCCCTTCTGTTCCCTACCCTGGTGCCTAGCCTCTGCTGGCCATGGTACTCCTCACACTGATCGGTGAGGCCATTCCTCTTGCCAGAGAAGCACAAAAACAAGTCAGCAGAAAAATCAACTTAATTGTCTGCTGAGGGCAGAGACAAAGAAAACAGTGCATTAAGGAGGAAAGGAAGAGGGAGGCATCCCCCTTCCCCTTGTGGTAGGTGATGGAGCTGCTGTGAGCCATAGCACTTTGCTATTTATTTGTGGGTGGATTGAAATCACCTTGCTTTGGTGCAGATTGTAAGCTGGGCATTGGAAATGAGCACACACGCAGGGCTTCCTCTCTGATGAGGCTCCACTGGACACATGAAATGCAGAGCATACAGTGCCTGGAGCTTATTTACTCATCTCTCTTCCCAGTGGAGAGCATCCCTCTCTCATCACAGCACATCATGGCTGTGCATACAGCCACTGCATCTTCCTTCTCAGCAGCCAAGTGGGAACAGCCATGGGGAAGACAAGCAAGGATCAAAAGTAGCTGCAGGATTTGATTCATGCTGAATGAACCCTGTTTTTTTTTATTACTATACATTATCACACTTTGCAGTGATGATGAGTGCCCCCTAAGAGCGCTGCATGCTCCCAAAATGACTTCCAGGACACCCTGATGTAGCAAATGGAGATGCTGGGGCTGGGGGTGAAGCATGCCAGGCATGGCAGAAATCAAGGGGTTATCACGCTGAAGTTGTTTCTAGTGCCACGTCCAGACCCTCTTTGTGTCTCTGGCACATTTTCAGTAGATGCTGTGCTGTAAGTCAGAATTAAAATAGGACCAATTTGTTTTTGAGCTACAGGGATGATTTGGCGATTCAAAAAGATTCATGCCCTGGCTCCTCGCAGAACCTCGTGGGGTTCAGTTACCCCTCACCTTCACCGATGGACACCAGGCTATCCCATGCTCACTGCCTATCTCTTACTTTCCATTGTTACTGACATGCTTTCTGTTGTTTTTCAGGAATATCTTCCAGGCTCCCTGAAATCATGTCAATAGGATCACATTCATTCTCCCCAGGAGGTCCTAATGGGATTATTAGAAGCCAGTCCTTTGCTGGCTTCAGTGGGCTTCAGGAAAGACGGTCCAGGCAAGTGCTCTTTTTCTCTAAGGGGAATTTCAAAATCAGGCCCTAAGGGAACCCTGGGGTTTAGGGGCTGAAGGTGGAAAAGAGGTGAGAGAGGACTTCTTTCTCTCTGACTTGCCAAATAAAGTGTCCTAAGCTTAAATGTCTCTATATATTGTTTGTATAACTAAGCTATAACCCTCTGCCTGAACTACCAAGCGCCTGTTTGCCTCTCCACCATTAATGCAGGGCTTCCTCACATGCCTCAGAGCTGTGAGAGAATTTTAGAGAATCAATTTAACTTAACTAACTTAGGCAGTGATCTTTTCAACATATGAAATGTGCAGAAACATGAAACATTTCCCACTGCCCCCAGTTTAAGACCACTGCTACCTAAAAGATGGTTTTCTCCTTGCTGCGTTGCTATGAATTCAAAACAATGGTGTTTCCCTCAGCTTGGCTGTGGAGCCTTTACATGCATCACCCTTTAGTTAGACAGGACTTATGGCTTTGAGTCAGGCACCTACCAAGTCATTCAATCCCTGATGCCCTCAGAGGCTGCTTTACAATTAATTTTAACTTGTGTAGTCTCCCAGTGCCAGACCACCACTTAGTAACTGAGGAGGAGTGGCGGGCAAAGGGTTGCCTCCCATTGAGGGCCCAAGTAGTCATGGTTGTTAAATGCTGACCTACCCCCTAGTAAAGTCACCAAAGAGGCACCTACATGCCACACAAGTGTCCTTCCTTTGCCATACAGAGCTACCTGTGGTCCATACTGAAGATGAGTGGTCTGATACTATCTTCCAGAAGCGCTCTTAACCAAGTTCCAGTCTTTCTTAGGAGTCCACAGGCTTTACACCTGAGATTATCTGGGCTCCCCTTTCTTTTTAGCAGCTGGTTGTAGCTCAGCCCTCTCATGGCTTTGGCTAAGCAATGTGAGTTAGGACAGGCACGGTATAAGACAGAGAAATATCTGATGAGCCTCAGACTCAGCCTGGCATTTCCAGATGAGCATTTGTGTCTTGGAAAGGCAATGGGCACATTAAAGGCTGACAGCGCATGTCCCAGGCTACTCAGGCTCTTAAAGAGTAAACAAATGCAGTCCTTTAACTGGCAGACACAGAAGCAGATTCCTTTCTGCTGGCAGATATAATATCAGAAGATTTCTTCAAGCTATGCTACTTTGAAATTTCTATGATTTATAGGGATTTCTTCCTCTTTGATGTTCATTTTGCAGGTGTAATTCCTTTATTGAAAATTCCTCTGCGCTCAAGAAGCCCCAAGCAAAGGTGAAGAAAATGCATAATTTGGGCCATAAGAACAGCACCACACCCAAAGAGCCCCAGCCTAAAAGGATGGAAGAGGTCTACCAAGCCTTGAAGAGTGGCCTGGAGTAAGAACCTTTACCCTGCTTGTTGATTGAAGCTTTCTGTGGCATTTTAGAGTCTGGAGAAGCATATCACAAGAACAGGAATCCTTCCTCATGGGAGAGGAACATACACCTCTTGAAGCCTGGATTGTAACACTTAGGATCTGAAATATTTGTATGGGAAGCAGGAATACAGGAGGCAGAATCCCATTTCCATTCACATTTCATGTAAAGCTCCCAAAGTCTGTGATTTCAACATTAGATTTTTTTTGCCCTCTGAATTTCCTAGCATCCTATCAAAGGCTTATATCACCTTTGGGATAACATCCCAGATAACAGGGCTTTTATTAGCCAGATACAAGGGCAGTGACTGGAAGGCACCAGCCCATAAACTAAGCAACAGATTAACTTACTTGAAACTGGTTGTTCAGTGTAAAGAAAACACCAAGCTCTTATACACAGTTAAATAAGTGGCTCCTGTTTATTCCCAAAAAGGCAGCAGGGAGCTGCTTTTAAGACAGATCAATGTAAATGAGTTTTTGTCTGTAAACACATCCAGTGAGGAAAACCATTTGTTGGGAAGATTTTCTTTTAGGATGGTCATCAGCCAGCTTGGTATGTGCTGCAGAGCTCATACCTCTTTCTCTGGTTTGTGTTTGCAGTGAGTATCTGGAAGTTCACCAGACAGAGCTGGATAAGTTGACTACTCAGTTAAAAGACATGAAAAGAAACTCACGCCTGGTACGTGTCATGCTTTGTCATCGTGTAGATGCACAGTGACCTTCTTGAGGTGCTGGAGCAGCCAGGGGATGGGAGTGGGATATAGGGAATTTGTACTGGTTCTCTTCTAGCCATGGTTGTTTGTAATTTCTATTGACTGGCAAACATTACTTTTTTGTGATGTTGCAAAATTAATAACAGTTTCGTGTTTTCTGTTGCAGGGAGTCCTGTATGATTTAGATAAGGTATGTTACTCCCTTTGACACTCGTTTTGCAAGGAAACATTAGGAACCATACAGTGTACATAGCTGGCATGGGAAACCTCTCTCAGGCAGATCTACCAGCCATGCCAACCAACACTGTTGAGGGAGAAGTTACCTGGTTATTTGCACTTTCAAAGGAAGAAGCCCTACTCCCCTTCTCTTCCCAGGGGCTCTGATATTGCCCAGTATCTCCACCAGCCAGCTGTGCTCACTAACCCGGCATCAAATGTACCCCATCGACCTTTTTTCTGAGGACTGCTGGGTCAAACTGGCTCTGAAATGGGCACAGGGAAAGAGGCAGATCCTAGCCAGGGAAGGAAGGAAGTGGAGGAGTAAGACCTCCTATTTCTGTCATCTGATAGACTTTAAATCCATTGCCTTGTGCAACCTTGCCCAGCCAGCTCCAGGTGGATGGGGGCTGGCAAGGGCACACTGTGGGGCCTTGGGAGCTGGGTCAGACCCCAGTTTGTTCCTGCTTCTGTCATTTCTGAGGAGGGAAAAATTGAAAATATTTTTTCCCTGTAGGAAAATTTGGGTGAGAGAAAAGGAAAATTTTCAAAAATATTTTTTCCCTGCAGGAAAATTTGGGTGAGAGAAAAGGAAAACTTTCAAAAATATTTCCTTAACAAGTCTGACTTTTTTTTTTTTTTTTTTTCAGTCAAAATGCCAAACTTGGGTTTACGGTCAAAACCAGTTTGCTAAGGATGAGAATGGATTTTGAAATGCAGAACCTGATCAATTTTAATACAGGTTTTCAGAGTATTGAAAATGTTATTTTTTAGGCTAAAAAAAAAGCTCTGATTTTTTAAATTTTCTTTTTTTTTTTTAATAATTAGAAAAACCTAGAGAAATCCCACCAAACTAAAACTCTTTTTTGTTTAAAAATATATGTTAGGTATAGAAGTCAGGGAGCTCCATTGTCTGCAGCAGCTTAACACTAGTAAGGTGGGACAACTGATTCAGACTCGTGGTCTGGTGTGTTTTAAGGAGGAGTTTCTCAGATCCATGGGGACTAGCAGATCTAGCCTGTCAGTGTCTTACTGATTTATTTAAATGTGCCTCACCATCAGCCTTTTTCTTTCTTTCAGCAAATCAAAGCAGTCGAAAGATACATGAGAAGGCTGGAGTTCCACATTAGCAAGGTAATGAGCTCTCCTATCATCTTGCTTCTGCATCTGTTCCTATGTTATTAGGAAAACAAACCCTTGGCCTCCTGCTACCCCTCTGCACTGAGGAGGCTGTCTTGACAAAACCTCTCCCAGATTTGGTATTTTTTCCATGATAGGCTGGTGGTTGGAGCCAAAGAAAGGGTTTCCACATGGTTTGTAAACCCCAAGGTCCAGCCATGCCCCGAGACACTCCTGCATGCTTTTAGCTACAGAGAGAACACAGGGTTGGAGACTTGCTGGGAAAAATCTATCTCACTGCATGCATATAGGTAGAAAGAGAGTTGCATCTGAAAGTAATTTAATTCAGCAGTTATCTCTAGCACACACAGCAGCTAGTTTGGATTTATTCCTGGATTCACTGCTAATGCTTTTGCTGCATGGTTTGGGGTCCACGTCCATTTGAATATATCGGTGAGAATATTCGGTAGAGGTACTCATGATTTACACTAATACGTTTTAAAGCTGGACAAAATCCATGGCATGTATTCTCTTATTATAAACATATCTGCTAGCAATTAGTTACTTTTCTGAGCCTGACAAAGGAATGAATTATTTTTGACAGATGAAATATCTTTTGAGAGTCATTTGAAAAGCGTTTGCACAGCTTGAAGTGCTCCAATTATGACAACCTATCCAAACCTTTTCACTTCAGTCTTCTCTTACTCTTGGAGCCGAAAATAAAAATATAAATCATAAGGTGATAGACTAAAATTTTGTTCCCCAAGCCACCTACTCTCTTGCTGGCAACATGAATGGCAAAAATTAGTACTTGAAGAACATTTCCATTCAAGTCCTTCCCACTCCAGCCCCTGCTCAGAGCTAATGGTTTCTCAGCTTATAATAAGACTGAAAAGCTCCACACACAAGAGGTAATACTGGTCAGTATTACTCAAGCTTGCTGAGTACATTAGTTCACTTTCTGTAACCCACAGCAACAGAGACAAAAGGAACCGAGCTGTGTGGTATTAAAGCTTATAGGCTTGGGCAGATGAAGAAATGTCTTTCTTTCTAATGATAGAGACGATCTCTTTTAGCAGTATGTTTTCAAGGCCACAGAAATGCCTTCTGCCTTCTACCTGCTGCTGCTCTGTAGAGGAAGGAAAGTGAGGAGAATGGGATGCACAGCAGCAGATCCCACATATTTGGAGAGCAGATGAGCCTGTCCTAGCCATGCTCACATGGGTGGGAGCAGGATATCAATCCCAGGCTAATGCTCCACTCTGATGGCGGAAGTAAATACCAAGTGATAGCTATTTATAGTAGCTGTTTTTAGCTTGCTGACTTGCAAGAGAAATAAGAGTGGGTATGACTGCAGAACTTTTTATAACTTCAAAATGGCAAAATACTATGTGTGCCTCCATTACCTTCTGCTGAACTCTTTCACTTTGCAAAGCATTCCCTGTTTTGGTTAGGGTGCCCTCAAGTCAGAGGCTTCAGCTACTGGGTATCCAAGATTGCCTTGTAAAAATCAACCTAAGGCTTTGAAGCCATCAGGAAGACAAGTCCTGTTCCAAACAAATCAGCAACAGCACTTTTGTTAGTGGTTAAGCAGGCTTGGAAAATGGGATTTGGAACATGTCTGGATTGTCACATCAGGTCCATCTCTAATGCAGCAACACAAAGTCATAGACTGATGAAGCCAAGGTGCTGGATTTCACAGGGAGAAATGCTGATATGAAAATCCACTACTGAACAGAAGCATCACGGGACGCAGGGTGATCTCTTGATGTCAGAGATAACAAGGGAAAAAGGTTATTTTGGGTAAAAAATATCATCTTGTTTTAGCAGGGACATTGGAAGCAGAAAAAAGAGACAGCTTCTTCCATTCCTGTCCTTCTCCTCACCCTGATATTTGAGAAGCTTGCTTGCACGCCTGCTGTCCCGTACAATTGTACAGGAAGCACAATTGTACTCTACCGGAGTGGGAGATGGGGAGTAGCAATACTTAAAGGCATGCAGGGCAAGCAGGTGAATTGCTGGCAACATCTACTGTTGCTGTATTGAGATTTTGCAGGGGAAGTTATTTTTATCTTGTGTTTCTTTCACATAGACTGAAACAGTATTACACCTTCATTTCCTCAGCCCCTCCATTGGATCTAACGGTTTGGCTGAGTTTCCTTTTAATGCAAATTACTTCATTGCATTGGCTTTATTTTGCTGGGTTTTATGCTTCTTTTTTTTTTTTTAATGCACTTTCCTTGTTCCCGCTAGGTGGATGAGCTTTATGAAGCCTATTGTATCCAAAAGCGTCTCTGTGATGGTGCCAGCAAAATGAAGCAAGCCTTTGCGATGTCTCCTGCCAGCAAAGCAGCTCGAGAGAGTTTAACAGAAATCAACAGGAGCTACAAGGAGTACACAGAGGTACATCCTCATCAGTTTATTCTTTTTACTCTCACAGTGTTTGAAAGCCATGGGAACTTTGTCACTGATTTCAGGGAGAGTTTCATCCACGTAGAAGAATTAAAAGCAAAGCAAGTGAAGAAGAATAATTACTATTCGTTTGTCTTCAGGTGAATACCTGATGACTTACAAAGACAGGTTACACGGGCCTGAAGAGTTGCTTGAAATAACAGTTTATGCTCTACGAGTGCTGGGTTATACCCGGGAACTGCAGCACAAGAACAAAAGCGTAAATCTGCACCAAACCCACTTACACTCCAACTAGCTCCTTCCCACCCGCAGATTTAGGGATGGACTGAAACCCATGTGTATACAGACATGTGCTGCATCCTACCTGTTTTACTTGCTGTGATCAAGATTTATTTTATTAAACAGGCGGGAGATTAACAACAGGACAACAGTCTAATAGTGTTGCAAACATCCCACGCTGTCAATGCTGTCACGCTGTGACAACCTTCCAAAATCTGAAGGAAAAACTGGAAAGGGTCCGATACCCGTCTCCCATAGTCTTTTTTCTTAATGTAGTCCATATTTCTTGAGAGATTAAATCGTGCTGGGAGCCAGTTTGGCATGGAGCTGCTGCTGGCACTTGTCCTAGCTGGAGAGGGCCAGGACAATGACCAGGTTATGCTCCAAGGGCCACAGCTTCCCTCTGCCAACAGGAGGATTAGTATGCAGCAGCAGAAGAGCACGGGATTGTATTCAGTGTCAGTGCAAGCAAGCATAGCTCAGCTGCCATTTTTAGGGTCAGACCTAGCTAAACAGCAAAGATAGCTCTGAGATTGATTTTATTGTAGAATATCTTTCATTTGTATAACAGAATCTATCCTTCCAAATAGACCTTAAAAAAGGAAAAAAAAAAAGGCCCAAAGAGAGTTTGTCTGACCTCACTGTTCTCCTATCCAACACAGAACATGTGTACCATAGAAGCAGAGCTGGAAAATCTATTGGGCGAATTTTGCATCAAGATGAAAGGTAAACGCCTTTTCAACTTCCCCTTCTTTCCCCATAAGCAGTAGCAGTTGCTGCATATTTGTGAGAGTATCAACACATGCTGTGTGACATGTATTTATGACAGGTGAGGTTTCCCCTGCACACATCCATTGCTGAGACTTCAAACCCCCAACTTATGCCCTTGTTCACTGAAAAGGATCACAGAAACAGGAACACCAAAGCTTACAAAGAGACTTTCTGATATGCTGCTGCTTGTTTTCTAGGCTAATTGCCTCCCACTCCTCCCAACAGCCAAAGCAATTCAGTTTCGAAGGCTGATGTACTTTTTGCCTCTATTTCAGTAATCCTTTAAGAAGATGACTGGGAAATTCCATGAAATTCCATGGAGCTGAAGTTCAGAATACTTTCTTAATTTGAAATCAGCTGTTTCTAAGTCCTTTACTTTTGCTAATTGCGACTAATATTATTTTCAACCAAATGTAAAAAACCCAAAAAGCTGGGGGTAGTTTACCTGGGTAACTCAATGGTGGCATTTACCTTTCCATTTTATTCCTTGTCTTTATGACAGGAGATTTTATGGGTTTGAATACAATGGAATCAGTTCTACCTGAAGCCTCAGTGGATCATCGGGTATTGCTAATGCTGTTATCCCTTTAAGACTCAATGTCTTAAAGAAGAAATTGTGGGGAGATATCTTTTTTGGATCTTCAATCACTGGCATGAAAATAGTTCTGTAAAACAAAACCAGCATCTAAATATTCATGAACTCTTAATTCTTCACTTGAAATCTTACCATTTAAAACATCCACAGTACTGCTGGTGGAGCTTTTAGAGCTCACAAATGTCATACAGGGTTTTGATTCTGCCTACCCTGTCACAGTTGTGTCCCATGGTTGCACTGCATAAGATTAAGATTAATCTTAGATTAAGTTAAAATAGCTACTCTGTGCTCTTATGTTAGAGAAGACAAATGCAGCAGCTGTTGGAGTTTCTCCTAGCTCCATCCCTCAGGTTTTAAAGCCCCCACTCTTCAGTGCTGAAAAGGCAGTCAAAGACACATAGATGTAAAGTTACAAGATGGACACGCAAAAACTGAGCCAGATATTTCTGTAAAGAAACCCAAAGCAGAACCACAGCATGGGCTGAAGGAAACACAATGTCATGGAATGTATAAAGGGAATTGCATCAGGTCAGGTCCCTTGGAGCATTTCTTTATTTTCTATAAATGCAATGCACAGTTCCTGATAGCAGGACATGTTGCAGAAAGTGCCACAGTGTCATAAATGGCTGGGCCCCTTCTTTTTTGTATGCCCAAGTCCTCCAGCAAAACTCAAGGGCTCTCTAGAAGGCAGGTACTGCACTCATGTGGGGGAGCAGAGCACAAACCACAAACAGCAGCTGCTTCTGAACACAGTTTGCACAGCATAAAGAAGCCCAAATTAGAAAACAGCAAAGAGAAATGGCATATCATTAAGTATTCTCTAATTAGGGCATCTAAGATTTCCATCTAGATAGTTTTCCCTAGGAATAGGAATTCAGTAGGACAATCGACCCATTCCTATTGTTAAGGCTCACAAAAGCTCTCGCACAAAACCCTGCAGATCACACAGCAAGTTTCCCCCTTAAGTTATACTGCAGCATATCCAGCTAACTTTAGGATCTAATTTAAAATCAAAGCATTCCTCTCCCCAAAGCTTATCTGTTCCTAGCCATTCCAGTGAAAGTTATTTTTATTTTGTGCCCTCTGTCACTTACACTGAAAGCAAGCCAACCTACACAGTGCTGTCAGGAAACAGGGGAGCTGCACTGTGTTTTTATGACTGATATTCAAAGAAAAAAAAAACCTAATCATTTTTCAAAATTAAGATAATAAACTTGCCAGCAGGCTTGGATTACTGCTCAGGATTAGTAGGTTATTGAAATTAAACAGGGAAACCCAATGTGGAAATTCCTGTATGGAATCAGGTGTCCTGTTGTGATGTACAGGAAAGCACCCCTGTACATGTAAGAAGTGCCCCTATACCTGTTTGAAGTGCCAGGACAGCAGAAGGTGGAATGCCCGTCCTGTTTCACACAGGAAGAGCAGTATGCTGGCCTGACACATGGAGGGCTCTGTAACAGGGAGCCCAGCACCAGCAACCCCAGTCCATGAGTCCAGCATCCTGCACACCAGCAGACCTGTACTTGCTGCATGAACGGCAGGTGGCCCTGTCAACTTTTCACAGCCACATACTGGCCCTGTCCCCTAATTACTTATGCTGACACACTGGGGAGCTATCTCCCGTTCTGTCTGCATTTTCAAGCCCAGTGCTTTTACAAAGGTATGATATTTGAAAGTGTATGATAGGGCCATTGGTTCCTAATATTTGTTTACTCCCCATAAGCCATTTAGTCACCAAAAAGCTGTTATCTGTGAAAGTACTTATCCCCTGTTGTCAAGTCAGCACTAAGCCCCCTCTTCATCAGGCTGAAAGTATTTGGCCAGCCTGGTTGGGCCAGTCATTTTTCAAGACCTCGACTTCAGAGAACATCCATAAGGAGTTTTAAGCTGTTTCCTCACCCTCCCACCCCATCCACTGGGCAAAGAAAGGACCTTTTATTTTCCTCAGATACTTTTGGAGATGGGTCCCAGCAGAGATCAAATTCACTTATAAAAGCATGCCTAGGGAGAGAGAAGCAGTAGTGGAGTGCTAGTAATCTTAAATTATTTATAAACAGTAAATAAATTAGGAAGGAATTGGTAATATGAGCTCCATGTGGGGGCCTCTCTGCTCTGCTACACAGTAAGATGAGCAAAGAAAACTGTTTTCTGGTCAAAGAAATGGAAGAGGTGGATAAGCAGATCACAGGGACAGTCCGTGACTGAATGCAGGGATCTAGTTGCTTCTGCAGTTCAACTAGCAGGACTAATTCATCAAAAAGTAAAGACAACACTAGGGTTCCTCGTACTTGCCTTGATTTTAACACACCCATGTATGTTCACTCAGGGCATTTTAGGATAAATGCAGCCCAAAAGCCCCAGCAGCTTTGTTTTCATTCCTTTCTCTACCACAGGCTTTGTACGTGTCCTCAAGGTGGTTTCTTTGGGCACTGCAACACTAGAGCATAGTTCAGGTTCACCCAGGCAAAGCTGGGTAAATTTTTATATCAAAACAAGTGCAATAGCTACCTACTGAGGGGATTTGTGAGAAAGGAGAGGTTCCTTCTCTGAGAAAAACAACCAGTTAAATCCCGCAGAAGAGCAGGTCAGCAGGCCAGGAGAGGGATGGTAACTTCCCTAGGATTTCAGCGTGGTCCCTCAGAAAACTTTCATTTCATATGCATGGTGCCAATATAGAAAGAGAATCATCATGTCCTACATTAAAAAACCACCCCAAAATACCAAAAGCAAACATATATCACAAGTGCTTTGCTGTGCTCTTTGTCCCCCTATGCAGAAAAATGGGATAAATCTCATATTACAGATGTCAGTCATGATATGTGATGCACTTACTATTGAAAGCTGTTATGAGAATGATAATGTTATGGAAATGCCAAGCAGGAGGAGCCCCTCTCACTTGCTGTGTCTCTATGAAGATGCACTAAAAAAGGAATCTGTGTTGAAGTGTGTAACTTGGTCGGATTAGTGTTAAGCAGCAAGCACTACATGGTGATCCACAGCTCGCCTACACTCATGATAGTAAGAGCTTTGAGCTGAGTTTCTGAAGGTACATGACATCAGGAATCTGTTCTTTTTCTATAATTACTATATAAAAGGAAACTGAGCTCTTGAAGGAAAAAAAGCTGGCAAGTATAAATCTTCCATACACAAGAAACCACAGTCCAATGAATTTTATACTAAATAAAAAAGAAAATAGAAAATTAGGATGGAGAGGCTGTCCTGGTTTGGAGGGTGTGAAGGCAGCACTAAGAGAGAGGATATAAGCAACAGCTGGGGGCTGCAGGGGGCAGTTCCTCTCTTCTGTCCAAGTATGGCAGTGGTGGCCCTGGGCACTCCACTGCACCCCATTCCTGGGTACAGCTGTGCTTGGCAGCCCCGGCCCTCCCACAGCCTCTCCC
Organism: Manacus vitellinus; assembly: GCF_001715985.3. Taxonomy (NCBI): domain Eukaryota; kingdom Metazoa; phylum Chordata; class Aves; order Passeriformes; family Pipridae; genus Manacus; species Manacus vitellinus. The sequence continues at coordinate 1,911,327 of NW_021939256.1, read as the reverse complement.
TCTCTTTCCTTCTCAGGTCTGGCTGGCTTCGCTCGGCTCTGCCCAGGAGATCAATACGAGGTATGTCTGCTTTGGTTTATCATGTACTTAATAGCAAAAGAATCAAAAGGAAGGCAGATTTATGCTGCTTTTTACATTGTGATGAATAAAACCTTTTCACATCAGCACACCAACTAACAGCTGTTATTTTTCATGTATGTGCTCTGAAAAAACCTTGCAGTTCTCTGTATGCCTGTTTTTGTCAGGGCATCTGTCTGAAGACCTGGAAATTATATTCAGAGCACTGGGCGATGGCTATTCAAAGAAATACAAGCTTTTTTTTTTTTTTTAACTTTTAAAAATCATATTTCTGACAAACATTTCTAATTCCCCAGGAAGAAAGCCTAAGCCCCATCTCATGCATGTAGAAAAAACTGAAAACATTCTTGTAAGCATCCTTTAGTGGATGCTTAGGCTCTACTTCATCATAAAGCAGAGTAGCAGAAAGACGTTGAATAACCATTTCCTGAGACCCAGATGTTACCTGCTGTAAGGCTGTGTCACGATCTGCGGTCACTGCAATGTTTCAGTAGAGAACATCAGGAGCAGCTTAGTTAGAGATGGATTAAAATAAAAGCCTCCCACTCTGTCCAGAACAGAACTAGCTCTGAAGAAATTTACAGTGTCTTGAATAATGGATCCCCCAAACCAGTACTTCCCAGCTGTCTTGATCATAGATTCATTTGTTGCCACTCTTGTTCCCTGTGATGAATGTCTCCTGCTGCTCTTACACCTGCAATAGCATGTGCTTCCTCTGTGGGGCTGGTTAGTTGGAGCAGGTCTCTCCGAACCAGCCCTTCAGCCCAAAGTGGCTTGCTGCTCTTATGTTACTGCACTGTGGGTATCATTCATTTCCATCACCAGCCAGCCAAAAAATTGCAGGTGGGGAGGCATCTGATGGGAAATGGCCAAAAGCTCATCTACCTTCTCTCCTGCCTGGGAAGACAGGTGATCCAGCCAGTTGTAGATATTAGGAAAGACCATGGGAGCTTTCATCCTGCCCTCACAAATCTCCCTTCCCCTGCCACTTTCCCTATAAATAGAGTTAAATGTCTTGCAGCTTTGTTATGAGTCATCTAGTTACATGAAGGGGAAAGCTTGAGTGAGGGGTACACTACCAAAGGGAGCAACTAGGAGAACTGAGAGACAGACTTTTTCCTCTGACTCAACAGGAAGCAGAACAGCAGCACCTACGCCACTAACTCTTCCAACCTTTTTCAGACCCTCTTTCCCCAGTTTTGTTTGTGATATTAGTGCTTTGTGAGAGCAGATTTCTCAAGAAAATAAGAGAATTTTTCTGTTTTAGATTTTCATGCGTTACGGTCGCCAGCGATGGAAACTGAAAGGGAAAATAGAAGTGAATGGCAAGCAAAGCTGGGATGGAGAAGAAATGGTTTTCCTCCCTCTCATTGTCGGACTGATCTCCATTAAGGTATGTATGCTGACTTCTTTGCCTGCAAGCAAGGCAGCAGTCAAGAACCTGTCTTTTCATGCACCTTCAGCAAAAACAAAGAAGCAGATCATTTAACTCTTTAGAAATGAGCCATCATTAGTGTTTCTGACACAGCTACTAAAGTAAAGTGCTACAGTATTGTTCAGTTTCGATACAAGTCAAATCAGTTTGTCAGCGTCGTGGTAGAGATTCTCCTCCCAAACTGGAGTTTGGGAGCAGTTCTGCCACTGCTCCATCCCTTCGTTACCTCTGGCCTCCCAACACACTTTTCTCCTAGCTGAAAGTCCATATGCTTTCCTTCCAACAAGCCTCTAACCTAGAGATACCCATTCTCTGACCCCTGTCTAGAAATTGCTGCTAAAAACTATTCCAGGTGACCCTGGTTAGGCAGCTTAAACAGAGGAGTGCCTTGAAAGTCTTATGGGAAATGGCCTACTTAGACACTGCAAAGACTTTATGAAAAAAATGCACATGATTACAAAACCCCCAACAAAATAATTCCAAATGTGTGAGACTGTAGGTTTTCATAGAAAGGCAAGTTGTGACACAAGGTGAGTCACTCTCCCCAGTTTAACAACACGGGTGGAAAGTTAGGAGAGAACCTGTTCTGATAGTGCACAAGAGTCCCAGTATTATTAAGGTTAATGTGTATATTCTCTCCCCTTTTTGGATTCTCTCCAAACACTTTCACATAAAAGGTTCAAGAACTGACTTTAAAGCAAACAGCCAAAAGCTGGTTTGTGTAGGAGCTGCATATGTAACTGTTGCTCTGAATTTTTAGGCAAGTGTATCTTTAATTATGAATAGCACTGTACTCTTACTATAACAACATATATGGATGTAGCTCCTCACCACTGAATCTGTGGAAGTCTTCACAAAAGGCCAGCATTGTTGTAAACAATTACATGACTTCAGAGTTACAAGAGATGAATACCGGGAAGAGAGCTCCCTTGGGAATTATTAAGAGGGCAAATCATATCAGGAGATTCCCAGTCAGGAAAATTGTCAGCTTCTGAGAGACTATATGCTCTCCTTGTTCTCATTCTTCCCTCAGGCTCTGCTTATGGTTACTGCAAGAGATCAAATACAAGATTGGATAGCCCCTTAGTCTGAGCCAGTATGGTTGTCCTCTTCTGACACCCATAAAGAAACATAAAGAAAACTATAGAATCATGATCATATTCAACTATGAATTTATTAAGAGAAAAAAAACCAAACCCCAACTTTTCCCTTAAGTCATGCAACAGACAAAATCATATCTTAGAAGCCTTTTAGCAAGGAGTCCAGGCCAGAAAATCAAAACTATTGCCTTGTGATTAAGGATTCCAATGCCATGTATGGTATTACATGTCCTGGTTTTGTCTCTTACAGGTCACAGAAGTTAAAGGACTTGCTACTCATATCCTTGTGGGAAGTGTAACCTGTGAGACAAAAGACCTCTTTGCAGCTCGGCCTCAGGTGGTTGCAGTAGACATCAATGACCTTGGCACAGTAAAGCTGAACCTTGAAATCACCTGGTAGTAAGTAGAACTTAATCAACCAATCGGTCAATCAATCAGCTGTAAAACCTCAACCAAAGAGAAAATGTCCATTCATGGGTGCTGTTCTCTCCATTTTGCTCCCTCCTGAGGCAGACTGGGAAGGAATTGTGGCCCAAGTTTGGTGTATGAGAAATAGTTCATGGTCAGCCACAGGTTGCCTGTGTTACCTGTGGGAAAGGGGGTTGTGCCTAGTTTCAGCTGTTAAATTAGGCATGGTAAGTACTGTCATTATGAGGCATGGGAAACAAATAGTGACAAGAGATCTCAGAATTTCCTAAAGCTTATACTTCTTCCCCAAAATTAAAAAGGGGGCATAACTGTGTGTTCATATATTCATTAATCTTTTTTAATATTAGTCTAAAAATCCGTGTTGGATTTATGGATTTATGCTAGCATAGTGAAGTTCAGAAGTTGGCCCATCTTTAAAAGCTGGCTTCTAAGGGCTTTATACAACACAAGGGTGGCGGGAAACCTCCTAGTGATCTCTACCCATATTGGTGAGTTGATGGCATTAGGATCCAAATCCAATTCTCACTGCATTTTAATGAAATAGGTAAATGTCATTGAAGAAGTGTTGATGCATTTAACTTTTACAATCGTGTATGCTGTTTCTTGTAATGCAATAAACACGAAGTCAGCAATAACAGCTCCTGGTTTCCTTTATAATGCAACAGTTCTATTAATAGTAGAGCACCTTTCTCATTAGTATGTGTGACACTTGGCAACTCAAATCCAAGAATACTTTTCATGTGAGAAGAATAACATCAGACTACACACAAATGATTTCTGAGTGAATGCTTTTATCAGAACTGAGAACCACACTTCTGAGACTGCTGTCTAATTAACAACATTTTTTTTTAAACAGTTCTGTTAAAAAAACTTGCTATACCTCTGGGTTTTGATGTGCTAATAAGCCACCTTTTCAAAAAGCCTTTCTATGGACCTGAAAGACCTTCTCACTCAGCCTAACAACCTTTTTTTTTCTTCTGCTTGTGTGTCCATAGCCCCTTTGATGTTGAAGATTTGACCCCATCCACAGGAAATGTGAGCAAGGCATCTGCTCTCCAGAGGAGAATGTCCATGTACAGCCAAGGCACTCCTGAAACACCAACCTTCAAGGACCACTCATTCTTTGTAAGCTCTGTTCAGTTTCATGTTTATGTAATGAGAAGCCCTAGAGCAGTTCAAACACTGCAAACACTTCATTGCTTTACACGTCTAAGCTTTTCTTCCCTGGTTCCAGCAGGTTACCCTTATAAATGCTTATAAATCAAGTGCATTCCTAGCTGCTAATCCTAAAAGAAGGTGACTGTGATCCTAGCATCTTTGAAACTATGTGGCCAATTATTGCATACCTCTTCTTCTTGCCTGACTGCTATAATACTTGATTAATCTTTATAAAATGTGTTTTCATTTTGTAACAGTAGTTAAACAACCATTATAGCACAAGTATTTTTAAGTATCCTGTGATAAAATTTGCCCCTATACCAAAGATATTCACAGGGTACTCCTACATTTTGCATGAATTGAATTCTGAATGCCTAATCAGGCCATCTGTACAGAGATTAATTTTACAAGTGCTGCATCCCATGCCTGTAACTTAATACACTGCTACAAAGCATTCATTTAACTTGCCCTTCCTCACACCCTCTTTGCTTTAACTGTTGAAGAAATGGCTGCATCCTCTGCAAGACAGGCCAAAGTTGACAATCTTAGATGCTCTGCAGGACACTTTCTTTGACAAGCTTCGTCGCAGTCGCTCTTTTAGTGACCTGCCATCGCTCAGGCTAAGCCCAAAAGCAGGGCTAGAGCTATATGTGAGTCTTGGTTTTTGTTTGGTGAAGGATTTTTTCAGTCTCTATGTGGCATCTCCATTCCCACGCATGCTTCGTGTGTTGCTCTCCGTTGCAACTCACTCATTTTGCTGACTGATTAGAGGGGAGGACATAACTGTCAGCCCATGCAGCTCACATTCAATCAAATTCCTCTTGGTTTCTACAGAGATAATGATCAGAAGTCAACTATCTGTGGGCAGAGAGCAGGGCAGGAATACAAGACAACAGCGTTCTTAAAAATTACCTGCTATATATTTGCCTAGTAACATGACTTTCAGATGCTAAAAACATACCCATGTTAAGGGAAAGAAGAAATAAATCTTTGAATGTAATTATGTTTAGGGGAAAAAAAGCTGCTAATAGTACTGGAAAAAAAAGATGCAAGTTTTGGACATTTTAACCTTTTGCAGCTTAACAACATGTGAATGCCTACAGTTCTTTCCAGCAAATTGTCAGCAAAATAGTAGTTGCTTTCCATCTATGCTGTGAATTTCCATGAGTTAGCCACATAACAAAGGAAGCTCTGTAGGTCAGATAGGCAGATGATTTTTCCCCATAGGTCAGTCAAAATGAACATATATATATATATATGCTGTGATTGTTCTGGAATCTGTATAGGCTGGTTTTGCTTCTTAAATGATCGATGTCCTGCTCAATACACCACCACACAATTTTGCTGCTTCATTTCAGAAGAAACTCACATTGGATGTGACTCCTGTATAACTCTGGTTCAACAATTCTTACAGAGATCCATGCCACAGGCAGAGCATACTTTCAACAGAAAAGAAATTGCACAGTAATATCACCATTAAAACACCATGACACTAGATAAACTTTTGGAGCAAACTGTTACAGTTTAGGGATTGCCACTTTAGAAGTCAGAAAACAGAACAGAAATGTATAATGGATAGAAAAATGCAGACAAGATGGCTTAAGTACGACCCTATTAAAAAGAGCCATGCTTCAGGAACCAGAGCAGTGCACTAGAAATGCTGTCTGAGGAAATCTAGTAGGGCGAGTGGAATTCATGTCTCTCTTCTGGGGCTTATCTCCTAGAGCTCTCTGCTTAACAGAGAGATGCTAAGCCCAGGTTTTCCAGCAGTTTTCCTGCTGAAATGAGGAACCATGCCAGATGAAAGCAGAAGTTGGTTTTGAAATATTTTTCCTATCTCTCAAGTCTTGAATGCCTATTTAATCTTTTTGCTTGCCTTTTTCTTTCAAGGGCACATACTTAATTTTTTTCTTCTTTCCAATGCTGCATGAAAAACATTTTCTCTCTGTTATCTTTTTAGTCGAATTTGCCAGATGATGTCTTTGAAAATGGAGCAGTGACCACCGAGAAGCGGCCTCTTTCCTTCACTTTTGGTGACCTGCCTTATGAAGACTCCGTGCCCCCTGCCAACTCAGCGGAGTCCTCTTCTGCACATGTCAGCTCCAGCCCTGACATCAGTGTGATGCCCACCCAGCACCAAGCTCTGGAGTCCTCCAAGAGCTCAAGCCTAGACTGTAGCAGCAGTGACTCCCGCAGAGACTCTGTTGCTGAGCCAAAGGACCTGCCATCCCAGGGAGAGGTAGCAGTGGCTGAGAACAAGGCCATGCCAAGGGCAGCTCCTGAAGTTTGCCAAAAAACCTCTGATGCTGGAAGCGATCATGTCTTTATAGAAACAAGTGTCCCGGTGTCTCTCCTGCAGGACACGGATGAAGTTTCAGAGCTCAAGCCTGTGGAGCTGGATACCTATGAAGGCAACATCACAAAGCAGCTGGTTAAAAGGCTTACATCAGCAGAGACACCCCTGACTCCAGAGAGGCTGACATGTGAGGGATCAATTAGTGGGGAATCAGAAGGATATAAATCTTATCTTGATGGAAGCATTGAAGAAGCCTTGCAAGGGCTTCTCTTAGCTCTTGAGCCACATAAAGAGCAGTATAAAGAGTTTCAGGACCTGGACCAAGAAGTGATGCATCTAGATGACATCCTAAAAGTGAGTACATTTTCAGAAAATACTACCCTAAAGAAAATCTGAGCAGTAGAATCTCCTCCCCTGACTCACAAACATCAAAGTAGGCTTTTTGGAGAATAGTAAAATTCCCCCAGTAGCAGTAGGCTTGCTCCTACTTGGAACATCCTTTCACAGTATTGCATTTTTAAACTTTTGTTGGCAATGATGTGCTTATCATAGCCTTGTATCCTCAAGCAATGGATCTTCTATCAAAACTTGGGGGAAAGAGAAAAAGGTGCTGTGGCAGAGGTATAATTAAATTATACCCTTCTCTGAAGAATCCACTTGTGAACCCATTGTTTGTGCCATACTAGAGATCAAACATAGCCAGGCACCTGCCTTTGAAATCTATGAGTCACAGCCTCAGTGGGTGCACATTAGCATATTACCCCTGAACTCCACGGAGCTGTGCAAAACTGTACCAGCTGAGGATCAGGCCTTGTAGCCATAGAAGCCGAATTTTCTAAATTGCCAAAGGGATTTAAAAGAACAAGTCTCACTGAAGCTTGCCATCCCCACATCACCTATGCTTCTTCCAAGCCTTTTCCTTTTTCCCCCATCCATTTTTATAATGAGAGATATCCTGTCATTACACCAAGATGGACAAAAATGCTGAAAATCAGAAGAAAAGGGATTTGCATGTGTGTTGTTGATATGTTTACAATGGATCACTGTGACTCATATCTCCCCCACGAATAATAACTCATGATGCATTACTGTGCAAAGAGTATTATATGGGAAATAATCATTTCAAATGCTTCATATTCATATGCAACTTGCCCTGAGAGTTATTTAAGCCTCATCATTCAAAAAACATGGCTGAAGAGGAAGGAAGGAAACATTTATTCTTCTCCATTACCTTTTTACAAAGAAACTCTGTAACCTCCTTATTTCCATTGATATTCAAAGCCACATGGTACTTTCCCAAGTTGAGTGCTTTTTTTGACAGCCTGCAGCCCCTGTTTCATGCATTATTTATTTCCCAAGGAGGTTCAAGCAGACAAAGGTACCATTACTATCACTTTCTAGCTTCATGGCTGCTCTGCAGCCTATACAAAGAGGTCAACTATCCAAACAGCAGAGGGACAATGGAGACTGTTTCTTTAGACTCCTTCAATCAGAAATGACAAACAGATGGATATGGGATGGGGGGCAGAGAGGATGGATGTATGCAGGCAGGATTCATGCACACTTGGGACGGACGCCTCTTCCAGATCTGTTAAAGTGTGTTTGCCGCCTATTGTTCAGCTTGCAGACTGACATTCAGCATCACCAGCAGCCGTGCTGGGCTCCCCATGAAAAAAGGTTGAGCTGTGGCAGAAGAAATCTCTCTTGACCATATAGAGAAAAGGAGAAGCCCACATGTTGCTGTTTGCTTTTGCTTGAAGAAGCTGCACTACCAGCCCTAAAGGAAATGGTAGCTAAACCCATCAGTGCTGCACAGGAAGTGGGATACAGCAGCCACCCATGTCATAGATGTGTTGGGAGGTGTGTTTGATCAGCTAATGACTGTACAGTCAGTTTAAGGAGTCAAGTATTGTAAGTGCAAATGTATGACCATCACTGCATTTGTATTGTGTGCAAATGAATTGGAAATAGAGCTCCAACCCTCTTCAGCTCCACGTAGTGCTGAATCTGAACTCAGAGGCCAATGCATTTCTTTCTACAAGCTGAAACAAAGTCATGGCTCCTGCCTGGGACTGGAGGATGCAGCTTATACAATGGCATTGTTGGCTCATGGCTGCTTCTGATCGAATAATCACATCGTGTGAAAGATGTTGAAGTCATTGAACCAACCAATGGAGATGACCCCTCAAGCCACATCTGATCCTGCAGGGTGACCCTGAAAGCAACTCTGTGGACATATCTGGATGAATTGCCACATGGGGCCAGGGCCTTTGGTATTTCCTACAGCAACTGCAAGGTTTCCTTTGCATTTCTTCCTAGCAGCAAGGTGGAATGGTTTCCCCCCTCTCTAGCACTGTTAATTTCTGAATTACAATATTGCCTTTCTCTGTCACCTAGGAATCTGATACCTAATTGGCTTTTCTTTGATTAGCCATTTGGCTTCAAAGGCCACAAAAGTCCTCTCATTCCGTTAATAAATCTGCAGATATGGGACCAAATTAATTCCTGGCTAAGGTCTGTTGGAGTTTCATCTGGAATAAATCAGATAGTGCCATTGGATATGTAAAAAACTGGCTTCTGTAGCTAGGACAGCAATTATGGAATGTACCTTCCCCTTTCAACTTCCATTGCATTAATTGCCACCTCTTCTTTTGGAGAACACTGAAAGCTGCAAAACTTGGATTCAAGATGTACTTCACATTTCTATGAAACACACTGAATTTTGCCTTTGAGGGTTTTCCTTTGGGGTAGAGAGTGGGTAGGATGGGGAGGGGAGGAGGAACGGAAGGGTTTTCCCACTTCTCAGGCTTTAATTGTATATGCTATGAATATGAAGTCTTGAAATGAAACACTCAATAAAATGAAGTTTTAAAAATAAAATTAAGAATATGAAAGTTTTAAGCTTTATAATTTTTTTTCTTATCTTTCAGTAGTAGCTAATATCTGGGGTTTTCATTGGTTCGTTCTGCCTTTGCAGTGCAAGCCAGCAGTAAGCCGAAGCAGGTCCTCCAGTTTAAGTCTAACAGTTGAAAGTGCTTTAGAAAGCTTTGATTTCCTGAACACCTCTGACTTTGATGATGAGGAAGGTGGTGGTGTGGAGGTTTGTAATGGTGGAGGAGGTGCAGACTCAGTATTTTCAGATACTGAGATTGAGAAGAATAGGTAAGTTTGTAGTAACAGCCAGCTGTGCTTATGCCAAACTGATACCCTAGCTCTTTGTCACTAACAGGGGATCCTGGTGCACAATTTATTCAAGGAAGACTGACTAATCCTTGATGAGTTTATAGGTCAGAGGGTTCCCTGTGGCTGCTGCATACAAAATCTTTAGCTTCCAGGACCATTTCTTTCTCTGTTCAAATATATGCAATTTGTCCTTCAAAGGAAAAGGGTAAATTAAATTAAGCTGACATCAATACTGGCAGAGCCTCTTCCTTGACATAGGTTTGGACCTGGCCTTCCTTGGATGTAATTACTAATTCCTTTGTGGTTTCCCCCCCCCCCTTTGTCTTTTCTCTCTAGCCGAATGAGTCTTTGCAGTGGATTAAGCTTGTCAGTAACAATAACACAGGGCCAGATTTAAGCAGCATGATGTAGGTTTCCTTTGGAATGTAAGAGTGATGACTGGTACCCTGTTCATGGCCCTGCGTGTTACCTGCCCTTCTTGCATCACTTTTGGTCTTTCTGAGGAAAAAAGAAAAAGCAAAAAAAGAAAAAAAAAGAACAAAAAAGCTGTGGTGTTTGTGCCGTGGCCTGCCGTTGTTGTGTGACTTCAAGATGCTGTGCTTCAATCATTAGATCCTAAAAGCATGTTTGCATACTTTGAGCTGACACGATGCCCAGCAGGCATGTGAGCGGCACTAGAGCTGGAAAAAAGAAAAGAACGTGATTCCATCACACCCTGCAATTTCCAACCAGGGAGCAATACTACTCTCAGCTTGCTTAAAGCAATTTTGAGTGTAACAAGCAACTACCATGCAGTTCCCCTCATCTCATGTTCTCTTTCCAGAATAAGACTTGGTGGGAAGAAAAATTTTGGAAATTGCGTTGCTTGCTAAACTGGCACTCTGAGCTCAGTCCAGTCTGTCCTGATTTAAGGATCCAGCTTTAACCAGTTAGAGTAGAAATGAAAATTTCTTTTTTCCCTCTCTGGCTCATCCCCAGACAGTACAGATTCCCACTTCCATTTTTAGATGTGTAAGTGTGTGACTCAGTGTAAAGATTGCAAGTGTTGAAACTTCTGAACTTGGAGCCAAATACACTTGCCATCTTGGGACTGACCTCAGGCTTTGCATTTAAACATGGGGAGGACCATTTGTACAGCAAGACAATCTTGGAAATAATGATTTAAAACACAGTGAGACTAACTCTACACTCTTACAGAAACAATTGGCAAAGTAAGCTGTACACATTATGTCTAAAACAGCATAAGAAGACATCATGCCTCTTACTTCAGCAGTGGTTTTCCTTCCTTCTGCAATGAGCCTTAAATCTGGCAGCAGGAGAACACGGAAAGCACAGAGCTGTTCTTAGCAGCTCAGTGCTTGGGGTGGCACAAATTGTCATGGTGCTTAATCCACAGTGACTGGGCAGGTGATTCATTAACAGATGGGAGAAAGCTGTCACCACCAAGGGACAGGTTAACAAGGCTTGCTTGGGCATCACATGACTCAAGGCAAACCAGTCAGGGGACGGGTCTGTCCCCTTGGTGGGTTTATCCCTCCTGCACCCAGCCAGGGCAGCACTGCTCCTTTGCGATATGAAGGTGTTAATCACCAGGCTTCTGCCTGCTTTCAGCTCTTCTGCCGTGCTCTTTGCTCATCACCCTGTGTGAGCGTGGTGTGCTTGTGCGTGTGTGTGTGTGTGTGTGTGTGCGTGCGTGTGCGTTTGTCTGCTGTGGCAGCAGTCAACCCTGCACTGACCTCCTCCTTCCTCCCTCCTCAGTTACAGGACAGAGCACCCAGAAGCCAGAGGCCACCTGAGCGAAGCTCTCACCGAGGACACGGGTGTGGGCACCAGCGTGGCCGGCAGCCCTCTGCCCCTGACCACAGGGAACGACAGCCTTGATATAACCATAGTTAAGCACTTGCAGTATTGCACACAGCTCATTCAGGTACCAGGCCTGCCTCATTTGGGGCATATGTTTTAAAATGATCCCTGCCTGCAACATGGGGACAAGCAGGCTGGCAAGGTCAGCACTGCACCGGGGAGGCAGCAGGAGCTCAGGGCTGGGACAGGTGCCATGCTTAGATAGGATGGTGACTACCCCCAGCCAAAAGAGCCTCTGTCTTTTCCATCCTGGCCCATTTTTGAGCACATCTGACATATGAACTGTGGGGCACTTTGCAGAAGCTGCCCAGGAGGACTGAGGGGCAGTGCAGCAGATGACAGAGGCATCCTATGGTCTGGGTTACAAATGCCTGCTGGCTTCAGTGAGGTTGGTTTCCAGTTAAGGCAGCCCATGTCTTCAGAGGTAAAACAGAAGCCCCTGTCCCCACTGTTTAACTGAGTCCTAGCTGAGGCTGCAGTGTTCAAGAATAGAAATTAATTTCTACATGTGAGGCAGAGAGATTGTCTGCAACAGACATGGTGAGGGCAGCATGTAGCAGCCCCTCTGGGACATCAGACTTGTCAGTTCATGCTCACAACTTACTGGAGGTGAGTTTTTGTAGCTTTTTTTCAGAGACCACGCACAGCAAATGTGACTTTAAACTTCCAGTAAGAGAGGGCATCAGGGTTTTCCTGATGAATCAAAACATGCTGCAACACTGCTTTACAGTTATTCACTCTTCCATCTTAGATATAATTCACTTTATTTTCCCAAAGGCCCATTGAAGCAATACAGAGTAAGCCTGATTCCAGCACTCTTAGTGTTGTTCTGGACACTCTACTGACTCACAAGTATGAAAAAAAGGGAGGGTTTTGGTTTAAATGCAAGAGTACACTGTAAGTATGCATCTGAGGGAGTCAAGCTTGAACTATGTCCACACACAGAGCAGATTTGGTATGAACAATATTTACAAGAACTGCTGAAGAAAATGCAGATGTCAGCACTAGGGAGTATTAGCAAGGAGAAAGCACATTAACAAAGGCACCTGAGTAGCTAATCAGAGCTGAAATGTACTGGAAAAAGAGCAACCTGTGGTCTTCCATGGCCTATGTTATGCAAAATTCAGACTAATATTCTTTTGTGGCTTTAAGGCTTTTGATGATGGATTTCTTTAGCATTGTAGAGTGGGTAAATCAGAAATTACTCATGCAAATGGGTGCTTGGATACTCAGGCATCTGGATCTGGATGTAGATGTTAAAGTTATAAGCAACAATGCGTATCAACCAGGACCATAAAATATTCCAGAGACAAAAAACTTTGAAAGTTAAGGAGATCTCATGGTTCCAGGCAATGGATTTGCTATTTCACATCAGGTGTTTTGGAGTTTTTTGTTTTCTTCTGAGGCTGGGGTTTTTTTTGGTTCAATGACTTATTTTCCTCTCTTCCCATTTGTCTTCGCCAGCAAATTGTGTTCTCCAGTAAAACACCATTTGTGACAAGAGACCTCCTGGATAAGCTATCCAGGCAGATCCTCGTGATGGAGAATATTGCAGAGATCAGCACTGAGAACTTGGGAAACATCACCTCTCTTACTGATGGTAAGAGACAGTTTAGGGGATTTCCTTCTGAAAAGAGTTTGGGCACACATGCCTGCTGAAATAGTCGCTGTGCAGAGCTCACCATTGCTGCAGAGCTGCCACTCTAGGAAGGGCAGACCCAGGATTACCAGTAGATGTAGCAGTCACCACAGCCAGGCAGGTGCCATCTACATGTGTCTTCAACACTGGTGTCTGGAAATAAGCAGGTGAGAAGAGAAAGGACTTCTTATCCTGCTTGATATGCAGAGGATGGATAGATGTCATTGGTGGGGTGGGGATGTTGCCACCTCTGAAAAGCCAAATTCCTCCACCTTCCTTTCCTGAGGAAAGGCAGGATCTGCATTACACTATCGGAGGCAACTCCTTGAAAATTTTCATTTTTAGTCATCTCTATGTTGAATTATTTAGTTATTTTTCTTGTTGTTGCATCTATTTTAATACTTGGAAGAGTCTGACAAACACATAGTTACTCACCCTCGTGAGCACTTTGGCAGGGTAGGTAAATACACAGGGTGTATTTACTTTATCAGAAAACTGAGACAAAATTGAGTGATTTACACAAGGCCACAGAGCAATGCTAGAACAGGGATCAATCTTGTGCAGACCGTTTGCAGTATTCCCCTAGTATTTTGTGGTATTTAAAAAGATGGGACATCAGTGCCAAGAACTGGATCAGGAACAAATTTTCTCATGTACCATGGGAAAGAAAAAAAATGTGTTACAAACCTGAGGTGGGCACACAGTCATGCTCTGTGAAGGTAATGGCATGGGCTGACCAAGCAAACAGTAACTGTCCATCAGTGGGCTAGGGTGAAATTTCCTCCACTCTTACCATCTTTTCTCTTCTGGAAGTCAATGCTTTCAGCATGACTTTGTTTTATCATTCATTTTGTCTTCTCCTTCAGCAATTCCGGAGTTCCACAAGAAACTGTCACTGCTGGCTTTCTGGATGAAGTGTACTGGCCCTTCAGGAGTGTATCACACATCTGCAGACAAGATGATGAAGCAGTTGGATATCAATTTTGCCACCACTGTGAATGAGGAGTGTCCAGGACTTGCAGAAACAGGTACTAACTGCTGCAAAAAATTGTATCACTCACCAAAAAGGGGAACACTTGTGTGCTGGACTTTATTCAATCTCCACTGTTTTGTTTTCCAACCCCTTGGAGGTCTGTTGGGGCATAGCTCCAAGATCTCATTTCAAAACTGTTGAAACAGTTTTGGCCCAAAATAATCAGATCATAATAGGAGAAAAAGGCAGAAACAGAAAAGTAAATACTGTTTAAGGTTTATGACTTAGTCAGAAAGTAAGTCTATTCACAAATACAGGTTTGTAAGTGATTCAGTGAAGTAGGAATCCTCACATTTAAATTTTTTGTATATACATAATGTCCATGCCCTATTACAGTGCACTAGGATGAAATTAATCCACATTCAAGTGAGTTTATCTGAGCACAGGTTTCTGTCTGGAGTGGGAAGTGCTACATCTCAAACTCCAGCTATACTGACTAGCTGTCCTTGGGACAGAGCGGGGATATAGGCTGACCTGCTTGGGTGTGGGCACCTGCATTGCAGATACTTACCCAAGACAGTGTTCTCCTTCCTGCTCCATGCTCCAGCTCTCACAGACAGTGCCTCAGACTTGCTTTCTGTATGCCATATGCTCACGTAGGAACAAAAAAACCAGCAAAGCCAAATCCTATCTCTGTGCACATCTCCCTACCTCAGTGGCATTGCAGAGATGTAACTGGCGGTGCATGTGGGTAGGTATTTAGTGATTCAGGATATCATTTGGGTAGAAATGATGTTGTATGAATTGGATAGAAAGCTGCACTAGCCATCCATAAACTGCAGAGGTTATAAGATATCCTCTGGTTATGAAACCTAGACAGGGAGAAGGTCTGCCTAGCTTCTCACCTAACCACAGCTGTGGTTAGAAACATTGGGAAGTATCTGGATTTGCAGATACAGTTCTTTCTTTCTGGCTTTGAAGTGTACTGTGGCATTTTGCTCCTACTAACCTGACCCTTTGTCCATGGCTGCCTGCAGTCTTCAGGATCCTAGTGTCTCAGATCCTGGACCGGACGGAACCTGTCCTCTACTCCAGCATGTCCTCCGAGATCATTACCGTCTTTCAGTATTACAACTATTTTGCCTGCCACAGTGTTAATGACCTTGGAAGCTATTTACTACAGCTTGCAAAAGAAGGTAGGGTATATAAATTCTGCTGGCTAATTGGGAAGTACATCCGTGTACTTCTGAGCGCGACACAAAGCAGTTCAGCTCTGAGACTGATTTTACAAAAGGAGGAGGAAAAGGCACACAGGCACCAAGAAGTGCCCTGGCTACTAAGTGTGAATGCACCTGAATGGTTGTACGTGTCAAGGGAAAGGAGCTGATGCAGATAGAGCCTCAGTCGTTTCTATTTCCATATTCAAATGGGAAAAAAACTATGTTGAAAGCATTGATTTTTAGGAAACGGTTGATAGTGGTGGTCTGGGAAGTTTTCTGTGCCCACAGCTTGCGTGATGGTTTGGTCTTTCACCATCTGTTATGGAGACACCTTCTGAAGTGCTGAGCAATTCTCAGGAGCCAGGGGATCATAGCACCTCAGAGTTTTGCAGGCTCTGCCACCAAGAGCTAAAGAGAGAAGCAGACACTCCACAAAGTATGCTAGACTGAAGCCCCTAGCAAGCCAAGTTTTCTTCTCTTTTTAAGAGGGAGTTTGAGGAACCTTGCCTAGCTTTCCTTTTTATTTGGGCATACTGTAGAGCTTTTACTCAAAAACATGGAAGGAACAAGGTATTTCAGCCCACCTCTGAAACACATTAGCCCTGGCTCTTGGTGGCAGACATCAATATGCCTAGGAAAAGCTCCCACGAACATGCTCTGGAAGTCAATACACTGACAAGGATATTAAGTTTCACTTGTTATAGGGAGAATTTACATCTTCCAGCAGAAAGTAGTGAAGATTTGATAGGCAGACTCTTAGCTCTGGGTAGATGTAAGTGCTGCACTGTCCCACAGAGCTCATCTATTCATCTCCTCCTCCTCTGATCATCTGAGAAACCAGCCCAACTTAAAGCCCAGACAATTCCCTATGCGGACACACTGCAATGTTACAGTTGATCAGATGGGGATTTTTTTCATGTCTTCTGTGTGTATAGTGTAAATTGAGGATTGCTAGTGAGAAAAGGAGCAATCAAAAATACTGAGAGGATAAAGTAACAAGGACCTTTCTCTTGCACTTCTAGCGTCTGTGGTTCAGGTACTGCAGTCAGTGAAAGATGGAAAACTGCAGCAAAATGTGTCCAAAATAAACTCCAATAACCTTCCACCACAGCAGGAAGTTTTGAGAGCCTTGGCTTTACTTCTCAATGAAAATAAAAATGAAGTCAGCGAGGCTGTGGCATCACTTCTGACAGCAACTGCAGAAAATAGGCATTTCAGGGAGAAGGTAAGTGGCAGAAAATCTCCTGTTGCATGAGAGACCTGTATCATCATGACTTTTTTCCTACCTGTGTGTCTCAAATATCTATGCATATAAAATAACTGCTCCGAACTTGATTTAAACTGATCCAGAGGGATATCCTCTCTAATTTTTCTGCAAATATGCAGGTCTGTTTCTGTCTTTATGCCAGTCTGCTTCTGCCTGTCATTACACTAAACAGGTACTAACCAAAACCGCAAATACTTACTGAGTGCTGTGCTCTCCAGCTATCTTCCTCACTTCAGCATTTCTGCTGCCCTGTCTCAGACTTGGCTTCAGTCCAAGGCTTCAAGGTAACAGTTTCCAGCATCATCAACATGCAAAGACATAGGTCTCAGATTTTTATTTTTTCTCCCGAAGGAGGCTGCCATCTGTGGGACTTACCACCATTTCTGGAGGGGCTGGATTGCCTTGGGCAAACGCAGCTCAGCTGTGAGATCTAAGATTTGAGTCTACCACAGGTACCAAAAATAACAAGCAGGGCCAGGTTAAACACAGAAATTAGATAGAAGAGAGAAGAGGAGTAAGAAGAAATTAAGAGTTGGCTTCTGCCCCTTCATGGCAGATCTTTCCCTACTATCCTTCTTGTTCTCTGTCAGGAAAGAGCGAAAGAAAATGCAGTTGGAAGAGAAAGAGTAGAAGGAGTAGAAGAGTAGAAGAGGAAGACTAGAAGGAAGGTAGAAGGAGGAGAAAAAGGAGCTCACTTTTTACTTCTGCTTTGCTCTGTCAATCTAGTCCCCTCTTTGCCTGCCCTCCCTCTTCATCTTCCATTTTTGCAGCCTCTTAGTATCTCATACCAGCCTTCTCCATCCCCAGCTTCATGGAGGCAGCATCTCAGGGAAAATATAACCACCTCCTGGAAATGGTATGGGTAGCTGATACCTGGTTCACTGCCTGCAGGAAGGACCACAGCATGCCTTCTATGAGGGTATTGTGCAGCTTTATGCTGCAGATGAGTTCACTGCACAGCCGACTGCCACTGAGATTTGCTGCTCAGCAGTACCTACTAATTTTTGGGGCTAAGCAGTACACTGGTCTAGCAGCTCATGTTAAACTTGTAATCATTATTTTAAGGCTCCCTGGGGTACATCCGCACCTGTTCATTACTATCCCTATGTCAGAGAGACCATCTCAACAGTCATCTCTTGAGATTTTTAGACTCCTAGGCCCATGTAAAGCTCTTTGGCGATGTATGGTGAAAGGCCTTCAAGAGTGACAGATTGAGCATCTCACTTTAACATGAACTTTTCCTCACCAAAAGCTGGCCTGAGACTACTAAGCTATGACTACTGGCCTGGCCTGAATCTGCTGGAGGGAGTTATCCTGCCCTGTTAACTGTAGCAGGGACTGTCCCCCTCCATCCCACATACTCACTGTCAGGGAGGCAGGCTGCAATTGTTCACCTTTTAGTAGGGTAAGAATACCTCCATGCTCCATCCTTCTGCTCCACAGAGGCACAGACATTCTCATCGGTATTCTCCTTTATCTGCTTTCAGGCCTTGATTTATTACTGTGAAGCACTAACCCAGCCCAACCTCCAGCTGCAGAAAGCGGCTTGCTTGGCTCTAAGATACCTCAAGGTAAGAGACAAGGAATTCACTGTGGCACTTGGCTTTACTTTAAAGAAAGGACATTTGATAGGTACAAACATCAAAATAGAAATTGCAATGACAGCAGCAGTAGTGTTTGTGGTTTGCATTGCTGCATTTCTCAGATACCATGCTCTTTGGGACTGGTTTAGAAGCTTCGTTGCACAAAGACCTGGGCTCTGTGACAATGGCCGAATTTATCTTTCACATACCACCTTTTCCTCCCTCTCATATTGACTTGAGGAGACTTAGTTCCACACCACAGAGAAAAAAATATTCATCCATAGAGTACTGACTGAGAAGGACAAAAAACGTCCTTTCCCAGGATAAAATTATAAAGCATGTGTATTGCAATAGCAGAAGAGAGAGACAGGTCACAGCTTGTTTTATGACAAATAACTGGCACTACAGCTTCAACTAGCATCTGGTACTATCTTTGCACTCCCACCTAAAATGCACTTCTGTTTTGGCTGTATAGAGCCATAGGAAACAGCAGCCACCTACGCCTGACTGGTACGGGACACTGGGGCAAAAAAATGGGTTCCATGAGACAGACCCACTGTGGACTGAGTATTTCTCCCTCTAATCTGTCCCCTGGAGAAGACAGCTCCAAAATGTAACTTCATCCCAGTCACAACTGGTGCCATCCAATACCTAATCCGGTATTGTTTAAATATATGAAAAAACTTTTCCCTTAAATGAGATGCTGACAGGCATCCCTGAGAGGCAGTGGTGAGGCACATTACACATTTGCTGCATGCAGGTTGCAGTGGGGTTTTTGACCACTCAGGAAAAGTCGAGAATAGAAATCAGTGGTGGTGGGAACTGGAGCTAGACACTTTTTAACTTGAGCAGTGTGGCTCTGATGTGTCTTGAACAGTGAGAATGGCAACTGCCGTGGAAAAAAAGCTGCTGAGGGGAAGTATCATCATTTGCCCTTTCTTTCACTCATCTCTCTTCTTGTTGTATTAAATAGCCTGCCAGAGACACTATGACAGCCGCTCTCCCTAAAGACCTGACATTTTTGTAGCAGAGAACAGGATTATTCCTTGCTTTCTACCCAAAATAGCAAAGGCAAGGCAAAAGTGTGGAAATGTTGGTGAGCGCAGGTGTTGGTGAGGAGCCTGCACTGAAGTGACTGGGCTGGCCAGCCAACATGTCCCTGTAGACAGCTGGGATGCCAAAAGCAGCCTTCTCAGACCTACCAGGTTTGACATGTTCTATGTGAAACTCATTCCCTAGATCCCTGTCTCCTCTTTGTCTCCTTGCTACATCCTTGCCTTGGCAGTTTTATGGCCTTGGCCCAAAGCCCATCACCCATCCCACAGTCAGAAGCTGCAGAACAGAGCTGGTCAGGGAAGGAAAATTAGAAAGGCTCCACATTGACAGCAGAAAATATGCCTTCTCCACATGCTTCCCCTTATGGAAACCCCATTACTTGTGTCTCCACCAAGGCCCCCTTCCCATGGAGTAGGAAGGGCAATGCAGAGGATGGTTATTATTTCCATGCAAGGCTGTGAAAAAAAACTGGAGTGTACTGTGTGGTGCTAATGTGGTTCTTTTTGCACTTTCCAGGCTACTGAGAGCATTAAAATGCTGGTCACGCTCTGCCAGTCTGACAATGAAGAGATCAGAAAAGTGGCGTCTGAAACCCTGCTCTCCCTTGGTGAGTTGCCTGGTTTGGAGCAGTATTTAATTTCATTTTTTAACAGAGCAACATGTAAGACACCTGAGTTATGCAAATGTGATAGTCTAAATTGAAACAAAACTTTACACAGAGACTCGAACAGGTAAGAAAATATAAATTCTTAAAAATCATTCATTTTGAAAACAAAGCAAAAACCAGAAATTGAATTGTGTGAGTCTGGAGGCGGAAGTAGAAAAGGAAGACTAGCAAAGGAGAAGTTGAGAAACAGAAAAAAATTGATAATGAATTTGAAAACATAACAGCCTTGAGGAGTCAAGACCAGCACACTGCCTGCTGTGTCTTATACACCCTTCTTTTGGGGATACCGTCCCTATCACCCCTGTATTGCCATAGTCATACTCTCATGTGCCATTAGCACTGTGAATTGTTCATTAAATTATTTTTATATGTTTGTTTGGACAGTCTGCAAGTCCTCCTTCACAGAGTATCTCCAGCACCTTGCGCTGACCCTCATTTGTCTTTGAGACTACAGAACACCCTGTTCATTTACCTGTACTTTAGCTGTATTAGCAGTATGTGACTGCAAGTGTGGCTGCACAGTTTCAGGGCACCAGTACCTCGGTGGCACAGAAAAATTGTATTTTTCTGGCCTTTAGGCTAGGCATGAATTTCTATTCCATGGGGGGTGCATCCATGTGTGATTTTAGTTATGCAAACTCAAATATACTCTCTTTCATTCACCAGTTCAGCAGGAATTCACTCTGCTGTTGGGCATGTTATTGCTCAGGTTATAAAACAACTGACCCAGGGACACTTCGTTTGAAATCTCTGAGAGATTTATCTGTCATTCTTTTAGACAACATATAGAGACCATTTTGGTTCCTAATGGCTAATTCAACAAGACTCAATGCTATCTTCATGAAGATGCGTATAGATGACAGTACCTAAAAGAAAAGGATTTGAGAGATACAAACATTTAGCAAATATACTGTTTCCTCTTTTTCAGCAGTATATAAGTAAAGATGAGGATAGACTCACTTCTTTAAAGTGCCAGGAAGTAAAAAGTGGATAAACTTTTGTTATGATCCAGTAAATAATGTTACTAGAAATGCCTCTGCCTGAACTAAGGTGCAAATGAGACCATATGCCAAAGCCAATAGTATGGATTTTATTTAATAGTAGATGTGAGGCAGAGAGAGATAGAAAGAAATAGATAAAAAGAAGGGGGGGGAGGGGAGAAAGAAAGTGAGAGATTAAAATAGAAAATGTATCACCACTCTGTGAACCAGGTGGCTTCTCGTGGGTCTACTTCTAGTCTTCTTAGTGGTGAGGGTCCTGCAAAGCATAGTGTCCAATGGATTAATATACGTTCAGGAGATGCCCAGGCACCTCCCCTGGTGGGGGGAAGCTTTGCACTCTCTTGCAACAGGCTCTGGATTTGTTGCCTCACTTGGGTCACCTGCAGTCCTCTGGTGGTAGAAGGCCCCAGGAATGAGTCTGGGGAGTGCTTTGAGGGTCTCTGATGGTTATGACCCTTCTCAGCTGCCTCTCACATGAATGTCCTGTGTGTATGTGGTCTTTCTGGTGGTGGGGTGGGCAGTTTACTGTGTTTAGTGTGGAGAGATTTTGCCATCACACACCCAAACCCCTTCTCCTCCACCACCTGATGAGCCTTGTTTATTTTTCTTCAGACCTGAGATAATTAGACAATAGTCTTATCTCAAGTTTCCTGTCACAGTCCAAGTTCCAGTCAGGAGGCATATTCAGAGGGTGGGGATGGCGGGAGTGGGCTTCTTGCGTTTGACAAAAAGGCTTTTTATAATTTTGACAATGTTTAAAACATTAACATTTAGTCCCTCACAGCTTTGAATTGTCCAAGGCAGAAGTGGTTAAATATCATCTGCCTCAAGTATATCATAACTGAGTTGACACAAGTACCTTAGGTCATTCAGGAAGACAAGTGTACAGATACTGTCTTCTAATCATACAAGCCACGTGTGCTGCTGTTTTGCTTTAGACAACCAAGCAAATTACATGACAAAATAATAAAAAAAAAATTGAACAATCAGGGCATATTTAATTTTCCAAGTAATTTCTGAAATTGCTTTCCACAAGATAAATTTTAAGAAGGGCAAGAAGTTACTGGCAAATCACTACTTTCTAACAGCAGAAAACTCAGTATTTAAAATGCTGTAGGGCAATGAAGTAATACATTATTATGCTTTAACATTTTGCATTCAGGTGAAGATGGGAGACTGGCATATGAACAGCTGGACAAATTTCCCAGGGAATTTGTTAAAGTTGGAAGCCGCCGTGGAACTGAAGCTGCCACAGCTTTTTAGATGGAAAAGAACCTGCTTATATTCAACAGGCATTAAAGTAGGATGGAGCTGCACTTCAGTGTGGGGAGCAGGAGGAAAACTTTGAAGTATTCTAAAAGTGTTTCCAAACGTAGCAATTTACAGACTTCTTAAGGAAAAGCAAAATCTAAAATCCAGCTTAAGGGTTCCTATTGGCTCCTCATCGCAGCTCATGATGGAACAGTTAGTTGGATGCTGAGGAAAAATACCTTCTTGACTGATTCATAACAAATAATGTAATTGCAGTTATTCAGCCTCAACAAACTTCTGCGAGGTTTTTAGAATTTGGCATCTTCATATATTCTCCTATTATATTTACTTCCTTGAAGTTGTTGTGAAAACCTGAGACATGCGATACTGTATCTAACAAGGACAACCAAGAGGCCACCTGAGCAGGACTGCAAAGCAGCTTCCCCTTCAAGAGTGTTCCCTGCAACACTCCAGTGGCAGGAAATGCTGCTCAGCTTTCTCAGTTGCGTCTCAGTAATGAAATAGAGAGCAAGTTTCTTCAAGTTTTGCCTCCACAAACAGCATGATGTAAACCCTGGGAGGTGTCACTTTGGTGACTCATTCGAAATGCCTCCACGGGTCTTTTATTCCCTTTCTCTTGCCCTCTAGCAACAAACCATCATTAATCCAGAGATTTGTGAGGGGGAACCAAACAATCATGTAGGTTTCTAAAAATTAAATGAAAAGGTAAAGTGCATTTATTTATTCTGAGAAGGAGTGAATACAGCTAATTGCACGAGTTCCCCAAGCCATTTTGTCCTGTAAATTGCAGGCAGGATTGGATTTCATATACTCTAATTAGTGGATCATAGTTTCTATAGAGTGATTTCAATATAAAGAACTAGAACAAACTAAAGTGGACCTGGGAGGCAGTAAGAAACAGAGGGAGAAGTGAATGCATCTCTCCTCCCTGCACTGCAAGGATAAAAGGCAGTGAGTGTTTCAAACTCTTGATTACAAGCCTTAAGTTAACAGAGGAGGTGAATAGAATTTAACAGAAGAGTGTTCCTGTACTGTGTTCATTATGCATGAAATGCTATTTAGATGTCAATTGAAGTATCCAAATTTGCATAGACGACATAGAAAATATTGCAAACAATTCACATCAAAAGGAAACCTTGTGAGCCAAACACATTGGCAGGCAGGGGTCATTTTTGTTTTGGTTTGTTTACTGTGAATGTTACAAAAGTGTACATATCTGTATATTTATAAATATATATATTCTTCCTTTAATTAAAGAAGTACATTTTGTACAGTGCAAAATGTTTACTTGTTTACTGAGCGATATAAACTCTTTTTGCAGAAGGTGAAATAGCCATGTTATGGTTTTTATATCACACTTGTCCCACCAGTTGAATCCCTTCAACATGTCTTTTTGTATCAACTTCTGCTTTTTTTTTTTAAATTTTTTTTCTTTTAGTTTTGTGGCATTTGTACTCACCATATTTCCTATCACATTTAAGTTATAATAAAGATTATTTTTTAATTACTAAGCACATCAGTCCATATGTATAGTCACTCTTTCCATAAGCAGCCTCTCCACTGTCACACTCATAGTTTAGGTTCAGAGCATTCAAGATACTTATCAAAAAAGGCTCCACAGGGTCTAGCAGAAAATATGCTGAAGAGGTTTATTACCAAACTTCTGCTGATTACTCTTCCCTTTTGTGAAGACAGACTCTCCTCTGACAGAAGACGTTCCTTTTCCTCTTACAAACATCGAGGTTTACGGCACACACTTCAGGGAATGCAGAACTGCGTATGGAGCACAGAGTCAAAGCTGCAGAGAGCATGGGGCAGCTCACATATAGAGGTACCGTGCCAAAAGGAGTTTATATGTCATTTCATTGTGGTTTAAAGCCACCCTCAGGGAAGTTCATTAGCCTAAAGCTGATATCCTACACCGTTATGACTATTAAAAACCATGGATATAGCTCCTAAGAACCAGATAGGAAGGAGAAAATCCTGCTCTCAATAAAGTCAGTAAGGGAATCCACAGGAATTTTAGTAAGACAAGGTTGAACCTGGGATACAGATGCATAGGGGCTAAATTTCACTTTGAGATTAATACTGTTTTAGAAAACTAAATAAAACTATCATTTTCTAACATGATTCATTACAACCGTCAGAAAGTTAACAGACCTTAAAACTTCCAAAACCTGAAGGCAAATAAAAAGGAACAAACCATGTATTTGTCTCATAACATGTATGTTTTTATGCTCACAGAGCTGACAACGCTGCCTTTTCCTAGCACATTAATGCAAGAGCTCTCCTTTGTGGAGTAGGAAAAATCAGATGCATAGAGATGATTGTCACAAGACGGATGCTTACCTACTAGCAAAGAAGGAACCAGCAGGCAGTAATTACCAAACCTTTTTCTTAGGGCTGCAGCAGGTTGACTCAAACAAACTTAAAGGTTTGGGCCACCCAAGAAAAGTATGTTAGGAAAACGTTCCTGTACCAAAGTAGCTCAGTGCAGATGGAACAGATGGGGAACTCGCCAGAAGCACACTTGGGAAAGGGGCTTACCTGGTGGTGGCTTATCCTCACCTGATGCTTTTCATGAGCTATAGTGGTTTTCACTACCACTGCTATGTTCTCACTGTCTCTCTGCATTTTGCCCATTATATAGAAACCCATAGTACCTCTATACTGCTCTAGCTACAGGAGCAGCATAAGTTAGGCTGCACAGTTTCACACTGATTTTGGCAAGATTCCTCCTGTGCCTGCTATACCTTCAGAAAAGGTATCCTCTATAGCTTGACCCTATCCCTGCAGCCCATTTTGTACAGATTAATGCTGACTTTAAGCACTGAAAATTAGGAGTCAGTAGAACTGCCAGACTCTGTATGGCTCCCTGCTTTGCTGATTTGCAATGGAATTATCCTGAGGATAGGATCTGCAGCACCCCACTTCAAATGGCTGTAGTGCCCCTGGGGGTATGATAGGGGTACTCTCACACCCAAGGGTTTGACCTTGAACATGGCCCAGTCACATTTCATTACAGGCAGCTGCTGGCAGATCAACAAACAGCAGCAAACCAAGGTTCCTCAGAATACCATTGTCATTTGCTGAACTACTTTGTGATAAGAATAGAAAGAGAAATAACACACAATAAACATTTTCTGCTGAAGAAAATGCTGATGGTAACAATACAATAGTCTTAATAACAGTGGGAGCACAGGAAACACATGGCCTTGGCAGATTTGCACATCTTCTGCTCAAATCCAGTTCTGAGACCAACCTGACATGGCCTTTGAGGAAAAGTAAATGAATATGCATCATGCTTCCTTGGGAAAAAAAAAAAAATGACCAACTTCATTACTTATGCAGAGGCTGCAACACACAGCAATGCTGCAGGCACTCACATAAGCAATCCAGTGCCATACACCAACTGAGTTTCAGCTGCTCAGCCAAGCAGTTGTGGTCTAATTCACTTGTCCACACGATGTCTTCACTACAATAGGTGTTTACAATAAAATTGTTATTTTTGCAAAATCAATTATGAATTTTTCCTCACATAAACCATCCACCCACCCCATGGTTTGCTTGCCCCTACTAGTACTTGCACAGCTGTTCCTTTTTGAAACATCTGACACCTGCAAACAGCCCATCTCCCCACACTTTACTCTTCCATGTCTGAAATTGTCCTGTTTAGACTTGCACATTTTATAGAAGTGCTAGGACGTAGTAGATGCAGCCTTAGGATACTTCAATGAAAGAGAAGGTTGTGTCCATATCCTCTGGAATGAAAAGGAGTCAGCATGCTGATTAAACACTGGTGTACAAAAGCATGATGACCTCTCAGAAAGAATCACATTCTGCAGTTAGGTTCTAGAACTGATAACTTTATTGTGCTAGATAGAACATTCTCTGTAATTCAGCTGGATATGAAATCTGTCTTTAGTGATGTTGATTTTCACCTGTTACATAGCTATGTTGCAGTGGTAAATGAGAGTTTCCCTACAAATAAAAATAAAATGTCAAATAGTTGTAAGAGAACTAATCACACAAATCTCTGTATAATTTTTACAGTTGACATGCCTTTCACACGTGAATACAAAATTCCTAGACTTACTATGTAACAATGCTACTGCTTGCATGTTTAAAAAGCACTCTGGAATTTTTAGAACAATAAACAAAACTTGACCCTTTTAGAACATTTTTAAACAGCAATTAACGCAGTATCATAAAACTTCTGACACCACTTTCATACATTACTGTAACTGATATGATAGGCATAGACAGTGTTTCATCAAGGTTTGTGACAAAGACAAAGCACACATATGGGGTTTATTACTATGGCACAGTTTGGCTCTCCTGCTTAGCCTTCTCCTGCAGCATGGTTTTTTTTCAGGAGTTTATACAGCAAACTATTCTCTCTGCTAACAAGTTACATTTAATAAAACCCTGGTAGTCTTGGTTTGAAGCACTAGGATGTATTACTGAATGGTACATGCCTTTTTGATGTAAGAAGTTATTCTATTGCAGGTGGACCAAATGCTGCAATAAATCCATAAGCCTACTTGAAGAACTCCCATGATTTATTCCTTACAACAGAAGTAAGGGTCCAGCTTCTCAAGGGACTGTCTTGTTTGTTACTTAAATAAAATCAATCCAGAAAAAGCACAAGATTTAAACTTAATAAGCGTTCTTCTTGAGCAACCTGAAGATAAGACAGATACACATACTGCACACAAATTCTGGATCAGTTGTTTTCTGGTAGTTCTGTGTTCCAACAAAAGCACCTGTATTATAGCAATTCACAGAGCAAGAGGTGAGATAGTGGAAGAGTTGCACTTGCTGTCTCTGTTGTATTGGTCTGCCTGGCCTGCTAGTTATGCCACAGTGCTTCCTTCCCTTCTACAGTCTCTGCAAATGCAATATCCCTGATGTTTAAAAATAAAGGCACCTCTGAAAAAAGTTACACTTAACTGTGAACAACCTAAACTAAATTGAACTGCATAAAAACAATTATATCAAGATAAAATTTATGTTTCCTTATCTACTATTGTTGAACTACTTTGTCAAGGAGGTTGCTTAGAATCTGAGACAGGAGAGGTCTAAGTCACTTCACAAGTATTATTCACTTCTCTTGAAGAGATAACCCAGGGTTCCCTACAAAGCAATTACCAAGCATTCAGTTGTTTTTCTTAAAGAAAACATAAATGCAAGTTAAAGGACACACCTTTATCACCTTTTCTGATCTGTGGTGGAAAGGAATATATCTAAGCACCCTCTAGAGCACAAACTGGAAGGTGCAATCTTTCATTTACCAAGTTCCTAAGAAAACATGATGCCTCATTTTCTAGTTACCATACTTGAGGTGAAATGGAAGCCAAAAAGGAATATTACTTCCTACAATGGTTTTGACATTCCCTGGATGTCACAACTGAAATCAGTTGCAAAACATCTGTTAAGTTACAATCAGCCACAGGGAGCAGGACAGAAGGAACCCAAAGGTGCCAATCTGGTAGCTCCAAAGACTCATTCATACATACCCTGAAGCAACCATCTTTGGCAAGGCCAGATAGCTCCACGAACCAGGATCTCCCTCTGCCTCCTGAAAGCCACTCAACTTTAAGCTATGGCAATGGCCACCATATCCTTAGAAGACCTTGTTACAGAACAACTGCAATTGGAAAACTTGTATCCAACCAACTCTCCAGCCACACCCCATGCAGGTGCCAGATAAGGTGCTCAAGATTTTAAAGACTGCTTTTTATTCATGTAAATTCTTCAGAACCTAACTACCTTGGTAATAAGGTGTCTCATCTCTGGGTAAATATCAGGCATTGACTTTGCTTCCACCATAGCTCTCAAGTTTAGGCTGCTTTGTCTCTACCTAATTTTCAGCACAGCTGCTACTGTGATCAATAACACTTCACCTTCTCTTTATAAGCCAATGAATGTACTAGTAAAAGAGATGGTCTAATACTTTCTACTTAAGCTCTCATCTCTACAACTTGCAAAATACTCCTTTAAAAGGCAGAGGAAATTATTTAAGACACCTGAAAAGCATAAATCTAACTAAACTTGAAATTTTGACTCTTAGTACTCATTCTTGTCTTTCTGAAGCCTCACCAAAAAAGCATACAAGTCTTTGCTTCCCCCCCATCCACCAAAAGTCACTCTGTTCTCCAGAATTCTGCAAATCTAAAGAGTTAAAAACTACCCAGGCACTCCCTAAAAAACTTGAAAGTTTCCAACTACAGGCCATTCCCCACTCAATTAAGAGGCTGTTTTGGTAAGGCAAAGATTTATTTATCAATGTTCATGAATTATGTCAGATAAGGTATTTACACAACAGTTGAAATTCACAGTATGTGCATTTCATACAAGTAACTAGGTGCAGCCTGTAGTAAGTTTTCCATGCAGCATCCAGATACTCCCACTGCCACATAATGCCAGTTAAAAATACCAACACCTGTAACACTTCCACAAGAGTGTCTATACCTGAGAAGGTGTAGTATATCCTTTTAAGAGGAAGTCTGCAATTAAAAGCCACATACATAAGCCTATTTAAAGGCTGTCATTCCAGTTGCAAATGGTTTGCTTCCTTTGAAGCAAGATCTGATCTATTCTCCCCTAAGCCAGATGATACTTGTGACAGCCCTTCCTCATCTCCACAGTTATGCTCTTCATTTTTTCGTCTGGATTCCTCCAGAGTCAGATTCTCCAGTGTCTCAAGATTCTCAGGTCCTTGACCAGTTAGCCTCTACAAAGAAACAGAGGACAGTGAACTTAATACTTTTTCTACTTAATAACCAGTGAAATAAGACTCTGCATACTGAATTAAGCAAGCTAATCATTTTCATTTGGAGGTTGTTGATATAATTAAAAACACTCGTCACTTACAAAAATCTTCATACAATTTCAACTCAAATTACTACCTCTAACTTGCAGACCACATTTGCTTTGTTGACTGTTAAGTTTTTCTTAGGTTCTTCAGTAGGATGGGTTACCTTAGGCAACTTAAAATATGGGAAGCTGCTTCCCAAGTTAAATATTTATTATAGTACCATATAGGTTTAATTGCAGAAAAAATTACTGTACAACCAATTAACTCCATAATTTTTAATCAGGGATAATGAAGCTACATTAAGACTAGATGAACTATAAGACTCAGCAGTTTGTAGCACTTCAAACTAAAAGTTCTTCACCCAACCTGATCTAAGGAAGATAAACTGGACTTTTACAGGCTGTTTTTGAAGCTCAGAAGTGAACTTAGCTGTTGAAGAACTGTACAGATGTTTCTAATTACATTAGTTCAAGTTTTCAAGTAATGTAATTTCAGCCCATAGGTTTATCACTAAAAAGCAGTACTCCCTGAATAGAAAAAAATTTTCAAGTGTAGCAAATAAGCAGTCTTTCAAGGCTGATCTAAATAACTGCATTAATTGCAAATTAATTTGACGAAGTTTACTTCTTGATTAATCAAGTTGCTTTCAATAATATTTCATTTTGTTTCCACCTCCCCAGTCTAGCCATCAGAGAATCAAAATATTTGCCTAGCTTTACATCCCAGTTGAGAGCTGCAACCCTGCAAAAATAAGCTAGCTGATAGCCATGGAACCTTGATGTTCAAGTTATCTATGTATTTATTACAGCTTCAGAGGCTGTTACAGAGAATCCATTCCTGATAGAGGAGCCATGGAATTAGTGACACAACTACCTATTCCCAAGGAATTCTCAGAGGGAACTCGAGATTTACACATTTAAGAACCTTACAGACTTTATGCATAGCCTTTTTTGGGCCATAAAACTGGCAATGCCTCAGTGAAACCTTGACTTTAAAGAACATAGTGTTCCTTTCTCCCTCTCACTGCTCTACTTGGTGTTCCTGTTTCAAGTTCAGTTCCTTAAAGGATACAGTACATACAGGCACTTCATTTAGCCAGCAGTCTCATACAACCTACTAAGTATATCTTATATATATATATATATATATAAGCATATTTAAGTCATCTCAAAAAAGTGAAGATGAACCCTTCCTTCCCTTGTCACCATCTCCAATATGCAAATGCTGTTAAAAGTAGATTGAATCCCCCCTTCAGAAAGCATCAATCTTAGTACTTTGCCATTACTCCTGTAGGTTCTAAAGTGGGAAAAACTCATCCCCTAGAAGGAGCTTTATGACTCTAGAATTAGAGCAATCCTGCAAGAAACAGGTCAGGCAGCATTTTAAAATGAAGAGTCACAAGAGCACACAAAACAGAAGTCATGATTCATTACAAAAACCTTTGCTGGTCTTTCACTTTTTCATTCTACAACATTAACTGAAAATTGCTTTAAGTACCTCAATCACACTGGTCATGTAATGCACATGTTCAGCAAGAGACATGAGTTCTTCATTTTCTTCTTTTAGGCGGGCAATTTCACCATCCTTCTGTTCGATTTCTTTGTGCAACTGGTTCAAATAACAAAATGTTAGAAGAGGAAGACAATAGCCAGTAGTGAAGTAGTTATCTTTCAGAAGCTACCTTTTCATTTTCTTGAAGCACTTCATACAGAGCCTTCCTCCTTTCTTCAGCCACTTCTTTCCAATACTGAGGTGAAGGACTTCCTGAAGTTATAGGCTACAGTAAGTCTGTGCTAAGACTGAAATTCTTGAGAACACCTGACAATATCTAACACACACAAGTATCCTATGAGCTGTGATACTAAGAACTCACTCCATATAGCATTTTCAGATCTTAGCTGTAAAACTACAACTAATTACATAACCTTACAGGAAATAGATGCTACACTGCATTAATGGCTATACAGACAGTGCCTTCACAAAGCTGCCTCAAGCATGGTAGCAGGCTCTGCAAGATTTGCAAATGTTGGTCTTACTGTGTACTTTGTGGGAGACAGAAGTCTTATTCCCAAGTTGCTGTCCATGCTGGGCATAATGGTTCTGAGAAACTGCACACACAGCACACTGTGCCAGAACAGGCCTTCATTTCAACTTAATTATTAGTCACTTGAAAGCTTATAGCCCAGCCAAGGTAACAAACTACAAGACTTCTTAATACTGCTGCACACAATGGTTCTTAGCTACTAGTTGCCATAAACTCAAATATTAGATATCTTAACTTTATTATACTACAGAGGATAAGTATTATCAATTCCTGCTAGGCATTACAAAAAGCCAAAAAGCTCTTATCTAAATGACAAAGAAATTGTTTCAATTGTACTCCAACAGCAGCATAGCACTTAAAGTGCAAGAAAACATTTCAGAAGTTACTACATACCTTTCATCATGAGATCTACATACCTTTCATCATGAGATCTACAGCTTGAATGACACCATCCTCATTTTCTTGCTCCTTGTCCACAGACACCTCAGCATTACAAGCCTTTGAGGCAAACTTGTTATTCCAGAGTTTCCTTTTGACTGAAGATTTCTTCTGTATAAAACACAGGCAGGTTTAGCTTCAGAGCAACATTTCAGCTTCTATGGAAATACAAACTTCTAAGTCTGCTCAATCATGACTGCAAATAAGTCTCTACAAGTCCTGCTTTCTTCACGTTATAGGTCTAGTTTACCAACATGCTCCTTGATATCGATAGATTTAACAAAACAAATGCCTCAGAAATTTTCCCAAAGTACTGGGAAGTTGCTAGTTTTTAATATAATTTATTACTAAAATAATAGAAAGCTTAAGCTGTGCCACACTAGTTAGCAGATTACACTTTTTCAGATATTTTTCAGCTAAAAGCTCAAAAGCATTTCACCATGGGTCAAAATAATTACACATCTACAGATTATCTTTTAGTTCATACCTCATTATATCTGCCAACCAGGCTACCTGCTGCTGAAGGCTGAATCATTTTAAGAGTCCGTCTTGGGGAAGCAGTGCATGTGGTATCTGTGAGGTATTTCTAAAAAGACAAATATGGTTCAGACAGTTGCCATTCCTCTTTATATAAACTGAAAATTAGGAATTACTCATGCTTCCATTATGATAACCCATGGGTATTCTTTTCAAGACAAAGATATGACACTCTGGTCTATGTTAATGTTTTTGTAAATAAGGGGATCTAGTTATTTGTAGCAGAGAGAGATCTTAATCTCATGAAGCAATGCTCAGTCCCTGCCTCTTAGAAAACACCCTTCATAACAGAACTTGAACAGGTCTTACAGCAGAAATATTCTGACTATATTTGAAGGTCAGTTACAGTGTTGAACTTCAGCTAAAACTCTGAAACTTGCATTTGAGAGCAGCAGCATTAGTCTTTTGGAGACAGAGAAAAAAGTGACTGCAGTTGCATGTTTAGGTGGTGAAGTTACACACATCACTTCAGGCAGTAACTGATTTTGTTACCCGAGAACACACCATCAAGTGGTGCTCACTTAAATAGCTGTGTTACTTTGATTATCCATTAAAATGGATCAAAAGTTTCCCTGCTTTGATCCAGACTATTGCTTTGTCTAAACCGTATGATTATCACCCCTCCTATCATGCATAAATACTTCTTTCCTGCATTAAGGTTTTCTGACTGGGTTGGTTACACTGCCACCATGGGATAGCAAACAATGGCAGACAACCAAGCAAGAATAGCCAGAACACAATGCCACACCAGCGTGAGAAAGTTACGATTCACACCGCACTTCGTATGACACAAGCTCGCCTTTCCCACGGTAGTTTCTGCCACCAATTATCCTACTGTTCAACTCAAGGACAAACATTAACTGCTGTGGGAACAAGAATCACACTGTGTGTCAGACACCACTCGCTGCTATTGAAGGTTAGTTAAGTACACTCTGCCAAGAAGTTATTGACCAATTCTGGAGTTAACCCATTGAAAGTGCAAAAAGCCACACCGAAGAATTTATACAGTAGAGACGCTACGGGACAAGACTGCTGTGTGTGTAAGTCAGACTTATCAATTGGCAATTTTCATTAATACCAGAGGTTTTCATTACAATCAATATGCCTCCTGGACTACTAGCCTCTATTACACATTGTATTTGTACAATTCTTATTAGGGCCTACGTTAAAAGGTTTACACAAGAATAGGTACAAACTTTAGTAACTTATCACTCAACCCTCAAAAACTTAAATCTTATAAGCATTTCCACCAATTCCAAGGTAACCACGATTCAGGAGGGTGACTTTAGAAACCAATCTGCCTGCTTGAATACTTCAGCTAAAGCATGCTCAAGTCAAGAGAGATTTAACTCTTTGTGAGTTCATCCCTATAAAGGACAGACTACAGAACCTACTCTACAACCCCTAACCAAACAGACAAATTCAGAAGGCAAAGGCACATAGCCAGTACCAAATAAACCCTGGAAAAATCACATGGAGAGACAGTAAGCTGAGTGTCAAAGTAAAAAGGACTTGCTGAGCAACAGGAAAAAAAGTAGTCATAAGCACATATGCCCAAGAAGGACAGCATGTTCCCAAGCCACACAAACGGCCAGGAGGCTACTCAAGCCAACTAAACATAAGTCAGGTAGAAGCACATTGCAACAGATTCCTTTGTATTTCTTCGGTGGATATAAAGCTTGCATCAGACAGCAGGTACTAGCTTCAAGGCCTTAAAGCCCATACCTGCAGAGATCCTGATGATTTTTCTGCAGGCAGTTTCTGTTTCATTTTGGAATGCATAGGATCAACTGCAAAACAACAAAAAGAGGTAAAAAAATAATATAACTTTCGGCTGCAGCCGAAGTTCGGGGGACACTAGTTACAGAACATTACAATTTCGGTTTATCAGCTTTTATGGCAGCATTAAGTACTCAGTCGTGGTGACGAGGCTCTTCTAGAGCCTCTCCTGGAGTTCCTCACCGAGATACGAGCTGGGAAGGCAGCGCCCCGCGTCGCCCTTACCGGCGCTGCCGCATGACCCTTCACGGACGGGCCTTCCCGCAGGGTTGGCGGGGGCAGGCCCAGCCGCACACCCAAAACGACCGGGAGTGGGGACATGGGGGACACACGAGACATCCCTGCCCCCCCGTCCCGTCCCGTCCCGCTCCCGCCAGCGGGGCGCGCACCACCCCTCCCTCCGCGCGCGCCGCCGCGGCCAATGGGAGCAGCCAGGCAGGAGCGCGCCAACACCCAAATGCGGCCGTGAAAGCCCGAGCGCCCGCTCCCCCCGCCCCCGCGGCTCAAGCAAGACGGAGAGCCCTGTCCCTCCCTCCCACTCGTCTCCCGATCCCGATCCCAGCGCCCACCACCGCCATTTCCCTCCCTCGCTCCGTCCATCCCGCTCACCGGCGGCCGCTCCCGCACAGACGCCCAAGCGCGCGCTCCCACCACCAGCACTCTTCGCGCGCCCGGCCCTCCCCTATAAGGAGCGCCGCGGTCACGTGAGCCGCCGGCCGCTTTCCGAGCCAATCACGGGCCACGCTCCCCCCCCGCTCCGCCGGCGGAGCCCCGCCCCGCGGGCCGTGGCGGGGGCTGAGGGCGGTGAGGGTTGTGAGGGGGAGCGCTGAGCAGTTCGTGGTCTTTTGGATTTTCGTTGGGTTGTTTTCTCTTTGTTTGTTTTTTTAATAAAGAAGTTGTACCAAAGCAAATTTAATCACCTCTCCGCTTTATTGTCATCACAATCTAAACACAGCACAATCTGCAAAACCGGGGAAGAAAATTTAAGAGTGTTAAGCCGCCATGCCTGATACACAGTAATAATTTTATACATGATACAGGCTACAGCTTTTATTAATTATGCCTGAAGTATGCCGTTAACTTTGTTAGAGGCCACTTGACACTAATGTTCCTGCAAGTATTTGCACATTTATCTTTTATTTATGTTAATAGTATCTTTTGCTAACTCCTGAGTAAACATTTGTAGAGTTAGGACTTTCCTTGTGATCAAGGTCTCGTAGAGCAGCTATCAACATTTTTCCCAAGCAATACGATGGAGCTATTAGAAATTAGGATAATTTCAGAGGGAAGTATTTATTTAGCATGCCACACTGTTAATCTTCTGTTTGGATTTAAACTGTATGGTACTTATCAAAATGTATTAAGCACGATGAAAGATGAAAAGCAGAACATAAAAAATTATGCATTAGGAAATCTTTAAACAAGAATAAGGAAATAAAGCTGATCTCTCTTTCATAAACTTGTGTAGTCTCCCATTGACCCATTTAAATTTGCATTGTCCACAATATCCTTTGGCAAGTACTTCTAGAGCTCAAATAACCAGTGTCTGAAGAACACCTTCCTTTTTTTTTTTTTTTCTCTTTGAACCTGATTCCTGTATTGGCTCTTAATGTCCCCTGTCCTTGGACTGGAAGAGACAACAAACAATCTGTCCTTATCTAGGCCACAATTACACAGTCTGCCCTCCAGTTCTCTCTCCCAGGTCTACTTACATATCCCTTACACGAAAGCTGTTCCATCTTCCTGCTCTTTTGTGAACTGTATGCCATTTGATTTGCCTTTTTAAACACTGCTGAACACTGGGCCGCACTCTTGTGGAAAAATCTGCCGTAACTCAGATCCTGTTCTTGAGTGATGGTCGGTTCAAAGTCATTTGATATGTGAAATTAAGATTCTTTTTCTTATGCTTTGATATATTCTTTGTTTATCTACATTGAATTTCATTGCTTTATTCATATGCTACCCAATTCCATAATGCCCTTCCGCAGTTTTCGTCAGGTTCGTTCCTACTATCTTGAATACAATAGTGTCATCAGCAAGCTGTCACCTCAGTTAGCTTTGTCTTCTATCAAGAAAATGAAAATAACACATACAGAATGTCTATCTAAATTAATATTTTTCTGCTACAGTACTAAAAAAAAGCTCAGGCTCCTAAGTTAGTTAAATTCTTGTGGATTCTGGAAGAAAATTTGAAATTTCCATATTTCAAAATACTAGCAGATATGCTAAACTCTAGTTAAATATATGCATAAAATCTTACAAGCATTAAATTTCCTTTCAGAAAAATCTGGATACAGGTAATGTGTACATAAACACAACATAAAAACATTCCTTTTTTAAATTTTATGTATTTTTATACAGAAATATAAAAATGCAATAAAACATCATATGAAACTTTTAAATTAGATGCAAGCATAGATTTATATGCACTGTGTGTATTTTATGGCTGCGATACAACTTTTCTAAATACTATGTTTTCAAGTGAAACTTTCTCAAATAATACCTTTTCAAGATTCGGATTTAATTCACAGAAAGTTTTCCAGTGGATTTACAGTTCAGAAATGGAATAACTGTTTTTAGAAATGTTGGTAATAGGAAAGGGCCAAGGTAATGGGATATGGTTCTGATGTGACAGTTCTGATTGTTTTTCCTTTTAATTTGTTCCTTGCTGGAGGCATACAGTCTGGAGGTTTATTACAAAGCTGTCACTCCTTCAATTTATCCATCTGAAGAACATGTCCTCTTATGAACCACTGTGTCTCTGAGTTCAGTTTCTTCAGTTCAAAAGGGTTGTAAAGAACCCTGTCACCATCTCAAAAAGAACACTGAGAGTTTATTATTAGCAGCCTATTATCTTAATTGTGAGAAACCAGTATAATTATATAAAAATCTCACAAAAAAAAAGTTACTTTATTGTAATAATTCCCATTTTGGTGGCCCAAGGTTAAATTTAAATAGGGATTAGGGCATTTTTACATGCAAAAATCTGTCAGCCCAATGCTAGCAGAATATATTTTTCTTGATTGAATGCAATATAATGCATTTCAGCTTGTTTGTTTCATAAAAAATAAAACTCTCTATCATGAATACTTATGACTATTTGCACTTCAAGTGAGCCTAAGCAAATACCCCGAGGTTTCCCACAGAGCTCAGCCAATTTGTTAGATTATTCATGGTAGCAGAGAATGTGTACTTTTTAAAGCTTTTATACTCCATTGCTACTGATAAATGTTATCAGTGCTTATAGCAAATGACAACTGGAAAAAAAGCCTTCTTGGATGACTTCACATGCCTGGGAACATAGGAATAGGTGGGAAGGCATTATCCGGTCTCCAGGTCCTGTCTTGCTTAGATGCCAGTGTGTGGAAACTTCCTAAGCATTGCACAGAGGGAGTCTGGACTTGGCTATTAGAATCAAGTGCTGGCAAAACTGTATTTCTTCTTGACAGTCACACTGTGACTTTTGCCAAGGCCTTTATTGTACTCTGCAGATAATGATCTCTCTCTGGGGTGCTTAAGGACTCTTTATTTCTACCTTCCACATTAAGGACAGCTAAACGACATCGGAACTTTTTTTGTGTGTGTATGTTAAATTATTACATAAATATCATGTAAGCAACGACTATAACTTTGAGATGCAGAAAACCACCATGGAGAGGGCCAGGAGAGCCAGTGCAGTGCTGAGCCTCTGACACACATGAACGTCTCTTCTCAGTCCTGCTCTGGGTTCAAGCCCTGCAACAAGGTCTGGGGAATGTCTGAAGATGGCTTTGGGCTCTCTGAATCAATAAAAAAGGCCTGTGGCTCTCACTGTCCCTCGCTGCTGTTTCTCTTGGCCCTTCTGTTCAATATTTATTTAAGGGATGAAAGGGCTCCCAGCCATCCACCGGGTGACAGTAGATGGCAGCGTGGCATCATGCTTCCCCTCCCTTAGCCTCTTGTTTCTGGGGTGTTTCATCGTACAGAAGTGTGTTACCGACAAGAAATTAAAGATTTACCTCCTTTTCACTAGGTTAATCAGTATGGATGGCTGCATGCTAATGAAACTCTGCATAAAGAAACTATTATATGCAGAGCACAATCTAGGTACAATTCATAATGCAAACCCATTTTAATTATATCCAGAGAGTACACAATTTTCTTGTATTAGAATGAAAGATTGTCCTGTGAATACTGATCCTTAGTGCTCTGGAGGTGAAAGGTTAAAAGAAATATCTACATCTCACCTAGTGATTTTTTTCCCTAGTTAATAACCTTGTGAGTCACTAAGACATCCCTTAAACACTGTTAGGTCCTAACCTACTCAGCAACGGATTTACCTTGAAAAAAACATCATTTATGTAGTGTTTTAAGATTTAAAAATTAAAAATTCTCTATAAAGGCTAGGATTTAATAATCTAAAACCACTTCCAAATCTGTTGACTACAAGTAAATAGAATATTATTTACAGACTGAACAAATAAAACAAGTTGTTTCAAATTTTACCCTTACTCTTGCAAGCACCTGCTGACAAACACAAAACCTACTTCGGAACATCACTATTTTTGTTTTTTATAGAACAAACCAGTCTAAAAAAGACAAATACATTTGCACACCACTAACTGAGAACATAAGTTAAAGGTGACACAGCACAGTGAAAAGAGCCAATAGTGTTTCAGATACCAAAAACTTCGTCCAATGGAAGTTGAATCACAAATTTATGTACAAAGCACAGGCAGGGATCCTTGTTTTTAATGTATATTTCAGACATTTTTAAAATAAATGTAAAGTTTTAGAGATGGAACATGCATTTGTTACACAAAAAAAATGGCCAAGCTATTAAAGAAATCATAACTTCAATACTCAAAAGTGGCAATTGGTTTGATATCTTGTTTGTGGAAGTTATTATCTCAGCAAAGGCACTGAGAACCTTTAGTTCATTTTAGTTATACTCCTAAGTGTCAGGAAAGCACAAGATGGACAAGCAGAAAATGAAAACACAGATAGTCAAGCATATTTAAGTGTGTATGTATATACATACACAGACACATAATTATTAAGATGTAACAAATCCAGTAAGATAGTAGGTAAACTTTAACCAAAGTTTAGGATCAATACCTCACGTGTCCAAGAACGTGTATCCCATTTCATGACCGAGAACCCCGCAACTATAAGGTGGGACACAGGGAAGTTGTGAATGAAACTTAATATTCACTGCAACAGCTGTGCAGTGGTGTGCTAGTTTTGGCTGGGATAGAGTTAATTTTCTTCTATCCATGGCTGTCCACCACAACAGTTGGTGGACAGTGGTGGACAACCCAAACCATTCTATGATTCTGTGATTCTCATTGGATATATAGTTGTTCAGAACATGACGTAAGGAATGTTGTACTCATTAAACACTGACATTTCTTTACACAAAAGCATTCCTGTTATGCCTTAGAAACGAATGTTTTCTCTGAAGGCAGAAAAGAGTTATTATTTTCTAAAGTACATGAAAGAGTTTTAATTACCACCTAATTTGTCTTGTTTAAATTTAAAAAGAATACTAATTTATTTTTGTCTGATGCATAAATATTTGGCACTGAATTAATCAGAGTACTGTTTTTGAAGCAAGTAGCTTCAGGGCTGTTACTCCTTATAACATATGCAGCCAGTACAATATGCGTGGAAAGTATAAACAGAAAGATAACAGAATCCATCTCACCTCTTCCTACCTATGTCTGTAACATCCATACCAATTTGCTACAATCTCTTACAAACTAATTATTAACTAGAAATCATTAATCTTGAAGTAACTAATTATTAAGTCAGAAATTAAGAGCAGAGGCATTACAGTACAATCTTGCCTACATACTTATGAGTAAACATTTAATTCTGAAAACAGGAATTAGATTCTGAATTACACACATTTAAAAAACACAAACAAACAAACCAAAAAGATGTTTCTATAAAGTTACCAATCCTTTTTAATTTAGAGAAAAAAAGCCACACGCTATTATGTAATCAAGTATTTTATGACACTGAAAACAGCAAGGAAATGATAAAATGGTGACTAGAAAATGCAAGTTTTTCAGAGCAGAAAAGGAAAAATACACCAGCAATGACGTATTCTAAACTTGCACTGCTTCTCAAAACATGACTCACTTTCTATCCCAAGGAATGTATTTTTGTGACAAGGTCTTTCCTACCTTCACACGGAATGTTGCCCATGCTGCTTGATTCTTTATTTCTCCAGGATGACAGCTGGAGAGTATCATCCCCCACTGCTGAGACCCAAATCCTTACAGGTCTGTATGCATCTGACTCCTCAAAGACTACAGGACTGCAGCTACTTGGTATGGTACTGTCCTCACTCTGAGGGAAAGCCTCAAGGACACCAGCTGATTTATCTGTGCTGTGCTAACCAAGCAGAAGCTGACCCGCTCTACTGACTGTTTTGCTCAGCCTGGATTTAACACAAGAAACACTATTTTTACTGTGCTAATGGGATTGAAGCCTAAAAAAAAGAACTATTACATATTTTGCATCTATTGCCACAACCTACTTGTCAGGTTTGTTTTGTACACCATGCACATTCCTCTCTTCTTAGCAATAGATCTTATATTATATTAAATTAGATTTGAAGAGAGGCAGTCTGTCATTAGATAAAGTGTTATAATTGCAAAATACACACTAGCTTTCAGGCCCACAAGCTTGTCTTATAAATGCTACAACATTGCATAACCAAGTCAGAAGCATAACAATAATATACAATTATCTAGTCAAGAGAATTATGGATCAATACCATATAAATATTTATTTTGCTAAGCCTTAACTCTCCATTCAGTACAAGATGTTACTTAATATGTTTAAATAGAGATGATGATATTTTTCTACCATATGAGCTTCGTCATTGTGCATGATGGAGGAAAAGAAGCACAACTATAAAAAAGTAGGACAAGACAGCTATTACTCATTGCTTTAATGGCAAATATTTCTGCACATATATGTATAATAAACATACTTGGGTTGGTTGAAGTACTCATTTATGTAAACATTGTCAGGATACCTTTAACAGCCAATGAGCAAAAAAAAAATCTTTACTGAGCTTGGTAAGAGAGGTAGTTGACTATATAAGGAGGAGAAGCAATCTTTACAGAAGGAACCTGCAGTGATTTCCACTCCTCATCCCCTTCTGAAAGGTTGTGGAAGGATTTGAGCAGCCTGCGTTTGCAGAAGACAGCTGGTGGCTGCTTAACACGTAATACTTTGTACTTGATCTCCTGTTTCCTCTACATATATATATATATATGCATATATATATACATATTCTAAGTATATATATATTCCTCTCCTCATAGCTCTTCTAGAAAATCCTCCAGAAGAAAAACTGTTCTCCTGCCAGCACTACATTTGACAAAATTTTTTGGATGCATTCTTCAACCTGGGGCTGGGCAGCTGCCTGAACCCTTGTGACTGCATCCCTGCACTCGAAAGGGCAGCTGGAGTTACTGGGCTGGAAGAAAACTCCTTCCTTTCTCCTCCGCAGGCAGGCAAGGTGCCAGTTCCCTCTGAGGGCTTTCTGTGCTGGGGCAATCCCCACGTCAAGCAGCACTGCTGTGCCGAGCCTTCTTTGCATCCGCTGTGCCGGCACAAAGAGGGTCACAGGCCAAGTGTGAGTCACGGCTTAAAATAGCAGTGGGCATAAGACTGCAGCACAAAATGTCGTACAGGGCAGCATGGAAAACAAAACTGGAAAAAACTGGCTGGAAAAGCAGTTATCTAAACGCAGGTCTTGTTAAGGACAGACTGATGTTATAGTTAAAAAACTCTGGCTTTTTGAAATAGCCCAAACAGTGCAGAGCTAATGTAATCCTCCTATTTAGCTGCCCTGCTTTTTTACCTCCAAATAAAGGATTATTTTCAATAGGCATTGCCATTAGGAGTGAAAAGCAATCTGTAAGTAGGTAAAAATGATCTGTTTCTACTCTGTTCTTGTTCAAACAACAGAGGAATGTTGTGGGCAATGCCCGTGTCAGGGAAGACAAGACAGAGTGTTCACATCAGAGGGCCTGACTAATGCCAGGGGAAAGAAAATAAGGTCCAAGGACCGAAACGCAGCTGCTGCCTACAAGATGGGCAAGAGAAAGGTGTTACAGGGGAGGTGTGTAAAGGAAAGGTGTGCTATAGGGAAATAACTAATAAGAAGGTCAGGAGAGAACAAGGGGAACCAGCAGAGACAAGTAAGAGCAGAGACTGGGGGAACAAAGACTGAAATCTGTTGGAGTTACTGAAGAGTGCCATCACCAATGCTGCACGGGCTTTGAAACACAATCAAATGAGAGAGAACAGTGCCCGCACTTGTCTTCTGCCTGTAATCTTTGTAATATCGTTGCTGTTCCAGTGACTCACAGGCACCAGCTTCCAGGGAAAGGTGGGGGAGATGCCTTCACCCACCTTGGCAGCCTGCACCTCACTGTAGCCACATACCAGCAAGTCACCACCCCTTTGGCTCCCCGGCGCCTCCAGTCTGGGTAATGTTGGACAGCGAGGCTTTCCCTGGCACGCCTGAAGGAAGGCATGAAGGGTGGGCCAGCAGGCACTGAGGCCCAGTGCTGAGATGGCAGTTCTCCCTACTTGCCCTGGGCCTTCCGACAGGGAGAACATAGGTCACAGCAATTTGTGTCCTTGCTTCGCTTCCATTGCTTCCATTCCAGGCTGTCCTTGTAGCGCAGAAATAAAAATGCTTAATTCTCTCAAAGGATTGGGTTTGCGTCTACGGAACAGCAATTACTTATTTATAAACCCTAGCCAGCTTCCTTGGGAAGCGCTACATCCACCACAGAGAAACATGGACCGTCACACACGGGCTGGGCTGTGCGTGGGCAAGATCAGTGCTGGGGATGAGCCCATTGCCATTTCAGTTTCGAATACTTCAGCTTCGTTGGACTTTTATATTTGTTCTACTTACAGTTTTACTTTGCATGCGTGCGACGGATTAAATTACACAAGATGTGCCACTACAAGACTTATTTACCCATAATATCACCACGCTTAAGGCTGAAACAAATTTAGGTATTCCCTTAAGGTGACGGAATTTGGGACAGGGGGAATTTCGGGAACAGTCATTTGTCGGAGATGAAGGAAGAGGAGCTGCCCGAAGCCGATACCACCTCGGGGCGGGGGCGGGGGGGGAAGGCGGTGTTCCTTCCCTCCCTCTTTGCCTCCCTGCCCTGCCCTGGCCTCCCCCTCCGACAACGGCGTTAAGCAGCCCCATCCGGGTACTTGTCCCGCGGGCAGTTACACGAGGCGTGACGAGGGGAGAGGGAAGAGCATGGAAGTACGACCCAGATTCCTAGTGTGGTGACGGCTCGGAGATGCTCAAAGCCGCTGTTGTACTCTCTTCTCTGCCTCTTCCGACAAGACTTGTGCGTTGCTACGGAGGCCGAACCCTCCTGCCGGGAGCATAAGATAGCGCCCCCCCCCCCCCCCAGAGACGTAGGCGCTTGGTACGCGCCGGCGGAGCGGTCAGGGCGGCGCCTGTGTGACTAAGGCGCTGCCATTTTGAGGGGTTGGTGGTGGACGCGCAGCTTGGCTTGGCGCTCGCTCTCTGCCGAGGCGCAGGCGCTTCCGCAGCCTCCCGTCCGTTCCTGCCGTCGCCTCCGAGGACGCCTGGGCGAAGAGCTGCTTTCCTCAGCCCTTCCATCCTCCTCCCGGCCATACCCGTACTACTCCACCGCCGCTCCGGGATTTCTATGCCCGCCGCCCTCCTCCGTAGGAGCCGCTAGCGCAGGGACCGCGTTCTCCTCCTCGTTCCACCACCGCCTTCGCCTCTTCCTCTTCTCCTCTTCCGCTCTCCGCCACGATTTCCCCACTCCCCGGCCCCGGGGCGCTGAGCTAGACTATGGGGACCAGGTCGGGGCCGAGCGGCGGCAGAGCGGGCGGCCCGGTCACCGTGTCCCCTGCGGCAGGGATGGGGGGGCTCCGCGGCTTCGTGGCTTTATCTTGACATGGCTCCTCTCCGTGCTGCCAGCAGCGCCGCCGCCTCCTCCTCCTCCACTGCTCCTCCTGCGCCCGCCGGCTGCGGGTAGAGAGCGGCCACGGCCCCGGGCTCTCATCGGAGCCTCTCAGTCTCTTGCTTAACTGGGGGGGGGAAGTTTCGGGAGGGGTTCCTTTTGTTTTGTTTTTGTTTTCCTTTCTTTCTTTTCCTTTCTCTCCAGACAGAGAAGGGAGGGGAATACTTTTTCCCCCCTCCTCTTCTTAACCTGGTCCCACGAATTTGCTAACCTAAAAACTTTTTAACCCCAACTAATCAAACACCTGTGGTGGGGG
The DNA here is from genome assembly GCF_001715985.3 of Manacus vitellinus. NCBI lineage: Eukaryota > Metazoa > Chordata > Aves > Passeriformes > Pipridae > Manacus > Manacus vitellinus. The sequence continues at coordinate 1,867,196 of NW_021939256.1, read as the reverse complement.
AAAAAAAAAATGTCTGGAGAGAGGAAGAAAATAACCTGATAATTGGGGATTTGCTTTTTTTTTTTTTTTTTTTTTTTTTTTTTAAGAGGGGGGAGGGTATTTTAGAGGTTTAAAATTGCAACGCAGATTTGCAATTGAACAAACCTCGGAAAAAATTTTTACACTGAAAAGCAGGAGCAGAAAAACACTCCATGTTTTCCGAGTCGTGGCCATGAAGTGAGAGGGGAGAGACGCGGTGCTGCTGTGGGTGTCCCGCCGCCCCGGGCGCTGCCGCCCTGTTTGCAGAGAGGGGCCGAAGGGAAAGCCAAGAGCGCCGGCCATGCACAGCCTCGGCTGACTGTGCTCGCAGCAGCAGAGAGAGAGAGAGAGAAGGATCCCCGGGGGATCAGCAGCCCAGGGAGTGTATGAGGTGTCGGGGGATGTAGGGCTCTCCCAGTGTTAGGGAGCCCGGGTTTGGGGCACCGATTCGGGTTTTAGTCTCTAGGTGAGATAATACTGTCCTTTGAACCCCTATCCGCCCCTTGTCAATGGCTATCATGATCCCTCTCCTCTTTGGCAGCAGTAGCCTCAGGGCAATGATGAGCAGGATGAAGTTAGAAATGACTCCGCTGTCTTTTCTCTTTGCTCCCCTGCGAACCAGCGCTGTGTTGTCTGTAGTTGATTTTGTTGTTGTTGGCAGAGAAATGTCATACTTCCCGGGTTGTGCACTCTTCCTTTGCACCCTTTTCTCTGCTCTCCACCAAGTGTAATAATTCTAAAGAAAAAGGCGGGCAACATAGCAATAGTGGAAGGCTGAGAATAATAATCAGTAGAGTCATGAATCTGGCTGGGGTAAAACGCAATTTGTGATTTCAGCTTCGAGGTTTTTTTTTTGTAAGCAGAGCAAAAGTACCCCCATGGATTGGGCTTGTGCCAGTTGCTTTTTATTGTTCACATAAATTGTGATAAGATTTGTTTGGGGCTTGGTTTTTTTTTGTTTTGTTTTGGGTTTTTTTTTCATTCTTACCCCATTATTCCTGCGGCTAAACTGTTCAAATTTTTGTCTTTAAAATTCTTCGGGTTTTTTTCTTCATTTATTGTAAAACCTCTTGTCTAGCCATGGCTGGACAACTACTCACTTTGTTTCCTGACCCCTCCAATACGACATTTTCTTAAAATATTGCCTGAGGTGCGGTTTTGGGTTACATTAGCGTTTGATCTATTCAGTCGTATTAGCAGGAATCAAACGACTTGTTTCTGTTGTACTTGAGTCTTACGAAAAGGTGCCCATAGTTTAGCGACAGTTTCCAAAGGCTTTAGTACCACCTGTCTTACAAAATGGGGGACCCAAACTCCCGGAAGAAACAAGCTCTGAACAGACTTCGTGCTCAGCTTAGAAAGAAAAAAGAATCTTTAGCTGACCAGTTTGACTTCAAGATGTACGTTGCCTTTGTGTTCAAAGACAAGGTAACTTGGTTTTAATGTGTCTCTCTGTGTTGTCTGTTGTATATGAAGTGTGCTGTGCAAAGTCTTGCTGTCTGATTGCATCAAATGTTTTGTCTTGGATAGATTCCATTGACTTTTTAACATTTATTTTTTTAATTGCTAATTGCTGTAATATTTACTTAGCTCGTGTTTGCCATTTTGGCTCTTTGTATGCTGTAGTTTTGTAACGCAGAGGGTGCCAGTGCATCATTACACGGTTACTTGGTAACTTCTGTATTGGGTAGATATTTTTCAAAGTTAACACTGTAACTTGTTAACTCTGATTGGTCCCTAACTTTCACAATTGTTCGCTGTGAGGAGCTGAGTTGTGAAGGGAGAACTGGCTGGGGCGATTGCCGAGTTACTGCTTTTATCTGGTGAAAGCAGAAGGGAAGACCTGGCAGTTGAAGGGAGGAGTCGCAAAATGGGATGTGGAAATGGCCCAAGTGCGCACGCACATGTGAAACTGCTGCTACCATTTTGAAAGGGAGCGGGGAGGGCGCAGAGGAAATTTCCATTTGCTTGGCTGCCTTTACCGCTGTGCATCCAGGTGGGGAGCTGGGTGATATTTCTAAAGCCAGCTACAGACCTAAAATTGTAGGAGAGTTTCCATCCATAGACGGTGAAGAAAAGTAGGTGCTTCAGGAAGTGAATGTGCTGAAAAAATGACGAGGAAGTGGAGATAAAAGGAAATGGCAACAGAGTACATAATACGCAAACTGCACGTAGATGAGGACTGAAATTGTTTAATCCTCTCAAATGTATAGTTTTTTTGCATTCACTGCAATAATGATGTATTTTTAATGAAGACTGTTTCCTGAAAAGCTTTGAAAATCTTTAAAATTCATGAGTTCAATTTGCTTTTCTTTGTCAGTCCTAGTACAAGCAGAGGTGGATATGTTTGGATATAATTTCTGGGTGCTGACTCAGTAATACAGATACGAATGTTTAAGCCGTGCCAACAGATTTTCTTAGATGACACAAGTTTAACACTTTTAGTTGAAGCATTCATACAGCTGCTGGGTTGCTGTATAGAAATTTGTTGCAAGTTTCTTTTCTTATATCATAGTGAACTTGAAGATGTCCATCCCATACCAGATTGCTTAAAGTAGGAGTTTAGCTCAGGTTAGCTTGGTCAGCAAATAGTTGCCTGCTGTGTATGTTCTGATGAGGGGGGAGTGGAGCATTATTTGGTAAAATATACTTTGTCTGTTATGTAGCTCTTAAGTAGCTCAAGATTTCTCATGAGCTATAAGAAAGCTGTTAGAAACAGAAATACAACTTCAGGTGATTTTATGTACAGCAAAAACTTATTTCACATTCTCATAATGTTTTGGCCTTCCTTGAGAGATACTGCAATATTTATAGTGAGTACAAAAGTTACTTAGCAAATTAAAATAGACCTCCTTTGAGAGGATTATAGTTTATAGTTAACTTCAGATGGACTCTCAATCACCTGCTATCACCAAATGTGGTATTGAAAGATTTCACTTTTCATTATAGGTCAACTATAAAAAATTGAAAAGGGGGGAAAAAAGGTGTTGATTGGCAAAGAGAACCTTGCGGAGGGCTCTTGGTCAGCCCAAAACCATGTACTCTACTTGATAAAGCAGAAATTCTGTTAGTGTTTAGATATAGCTTTAATGTTTGCAAGATTAGTGTGCACATCTTTGGAGACTACAAAAATGTGTTCAACTTTTATAAAAAGTTGTTAATCTGATTCATTTATAAATTTTCGCATGTAAATTTTAGTGTGGTTTCTGTCAAAGTGCTAACTTGTGTGATGTGGACTTTATACATTTATACAGAAAATCACAAATCCCAAACCAAAGTGTTACCTCTAGTTGCCTAGAAAGGATTGTAGTCTTTATGTAATCTGTGATTTTTTTATTGTTTTTTTTAGAAGAAAAAGTCAGCACTTTTTGAAGTGTCTGAAGTGATACCAGTCATGACCAATAATTATGAAGAAAATATCCTGAAAGGTGTGCGGGATTCCAGCTATTCTTTGGAAAGTTCCTTAGAGCTTCTGCAGAAGGATGTAGTACAGCTCCATGCACCCCGCTACCAGTCTATGCGCAGGGTAGGTCTTCTTTTTACACTTGCTGAATCTTAGTCTTTCAGCACTTGTGCTTTTCTTTGTGAATCTTAAGGCTAATCCTTCCTTTTTTTATTTTCTCACCACATTTGCAACATGAGGGTTCTGCAGCCATGTGTTTATGGGGTCTAGTTTGAAGGGTAACAAGAGCATATGTGTTTTAAAAACTGTTTAAATATATAGTGCCTAAGCTTTACCTTTCATTTGTCTCATTCGGAGGTTTGCCTTGGGAATTGTATCTTCTTGTCCTGTTTGTCCTTTAGTAGGCATGTGTTTATAATTCTTACAGTGACTCCTGTTGTACAACTAAGTGGTTTTGCTTTATGAATATTGGAAGGTAGACAGTCTTTGCTAATGTTTTCTTAAATTTGTAATTTACATTAACTGGCTGCTGATACTAAAATTCAGTGGAAGGCAAGGAAGACTTTAGTTGTGCTTTGAGTAATACAAATGGAAAATTACACAAACATTGTAATAAGTACCACCTCTAAATTATGTACCTGTATAGATAATTTGCTTATCTGTGTCTTTGATTAACGAAGGGAATATAAACACAGGACTTTGCCATTCACAGGATGTGATCGGCTGTACCCAGGAGATGGACTTCATTCTATGGCCTCGCAATGATATTGAGAAGATAGTCTGTCTCCTGTTTTCTCGGTGGAAGGGATCTGATGAACCCTTTAGGCCTGTTCAGGTATTTGGTTTTGGTTTTTAACTTCAATAAATAACTCACTCCTGGAGGGGAGGATAAGTGCTCACCTTAACCAATAAGCTGATAAGGTATGTGACTTCTGTGGTATTAGAAAGTATGCTATTTTTATTTATAAAGAAATCAGTGTTTTGAATGCCAAATTCTGCCTTCTCTCTTTATGCACTGTTACATTAGTCCTTCCAAAATTTAAGCTTCCGAAGGATCTTTGCAAATGCCATGTATGTAGAAATGCACACAGTGTGTTTGTATTTGTAGAAGTGGATTAGCCTCGTAGTACAAATGAATCTTTGTGTAAATATGATGGTGTCATTAAGGTTCTATGAGCATCCCAAGTTGCTGTATTTGGTTGGATGAAAGAGGGTCTGAGATGGATGGAACCTTTGCATTATAATTTTCCCTAGAAATTGATGCACAGGGATGTTCTGCCACAACAACAAGGTAAACTGAGTGTTATATCTGCAGTTAGTCATACCTTTGAATTGTTAATATGTCATTGCAATGGCTAATGTCAGTGTTGGCAGAATGAAACTAGGGAATTCTTTAAATGGTGCCAAGACTCAAGTATGTTGTTGCTGTGGTCCCCAATTTCTACTTTTCATAGATCAGAAAAGGAAAGAAACTAAAGTGGTTGTTAAGCCCCAGATTGAAGGAAATTAATAGGTTGCACAAGCTTTATCTTAATAAATATTTTATTCCCCTCCCTCACACCATGTAGGCCAAGTTTGAATTTCATCATGGTGACTATGAAAAACAGTTTCTGCATGTTCTGAGCCGAAAGGACAAGACTGGAATTGTTGTCAACAACCCTAACCAGTCAGTGTTTCTCTTCATTGACAGACAGCACTTGCAGGTAAGCTTCTTTTGTCCTCATCTTAACAAGTGTGTTTTAATCATAAAAAGCCTTTTCTACTTGGGAACATCAGTGATTTTGTTGGAAAATGCTCAAGTAGAAAAATGGATCATGCATTCATGATTGCGTTTTGGCAGTTTCAGAGGAAAGTTACGCTATAAATAGGATTCATACGTGCAAAAGCTAACTATGGGCCACAGATGCATTCACATAGAATTAATGTTTTTGTATTAAAAATTAAATAAGTCCTAAAATAGACCTAGAAGTGTTCTGGAAAAATTAAAACATTGTTTTGATTTGGGTGATAATACAGAAATTGTTCAAGCGAAGAATGAACAGAATAGCGAAAACATTTTATTCATTAGAGGTTGCAGACTAATTTTAAGTTCAAGCTGTTTATATGTATGAAACAGTGAATTTTAAATGTCTGTGGGGTCTGCCTGTTAGTCCTGAGTTAACTTTTAGGTTTAATAGCTTTTCTTTGGGTTTTCTTTGCCTCTAGACTCCAAAAAACAAAGCTACAATCTTCAAGTTATGCAGCATCTGCCTGTACCTGCCACAGGAGCAGCTCACTCACTGGACGGTTGGTACCATAGAGGATCACCTCTGTCCTTACATGCCAGAGTAAGATACTGGCCAGCAAAATGGGGAAGATCACAGAGTGCAGCAGTGGATTTTCACTTTCCTCACCACTTTATTCTTTCAGAATTTAGAAGAAAATGGACTCATGTTCAGAACACTATACATTGTGAAACTTGATCATCCTGGATTCTTTTAATCATTCGTATCTCAGAACTTTGCAATTTTTTTTTAGATGTTTTCTGCATGGACCTTGTGAAAGAAAGGATGCTCTGCACACTTCTGCACTGCATCAGCATCTTGCTAAAATGTGAAATGAAGGGACTCTACATTGAAACAAATGTATCCGAAAGCACAAGGTGATCATTTGTGGTGGTGTTCCCATTTGTGCTGGTCATGCCCCCTAACATCTGTAATGTTAATCATCAGTATTTGGAGGGTGAGAAGTGAATGTAACGGGTATAAAAGCCTTATAGCTTTGCTATTAATGATTGTATCGAAGAGCACTATCACTCGTTTTAATGAACGAAAAAGTGGCTATTACAATAGGACATAAATGTGGGAAAGAAATCTTTCTTTAAAAAAAATGCATCTCATTTAATGTGTAGGCATTTTTTGCCTCTTTTAGTTTGCTTGGCCATGTCTAAGTTTACTGGCACTTTTGTTTTGGATCTCTTTCCCCAAGTTGCTGTATAACTGTATGAAGGTATTCTTTTGAGTTGGATGCATTTATACAGATGAGGCAGACCTGGAGTCTGAAGTTGCTAAAGCAGCTCAAAAAAAAGGTAAAATAATAGCTGCAGAAACAATGTTGGTAGAGGATTATTTTTTCTTGAGAGTTGAGACTTGTAAACTTGCAGGTGAACTGTGCAGGAAATACTGGTTTCTAAAACATTTCTTACGGAAAACCCATTGAGGTTTTTTTTTTTTTCTTTTGGAATAGACATTATAAACCAATGTAAAATAGTGTTTGGAGTGTCAAAAGTTGGTTCTGGCAGAACATTTTAAGATTGTGCAATTATAAAAGGAAGACTACTGTATAGTTTTGATGACAAAGAAGGCTCTGCTTAAGGGTTGAGTACTTTACTGGAATAAAACTGCATAAGCCTGCTCCCTTTGGATAAAACTAGTGCTTACCTGTTTAAAACTTGTATTTAGCTTTTGTTTGGAATTGGAAAAAAATTGGAATTTAAATAAATTAGGTGAAAGATGACTGGTTTTATTTATGAAAATCCTATGAATTGAATTTCAGTAGTGTCTTATGTCTTAAGTGTCCCCCATTGCAAACACTGAAAATGTACAGAATGTAAATGTTTATGAAGGTTAGCAAAGATTAGTGGCAAAGGTGTTCTATGTGGGCTCTATGTTTTGAAAGTACCTGCCAGAAATAATGGAATTACTGGCATACTGTTGTATTAGTACACGGGTGTTTTTACTTCCTCAGTTATAAGTTCCTACAAGTTAATCTGAAGCACCCTAGAAGAACACCACGTGGAAGCTCCAACTTCACTTTCACAGATGCCATACATTACAAAGAAATATCTTGAAAATGCTGCTCTACAGAATGCTAAGACTTTCTAAAATATTTAGTAACCACCACACCTCTTAAAATCACTGAAAATTTCCCAGCTTTAAGTGCCTCTTCCTTGAATGATGTGTAAGGTATAATACCAAGGGTCCACATGAAGCTTGAGATAGGAAACAAATTCCAGGCTCCTGAAACTTTAACTTTCAAGACCCTACAAAACCTAAATGCCACCCTTTGTTCTTAATTTGTCATTTTGGACATCATCTCACAGCAATGAGAACAGGGCCATAGTTACCTTGGTTAGCAAAGCAAATGATGTAGTTCTTGCTTTAGGAATTTTGGTTTTCTTCATTCTGATTTCTCTTAGAAGAAACCTCAAGGTGTGTGCCTGAGTGGCTGCGTGCAGTGTTTTTCAAGTGTCAGCAGTGGTATGATCCTTCAGTTTAATTGTCTGTATTACAGGAAACAACCCATTCAGTTTAATCGCTTTAGTTTTGTATGGGATGTGTAAGACAGGCTGCTTGTTTGTTCCTTGTGACAGTGATCCCAGAGTTCAATAATACCATGCTTTCTTGGGAGAACACAGTTGGAATTAGGCGAAACAAAAAATTGGAATACTAATTTTGCTAAATGTCCATTCTACCCAGCTAACAAACATTATGCCTTTGCTGTGCTATCAGATTGAGTTGGTAGCCATCTGTATTGTCTAAGTAGTGGGGGGAAAAAGGTAAAGGGGACCAACGGGCTTCAGAGCATGAGAATCTTGGGGAGTGTATGCGAGTTTGTTCTTGTGTTGTCAGCTTCGAAGGGTATCTCTTTCTCCTCTTAATCAGAATGGCTTTCGAGGGAAGAGATTAAACTCTTGTTCCACTCTTCCTCAGTGGAGCTTTCAGTTTGATCTTAGAATATTCTTCTGATAAGTTACTTCAGCAAAATGCCCTTCAGAAGTGAATGGAAGCAGTTCACAATATCTAGCTTTTGGTTTCAGGCCCTCTTTATATCAGCTTAGTGGCTTTCTGGTAGGCTTTCTTCAAAGTGTAGGTTTTATCTCAAAACTAATGTTTCCAAAGCACAGGTTGTCATGGTGTGCACCTAATTTGGTGTTCAGTGGAGCTGTTTGTAAATACAGAAAGGGCTCTTATATAAGAATAATAGTTACTACCTGCTGTCAACTGCTTGTGTGGCTACTTGGGATATGCTACTACCAATAATTGAAATACAGTCAATATTTCACCTGAATATGGAGTTTTAAGAGGCTGTTTTCTTGAGGATTTGTCCTGAGAATTTGGTGAGTGCCAGTGGGGCACAGATAAATTAAGTAGATAGAAGCCCATTAGATTTCTTGCATCTCAATGAATTGTCTGGTGAAGGGAAGCTTGTGTCAGGTGCTTCCTGCATGATGAGGAGAAGCTTCTTAAATGTCATAGTCAGTACATGTTTCTCACTTTTCAAGCTTCTTCAGCTGCGCAAGATTTACCAAAATATGGTAAGGCAGAACTGCTGTACAAGCATTGCCAAAATGTAATAGGCCTGTAACTAGTTTGCAGTCGATGCCCATTGTCACATCTGTCTCAAACAAAACAAATTCCTTCTCAAAAACTATTTTGTTACGCTAAAGTTGATCTGTTAAGTGATAGATCAGATAGTAGAAGTACATTGAGATTATTCAGCCTTTCTCTTTAATTTTTTTTTTTCATCACAGAATGTTAAGCCTATTAGAAACAAAACTGGTGGGGTGGAAAAATGGTAATTTTACAAATTTTAATTTTTTAGGCACTTAAAAAATTGACACTTCTGAAAGACCTACGTGATTTGTACTTAGAAAATACAAAACAGAGAATCACTCTTCACTGGGGGTAGGTGGCTATGGTCCTTGTGAATTACCATAACTTTATTTGGCACACTAAGATGCACTGTATTAATTTTGAAATAACTTTAAAACCCGACAGGAGTGCCATAATCTCTTGCTCCTTGCACATAGTCCCAGCTTGTGAACTCTGCAAGCATCCTTCCCTGCCCACTCCTGTTCCACTACTGAGAGAACCTGCTTTTTCTTGCACTTGTCGTGTACTGAGTCATTAGATTACTTGCAGTTATTGAATGCCAAGTTGTGTTACATCTAGATCTCTGGGGGTTGAACAGTGAGAAGAGTCACTGAAGGGTTTTTTGTCTCTTAATGCAGAGATTAGTCTAATGGACTGTTGGAGGCTTCATTTAAGATTACATTAAGGTTCCCGCCATTGAACATGATAGTTGTTAAAGTCAAGAGTTACTAGAGCATATTTACATCCACTAAGCAGATGGACACGCAGTGTGAGTTTACTTAATTGCTATTTACTTTTATCAGCCGGATGTTTCAGTTTTGCATTTATTGCAGAAGCAAATTCACAAGCTATGTAAGCCTACAAATTCTGGAACAGCTCTTAGGAGTGAAGTAATATGATAAAACTACTAAAAGCCTTTACATAAGGGGAAAAAAAAGGAGTGTGGATGTTTGAAGAATGGTACTAGTCTGAGTGGTGTTTATTCTAGAATTCATTCTGTGAATTTTTTCATTTTGGTAATCTTTTCTTATAAATGACTCTTTCCCAAGCCATAAGGCCAATGTTGTAATTTATCCCTTAATATCTTAGCACCCAGAAATGACATTTCTGTGTACAAGTTTTGCCTTCATTTGCACCTGTACTACTTTATGGCCTGCTGTTGTTGTGAGTGCAAGGCTTCAGCTTGTAGGTCTTGTCTGTATCTGCTCGGCTGTTGCACTTCAGAGGTTGAGACAAGAGCAAACCTCTACACTACAACTGGAAGTCCCCTTAGCTTTCCCTGCTGTCATGGACCAGAGGTGGGTGCTTTGTATAACTTTGGTGTTTAAGTCTTACTTGGTGTGGTGGTCTTGGAGTAGAGATGAACGGTGCTGTGAGGAATACCATGGAGGAGGCCGCAGTTCTGTCTGCAGCAGTAGTGCTGTTTCCTGATTTGTGCAGCACAGCTGGGAGGGAGCTCATGAGCCTGACTGGGCAGTGCAGATGCCGTGGAGGGCTGTGTCAGCTCTACAGGTTAACTGAAGCTAAGTGTAATTTCTCTTCTGCCTGGCTGACTGAAATGCTTTTCAGGGCTGAAGATATTCGTGACCTACTTCTGTTTGGAAAGGATTTACATATGGAAAGGTCCCTTAATTTGAGCACAATTACAGTATGCTAGAGCACCCATTCAGCAAACTGCTTTTCTGGACTCCTGAAATCTATTTATTCAAACAGCTACTGCTTTTAAGCAGAAGAAATCAAAGATCTAGAATTTTACTACAGTGGTACAGCCGCAGGTACTGTCTTGGTGAACAAAAGTAGGGTTTCCGTTGTTGGGTGGGGTTTGTTTGTTTTCCTGAAGGGATAGCAAATGTGTCTTTTTGATGAAAGCTTGCATGTAATTTAACTCTGTTTAGGCGAGGACAGTATGTGCTGCTGCGTCCACAACCACAGCAGCTTGAGACTGGGATCTGGTGGTAGCAGTCATTCAGTGAATGCATTATAGAATCACAAAGGTCATAACTGTCATCATGTTGTCCCTGAACTCAAGTAGCAAAATAGGAATCTAAGTGTTTTTTATTTCATTCCCATGGACAATGAAGTAAGGGAGAGGTTTGGGGGTTTCTTTCTACTGGCTAAATGGCCTCTGTAGATAGAGAATTCTAAAATGGTCAGTGATATAATGCAGTTGGAAATTCTTCTGTATCCCGTGGCAGTGGCTCAGAGCCAGTCAATGAAGCTGAACAGATTTGAACTGCTGTTCAGAATAGTTATTTAACTGCCTAATTCTCCTCACATCCCTGCCCTCCCTGCCCCATCCCCTTTAGGTGGTAATGTTTGTCAATTTGAGAATTGTAAACCAACCAGCTAGCTCATCATTAAATTGGCAGATTACCCAGCAGCTCAGCTGTGAGACCCCTGTGATGGAGTGGCTTGACCTGAAGGAGTAACAAGGAGTCCTGATAGTTTAACACCTATTTCAGCAGTGAGGCCCTTCCCTACCCATTCCTCCCCTCAGTTAATCACTGACAAATTGAGTCTTCCTGAGAGCTGGAATCCTTAATGACTAAACCCCTCCTCACTGCACTTTAATCTGTTGTAGGTATTTGCCCTGATTAGTATTTGGACTCCTGGTTTTAAATGCCAGAGGGAAGAAGTCTTTTCTGATTTCTCACTTTCTTAAGGCATCTGTAATGCACAGCTGTACATGGTGCAAGCCCCTGGGTGTCAGACTGAATGCATTCGTGCAAAAGTCATGATGTGAAACCAGCATCAAACACTTGGCTGGCCAATGTATTGTATGAAGTGGGAAGCTGAAGTTATTTTCACTGAGAAAGACAAACTGTTCCACAACATATGGCATACCACTATGTGGCCCTCCATGAGGACAGACGTCTAGACATCAAGTATGGTGTAGGTGTTTGGTATGTTTTAAAAAAAACCCGACCCAAACCACAACAAAATACAATATGGGAGGGCTGGTCTCGAAGCTCTAAAATATGGAGCTTGCAGTTGTCTGTCAGTTACTGGATATGTAATCTGGTATACTACTAAGACTCACAAGATGATCTCATGAAGTCACTGTATTTTCTTGCCTGTAAGAGAATTGTGCCTAAATCTGCAGTGATGGAACCAGGTCAACCCCACAGGCAATCTGTTTGTTCTGATGCCAGGTGGAGCCAAGTACCATTTGTCCTTATTATGGTAATTTTTTTCCATTGCTTTCTTCAAGACTCAGCTAAGGCAAGATACAGAATTTTCAGTGTGTATGTTGGAGTGAAATCAGCAGAGAACACATCCAAGTATTAGGTCTGATGTTTGACAGTTTACTCCCAAAGCAAGGCAGGCTCAATGGTGACAATTCCTTCTAAGGTCATCTCTGTGCCTAAGTTGTGAAATAAATTACAAGGTCAACATGCTGCTGGTAGAGGGATAACAGACAAGGTTGTCTTAAAATAATCAGTTTAATTAACTTCTAAAATAACTGGCCTGCATATTAATGATGTCCCTCATTAATTAGGCAGCACTAAAATACTATGTTGAATAGTCTGTTGTAAGGGAGAAGAGAAATTCACTTGTTTTTTCAGGTTTTTTTTCCCATTTCCCTCTTGGACTGAAACAGTCCTTGCCAGGCTCGATTGGGAACAGGAGAGTACTGTTGTTTTTGTGTTGAGGTTTGCCACTCTCAATTTGCCTGGACGCTTTTCAGTTGTAATTATGTAGATATGATGAATGCTAAGTGATAGAATGAGACCACTTAACTATGGTAAGTTCCTGAGGCAGCCAGTGTTGATTGAGGGAAGTCATGTGAAGTTGCAGTGGGACAGTTAGACAAGGACAGAATTGCCCAAGCACACAGAGCTGAGAGCATTCTCAGTCTTACAGCACATATTGAATTTGGCACCTCCTTTGTTCTCACCCTCTGCCTTTTATTTCAGGTAATAGTCAAAATCAGTCTTGTGTTCCAGTGAATTGGGGAGGCGGTTATAGCAATTGAGAGAGCAGTTTTAATGTTCACTTTCATTTCCTTACACTCTACATGAGTAGCCTATGGCAGAAAACCGGTAAACTTAAGAATGAGAAAAAAGATGACTGGAGATGCCAGAACATGTTTATAGGAAGCTAACCAGATCAGCAATTGCCAAATTCACTAGGTGTGTCCACTTGCTGTGATGAATTCTCTCTGACTGCTCATCCTAGCAATTGTAGAGGAACTGGAGATGCTTGAGACTCGTAACAGAGCTCCAGGCAGAGGGAGCAGTAAAGTGAGAATTTAATACAGTGAAGTATCTAGTTCTGCTGAGTGAAGATTTAAACCAAAAAAAGGTTGCTCCTGTAGGAAGCATCTTTGCAGAACTACTTTAGCAAAGCATTATGCTCCTTTAAAGAGGATTCGGGGGTGATTCTGAGCATGAGTAACTGCAAGTGCTGAGGAAAAAACAATTTATGAATGTACTGCTGAAGAGAAGATGCTGCTATTAAAAGTTCAACTAGCCACAGGCATGTAAGCAATGTTTACTTCTGAGACAGCATCAGAGAAAAAGCTTCTGTTGGAAATGTATATACCATGAACAACTGTTCTATTTTTCCTGAGCAGGAAAAATATATGCTGATAGCCTGAGCCCACTATTTTTTTTAGAGAACTTCCAGTGAAGGGTTAGTTATCAGCTATATCACTTGTTTAAAAGTAATTTCGGAAAGATTGATGACACATTAGTAAACTTGTTCGACTTTATACTGAAAATCAGTCTGCATGAACAGGTCACCTAACTCATTGGAAATTATTTCTTTAGGTTGAGGAACCCACAGGAAAAAAAAACCCAACTGCACATTTCATCAAAGAAGTCAAATGAGTAAAGACAATGAGTCAAATTCCACGACATGTGCTCTTTACTAGTGTAGATCAGCTTTTTCAAATCTCCCGCTAGGGAAGAAAAATGTGCCCTGCATATGTAGCATTGCTGTCTTTATTGCAGTTTAATAGCCTGGCCATGTATAGTTTGTCATCAGTTAGAAGAAAGCAGTTAAGGCTGTCCAGAACAGTGCACGAGGAGCCCAGTCTTCAGCTATGAACAGCAGCTTAACTACCACATTCAACCCGCGTCAGACAACCTACAGCCTCAGCCTGATCAAAGGTCACCAGATTTATTTTGATACATCTCTAACGTGCAGCTGATGAGTTTTAAACAAATATAATCAGAACTTCAGGTAGGTAGAGGTGAAAAACACATATCATATAACTGCATTTTCACATTCAGAAATCAGAGGGAGATGATGACATTTGAGGTGAGTTTGTGTACAAAAGTTCCACTACATCCTCTCAAGCACATCGTGTTGGCAAACTTTTACTCAGTGCAAAGAGGTTACCAACCCATGAAATAATCTTTAAAAAGGTAGTTTCAGGAAGCTTTATTGAATACTTTTGAATTTGTTACAGCATCAGTAAATTAACATTTTGCATTAGCCTGCTTTACACTTTTAAACCAGTTTTGCACTATAAGAACTCTGTACTATCATCTTACAGAACAAGTACAGTTTATAAGCATATATAGTTGTGTTTGCGTGTGACTGTGACAGGCCAGAAGACAGGGTTGCTCTGTCACATGTGACACCACAAGTAAAGAGAACAGATCTCTTAAAACTCTGTCATGCTGGTAAACCATATGGCTGTTCCAAAGGCTCTTCCCTTCTGCTACCTTGACCAAAAAAAAAGCCAGATGCATCCCTATGCTATCACACTCTGTTGTTCGTCCCAAAATAGGCACTAGTTTTAGCCTTGTGGCAATTCTAGTGGCAAAAAATTTGTTCATGATGGAAGTGAGACAAATTCACTTTCTACAGAATAACACAACTTTGTGCAGGTATCTTATTTAAGTGAGAAAATAATTCTGTATGGCATTCTGAAGTCCAACATTATTATTTACATTACTTCCTTATATTAATGTTCTAGGAACTTTGTGTGTCTACCTTGTGCAATTAACTTTCCTGTTGCCTTATTTGTTAAATCCACGGTGGCAAACGCGAGACTTCTTCCTTGCTTCAAAATCTGAGCTGTAATCAATATCTCTTCTCCAATCTTAGCAGCAGAAGTGTATCTTGAAGGAAACAAAAAGTGAACTATTAAAAGAGGCTGTATAGAGGACAAATCCAAGAATATTCCTGCATTTTAGATTATTATGAAGGGAATTAGAAAAAGTGGGCAATAAAGACACGTGTCTCTAACTGCCTGCTTGAAAATCCCCACTTCTTAAAGTATTTGAGCTCCTCTAAGTACTGCCAGTGGAAGTAAGTATAAGAGTTCTCTGAAAAAATGGAGGCTAGAAAGAAACCCATTGGCTTGGTTCTGAGGAAAAGTCCATTTTGGAACTGAAACAATCAGTATCCAAGACCTCAGTTAAAAGTTCAGTGCCAAGTCCTATTCCAACCACTGCTGGCTGCCTACAGCCTTTCTGAACTAGTCTGGCTGGTTCAGCTGCAAAATGTAATTGTTTACAAAAGCTCCAGAAGGTCATTTCTGTATGGAACCTAAGCATAGGTTAACTGCTTCCCATACCCCGGTTAGAGGGAAGTCATGGAAATCTGGGCAGCCCTCAAATGCTGTTTCCATTCATTAGATAACTCTTTGTTTTTATTTACATGAGCAGGAGGGTGTGCTTTTGAAACACACTTCAGAGAATAGGAAGAAATTCCTCCACAAAAAGCCTGGAAAGGATTAGGAGGAACACGATTCAATTTCCAATCATGACCTGAAGTAAGGGAACAATATTCAAATGTTAGAACTACAGAGCAGAATGTAGAATTGCTGGATATAAATCTTACTGAGATAAATTCCATCAACCAGTCCATTTTTATACATGACACCATGTCACAAGTATGTCAGTCATGCCTAATGCTGATGTAACACAAGGTCTGTTAGTTGACAAGGGCAGAGTTTCAGCCTTGTCTCTTTCCCAGAGGCTGCTGATGATCCTCTTGTGGTTACAAAAAAAAATGTTTCTCTGTTTCTCTCTGTTCTTTCCATTACTAAAATAGCTATCTCATGACAACTTTTTTAAAAGCTCCTTTCCCAAAAAGGAAAAAAGTTGTCTTATAGCAATGTTCAATATCCAATATTACTTGTTCAGTGAAAGCAGTAGCCAGATTAAACAAAGCTATTAATACTGCTTCATGTAACATTGCCTAAAGGTGATTTTGAATCACCTCCAAGAGACAGCACCTTCCTAAGATTTTATCCCTTATGTAATTGGGTGGGCATACTTGATAGTGTAAATAATTCAGATGTCAGATACAGCGAAAACCCCATAATCATAGGGGAATTTCAGGTTTTAATTTCCAGTAAGATCCTAGTCATCACAGTGGTAATATAAAGCTTAAATAGATGCTTCAGTCCCATCAGCCAGTGGACAAATCAGAAGGTGCTGGGGGAGAAAGCAGGGAACCTTGGAAAGATACAGATCACTCCCCACACAATTATAAGGCTTTTTTTTTTTAAAGACAGTTTTGAAGAGGGGTTACTTTTCTAAGATTTTTAATGCTCTAGTTATTCCAAGTAGGATTACTTTAGTTCCAATCAGTCATAATATCTTCATTAAAAGTAATGAAGCAAAGCTGACAAGCTATAATAGCATGATCAAAGAAAGTTTCAGAACAACTATTTTTAAAGACACTGTGCTTTAAATCTGCATTACAGGAAGAACTGTTCTCAGTATAAAACTACCTTGAAATGACATAGAACAAAGGAATCTTCTTCCACTGATAAATTCTGATTCAATCTGTAATTTACCCTCTGTATGAGCACACAACAGAGCTGAACTGTTTCCTGTTTTAATATTTTTTCTGGTTTAACATTTTATGGACTAATACTGAAAGAGGGTTTATAGAAAGCTGCTTACCCTAGATCTTGGTTTTTGAGGAGACATTAATGTATCTACACAAGCCAAGTCTGAAGCCGAACCAATTTCTTAAGACTACAATTGACAACATATCAACATACCTTTACATTCTATGAATGAATGGACACTGTCTCTGAAACATGTGTAATAAAAGCTCAAAAAAGTGCAACTCAGAATTTGCAACCAAATGCCAATGTCTCCAAATACACATCTGCCTCCCCTTTATTTATCAAAACAGGACTTCTGAAAGCAAAGAAACCACCGGTTTCAAGTGGGTGCCACAGTACAGAAATGAGGTACAGTGGAGTCAATATGGGAAGAAAAGTTAGTATGTTTTAGTAAACATGGTGAATGATACCTACGAGATGTTCATGTCCACACTGACTCCAGGTGCTGCTCTTTCCGTGTACAGCAACGCTGCTGTTGACACCACATCCACGAGTGTGGCCGTCAAACCTCCATGTAATGTGCCATATCTGTTCGTATGTTCCTCCTCTACTTTCATTTCACAAACAATGTTTCCAGGAGTTGCAGAAACAAGTTTCATCTGTATGATCAAAAAGGGAATAAAAAGCTTACTGATCATAGTACCAACACCCAATATCACCCTGAATCCAAACGAAAGTAGAGCTTGTTTAATTCTGGACTCATGAGACAAAAGATAAAAAATACAGTAATTCAACTATCACATTAGGTATTTCCATAAATTTTGAGCAGAAGACTATTGCCTTAGAAAAATGTGTATTTCTAGTGCACACAGCTTAATAAAACTTCAATACTTTATATGCTGTCAGGAATCCTTAGGAGGCAGCATTCTTCTTAAGTTTTCCTTTAGCTTTAATCTGTGAGTGAAAGGCCCGATTAGAGGGAACACAAAACTGCTCTATCTCCGTGTACCACAGTTGTGAAGCCGTATTTGTTGGCTCACAAAATAGGAACAAGACCACCAGTAATTCATTAATCATTATATTAGAGCAATCTCAGAATCAGTATTTTGAAATGAGCACTGGAAATACTAATCAGATTGGCCTCTCTGATCTGAAATTCATACTCTTGCGTAGAAGTATCCAAGACTGTGTCCCAGTGTTACAGCATCATTATTTGCATATACAGTTTTATTCCACCTCATAGGTGTTAAATACAGAATTACAGTACATCTGTGGTACCATGCTTTCCCCTGAAACCAATACATGAAGCTAGAATTTTGAGACCAAGAAGTTACTGCAATTCAGCATTTTAAAGTCTCAATTCAAGTTTCCTCAGTTAGTAGGACTATCTTCCAAGTCTGAAAGCAGATGAAAAACTGGGCTAAGTTCAGCATATATATTTATTGCTACAACTTTTGACTATTAAAAGTGAAATGGGGACATAATTCCTATTAATTTTAATTTTTTTTAAAAGCCTTTTCTTAAACTTCCGTATTTCCATACTGTTATCAGCTGAGTTGATCTAAATCTCTTTTAATCTTAAAAGGTATTGAGATTGAAATGTCTCCAGTTTCATTATTCCTTATTTATAATGCAGCGTAAGAGCTCAGTGTCAGCCAGTGTCCCTTTCTGATAAGCCAAAGTTTATTCAAATTTTGCAGAGAAATGATACATCATCAATGATGATGTAGTACACAGTCTGTCTACGAATGGAAAAAACTGGGATTAAACAGAGGGGAAATCACTGAGGCAATGTTCTAATACAGAAATAGCACCTTGATCAGTGAAAATCCCAAGTCCTACACCAGGCATGCTGTGCTGCACTCACTGGAGGCCTAGACTTCTGACAGAATTCCTAATGAGGACTTCACTGACGCTTGACACTGGGAGCAGATGGCTTCCACTTCTGTCAGGGAGTGGTGCTCCAATCCACCTGTGAGGCAAGGAAAGCATCCAGTTCCATTTGCCATTGCTCTGATCTGGCACTAGGTGCCTGCTGTCATTGACAAAAATAGTTCAGTACTTGAGTGCTTCCAGGACCTACACAGCTATAACTGCTGGTCTGTACTTCTCACAGCCCTCCTGTGCTTGTCCTCCCACTCGTCTGCCTTAGGAATCAGCATACTGCTTCAGCTTCCAGCCACTATTGCCATGCACTACTTTGCAAAAAGGGCTTTAAAACTCACAGTTCTGAGCCCTAGGTAGTTAAACTGGAGTTAAACCAGAAACTAAGTCTAATGCTGGAGCTGAACCAGTTTCAGACTAAAACCTGTCTTCTCCAGGACAGGAAAAATCTTGGCCCATTTAGATACGGTAAGAAAGATTTCAGGTACCTCCCAGAAAAACAGCAGCTACTTTCAATTCAAACACAATTGTACTTTGATTCTTACTATGATCAGGGTAATGTAATCGTAATTCTAGAAGATTCCAGGAAAAGTCTAAAAGGATTCCAGAGCAAGGAAGGAAGCCTGTCTCCCAAGGCTCACTGTCCTTTATGAGTTGAAATGCTGCATTTGCTCTCCACTTCATAGGATTTTAAGGTACAGGACAGTAAAGATATCACAGGGAAGAGGTGACTAAAAACTAACTGGACTCTTTATAAATAAATGAGCTTCTTAAACGTAAAGCTTTATACATTTTTTTTAAACTTCATACTTCCCAACATATCTTGGAGAAACATGACAGTAAGAATTGCTTTGCAAATAGTTGGTTTCTACTGGATGTATCAGATCATGGAGCTGTCAACAAAAGCACTGTTTCCATCATTACATTTGCTCCTCTACGAGGCAAATCATATGAATTTTTACGTGGTTGGTTTTCTTAGATATATTTACAGCATCACTCCATGTCACAGTTGCACAAATAAATAGAAATTCAACGGAGAATTGTAGCATTGCAAAATTTAATGAAAACCCTGAAACTGCTTCACAGGACTGCCGTACACAGCAGCTACGCTACCACACACTACACAGTTTAAGACAACTCAGTAACTTCAACCTTTTTGAGCATAATGTACATGTGATACACATAATTATACATATGATGTACAATTAATGTACATATAATACACGTAATTGTGTCTATAAGGAGGAGTAAGTCATTACAGCAGTACCAGTCAAATACATTTCTTTACACCAGAAGGTATTACTGTAGGGCCTTGTGTAGAAACTCGGAGAGCACTGAGGTGCTTGTGTTTTCAGCCTGACTTCAGGGTTAGGTGTGAGATGTCATAATGAGCTCCCTTTTTAAATAGAGAAGAGTAATCATTTATTTCATAATTTCACACTCCTGGAAGAAGAATACCAGCTACTGAATGACTCCTGAAGGTTATTCAGCACAGTCCTCACCTTCAGAGAGCTGCTGGAAGGCAGCTGGAGTATCTAACGAGAGTTACTGAAGAACAACTGTGTTTTCTATCCCGTGTTACCACCACGGCACACGCCCCGTTCCGAGGCCTCGAATCCGGGGAAAACACCGCCGGGCCTGCAACACCGGGCTAGTGCCTTGCCCACCCCCCCATCCCAATCCAGCCCGACATTCCGGGAGAGGAGAGAGCGGCGTTTAAACGAGCAGCGCGGCGGGACGCGCTCCCTGCCTCCCGAGTGCCCGTACCTTGCGGAGCACCCGGTCGAAGCCCTGCGACTCCAGCATGAACTTCATGGCCTCCCTCAGGGTTTCCACCGTGAACCCCATGTTGCCGCCCGGCCGATCGCTGCCCGCCCGCGCCCCGGAACGGCAACGCGGCGGGCGGTGCTTCCCGCCGCTTCCAACATGGAGGAGACGGCGGCGGCAGAGGGCGCGCGGGAGGAGCTGGTCAGGCAGCCCGGGACCCACCGCCGGCGGCGCGGGAGGAGGGTGAGGATGAGGAGGCGCTGCACGCGTCGCCAAACGGAGGAAGGTGCTGTGCTCCGAGTTCGCCGCCATCACCAGCAGCGACGCGGCGGTGGCGCGCAGCTTCTTGGCCGGCAGCGACTGGCACATGGAGGTACGGCCGGGGGCGGCGGGGCCGCGGGCTGCCCGGCGGCGGCCCCTCGCTGCCACCGGCCCCTGTGTTTCAGAGGGCGCTGAACGCCTACTTCGAGTCGCCGCTGGAGACGGAGGGGGCGGCAGGCGAGGCGGCCTCCGCGGGCTCCGGCACCTGGTAGGTGAGATCGGGGCAAGGGGGGATGTGGCAGGAGGAGATGGGTCCGAGGTGGGGGCAGCGGTGCCTCCCCGGGTGGAGGCAGGTTCCCCTCCGAGGGAAGGCGCTTTTACCCCCTCACCTGGGGAGGGCCATCCCCGGGTCGGGGCCCAGCCCGGCGAGCATGGCATCGCACCTTGGCTGACATGTGCCGAGACAGGTAGTTCTGTGCCTTTTCTGCACTGTTCTCGGTCGTTTCCCGACGTTTCTCTCGCCTTGAGAGGCTGCCAGACTTGGGGGCTGCACTTTCTCTCTGTGGATGCTTCAACCACCTTCCGCTGGGCTCGTGGATTGCGAGTGTTTTGGAGAAGGGACAGGCTCATTTTTTTCTCATTGCCTTGTGCAGCAATACACATTTAGATTTTACTGTACACACACACACATTTGTGTACGTGGAAACAATACATATATGTATTATACTAGATTTATGGATGTTTATGTCTTTAAATAAAATCGGCATGTGCATGGACACCTTGTTAAATGTACCTGTGGAAGTTAAGATGTAAGATCTGTGTCTTACATACACAGTCTCACAGCACATCACCAGGCCATACAAAAGATATCAAACTGCAAGTGGAATTGAATTTTTACACATCCCTACCTGTCATGGTTTAACCCCAGATGCCAACTAAGTGGCATGCACCTATTTGCATGGACACCCTCAGTGGGGTGGGAAGGAGAATTGGAAAAAAAAAAAGGTAAAACCCGTGCGTTGCGATAAAAACAGTTTTATGGTTGAAATAAAGTAAATAATATAATATTAATAGTAATGAAAAGGGAGACAACCAAAGGAGAGAGAGAGAAATAAAACCCAAGAAAGACAAGTGAGGCAAAATACTGTTGCTCAGCCACCCACTGACTGATACCCAGCCCATCTCCAAGCAGCAGTTGGCCCCTCCTGGCCAATTCCCACCAGTTCATACACTGAACATGATGCTCTGTGGAATGGAATATCTCTTTGGCCAGTTTAGGTTAGCTGTCTTGGCCATGTTGTCTCCCAGCTTCTTATGTACTTGCTTGCTGGCAGAGCATGAGAAGCTGAACAGTCCTGGTTTTGGGGAAAGTGCTAGCTAGCAACAACCACAACATCAGTGTGGTTATTCTGTACTGGGTTTGTGTGGCAAGGTTTTGATTGTGTGGGGCTACAGGAGTGGCTTCTATGAGAAGGTACCCGAAGCTTCCCCTACATCTGACAGAGCCAATGCCAGCTAGCTCCAAGATGGACCTGCCATGGAACAAGCCCAAGCCCATCAGTGATGGTGGTAGTATTTAAGAAGGTTAAAAAGCTGCTGCACAGCAGTAATTGCAGCAGAAGAGAGAACTGAGTATATGTGAGAGAAACAGCACTACAGACTGTTCAGTGAAGAAGGAGGGACAGGAGGTACTCCAGGCATTGGAGCAGAGATTCCAGCCAGTGCTCCAGGCATTGGAGCAGCCCGTGGTGAAGACCGTGATGATGCAGCTGTGCGTCTGCAGCCCAGGGAGGATCACGGTGGAGCAGAGATCCACCTGGAGCCCTGGAAGGACCCTACACTGGAGCAGGTGGATGCCTGAAGGAGGCTGTGACCCCAGTGGAAGCCTGTGCTGGAGCAGGCTCCTGGCAGCACCTGTGCACCCATGGAGAGAGGAGCCCATGCTGAAGCAGGTTTGCTGGCAGGACTTGTGACCCTGTGAGGAGTCCACTGGGGAGCAACCTGTTCCTGAAGGATATGGGGAAAGAGTGGGAGCAGGAGGAAAGAGCTGAACTACTCAGGTGCTTTGGGTTACACTGATTGTCATCTGAGTAATTTAAATCAGAATGGTAAATGTTATTTTGTGTCTGTAAGGAGGAGGAGGAGGAACCACTTACTTCACCTGTATACTACAGCTCTGTGTGACTGGAGTCTCTGTTTTAGTTACTGCGCTTTTAAATTATGTTGAGATCAATACATGGTTTAGAAAATAAGGGAGGTAATGGTAGAAAGAACAGTATTATGCATGTTGACAAACAAGTAAACTCTCTCTTTAGTATTGACCTCACAGCAGATGCAACTACTAGTAATGCTGGTGTCAATAGTGCAGACCCAGAGCAAAAAGAAGATGACAGTAAATTCTCACTGATAACCTGGAACATCGATGGGCTGGATCTCGGAAATGTGAAAGAACGAGCTAGAGGGGTCTGTACGTACCTGGCATTGTAAGTATAGCTTCATCTTTGTATTGTCATGTACCTGGATTTAAAGGAAAAAAAAAGTTTCTTGATTTAGGTATTTACAAATCTTCACGTTATCTTAATGTTAGATGTGCAGTACAATCACTTCGTAAACCCTAAGTAGCTGAAAGTTCGTATACTGACTGGAAAAGGTATGCAGATCTCAAAGGTTAAGTGTTCTGTGATAGCTACTTTAAAAATCTGTTGATGAACAATATTGTTCTAGTTGAAGTCACATATCAGAAACATACTTCATACTTGCATCCTGTGCATAAGAAGAGTAAAACTGCGAGAGACTTTCTTGTCACATTCCAGTAGTATGAACAACTTCACACAAGAGCAAACTGTTTGAAACAACGAAGATTTTTGTAGTGAAATTTTTTCTCTTGCTAGACAATGTTTAGTTGTCTATCAAAAAAGTAAATATGCAAGATAAAAGCAATAGAACCTGTGATTATCTTTTATAGTTCTATCAGTGAAAGCCTACCTTGAATACATTTATGAGCAATTTAAAAGCTCAATGATTTATCTTAGTACAGTAACTTATCAATGTAAATTAAATTATTTAAACATGTGGTAATTTCCTCTCAAAACAGCAGAAATTCCTTAGCTAAGTCAAGTGAAAATTGATTTAGTTAACCTGGGGTGACAGTATTTTTCTTCTGTAAATAAGGCCTTAGGTTTGTCCTTCACCTGCTATTCACCAGCGTAGCAAAAATAGGGACAGCTGTAAAGTCATGTCTAAATCAGCATTTTCAGGACTGCTGCCCCATGTGAACTGTTACTGATTGTACAGCTCTAAGAAATAAAAGAGCTTGTCATCATTGAGACTGGGGCAAAATGAATTGAAGGTTACCTGAGGGGATCTGTTATAAGGAAGTAAGGTGGTGGTTTCAGTCTTATGGAGAACATGTCCCAGAGCTGCTTTGCAGCAGCTTAAGTTGAATTCCTCATGTATATAGTATATGAAACCTGTGCAAACGTTTGCAAAGTCATGGTGTATAATGGTGATGTGTCTACATGCTGCTAAATATGATGGAAATATTTTTTTTCTTTATTTAAAGTTACAATATCTAGGAAAATGAGGGCAAGGGGCACCTGAAATCCCTGACCCTGTTCTATTTGGCCTCAGAGTGTAGCAGTATTACCTTTTAGTAGTTAAATTGAAAATCTTGCCTTGCTGATTTCAGATACAATCCAGACGTTGTGTTTTTACAAGAGGTCATCCCACCACATCTCTGTCTTCTACAGATGAAAGCAGGCAGTTACACTATTATTCCAGGTAAGAAAAAAACAGAAAATGAAGTTTGGTTTTATTCCGTCTCCCTTGCCAAACCCTCCAATGATTTGTAGGAATATAAAGAATGAAGTGAAGAAGGAAGTACTTAAATTATTTTCTGTGTTTTCATACCAGCATATAGCTTGATGCAAATTACGCATGTCTAAAGCTTGCTTGCCTGGTGGTTTCCTTTATATTTTTTTCTGCATTTTGAAAGACTTGTAGCAGTGTAGCCGAAAAGTACCATAGATAACTAATTTCATAAAAATTTACATTTAAAAAATCTGAAAAATTCAGACCACTATTATGCAACATTTCACTAGTGACTTTGTACGAATTAATGTTGATTCTCACAAGTTGTGATAATAAGGTCTCTTTCAGAACGTTAACTTATTTATGATACAGCATAAGATATCCTCGAACATTCCTTTCCCTGGTTTTCTTTAGGTAACATGGATGAGTATTTCACTGTCATAATGTTAAAGAAATCCAGAGTGAAACTACTGAAACATGAGATAATACCTTTTCCAACAACTGCCATGAAGAGGAACCTTTTGGTTGTGCATGTGAGTGAGTCAGTATGTACTAAACAGCTGTATTTCTGCCTTCCAAACAAAAAATTCCAGGAAATGCTGGAGTGGCTTTTTCTCTATGACAGCAGAAAAATTACTTCTCCAAACATACAAACCCAGTTGCATTTGATACTAGCAAACTTAAATCTTTTATCAAAATTACTTACTGTACTTTATTTTCAAGTCTCATAATCTCTGAAAACAAAACTAAAAGCCTGTTATCCTCCTGTAAGCCACTTTTCTTCAATGTGAAACTAATATTAACCAGAACTCTGTCATTCAGTAATTTGCTTTGTGATTAGATTTTGTCTTTGAACTTCTTATCGTGGTTTGGATAGTAACATTGCCTCTGTGTTTCACACATAGGTGAGCATATCTGGTAATGAACTTTGCCTTATGACCTCTCATCTGGAGAGCACTAAAGATCACTCTAAGGAACGTACAAAGCAGCTGCAAATAGTGTTAAACAGAATGCAGGAGGAGTCTGAGTCCACCACTGTTATATTTGGAGGGGATACAAACCTGAGAGACAGCGAGGTAAATAGAAATAAACAACCATGTTATTTAGAGAGGTATTCTGACAAAATCTTCTAATCTTCTCAGGCTTTTCTGTTGTCCTTATGAGAAATTAACTGCTTAAGCAGAACAGAGATATTCAACACTTATTCTTAAAAAGTGAAAGAGTGGCTAAGTAGAGGTAAGCATTGCTATGCTGAGGCATTGTTATAGCTGAGATGATTTATATGGAGACCCTTTCCCAATAACGAAATGCTTTATTGACAATATTTATATCTGAGCAGATGCAGGGAGAGTTGATGAAGTTTTGACTTTCAGAAACATCTTCTCATTTTGAGAACCTGATCT
Organism: Manacus vitellinus; assembly: GCF_001715985.3. Classification (NCBI taxonomy): domain Eukaryota; kingdom Metazoa; phylum Chordata; class Aves; order Passeriformes; family Pipridae; genus Manacus; species Manacus vitellinus. The sequence goes on along the minus strand of NW_021939256.1, from coordinate 1,841,537 downwards.
TTAGTTGCCCAACTTGCCAATTCTCAGCTTGTAGAACCAATGAAAGAAAAGGGTGCTCTGGAGAAATAGATCTTGGGATTTTAATCCCCCATAATCAAGACATTCAAAATTAGAGGGAATTTTTGGCTTTTGATACTAGAAGTGAAATTTGCGCGTTATTACTAGAACATCAGAGTTTCATCTCTCCCTGTCATGAAATTCCATTGCAGTGAATTGGAGTGACATTGATTCAGAGAGCACAGTGTTGACCCCTGTACCTCAACAATTCAGAGCTGAACATTTATTTTGTAACATGTTTTGGATTTAGACAGTACTACTAGAATTGGTCAGGCTTTAGAGTATCCTGAAAAAACCACAGTTTAGAAACATCTCCAAGATCTTTGTTCTTAACAACTTAATGTTTTGCAGAAAAAAGCAATGCTGTGACAACTCAGTTCTATTTTTGAAGGTAAAACTTGCAAATTCAGTATGTTGTGGGTTTGTGTTTTTTTTTCCCCTCTTCTACCTTCAGGTTGCTAAACTTGGTGACTTACCTAAAAATGTTATGGATATCTGGGAGTTTTTGGGTAAACCACAACACTGCCGCTATACTTGGGACACCCACTCCAATACCAACCTAAATGCACCATACAAGTGCAAGATGAGATTTGACCGTGTTTACTTTCGTCCTGCAGTGGAAGGGGGAAATATTATTCCTCGAAGTATGGACTTAATCGGCTTGGAAAAACTAGACTGTGGCAGATTCCCTAGTGATCACTGGGGTGTTCTGTGTAATTTTGATGTGATATTATAAAAATGTAAAAAGGCTTGCATCGTTAGTTTTTACATGACTTATTCTTGGTTGTACAAAATTTTACCTTCTCAGTTTAAGTAGGGTGTATTTAAATTTTCAGCCCCAACATATACTCTGCTCTTTGCCAGAATGGCTTTGGCAGGAATGGCTTAATTTCAGGCTAGGGTTCCCTCTTCCTTGTTGTTTGCATCTGCTCTTGAATCACATTTTTAAATATTTATTTTTAAGAATATCCAAAAATACTAAACCAGATTCTAGTTTTAAAGTGGGAGGAGAAACCTGTAAATACAATTTACAAATGTACTCAGTGGTTTTAAAAGCACTTTTATTTTGGCACATATTATGATCTTATAATAAAACCTGCTTTTTTATTTTAAAACTACTTTTATTGTGCCTACTGTGTTTATTTTGTAACCATTTCCGTCATCCTTTACAACCTTGTCTTTTGTAGGATGTTTTGTATTAACTTCTGAAGTTTGTGTTGAATTTACATACCCCTTCAGGCAAGACAGTAAGGCAGCTGAGGAAAGAATGAGTAGATTCTCACAGAATAAGGGTTTCTTAAGTAGGAATTAAACTACTATTGAACAGATTTAAGACCAGTATGCCTTCTATTTGACAAGAAAAGATTATAGGCAGTTGAATGGAAGTTGTTTACTTGGGATAGTATGTACCTTCCTTTATGTTTATTAACGTGGATATAAGTTGCGGATTAAAACGTGTTGTCTTTTAATGTTCTTCTAGAAGCTCTTGTAAACTGCTGTGCAAAGCCTGAGCAGCCCAAGGTCTCACTGACTTTGCAAAAGGTCAAACAGAATTTCTTACTCTAGGAACTGTGTAATCATTCTCGTAGAATGGAAGGGACCTGCAAGGACCGTCTGCTCCAGCTACCTGACCAATTCAGGGCAGACCAAAATTTAAAGCACGTTGTAAGGGCACTGTCCAAATGCCTCTTAAACGCTGACAAGCTTGGGGCATTGACCGCCTCTCTAGGAAGCTTGTTCTGGTGTTTGATCACCCTCTTGGTAAATAAGTGCTTCCTAATGTTCAGCCTAAATCTCTCCTCAAAAGGTTAACCTTAACCAGCTCCTCCCTTCATCACAGGAACAGGGAGGCCTGAGGTAGGTGTGGTTTTCCTTTGATTCAGCAGGAGGCCCAGGTGACCGTACTAAACAAGCAAATAAACCTCAGGATATTAATTCATCTCCACAGAAATCAGCTGCGGAAGTCTCTTGTTCTGCTTTTGCTTTAAACATCAAAACCCAAATTCCTTTTGTGGAAGGTAAAAGAACAGCCTGTTTTGGGAAGGATGTCCAAATCTTTGTATCCTGATTGCTCTCAACATATTCCGTTATTTTATAATAACTCAGCTTCAAAAAAAGGAGGGTGGAGTCACTGATATATTTTTTAACTCACGTTGAGCCTATGATCTCTTCTTTCTATTCCCAAATAAACAGTTATATAAGAAAGTGAAAAATATCTACAACTGCCAGGATTTTCCTTTCAGGCTTAAAATGGGGCTGACACAGGTCACACATTCTGACTTGCTCCATGATCTTGTCTTCCTCACCAAGAGCCTTTGAAGAAATGTCATGGAGTTTGTTTTCAGGGCTTAAACCTCCTCCTCCTCCTCTCTGTTAGTTATAGCCAAAGGATTTGTGGGGAAGGTAAAGGCGAAGGCGTGGAATAAGTTTGACTTTTCTAAAGGTGTTGGAGAAGGGGAAAGCACAATAAATTCATGTTTCTTCACAATAAACACCAGATTATGTGCCTTCTGTATTAGGGCTGCTTTTGTTTTTGAGGCTGCATCTTCTGGACTGTTTTGGAAGACATGAACAAGGATGACTCTTGTTCTAGAATAGGCTTTTAACTTGGGAAAGAAAGAACAAAAAGAAGGAGAAAAGACTCACAAAAAAGAAAATATTCATAACAGTGTGTGACTTAGCTTAGATGCCTAAACTCCAGATCCATTTTTAGCATCGACTGATCCCTTCTCTGATGAACAGTCTTTCTTAAACTTTGGAATAGATAATGAGGGGCTACGTAAGATTTTTAATAGGCACAAGCAAAGACATAACACTTTGTAAGGGCCAATTCATTTTTGTAATTATAAACGGTGGGTAAGACTATAGTCAGTGCAATTAGTGGTTAGTCATGCTTTCAAATGAGGAAATTATGCCTACGTCTTTTAAAAGTCTTATTGAGTTTTTCTATGGAAAAAGTGATAATACTTAAATAAATTTAAGAAGACATAAATGCTAAATGTTTTACTGACTACTGGATATGAAGCAATACTTCTTTAATTAAATGTACTTTAACCACTTAATAAGCATCCAAACTGCTGACAATCAAGAGCAGTCAGAGTCCTTAAAATAATTTGTCTTAATTTAATCAGTGATGTAAAAGGTAAAATATCTGCTGAATACAGCAACTAAAACCTAAAGGGGTAGAAACAGCAAAACTAAACCAAAGATGTCTTGGCCTGCAATTTTTAATTTGATTTATTTTCCTTATTCAGTAGCATAATCTTATGGCATCTTTATAGCCCAAAGAACTTATACAAACATGTGAATGTGAGAAAGTGCAATCATTCTCTTATGTGCTGTTGGAGGCATTGTTTTATTAATTCTTTGATTCAGATATCAAGAGAAGCAATTTTTCCTGAGAATCCAGCCAGTCTTACACATTTTTACATCAAAAGAGCTTGAATTTGCTAAAAGAGAAGAGATATACCTAGAATAAAATAAAGAAATGTTAAACATCTAGGGAGGCAAATAGATGGATTGCAGAATAAGAAAAGGGGGAAAAATAGTAGCAGGCACAACCACAGTAACAGCAGAAAACTCCCTAATCATTATTGAAACTGTATATGTAAAGAATATCTATGCTCTTGACTGTAGGGAGTAATCTGAAACTCTAACTAATAAAAAATTGTTTTACAAAGAGGAAGTGTATGGAAGATTAAAACAATGAACATCACACGTCATGCTGGTTTCAAAGTTAACTTCATGCAATAACAGACAAGACATATTCAAAATTACTAGATCAAAATACAAACATGATAATCTATATTATGTCAACACCTGCAGACCTCAGTGTTATGGATGCTGTATAAAATAAAAGACAAGAATATTTACACAGAAACAGATGGACTGTGTTTTGATGAGCTAGTGGCATGGTTTTCAGTTGTTTCAGCTCAGTATAGTTGAGAAACTCCATAAAGGTCATGTTTTCACTTCTGCATATCTTAACATATTTTCCCCCAGTGGCAACCAATCCTGTACAAAATCCTGCCGACTACACAGTGCCTGTGGGTGCTGTCTTGGAATACCGAGGGCAGGTTAACCCCATACAGGGGTTACAGAGTGAGTTCACTTAACTTCATTAGAGTAAGTTTTCCAGGTTTTTGTTCACTAAGAGTATAATAAATACTAATTAACGAAGATTCAAAAATAGCGTATTTTTATTTCTTGGAGACAAGGCTTGTTGTGTGATATGAGCTCAGAGGAAATGAGTCCTAGTGACTGAGAAGCCGTCAGTGTAACACTGCTGTTTTGGTAATGGCTGAGAGATGAGGAGGCTTAAACAGGAGGCACAGTAGGCAGAAACACTGCTTAATTACAACTATTGAAATGAAAGTTATATTGTATCTGCAACAACCCACAGAAAAATCACTAGTGTTGTCTTACGTATTTATGCTCACATGACAAGAAATTGGCCTACTAACATATTGTAGATCTACAGTTTTGACCAAGGAAAAGGGTAAGAACGTTTGTTCGTCTTGTTGAAGGATAACACTTAAATGAAAGACAAAAAGTAAGGATTACACCATACCATTATAATATTTTGAACTATTCTATTTCCTGATACTGCTACTGGTGGGACAGAGATGCTAACAAAAACCTACTCAGAAATTATTTGCTGAGACAGAAGCTTTACCAGGACCTGGTAGTAGATGCATGCAGGTACAACTGACAAGGCTGAACAAATAGTCCAAGAAAGGGAGCTCACTTCCTTGTGGCTTTCAAAAATTTTCCCAGTGATTGAAGAATCAGAAAAAAATCTGCCTTGAAGATGAATACAACCCTCCTTTTCAGTGTTGGCAGACATTTCCTTTAACTGAAACAGGTCAAAATTTTTATCCATTTAAGATGGGAGGTGGGGAAGAAGAGTCTTTCTGGAAAAGCATAACACAATCTCACCAAGGTGTGATAGTCAAACCAGTGCCTCTTCCAGACCTCTTTGGAACAGGTGTCGTATGACAAACTTCCAAACAGCTGGTTGATTTGTGAACAAGGCAGATAAAGGGAAGGCAGGGTTCAGGTGCTCAGAGGGCTGCACCAGCTCCCTGCAATGAGTGAAACCTCCCAGTAATGCCATGCCTTGAGTCAGGGCTTCCCTGCTATCAGCATCGACTGAATGGCAGAAGGTCCATTTGGTGGTGATGGAATGGGTGCTTGCCAGGTATCCAAACTACCTCTGGATGTCTGGCAATGAGTTAGTTGTCCTGGTTGATGACAGCTTCACAGGACTTTTTTCTGCCCAGCTGAATGAACTTACTGCAGAAAGGAGCTGGAGGTAACCAGATCAACATTTGTTTAGTAAGCTACTTTTTAAAGCTTTGGTGGTCTTTAGATAGCTTACAGCACACTCAGCCTATTATATCATCAGCGTTAAACTTTTAGCTCCTCAGTGCTATGAAAGGCAAGAATTGGCTCAGCTAGAAAATACCATCTTAGCCTCAGCCATCTGCTTTCTTGGTCTGCTCCTCAGTTTCATAGCATTTCTGGACTTAACAGACAGTGAGTAGGCAATATGAGCTGCTGCTAGAGTTCATGAGTGAGAGCCATTTGCTCTGATGCCTTTGTGTTTGCACTGGACTGTTTGCATTCTGTTTGTTCAATGAATAAAGAAAGTCTGTCTGCGAGAAAACCAAGGGCACTGCACCAGCTACTGCCGTGCAGGGAAAGCAAAGAGATGCAGTTGCTACTTTCATCCTTTTCCCCCTACTTTCACTAAGATGTCTCCTCCTGACAAGATGAGAAGAGGCCTTATCTCCTTACGCCTGCACTGCACCATGGAGCCTTTTGCATACTTGCACAGATGGTTCAAAAAGCTCTAGCACTGAGTATCTAAATGAATATTCTTTCCTGCAGAAGAAATAATAAAATAATAAAGAAATAATAAAAAAAAATCTGCAGTTGTATCTGGTGCTTTTCCAATCAGTAAAATTAGGAACTCACAAGCACACAATGCATTGGAGGACAATCATTGTCCCTCACTGGCTCTGAAAATCAACCCTGACAAGAAGGCTGCAGGGCATGGGAAATGGGGGTGCCTCACAAAGGAGAGATAGCCAGGCTTCCTCTCTCCACACACACTTCCTTTTCAAAGCCAAGCAGTCTCTGGCAACATCAAAAAATTGCAACATTCTCATTGATCTTTTTTTGTGTTATTATTAGAATAATTATTTTTACACCAAATATGCTGACTTCAGCCTCCGTAACTGTAGCCTAAACATGGCAATCACAGAAACTGAGGAATCAAAATTGACATAACAACACAGCATGAAGAAATATTTTAAATGCAGTCAGACAATTTCTTTAGGCTCCTTCATATATACCCACAAGAAATCCAGTATAACAGTTCAGAGATTAATATCCTCATTTACAGATCAAGTGCATAAGTTACTGGCTCCTTGTACAAGGGAAGATTTGAGTAGCTTCAGGAAATGTCATACAGCCTATTGTTAAAAAAAATTGGTAAGGTGGGAATTAGAGGAAAAGTAAAAAGACAAGGCAAAAAACTTATATGCTGAAGAGATGACATTTTTACATCTTTAGAACACCTTTTGTTCCCGTCATCCTCTAGCACCTGCGAAATACCATTTTCCTGTGTCAAGAATTGTCAGTTTATCAAAGAGTAGGCAGAACTCCACACATAGGGGAGCAGCCATAAAGGCGACCTGGTTATAAAGGGAAAAATACAGAAGAGAAGAAGGTACCTGCTGAAATACTCACAGGGAAAATGCCTGCCAATCTGGGAAACATGAGCATCCTTGAGAAGCAAAGCTGGCATCTTTGAAGTTCATCTGAGTACAGAGAAACTGGAAACGTCTTGAGACACCATTGATAAGTACAGAACTAAGGAACTAAGGAATACATATAGGTGTATACTGTTGGGTAGGTTAGGAAAATACGAGCATCTTTGAACCATTCTACTAATAGTTTAGCAAACTATCCACTGCTTATTGCATGTATTACAATATTTTTGTATCCTCCACTCATTCTGACGCAGAAATTCCATGGCTCTGCTCCTAGATCTGTGCTGACGTTCTCCATTGTGCAGCTTCCATACAAAGCTGTTTTGACAAGCAAGACAGGCCATGATGGCAAAAATACCATTCCCTCCCTCCACAGTAGTGAGCAGAATGCAATGTCCTCGAGTGTTGTGCTCCTTGTGCCAGGGCCTGCAGAGAGACTTTAAATCATGAGACTGGCCAAACAGCCTCAGGAGTTTGTGCCTCAGCAGCATCCTTGCCATAAACTTGCTCAGGTGCGTGTGTGGGTTCTGTATGTGGCTTTGAATATGGCTTATGGAGTTTGTCCTTTCGTTGAGTTAACTGGCTTTTGGGTTTATCTTCAGAGTTCAGAGAGATTGTTTGAACTGCCAACCTTAAGGAGATCAATAATATGAATATATTTAGAAATCTGGACAGAGTAAACACTGTCAAGGTACCCAAAATTAAATCTGCAGTGCTGTGCATCCTCAAAATACAACACCTGGGGTGCATTTATTGTCTTTTTAAAATCAGTAATTAGCTGTTGATGAGTTTTTTGAGGTCTTAGCAGTAGCTGGAATATGGCTGTGAAAAATAAATATTTTTAAAATATTTATTTAATAGGTTAGGCCTGACTTGACTCTTAACTGTGTTGCATTCTCTAATCCTGCTATACCCTTTTTGAATGGGTGATGTTAGTCAACACAGTGATGTAACAGCATTATTATTTTACTTCCACTACTATCCAATAATTCCTAACAATTCTCTTTGCCTTTTTGACAAATGACAAGAATCAAACTGATTTTTTTTTTTCAAAAACCTAGTCACACTGACTCCCATATTGCTAAATTAGTCCAGCACTGCAGAGACACGTATGGTTATCCTTCCACGAGGGCACTATTTGCGACATGTCCTTGTTTTGGTCTATACGATAAGAATAAAGCTTATCTGATGGGCAGTGAAAAAGGAACAAGCCAGGGAGAAGACCTTTTTGCTAAAGCAAGCTTCCCCATTGCATGTCAGCAGCTTTCACTTCTTTGCTGACTCCTGAGTGACAACACTAGGGAAGAAACAAATTCTGTGTCCCACACATCTCTCCTCTTCATCTAACTACTGCACTTCAGTACAGAATTTCCACAATTAGAGCATAAATGATCTTGTGCTTTTATTTTTGAGGAAAATTCTGCCTTATTGACATCTTTCTTTAGGGGATGCCCGTAAGCACAGGGAAAGGGTCAGGTCCATGAAAACTTGGGAAGTAGATTTTGGAGCAGGGTTGGAGAAATTTCCTTCTGCAAGGAACAGATTACAACTTGCCACTGTAAGGCTGTCACCTTTCTGGTGTTCAGAGAGTGGAGGAACCACTGTTTGCATATTTCCTTATTTTACAGAAGAGTAACTGGTAAAGTTACGCTACTTTGTGTGTGATGTGTTTTCAACAGACCACCTGCTGCACTGATTTGCAGTCTGGGATGAAAGTTTAAAACTTACTCATCTACCTAAAAGTTCCCTCACATCTGTATGGCTTAGCTGGGCACTTGGCATGCTCCATATTGTAGTATTATCTGCCATTGCAAAACATTCTGAGGAGAACAGGGGCACTGAGTGAACTGCAACGTTTTTCATTTTATTGCAAGGAAGGGGAGTTTATCAGGACTGTGAGGTCAGTCTGGCAAAGAAAGTAACTTTCTGTGTTATTACCTGTGTTTATTAATTTTCTGTTAATAAACTTAGCATGTCTTCTCCCTTCCAAGCATGAGGCAAGGAGAAAAGAGGGATTCTTTTGTTGCCGTTATTTGCAGTCTAGTTTTTCAGGCCAAATGATATTCTGAATGACCTGAATTATCAATATACTACAGGACCAAGGTGAAGTACAAATCCTAGAAGATCCAATGATTCTGTTTCAATCGATTAGTTTCTCAGGCAGTATCCTTTGGTTGAGGCTTTCCAGAGAGTTAACTAAGGTGAAAACAAAATGTTCCTTTCACAATATATTTTTGGTCTGAAAGGAGACTGGTAGCTTTCTTCTGTCTGCTTGAAGCCTGCTGAGCTGCATGTACTGTACTCTCTCAAAGCTCCGTTCTTTGCAGCTCTGAAAATAAAATACTGCAGTTTCTCACATTGACTGACTCAAATAAAGCAATCTATGATGCATGAACAAGTCTAAATGAAATAATAATATCCTTAGCAGTGAAAACTGGATTGGTAATACAATAATTGAGCAGATTTATTGTCATCCCCTTGGACTAGCCTGCTGAAACAGCCTGCTATTTTATTTAATCTCATATCAGAGGAATTACTGCTGGTAATCCATCATTAAACATAATTTAGAATGATGGGTGAAAATGTCAGCTTTTCCAACATAATCAATCCATGTCTCATTAGCACATGTTATTTATGATTCCTATAATGGAACCTGAAGGAGTTTCCAGGGAGAAATGGAGACATCAGCTGTTGTTGAAATGAGATGAGATATACTGTAGTTTATGAATTAAAGCTGCATATAAAAAATACTTACCTACAGTATCAATCATCCTTTACCATTTTACAAATGAATTGAGTGACTTGGCTTTCCTCTTCTTGTGTTCTGTTCATTTTGTTAGTAATAATTTTGTGAGAAAAATATTTAAAAACATATAAGAAAGACCACTTTGCAAATTATTTCTAAGATACAGTGTGGGGAAAAGCCCTTGAATGTAAATTAGTGAGAAACACCTTACTGCTCTGTTGTTGTTCGCTAAGGACTTTGGACACCTTTCCCCCCACCCCCTTAGTCCCTATGCAGACAAATCAATACATCTCTTCAACTACAGCACAATTCTCTTTTAAGGATACTTTCTACTGTATTTTACCTCAAAGATGAATGAAATCTAGATTCATGCAGTTGTTCTGCAGCGATAATCATGGTCACAGTGTCAACTGTTACCTCAGTTTAACTACACTTGAGAATCATTTCATACTTCAGCTCTTACCCATCGATAAAGGGAAATGAGCAGTAAATGACTGCCTAGAGTACAAAAGACCAACTCATATTTCGGATGAAAATGAAGATAAAATGTAGCTTTGATTTGCCTGTGGAATTCCCATTAGCTGCACCACTGGCAGAAAGGAGTTGGATCAATAGTTGGCTGGCCACAGAAAACAGGTTCTGTCTGTTCAGCAGCCAACGCAAAAGCAAAACTGTCATAGAGTGATCCTTATCAGATCATCTTCATATCCTGGTCAGCTAGAGGCTCATTGAATTCCTGGTCCTATTTTGGCTCTGAGCACAATGCACTTACAAATTATTTGTTCATAGTCATGAAACCATCAGTGTCAATCTCTATTGTTCTTTTTATAGGTAATGTACTTACTCAAATTGTTTAAGAGCTGTATCAAAACATCTTTTTTCCTACTGAAGAAGAATCTGCTAGCATCTTTTCTGGTTGTTGTTGAAGCTTGACTGAAAGGATTTACTACGTGTCCTTCAGTAAGTTCTTGGAGGGTATTTCTACTTTACAATAAACATTTCTGAGTTTATTTGATCAAAAGATCAAATGCTGGCTGTGTAGGAAAAACAAACACTCTCTACAAGCTATTAGCTTTCCAGAGGACAGCTTGTGCACGCAACAAATGAGACACAATCTTAATGGTTTTCCCCATCGTGGACCTTCAGAGCAGAGATATTTTATTTCTTTTCAATGTTCTTTAATTCATATAGTTTCAAATTACTGTATGTGAGGTGAGGATTTGTATACACAAGAGAGCAATTTTGGCTTGGTTGATGTATGGTTCTTGAAAGAATAGGTTTTGAGAGCACAGCACCGATTTAAAAAAATGTTACTATCTGCTTATTACAAAGTAGGAGGAAAAAATCTCTTCTTCATGCAATGATGACATAAATTACATTAACAAATCCTCTAGTCTAATCCTAAACGTAACCACAATGTTTTTACACTTATTCAGAAATTTATCATTGAGTTACAACAAAACTGGTTATGCAGATTTTATGTCTTCAGAAATTACAACGATATTGTCTGAAGATTGCCTTTTTATGGCAGCTGAAGGAGTCACACACTGGAAGGCAGAAAAGACATCTAACTAAGAACTGTTTACAGTTTTTAAATCGCAGAAAACAAATATTTTCATATTACTACAGTATTACCAATATTTTAATATCATTATAGCCCCAAAAGTTTTAAATTAAGTAAATATTCCCATTTTTTATTGTTGGTTTTGTTGTTACTATTAGTATTATTACTACTATTATTATTATTACAGTGAAGTTTTGAAAAATCTTGGCAGTCAAGTGAAGTCCTGGGTGACTGGAAAAGGGGAAACATTGTATTCATCTTTAAAAAGGGTAGAAAGGAGCACCCTGGAAACTACTGACCTGTCGACCTCACCTCTGTGCCTAGGAACATTATGGAACAGATCCTCCTAGAAGATACACTAAGGCATATGGAGGACAGGGAGCTGATTTGAGACAAACAGCATGGCTTCACTAAAGACAAGTCCTGCCTGACAAACCTGGTGGCCTTCCATGATGGAGCGACTACATCAGTGGACAAGGGAAGTGGAAGGGCTAAAGATATCATTTATCTGGACTGCTGTAAGGCCTTTGACATGGTCCCCCACAACATCCTTCTCTCTAAATTGCAAAGAGAAGGATTTGATGGATGGTTGCATCTGGAGGGTAGTGGTCCATGTCTCTGAGTCTCAGTGGATATCATGACAAGTGCTGTCCCTCAGGAGTCCATACTGGGACCAATGTTATTTAATATCTTCATTAATGACGTAGATGAAAGGATTGAGAGCACCCTCAGCAAATTTTCAGATGACACAAAGCTGAGTGGTGGTGGTGGCACACCTGAAGGATGGGATGCCATCCACAGGGACCTGGACAAGATCTAGGATTGGATCCAGGAGAATCTCATGATGTTTAATAAGACCAAGTGGAAGGTTCTGTACCTGGATTGGGGCAACCTCTGGTATCAATACAGGCTGGGGGATGAGCAGATCAAGAACAGCCCTGCCAAGAAAGACTTGGGGGTGCTGGTGGCTGAGAAACTAAATAGGAGCCAGCAATGGACGCTCGCCACCCAGAAAGCCAAACATGTCCTGGGCTGCATCAAAAGCAACGTGGCCAGCAGGTTGAGGAAGGGGATTCTGCCCCTCTGCTCTGCTTTGGTGAGACCCCACCTGAAGTGCTGTGTCCAGCTCTGGGGTCCCCACCACAGGAAGGACATTGACCTGTTGGAGTGAGTCCAGATGGCCACCAATATGATTGGAGGGATGAAGCACTTCTCCTACAAGGAAAGGCTCAAAATTGAGTTTGTTCAGCCTGGAAAAGAAAAGGCTTTGGGGTGACCTAATTCCAACTTTCCACTACCTGAAGGGAGCCTACAAGAAGGATGGAGGGGGACATTTTACAAGAGCATGTAGTGACAGAACAAGGGGAAATGGATTCAAACCGAAAGAGGACAGATTCAGATTAGAAATTAGGAGGAAATTCTATGCTGTGACAGTGGTGAGGCACTGGAACAGGTTGCCCATAGAAATTGTGGATGCTCCATCCTTGGAAGTGTTCAAGGCCAGACTGGATGGAGCTCTGAGGAACCTGATCTAGTGAAAGGTGTCCCTGTCCATGGGATGGGGGTAGAACTAGGTGATCTTCCAACCCAGGCCATTCTGTATGTCTCGGTTTTTCCTTTTAGAGTGTGGAGATTTGGTTGAAGAATCTCTATCTAGCTGAAGTTATCTGTGATAACTCTACCACAGAGAAATATGTAATCTGACGTATAGCAAAAGGACTGCATTTTGTATATGCCTACACTGATAAAGAGGGAATATTTTGCGCAAAATTCCAGACTGGAAAAAAGTTCACAGATATATTAACACATTAGACTGTAGATGAAGACTCCTATGAAATCAAGGGTCTTAAGGTAGCATTTCAATTTCTGTCCAAATCTTAGCAGTGAACTCCCGAACAAAAATGGGAATATATATTATAAAAAAAATTACAGACATGGGAAAACAATGTTGGTTTGTGTCAATAAACCAGAAAACATGCACATATCTGGTTTAGTTTTCTGAGGAGCACACATACATCACAAAATGCCTGAAAGGGACATTTGGAGAACTTTTCTTATTCATTCTTCCCAGGGGAGAGACAAGAGAATGAAAGGTTGTATTTTATATTATGTTCTCTCCCACACAACCACAGTTTTCTGGAGAAAAAAATTCTTTAAGATTAATCCCTATGGAATTGTTAATTCACATTCATGAAAACAGAGGGACTGATACTGCCCTTGAAAGCCCCTATAAGATGGTTGTAAAAGTATTAGATGAGGCCATCTTGCTTAGCCAGCCATTTTTGGTAAGACTACTGCCAGGCTCTATTATATCAGAAAAGAAATGTATCAGCAAGAGGAGACACACAGTCTACCTTTTCTAGCAATCATAATATTTTTCCACAAACACTCAGATTTTTTGAAGAGGAATGTTTATCTTCAAGTTTAATTCTGACAATATTGTAGACTTCTAAGCAACCTGACAGTTCAGTAGAGTTGTTCCTGTCTCTTTCACACTATTGTGCTTTGCCAGTGAATGAGTCACTTCAATGAATATTCTATTCAACTCCAAAAAAAAGGAAATAATGTTAGTCTGATTCTTTCAGTTGAATTTTGTTTGTTTTTCTAAGCACAAGACAAATAAAAAAGCACCAGCAGTGTGTGGCTTTTGGAAAGAAAAATCTGGACAGCACCGATAACAGTGAGACAATCGTTGAAGCCAAATTTCATTCTGCTACAGAGAGGCAAGGTTTTAAATTACTACAAATTGAAAGCATATGGCAATCAAAAGCTGTGTCTGAAATGAGAAAAAAAATGTTGAGCATCAGCAGGTATCCATGGCCTTTGTATATGTTAATATTTCACTTCTAGTGAATGAGAATTAGGTTTAGTTAACCAAAATGCATTCTTGAGAAAAGATGGCACTGAGAAAGGGAAATTTTAATGTTTATTGTTAGTAAACTAAGCATAAGTTTTAAACAGAGCCACCAGACAGATTTTTTTATTGTTGTTGTTGTTGGTTGGTTGGTTGGTTTTGTGGGTTTTTTTAGGGGGGGAGGTTTTTTTTTTTAATAGTCCTAGGGAAATTAAAACTTAAAAAAAGGACCACTGTATAAAAGCAAAGAGGGAATGGGACAGATGATCCAAGGAGCAGAGAGGTTGCAGTATATTGGGGGTGAGAGGTCTGCCAGATGCAATTAGATAATGTCTTATTCCGCCGTGGGATGTTATTCGCTGATAAATACTTCAAGGTTTTGCTATTTTACTTAATTTACTTTATGGTTTATAATTAAAGCTGAGCTACTACTTTATCATTAGACTGCAGACATGAAGGAATGCTCTTCTTCTTTTATAGCAATGACTAATATTTTAATTCACTTTTGAAAAAGTGGATGGTAAAAGAAGAACTGGATGGTGAGCTTTGAGACTACTAAAATGCTACCACAAACATATTCAGTGCACATCTATGACACAGATGAGTATCATTTTAAGGCACAGTTAATGTTGTAAAGCTTTAATAAATATTTTACAAGTTTTTTAAGAATTTAGTAGTATTTGACTAAATATTTGCACTTTATTTTCTGCAGTAGAATAAACAAACACTATAGCACCCACTTGGAGAATAATATTCATTATATGCATTATCTGTATGAGCCCATGATACTTTAGATCCAATGTAAGATGAGTGTCTTTTATATAATTGATTTTACAAAGAAACATTCTAAGTAAAAATATTAAATATAAATATTTACTACCCCTTACTCTCCATATAAATTAGTTTCTGATTTATTTTGCTAGGAAGAAACCATCCGCCTTTTGGCACTTGTGTGTATGTAGTTTGTAATATTGAATGAAAGCACCAGTATGCACTGTTTTATGCTATGACCTATCAATAATATGTACATAATATATTGTATTGAATGGAAGACTTCATAAATCAGCTATACAATGCTCTTAGTGAATTTACAGGTCATAAAACTTACAAAATCAATGTATGTTTGATTAATCAACTCATAATGTCAGAGTTTTTAAATTAATTCTGTTTGCCCGTGCAAGATTACAGTAATGATATGCTTTGAATGTTTGGGATTTTAAAAAAAAACCTTCCAAATTACGTCTTTAATGCATACAATGGTAAAAGATAACTACTAGTGATACTGTGCATCCACAATGTGCCAAACTAGTTGGATTTAAAGCTGAAGTCTCTGGAATTTTTACATCACTTACCAGCATATTTATGTAAAGTAATGTAAACATATAGACTGGAAATATTCAATACATTTTTTTTTATTTTACTACATACAAAAAAACCAGCATTGAAACTTGAGGTTTTTTAAGAAGCTATTGCCTGGTCACTATCATGTGCTGGCGGTCACCAGTACTGGCTGCTTCTCAAAACACCTTGGAGATATCAAAAATGCTGAAGCCCTTAGAGATTTGAGATGCTTCCACTTGAAATTCTATCCAAATACCATTTGATTATTGGTTATTTCAAGAGTGAAAACAACGTATGTATGACTTAATAAATGCCTAGCTGTAAAAGTCAGGTTTTAACACTGGCAATCTGAGCCAGTGATTCACAATATACCACAAGTGCTTTATTATCACAATCACTAGGAAAGATACTCTTCATGAAATCAAAATATCACTTTTATTGTAATAGTAAGTCCATGCTTTATCTATGGAATATCAGATATTTTCAGTTGTTTGTATTATTTTGCATTGAATAAAACAATTCCATGTTAAATCTGTTCATGCTGTGTTTCCAGATTGTGGGAACTCATTCTCGACCTTTTGTTAACTGTTTGTTGTTTTTTTAGAGAAAAATTGAGATAATTCCATTACCAGGTTGGAAAGCCCCTGGGCACAGCTCTGCTCCTCTTTGTCAGCCCAATGCTGTCATCACATGGTCCATGGATGGGGCACTGTGTGGGGAAGAGGCAGGTCCCAATCTGACACAGCAGCACTCCAAGTACTCAGTTGTATAGACTCTTACTATAGGTACACATATATAACAGCTAGGTACAATTATGCCTATCGTGAATCTAGTAAGAAAAGTTAATGAGTTCAGACTTTACCAGGTCAGCTTGCAGGTCTTTGTGCACTGTCTCTGCTTGAACATGGTGCACTATGATGAGCACAACAGACCCTGTGCTTCTGATGCTTTTTAAGAAGCCTTCGCAATAATGAGTTATGGGAACCCGAAAAGTCAGACGCTGCACGTTTAAAGAGGAAGTTGCACACACCTCTGCAGTGCTCTGTATGAAACCACTGTCGCCTGTACAGATACAATCCATGCGGCTTCTCCTCCTGAAAATATTCTGGATGTTAGGATCACAAGATATGAAAACCTGATAACACATAACAGAAGCCTCGCCATTGGCATAGACCTTGACAGGAATCCCACCCAGGAGAACCTTCTTATGTTCAAGCATTCGCAGGGACAGGATACTGGGTAATAGCTATGTTACTCTCTCTCACAGTAGTGTGGAATGAATGCTTTTGTTCTCAGCTATAATCTTGAATGTAAGCAAGTCTAATGGGAACACTGTATACTTTCAGTCTTCCAGACACTCAAAGTAAGTATTGCTTTCCTGATCTCGCCTTTCAGAATATCCTGAATAGTTACCAGATGCAAAGACACCGGTAACACAATCTTGCTGAGTTTATAAGATATTTAGAAAAAAGCCCTGTAATTGTAGCAGTTTAAAAGCTTTGACTGTTACTATAAGTACCACTTTTGGATTAAATTTGGTATCACTTTTTCAAAATAAATATTTTCAGCAGGCTCTGCAGTTAAGTGCATCATTATGATTAATTTATGCAGAATGAAGCAGTCTTTTTAATTGATAATGATTAGTGAACTTTCTAAATCTGTAAAACTTCAGCATGCTTAAGCTTTCAATAAATAGCACTGTCTATTTTTGCATCACAGCTTCCATTTAACAGAACAGGAAATATCCTGAAACTGCTGATGATTCAAGCTCAAAAAAAAAAAGGCTTTTATTTCACCTACAGCACGAGTGTGGGCTCATGTCAGTTTTTATAAGGCCTGCTCCAGCCAGAAAGCAAAACCTAAGAATTCAAGAATCAAGGGTTAGTAGAAGTTCATTTAACTTCATCTTTTTGTTTTCTATCATCTGATTATGACCACTGCTTGTTTTGTACTTAAAATTGATTAAACACTTCTTGTGGAAGGTATGGTAATTTTACCAGTTTCTTAGCCCAAACTCTGGAATTTTGGAAAGTAGATACATATGAATTATGTAACACCACTGTGGTCTCAGCTGGAGCTCTTGGCTAGGCCAAGTGCAAATGCAGTGAAATGCTAGGGGGAAACTGGTATGACACCAGTGTAAAAGGCAGGAGAATTAAAATTTTTGTTTAAAGTGCTTTCATATTCTGACCACAGACTTGTCTCCTCATACCTGCATATCATCTCTTTTTCTGAGCAAACCTGGGTCGATTTGAAAGGAAAGCTGCCATCCAAAGTTTATATGCATGTGAGAGACTAAACACCACTATTCTAAACTGCTGTGAAACTTCAAAGCTGTATTCTCCGGTGCTGTATTCATGAGCTGCAGAGTCTTTATATGTTATAACTGGATAAGATTAACTCAAAATCTGTTTTTTAGTCAACAGATCAAAATTAGTTGGTGGTGTACTTCTCAGGTTTCTCATGGCAGCAGGGCAGCTGCATAGGGGAGGTCAGTCACACCCTCCTCACAAGACAGTTGGCAAAGAAGAATCTGAAAAACCTATTCCCATTCTTAAAGAAGATTACTCTTGACATAACGACAACTTCACTTTCACCCACAATGTTGACTTCATAATCATCTATAAATGTTTTCTGTGCCCAAAATGTATAATTTATTTCTTTTTTAGTTTGTGAGAAAAGAGCGAACTTATGTCCCATACAAGACATCGCAAGTCCATCTAAGTCTATCTAAGAAAAACTTAGTGGATACAAGTTCAGGTCTAGTTCAGCTTTATTCCTAAAGCTTGCAATACACCTGACATAAATCCATATAAGAGAACACCATGTCCAAGTTATTTCTATGTCTTTTGCCCTCTAGTGCCTAGGATAAAAAAAAACCATGAAGCTGTGAGATGCGTCATGAGCCGATTGCTTATATCTGAAACATTGCTGTCCCCAGAATAGCTACTTAAACCTATATTGGCAAATTGTGATTTGCACATGACTGTTCCTATAATTAGAAGGGAATAGCTACTGATTAAAAAAAAAAAAAGGAAAATGATTGCAGAAGTAGAAAGCAGTAAGAATAATGTTTCCATTTAACTATGTTTAGTACAAACAATGTAAAATGACAAAAACATTCAAACGCTATTTGTGTACATGGCCCAATCAAGGGTAGTTTGTCTCTCAGATTAACTCCTTTAGTCTGTTTTGGAAAGATGCTACATAGAAGCATTTCTTTTTGTCTTTCTCCACCAACGTTTATTCTCACTGAGGAAGGTCAGTGTTAACAGCAGGACACCAATATCCAGTGCACACCAGAAAGTGCACTAGCAAGACAAGCATGGACTTGGTGTAATTGAGTTCCTTTCCTGTCATCTCAAATGGTACTTTTATGTGGGTGAATACTGGTGACAATTATACCCTGAACTGCTGTCTGCTGAAGTGAAAGTGAGGCAGACTTTTTGCAGTCCACTTGGTGAAATGATTCCTGCTTATGCAATGTCAGGTGCAAAAGGAATTTGATCAAAGTGGTCCTGCTGTGCAAGATACCTGACAGTGAATGGAGAGAAGAAAGGATTGCATTTTTGCCAATTATTAAGCATTAGTAGAAAGTCAACTTGATTAGAAGTGGGACTGCTTAATTCAACATGATTATTACAGTTTATAGGGCTGGGTTTTTTAGTTCCTTCCTTCAACGTGATCTCTCTGACTACTTGATAAGAGTTACCTTCTTCCCCAGTCACTTCTCTTACCTGACCTTGGCCTACAGATAGGCTTTGGCAGTTAATGATATTGTGGCTTACGACAGCAGAAACTGCAAAACAGGGTCTTCCCAACGGCCTCAAACCTAAGTGGTACTTGTTAGCTAACAGTTAGAATGGAATGGTGATAGCAATGGGTGAAAAAAATCTGACATTTTACACTTGTGTTATCTTGAAATGTGAAGGAAAAACTACAGTACCAATAGCTGTATGCTTGCAATTTTTTTTGATTCTGCAAAGCATGCCTTTGTACAATTGCAGTAAAAATTTATTCAAATATTTTTGTCCATGTGTCTTAACATTCATTGATGTCTCAGTTGTGGAAATATGGAAAGCATTCTTTCTAGGGAAAAAAATGACAGCTTAGTCATAAGCTCATATTTTTCTTTACCCTATCATCATTTCACTAAAAAAAAAATCTTTTAGGGAAGGTAGGGAGTCAATTTTTGCCATAGATGCAATCATTCACTGAAGTAGATAGAGTCACAGAAGGAAAAATTAAGGGCAGACTTTGACCTGTCTGTAAAACAGCTTTTCTTCTAGCAAGTCAATAAAGTGAAATATGTAGTCAGTTATGGTCAAAGTACACCCTTCACTCTGCATAATACCTGCATAATTTCTCAGGTAAGAAAAGACATGGCTCTGCTACACATAATTTTGACCATGCAAACTTCAATTGTTGATATGATGATGCAATCTGATACTTTCATTAAGCTTTTGGTGCCTGACTGTAGTAGCCTCACTTTCCACATTGAATTTTATGATTTGGTCATCCTTTTCCAGTCAAAAATTTCTCATCACATACACAGCTAGCATACAGATGATTCCAGTCTTAGGTTTTAGTCATTAGAATGAGATCCATCCCTGTTTTAATACACTGAAGATAATGATGACAAGGCAGGCGTGGTAAAGTCTGAGTCTGCCTGAAAGGGTTGGTGCCCATTCTCAGAGAGTGTGGTACCACTGCATTGGGTACCCTGAAGGCTCTGACCTACCTTAAAGATGCTTTCTGGACACAGGTCCTTTGTGACTACACAACATTGCACTGGCAATCTATTAGTACATGGTTGTAGGTCTTTTTTAAGACAATATCAGTTTGCTAACTGAGAATGAGAAGAAATTTTGTGGGAGGAGGACATCTAGTGATCTGATATGTATTTACATGCTGAACTACTTTCCTCTCACAGCTGAGTCAGCCAGCTAACCAGCTACAGGACCTTTCGAAGCGTAGTGAATAGGGGACAGGTATGCTTTGCTATAAGGCTGTAGGCTTGGGGTTTTGCTAAGACAATATCCAAAACAACAACAGCCTTTTAACTACCTAATTTTCAAATCGAGCCTCTTGAAATTAAATGTTGCATAGAATTAGTGATTATGGCTACACTTCTTGTCTACAGCCATGACATTTCCCAGCCTGTATTTTGTTGACATTAATGACCACTTCCACATTTCTTGCAGAATAGCCATTAAAATCCTGATATATTTAATCCTAAAGCTGTCAAGTGAACTGTACAACTGCTCAGCATAGCAGCATCTCTGAAACACACTGACAGTTCTTTAAATACTGTTTTAAAAATACTTCTTTTAAAAAATTCTCCTGAAAGCATGATTTATTACATCTCAGACTGATGAAGATTAGTTATTCAGCATTGTAACTGCAATGGGAGGATATTTCCATACTTCATTCTATTGGTCCCTGACAGACTGGATTTCTCCTGCCAGATTTCATCTTGGAAAAGACGCTGGTAATGACATACAGCTTTTCATGAGTGTGTTTGTACCAAAGTAGTAAACGAGGGGGTTGAATGTCTGTGTGTATATTACGAACATACACAATAAGTGTATGTTACAAACACCAATATGAGCAATTCTCTAAGTCACAGGGCACATCGAGAGGGGTTAAAAAATCCATTCAAACCATATTAAGAAATCACACCCCTGATTCAGGACTGAATCCCACCCATTCACACCAGAATTCATACAGAATAAAACCCAAATGCAGAATTGACTTTTTAAAGGATAGCTTATACTGGCAAATCCAGTATAGTGTGGAAATTCTAAATCTTCTTTGACTTTGAGAGGAATCAGTCCTGCCCTGTGTAATCTTAGACTTGTTATGCTATATGATGGTTGGAGGTAGAATCCTCTCACCTTCCTAATACAAATATTCCTCTGAATCTGACTTTTCTGGGAAAGTAACAGCAGATGATAGATGATAGCACAAAGCATTGCTCAAGGTAATTTTCCTTTTTATCTCCCTGTCTTTCTCATTACTGAAATAATCCTAATTTGTATAACCTCCTCTGTAAAGCCACTGCCCTCCCCGCTGAAACGAACTATTTGGGGGGTGGAAGGAGCAGTAGCAATCCCCTCCTGCCCCCCCTTGCAGGAGCTCTGGGACCCTGAAAGTGCTGATCCAGAGCCAGGAACAGAGAATTTGGGGGAAGGCAAGTCCCAGCAGTGCTGAGCTGGTGAGGCTGCTCAGGAAAGAACGCAGCAGAGCACAGAAATGATACGCTTCTGGCACCATGGCAATATTAACAACTAAAGTTGTTTGCTTTGCCTATTGCATTTACCATGACAATAACACATGTTAATCTGAGAACATGTGGAATGGTGAACTTTGGAGGGTTTGGATAGTAAAGAGAATAAATATGAAGTAGATTGATTTTCAACATGCTCTTTATCTAATGTTTTACTGCTTTCATTTGTTTGTCTTTATATTCAGAAACCTTCTGTTTCCATTAAGACCAAACTTTTAACTGGAACAGAAAAAAGATGTTGTACTTTAATTCAGGTTGTACACTCATGAAGAACTAGAAAATAATTTCAGTGGCAATAAAGCTAGATAAAAAGGAAACCCTCCTTTCACCCCATTACAGAACCCGAAGTGAGATACTGAAGTAATTCTTAGGGAAATAGATTGAATTCTGTACTATTGCTTATTGTAGCATTTTCTCAATCACTAATACTGGTATATAAAGCATATGACTATTTTATATATATAGAAAATTACTTAATCTTCTTTTATTTTAGCCAACATAACCCATGGAAGTTGGCAGGAGCAAGAACACCGAGAAACTTTTTATGGAAAAATAATTCTGGATGCCTTTCAGCCTTATTACCGTGACTTAATAATTCTGGATGCCTTTCAGCCTTATTACCATGACTTTTCCTTAAACTCCATTGATTGTTGGACTAATAGTTTAAATTTCCCTGCACATGGACAATTTCTCTCAGGGATGAAGAAGATTTCTTTGTCATGCATAAAATTTTAGTTCCAAAGTCTGATAAACAAAAATGTAATTGACATTGTTGTGATTATTAACCAAGCTTCTAATTTTTAACATTTTCAACCTAACAGATACTTTTTATTCCTAAATAAAGAAAAATCCTTCTCCAAATAAAAATATATAAAAATATATAAAAATATATCACTTCCTTCTATTTCCTGATTCCGAAAATTACCAGGTCCCGAGCTCTGAACGTATTGAAACTGAAGACCCTTGAGGGTGACCTGAAGAACTATAATGGTGGAGAATTGTGATATGGTAGTTTAGCCAATTTCATAGTCTGCTCAACCCTAGAAAAATGAGAATTGAGTTTTCTGTTGCTAAATATAATGAATTCCTTTTCTGTCCTGTCCTGTCAGAAATTGTCAAACTTCATCAATGAAAAGAAAGATGTGGTGCCTGCACATATAAAAGGTAATATGAACATAAATATTTTAAATGGAGAAATGCTGCATATTGCCACAAGAGGATTTTTTTGAATCAGATATTGCATAATTCTTCTAAGTAAGTATTTTAAAATTAGCAGATAGAGTGATGTAACACAACTTCCATATCTTCAGAGCAATTTTCTACTATTTGCAAATGTGGCTACATATTCAAGAACATGAATACAGCTAAGTGACTTAATTTCAGGATAACTTTTAAGTTACATTTACTTTAAATCTGTTGGTATGCAATAGAACAAGGCAACCACTTTTAGTTAGAATTAAACACCTTACTGAATCAGAGCATGAAACACTTAATCATTTAATAGTAACACGACTTACACTTTTAATTGTATTTGCAATTGTATTAAATTCATTGTGGCTCAGCTTGATTTTGAGGACAGTAATAGGTGTCATTTTTGTTTTATGCCACATATGAATGTACTGTCAGAAAAAAGATGGTCATATTTCGCTTGATGATCACTCTAAAATGCTCATAATTACAATTTCGTTCAGTTATGACAATATTAAAACTGGAAATTTGCCACTTCAGGCAAATTTCAATTTATCTCCATCCTCTAGCCTAGGCTTTTGCTAGTCACAGGATACAATAAGAGTACTGGAATCCCCCAGGACCCTACATCTGCATATTCCATAAAGTTCTTTTAACCCAGCACATATTCTGAGGGATCTTATGGGTTCATGCCCAGGATGAGTTCCCCTGTAAGCCAAAAGTCTTTCTGACACAATTCAATTTGCATTTCTCAACTCTAGTGATAATAAATTATACCAAAACTTTCCAGAATGTGTAAGTAATATTTATACATTTAGTAAAGTCTTCTGCAACTACAGAAATTATATGTTGTTCACTTTTATGGTCCTTGTTGGCAAGTGAAACCCAATAGATTTTTTCTGTACAAAATTCAAGGGATGCCGGAAGTCATCAAGCAACTTGAACACCTACTCTCATGTTAGAACGAGTGCTTCCTGGTAATTCCAAATATCCTTTGGATATGAAACCTATTGTGGATTAACCCCAGCTAGTACCTGAGTACCACATAGCTGCTCACTCATTCCCCTCCCTGCCCTGCTCTGGTGGGGTGAGAAGGAGACAGGGAAAATAGAAAAAGTAAGACAAGCAGTTTAATAGTGGAAACAAATTAAAATATAATAATAGTAATAACAATAATGATAATTATAGTAATAAAGAGGAGAGGAATAAAGACATAAAACCCAAGGGAAATAACTGATGCATAATACAATTGCTCATCACCTTCTGCCCAATGCTGAGCCAGTCCCTGAGCAGCAATCAATGGGATCACCAGATGTGCTTTCTTTAATCAAGTGAACCAAGCATAGGATTTGTTTGCAGAATAATTCCTTCAATATTTGGTGCGTGAAGACCTTGCAGTCTTCCCTGAGCATGACCCATCTTGGCTGCACTCTAGTGATAATAAGGGTCCCTGTTGGGAAATGTCTGGTGAGAGCAGCACAGTCTCCATCAGTTGGATCATTCCTGTCAAGTACAAGTGTTTTTGTGGGGCAACAGACAACCAAAGGGTGGCATCCCTAAGAACTTGCTGCTTCTGGGCTACTTTTAGCTATTAAGAAAATTTTAATTATCAGCCTGCCAGTTCCAGTGTCTTTTTTCAGTTATACAAAAGTGAATAAGAAGGAGACCACACACATTTCTATACTAGTGCACTAAATGTGCATCTCATCAGTTTTAGAACATAGAAGACTTTCTAGGAGCTGGCATATTTCTATGCATACTTGTGCTATGCCCTGTACTCCTATGAACAGCTTGAAGGTCATGTTGAAATCATCTAGTAGACTATACATCTTCCACTCAGAAACAGGAGCACAGTGAGAAATAACTTTGTTTGCAAAGGCAAGAGAAGGTGTTGAGACAGCCTAAAGCAACAAATCCCCTTCCTCCCTGTAAACAGCATTGGTGTCAACAGAGTAGTAACTGTTCAAAATATCAGTACTAGAATACTAATTCTTTATTAGAATGTAGAGAACAGTATTGCATAAGACTCAAGAGTAACAAGCCAATAACTAATTTACACTGTCATGCTTATTTAAGTTGTATTTTTTGTTTCTTGGGGACATAACATAACACTTACTGACATATGACAGATTGTCTCCATAGCTTTATGGAATGTATGCTCTTCAAAATACTGCTTGCTACCAGCAAAATCAGTGCTTAGGATAAAAACTGATGAAAACATTTCTCTTTTGTCAAAGTACTCATGTTAAAATATCCCAATTCAGCACAGTTACTTTGAAGCGAGTAATCTAAATTCAGTATTATAATATTATACAAAATTAATACTCAATCAGGTGCCAAAAGATGAAACACAGATTCCGCTTCTTCTGGATTTTCATGGTAATAAACATTTAAACTCTTCTCATCAAGTGTAGTGTAACCCCAGGATATAACAAAAATGAGTTTTACATTATAGAAACTCAGGTAAGTAATAACTCAGAATTGAGTGGTTGTATCTCATTTTAGTCAGCATGATAAAAGGAAGAAACCTATGGGGATTTTTAGCAGAACGGAATCTTAATAACAGTTAATGTTGCACAGGTCTTGCCCCAGATTTTCTTGTTTGTTGGGGTTTTTTTGTTTGTTTTGGTTTTGTTTGGTTTTTGTTTTGGTTTGGTTTTAGTTTTGGTTTGGTTTTTTAATTGTTTTTAGACAGTGATGTATTTCATGTGTCAATTATCATAAACTCAGGCCCAGATTACCCGAAGACTCTATAGAATCTTTCCTCTGCTGTCTCACCTGAACATGGGGGACTTCTTCAAGACATGGGGTTATTTCTGCTGAGCCAATAGCTCAATAGCCAATAGCTATTTTATACTCTTAGCTGCACCAAGAGTATAAAATAGTCTTTTATGAGTGAGAGGCAATGAGTGGGTAGAGGCAAAGCAGTTTCCTATAGAACAGTCAGCCTCAGGAGAAACAAAACTGATAGTTGGTATTAACAGCAAAGATAAACTCAAGGCAGGGTGTCAAGTGTTATAGAACTCCTATGACATGTATTTGGTAGCCCTGTCCCATAGGCCACCTGAGATCTCATATGTCTTGGTGGGATGTGGGCAGATGGCTGCAGTTTTTCTCCTGTCTCACATCCCCAGTGGGCAGAGTTTTTGAACAGGTAATGTTTGCTTGTGTTTTCCTGCAGAAAAACAGTCCAGGAATCAATTGTAATTTTGGGCTGGGAGACATCCAACGTAAAGTAAAGAGAGATTGGGGAGACACTGGTAAAACAAATGAAATCATCCTATATTTATTTATGCCACGTGTTAATATTTCAGAGGGTAGACAGAAATGTTATATTCCTGCAATATCAGATGTATGCATTCAACTGTCTCATCTAGTAGGTGGCTGTTCTACACCTTAGGGTTGAGTGAGAGTTGCTGTTTGTTTGGAAAATGAGTGTTGTAGCACTCAAGGAGAACCAAGAGTCCTATTTATTTATTTAATTCATTTTAATCTATTGTTTATTTATCATTAAGTGTTTATTTTCAGTGATTCCAAAGTCTAACCTGTCCCTGAGAAGTCTGCTTTCTGGTGAATCCAATTCTCTCAGGGCTTGGAGTCCTTCCCAAAGCAGAAAAAAGCATGAAATGTTCAATAAAGTTACCACAAGATGCATCACACAAACATGGATCTACTCAATAATATGTTTGTATAACATAAAACAGTACTTCAGTAAGTCCTAATCATGAAACATGACATGTCAATCAGTATGATACAAATGAAAAAAATTACATTACTTCCACGTAATCACTCTGAAAAATTCTCAGAAGTAGAGAATGTAACAAGAGCCTTCCTCACAACTTAAATTAAGGGAGTACAATTTTGCTGTGCTTATAAAATAATGTTAACCTACTTTCTGGGAGTCAAATATGTAAATGGTGAAGAACTGGAATATGATACGTACAAGACACCATAGGGGAATGAATCCCCTGAAGAATTTCAGTTCACTCTGTATTTCAAACCTTAAACTTTGTTGGTTCACACAAGCATTTCGTTTAGCATTGATGTGTCTTTGTGTCATGTTCCAGAAGATGGCAGTTGTCCCATGGTATTTGTGGTGGTTTGGGCTAGGCCTTCCTTGGTGACCAGTTTGTAGCCAAGGAAGGGTCCAGATTTACCCAGTATTCCCTACTATTTTTACGTAAGCCAGGCTATAAGAAGAAAGGAGGAGAGGCCTTTGCTCTCTTTCCTTCCGGCGGCTTGGAGGTGCAGGTTCCCTGCTGTTGAGTCTGTTGGGCTGGGGAGCGAGGCCTGGTAAGGCCTTGTTGACCTTGGGAGACGGAGGTTGCCGGTGATCATTCCAGCGTGACTCTCCATTGTCCCAAGGAGAGTAGTAAGATAGTTTTTTTGCCAATTCTTTTAGTTGCTAGATATTGGTCTACTAACCGAAATATATATATATTTTATTTTGGTTTTGTTCCTTTTCCCTTCCCCCTTCCCATTCCCTTGTGAAATTGTATATATATATTTCAATTGTATATAACTGTAACATAAGTGTAAATATATTTATACATGTTGCTTTAGCTGTCTCTCTCTCGTTTCGGTTTTCTTGGTTGTTTTTTCCCTCTTCTCCCTGAGGTTTGGGGGGGGGGGACGGACTTCTTGTGGTAAAGTTTGTAGACTTGGCAGGGAGTCAGCTTCAAACCATATCAGTATTTTATGGATACATAACAGCTGTTTTCTCTCCATATGGGCTGTGGTTTTTTTACTGCTGACTTTCTCTATTTTACCACTTAAGGAGTGGTAAATTAGCATTACTTCAGTGCTAGCGTATAATTTGTACCTGAATTTTTTTAGCATCTATTCACTGTTTGCTTTTAAGATTTTTTAAAATTTCTAAATAAAACGAAATAAAAATAAAAATATTTGTATTAAAATACATTATTAAAGGTCGTCTAAAAAAACATGCAATACTATGTATCTACTACTTGACTCTAGTCAAGTCTGTTCTGTTTCAGATTGAAGAGCAGAAATCTGTGCTGTCAGCTCAAGCTTGGGCTAAGGAATTATTTAGCTAATGATAGTTAAAACAGATTTAATTGCATCCCAGAGCAATGAGAAAACTTAACCGTGCTATCTGTGCCTGCTGATGCATAAACTGAGGTACAGAGGAAAGCTTTTCTATTTTCATGTTTGTGTTGGTAATTCTTCATTTCATTACAAATCTTGCATTCATTATTCTTTTAGACTCCATAAAGCAGAATTGTAACACAGTAAAAGTGTTAGCTTCATTTTTTGAGCTTATCGTACTGTGGTTGCAGCCAAAACTGAAGATATAAATGTTCAGAACTTGATGCCAGATGGCAACGGCAACGATGGTATCTGCATATCTCTGTAGGCAGCAGCATCATATTTTGGAGATCACTGGGGAGGCTTGAGGTTTAGCATGACTACAAATCCCATATGAGACAGTACAAGAACATGGATGGATTCTTTTCAACAGACAGTGCCTGCTGCATTTATGGTCTCTTGCTTACTGCAGAAGTTCTTGAGTTGCATGTGCATTACTAGGTTTACAATACTGTATCTGGTGTCTCAAAACCTCAAAGAGAGCTGCCTCTGTGTGTTTCACTGAGACTATGTCCTGTTTCTTTGTGTGAATTTTCTCAGTATTTACACTGTTGCCGTGGAATTTAGGTACTGAAAAAATCTCCAGAGCGGTTAATTAGGGCTGAGATAAGAAAGGGTTTATTTTGCCAAGGCTAAGATGTTACAAGACGCATGCAGGCTGTGCCTGAGATGTTACATTTTATAATACCCTCCATCCAATCCCAGATGTGTCCACCCTGTGGCCTTTACTCTGGCCCGCCCCGGGCTCCACCCCCTGAGAATTGAGTTGGGGGGCTTTCGGGACCCCCTGTTCATCCCATCTTCATCTCCCTCAGAGCACAAAGGGTACATAGTTACCTAATTCTTGACCGTATTCTGTGGTTTAGGCCCTGATATGCTGTTCTGCCAACAATCTAGGCCTTGCCTTGACAAAAGACTAAATATTTCTGCTATATTCAGGGGTATGAGTGATATAGGGAGCATAGAATGGGGTAAGAGGGTTAAGGAATGTGTAAACAAGGGTGCTAGAGAGAAAGGGAAAGGGACAAGGGACAAAGGAGGGAGGGTTGCTGCTTTTAAAATCTACTTATAAAACTTATAAGGCTTACCAATATTAGAAAAATAAAAAAAACATTAGGGGCTTAAGGCATCAACACAAAAAAACACTTGAGTTTGATGGGAACATTTGGATCTTATTTGATTAAAAGTAATATATTACTTTAATACCATCTCCAGTATTCCTGAAGGTCAGTTTGTTTCCTGAGTGTCTTTTAGAGTCTCTAGTTTCTATTTCTTTTAATCTAGGAGCAAGCAATTCATTCCATTGTGATTAATATGTTTTTGCCCTACTAGCTGCACAAACTGCAGAATACATGGGAGTTATTTTGAGGACAATAGATGAATTGTAAAGCAGCGTTTGTGAAATTACTGTGGTAAAATCCTAGCAAGTTCTCTCTTCTTACTCTCCTCTTCTTTCTCTGTTCTCTGAAAACAGTTAAGTTCCCATTGTGATGACTTGAGACTACTTCAGGGATGAGTAAAGAATGATTTAATAAATCAATAATCTCTCTTGACCTTGTTTCTGCAGGAAAAGGAAAATGTGTTAACAATAATTCCAAGTCCTTCTCCTCTATTTCAGCTACCAGGAGCTGAATAGACCTTCATTATCTATGGAAAAATTATTGAAAGACCCAATTTCCCTCTCCAAATCCTCTTGAATGCCTACCACAGCACTGAACTACAATAAGGTTGATACAAGGTATTAGAGACTTGTGCAAAATCATGAGGAGAGAGATGATCCCAGTTTCAAAAGTCTAAGAGTTTTGGGTCCCTAAACTATTACCAATGGATGAGGATGATCTGGTGGAATATGAGTTTACACCCCGTGCCTATGACAAGATCTAATTAACTTCATTAATTACCATCTTTAAAGTAAGGACAAACTTAATGCTTCATGGTCAAAAGATGATAGTGTCTGGTTTAAGTTGGACTTGAAACCGCCTTTGATGCAACTGAATGTGGCCCTGTGGCTCTGGCCACAGGAAGAGAGCTGCTGTGTATGTAAAGTGGCAGTTTAGGAGACAGTAAAGGCACTGTGTTCTATGACAAAGCTTCTAGAGAAAGAAATGAGTAAAACAAGACTGCAGCAAGGGAACAAAATTAAGTGTTCACCTAAATATTTAGAAGAACTAGTGAAGGCTCTAGAGCAGCACAAGGCTGTCTGGTCTAATCATTTAGAGTGGCTCTACTAGCAGAAGAGACTGCCAAAGTCCAGATTCAGACCTGTCAGGCTGACAGCAGGCAGGACGAACCTCAGCTTCAACAGACTTGGCAGTCTCAGCAAGTACAAAGCCAGAGCATTAAGCCCTTGTTCCTGCAAGTGAACATTATCCACTGATTGTACCTTGGTGCAGAGTGGGTGGAACAAGTAGTACCATAGAACCATAGCATGGTTTGGATTGGAAGGGACTTAAAGATCATCCCGATCAATGCTTCTGCCACGGGCAGGGATGCCTTCCACTAGACCAGGTTGCTCAAGCCCCATTCCTTGTGTGTTTATTAGGAGTGTTTTGGGTGAATAACTGCTGAAGTTTCCTTTACTTCCTTATGAGCAGAAAAAGGACACCATCCTTTCATGAAAACGCAGGGAACTATAGACCAGTCTTGGTTGCCAGGAAGGTTATGGAGAAAATCTTCCTGGAGGTCATGTACAAGGACAAGAAGAAAAAGAAAGTGATTGGGAACATCCCAATTCCATTTACTAAAGGCAAGCTTGATCTGATCAACTTTCTTCTATGAAGAAGTGACAGGTTCTGGTGATTAGAGGACAGGAGTGGCTGTTTTCTCACCTCAACTATTGCAAGGTTTTTTACAGTTTCACATGATATCATCATCATCATCATGGCCACACTTCGTGAACGAAGATTTGGGAGGGCTCTACCCATGTTTGTTGCAAGCGCGTTGGTGGCTAAAAAGGCCAATACGAGATAGACAAGTCTGGTTGCGAAAGGCACAACAGAAAGACTCCTTAGGAGGTACATTCTGCAAAGCCCGATTCTTTCTGCGTTGTCTTTTCTCCTCAAGAGTGATCCTGCGTGCTTTCTCAAAAGCATCAGCAGTGTTGAAGATAGTGTGTCTCCAGACCTCCCGACTGGAGGCCAGAATAGACCAGTTATGTTGATCAATATGGCCAAGGCTGAGATGTTGTTTCAGGGAGTCCTTGTATCTTCTCTTCGGGGCTTCTCTCTTGCAGCAGCTGGTGGCAAGTTCACCATAAAGCACAGTCTTAGGGAGGCGGTGGCCCTTCACCCTTGAGACGTGCCCTGCCCAACGCAGCTGTGTTCTCAGCAACATGGCCTCAATACTTGTGACTGCTGCTTGTTCTAGAACAGATGTATTGGTCACATAATCTGACCAGTGCATGTTTAGGATTGTACGGAGGCAGCGTTGATAGAAGCGTTCTAGGAGACGCAGGTGGTGGTGGTAGATGACCCATGATTCAGATCTGTATAAGAGAGTAGACAGCACAATGGCTCTGTAAACATTGGTCTTTGTACTTTTTTTCAGGTGTTTATTTCTCCAAACTCTTTTATGGAGCTTTCCGAAAGCACTGTATGCCTTTGCTAACCTGTTTTCTCTCTCTCCGTCAATCTTACCATCCGAGGAGATGACCCTGGAAGCCCCCACACCACGTGCCGTGGAGCCCCGGGGACCCCGGAAGTCCCCGGGCGTGGCCGTGGGTGGCCCCCGCCCTGGCCCCGGCAGGAGAAAGGACAGTTTCACATGATAACTTTACAACCAAATTGCTGAAATAAGGTTTTTGATAGGTAGATGGAAAATCAGCTGGCCTCCCAGGCTCCAAGGGCTGAAGCCAGTAACTCACACCAGCAGCCAGCCCTTAGAGGCGTGTCTCAGGGGTTAATACTGGCACCAGTATTTTAGACATCTTTATTAAGGACCTGGACAATGGGATGTAGCACAACATCAGCGTGTTTACAGATACCAAACTGCAGGTAGCAGTTGATAAGCAGGAGAACAAAGCTTATGTATAAAGAGGCAAACCTCATAAGAAATCTCAAAAGCTAATGCAAGGTCCTGCATCTGGGATAGACTAATCCCATGGAACAGAACAGACACCTGGATGGAAAGAAATTTCACAGACAAGGTCCTGGTTGGCAGCAAGTTGAGCATGAGCCAAGTGTGCCCTTGCAGCAATGCAAGCCAGATGTGTCCAATGAGCATAGCCATTGTTGCTTGCTGATTCACTGCTAACCCTCACTATCACCTTCCCTCTATTAAGCATTTGAAGTCACCTCTGAAGTACTGCCTCCAGTTTAGCTTCCTCAGACCAAGAAAAACTGATATACCGGAGCAAGTGCATTTGATATGACTTTATGCAATTTCCTTTTCCTCTAAAATAAATGGATTATGTGGAAATGCAGCAGAGGTCACTTTGAAACTCCGTGGAAATTAACATCTAATACCTACATTTGAATTTAGTTGTATATAATAAGGGAAGAATTCTCAGCTGTTTTTAACCAGCCTGTAACACCTAGAAATGCCAGCATTCTCTGTTAAAAAACTAGGTCTTCTTCTGTTTATTGAAAATTCACGTACATTCAAAAATACAGCAGCCTGGTCAGTAAGGAAATACAGGGATTCTTAGTTCCTCCCCCAGAGTAGGAGTTTAGGGTTTGAAGGTGAAGACCCCCACAGTAATATAAGCACCCTATGAGGATAAGGGGAAACAGAGGCACATCATGGAAGTGAGATGCTTCCAGCAACAGTAAGTTGTAGGGCACACCGTGCCTGTTAGGTAAAGTCAACAAATATCACATCACTCTCTGAAGAGTAAAGCAATGGCACAGCCATAACTAGAAGTTATAACTAAGGGTGGTATGAATAAGAAACCTAACTGGTTTTAACATATGCTTTCAGCTTCTGCCTTTATTTCTTAACTCTCCATAATACCCGCTAGGGCTTTTCTGAGACAACTGAATCCTAAAATCTATGCTAGGGATGACAAACAGTGTTATTTCCTTCCCAGTACCCTATTCTTTGCCTTAAATGAACTTGCATTGGTAATAAGTGACAGAACATATTCCTTTTCAAACACATTCACAATAATGTTACAAAAAGCTAGGAAAACTCTTTCCCCCTTTTAGCAATCTATATTTAGTTTAGAGGTGAAAAAACCTAATCTAAACCCCCATACTGTCTCATCTTGCCTTGGATACCTTCTTTGACCTTGTAGAGTAGCCTTCATAAAGCAGTAGAACTAAGACGATGAGGGAATAAGAGTTGAATTTACACTTATTTGCTAGTATATAAGCACATGTAGCTTTTTTAAATTTACTGGGTTTAACAATTACAATATTTTGTTTCTTTCATAAACAAGAATCAGCCCAGGGAATGCTTTTTTCTTCCCCTTATGTTCTCAGTATGTACCTATTTATAACAATGAAACAAAAACTATGTGGGAAGCCATGCTAGGTCTAAAAATCCAGGTGAGTTAATTGGCCATAAATTTAAAAAGATTGAAGTTTTCTGCTTGACAGCTGCTCCAAAACATTAGTGCATGGATGCTTTTACCAGAAGAAGATTTTTGTTAAGGAAAGTACATACAAGTAGATGTGAAACTCATTGACGTATGTCCTTCAAAATGATTTCCATTTTCCTTGTGTGAAAGATATTTTCCCAGTGCATGCTAAATTGCTGCAGATAAATATTTCTCTCAAGACACTTAATTTTTATCTTTGCTTTCACTCTGCTCAAAAAAATGAAGTAAGACTGACTCATAGAATTTATGTTCTCCCTACACAATTAAAGTAGCTAGGACATGGGAAAAAGATAATTTTAATTTTGAGGTGGCCATTCTATTTTTGCCAGTTTAATGTCACCTGTGACTTTCAGTTTTCCTCACATTGCAGTGGTTCAAGGAAAATACAGCATAGGATTGGATTCAACACAATAAACCTTGCAATATTTGTTTCCTATGAAGTGACATCAAAGCTGACTGATGTTATCAGAAACTCATGAGGTTGTATTATCTGTATACTATAGACTCAAAGCAAAAACAGTATTAATACTCAACTGATACTCAGAATTTTCCAGAGTAGGATGCAAAATGTCCCCTGAAAAATACATCACAAGTTGCCATGGGAGCCTGCTGCAGGACAATGCTGTTGTGAAAGCAATGCAAACATCAGTGCACAGAACCTCAATCCTGAATTGTCACCTCCTTCTAATCCTGACCTGATTGCATGTGTCTTCACAAATCATTTCACCTCCGTTCCTGCCACTCTATCCACATTGCCTACAGAGATTGTAAATTTTCTTTTGAGCGAAGGAGCTTATTAGAGGGAAGATGTACGTTTTCTGTAAATTTTTATAGAAAGACAAGTAGCTGATGAAGCCATCACCACTAATAGGAAATAAATATTTTATGGTGATGAACAACACAGAGGGTGAAGGGAGAACGCAGCCAAGAGAAGACCTGAAAGAAATGACAAGTGCTTTGTATTTGACATCATGCCTTTGATTGAATGAGACTGCTTACAAGCTTCTACTTCAAGGTGCACTTTTGTGAATTATGGGAATGATGCTGCAGTATCAGGCTGGACCATTTACTCAATAGTGTCAATCAAGACATGGGAAAATGGTGGGAGTTGGATACTCCGGGAGCCTGGTATTCATCAAGGCTAACAGCAGTCCTTTTTGCTTGTCATCACCTCTGTTACTCCTATCTTCTAGCTTGGAAATTACAAATGGGAATCCTGGACTTGTAAGCAGAATTCTCAGGAACATTAATTTTTGTTATCTTCTATTTTCATTCTTTTATCCCAGTTGTTTCTTATTAAACAGCAAAGTCTCTCACTTTGCCTGCATTTACAACTATAGAAACAAACCTTTTAGAAATGTCTCTGTGTTTAGGTGTTTCAACAATGTATGCAATGCTAATATTCTCCCCTTAACTGATGCGAGCTAAGTTATTAGAGAGACAGATGTAAAATTGTATGAAATACAGCAAGCTCCTGGTACAACAGATTTTAAAAAAAGCCCAACAGTTTTGTTGTTTAAATAGGTTCCTTAATGTCTTAATTCTTCCTAGCAAGATGTAAGCACTGTGAAGTATGATGGGTGCACTAAGGGCTATAGGGGCACTCCAAGGGAACACTAGGATAAAGTAAAGGAGGGGATCACAGATTACTGTGTGGTATTCTTCAGTATTTTCACTGACAACTTGGATAACAAATCAAAGGTCACTGTTACTCAGCTAGTAAGTAACATCAAACTGGAAAAAAGAAGTGGAAATGAAAACAACCCTGACTAACTGGAGCTGAAATAAAAATTAATACAACACAACTAAAAAGAACAAGTCATAGTTCAAGATAAGCCAAATGTAAATGTGAAAACTGTTGTGTTATATACAAAAAATATTCTTGATGTCACTGTCTGTAAAACCCTTAAATTAACTAGCCTATTTTGTGAAGAATTAGCACTAAGTCAGTGGCGATTCTATCTTTCTATGTCATACTTTTGTATGTTTCAACACCAACAGGGTGGCAGTACTTTATTAAGGGTCCTTACGTGAATCTAACTTTTAGCAGGTAAAACTAACCACTGGCTTCTGAGACGTATTTAGGGTGCAGGTCCTTAAGGTATCTACCCCTGGCCTCCCTTGTTGTCTCCTCAGTATCGACAATGCCACCTATTTAGAAGATGGAAATACAAGCTCACCTAGTTGCATGGTAGATGTAGATGTTTAGATGTAAAAATGTACAGTGCACTAATTGTATTTAAAAAAGCTTTTATTGAAAACCAAATGGGTTTCAATTCAAAGAATTTAAAAATAGAAAGCCATCAAGTTTGTATAATTGTTATGACAACCAAGCAGCTGTTGGTATGCTTGGTACTACTCCAGCAGTATTCCTAAACTTCAGATAAAACCTGCAAAATCCTAATTTCAGTGCTCATGGGCTTTGAAGTCTAAGAATTTCTGGCAAGATACCTAATGTTTCAAGTCTTGCTTGATCGTTACTAATAAACACCGGGCACAACCATCACAAATCATTTACTACAGATAAAAACATGACATTGACAGAGTTGCTCAGTGTTGCTTCAACAAAAGTATACATCAAAAAAAGTTTTTAAATAAAAATGAATTCAGAATTTATCCTAAATACTTGATACTTAAATCATACATCACTTGCAACTTTATAATATATTAGGATCAATTAGATCCAGCTCTCAAATCAGAGTGAAAACACCATCCAATCTTGACTGCCTTTATTCCAGTTAAAGAAAAGTCCCAGTTTTGTATATAGGTTGATGAGTCAGGACCTTTATGCTAGGCAGGCTGTAATAGCTGTATTATCTTTGCCCAGCTCTGTGTTGTGACAAGCAGACTCTCCTATCAAGAATTACATCCAAATCTCTTAATGAGTTTGTCTCCTGTGTGCTTTGTTATGTGCCATAGCATTTGGAGCCATATTCTTGCTCTCTAACAGGACAGCCAACTTCAGAACAACAGCACCTTGTGCTGGTTAAACCCGCCCCTGCACCCCACATCAACTTTTCATTTCAGAGCAATTGAAGACTATTGCTGTAACTGCGTGCCAGACCAGATTACTGGTGTCAGGATTTCCGGTGAGTTCTTTATTTCAAAAAAGAATTTTTAAAATTCGGTTATTGCAATTCCTTCACCAAATACAAATTCTTAACTGATTATTGTTGCCATATACACAAGCAGCTCTCAAACACCAGAGGGCAGATATACTGGAGACGGTAACCAGACAGAAATACTTCACAAAATAGTAGTTTGGCAGAACAGATAGAAACTAAATAGTCATCGAGTGTAATTTAAATGTTCTTCCATATTCTATCTAAAAGGAGGAATGCAGATGGAGGATGTGTTTCTGAAGGAAGAGTACCTGCTCCCCACAGATGAAGGTCTATGCTTTAAAACTCTTGGCTCCACCAGAATTCTTCTTCCCACATGACTGGATGCTGTACTGACATGGTAGATTGGCAGGAAGGCAACTGTAAGTTTTATGTCACTGCTGAGGGGTATTTTGAAGTGCCTAAAACCATGCACTTCTTTTCTAGACCTTTGCTGAGAATTTTTTACCAGCATCAGTGACTTCCTTGCTCAAAATTTCATTATTTCTCATAGAAAACAGAGAAACAGCTACCTCCTAGAGATACATATATGGGTAGTCCAAACATAAGGACAATGTCCATAGGGTGCTCAGTGTACATTTACAGGCACATTTCTGACATACTGTCAGATCTGGGGTGGGACTAGACCACCCTTAATCTCTTTTCAAACCCAAACTATTCTGTGATCCTATTCTATGATTTAAGGCATTTAAATTCTTTTGACATCACTGGGAGTGACATAGAATGACTACATTATAATAGATTTTAAGTTGCTGGCTAGAAAGTGTCCCAAATACCTGGCTTAAGCTTAAGTAAAAGGAAAATGATAGCTGAAGATTGTTACCAAATGGCAAAAATAGAAGATATTTTATTTCAGGTAATATTGTTGTTCATTGTCATAATTACTCTCGAATGCTAAAAGAACAAAATAAAAAAAGTGCAATTGCATGACATTATATTCCAACAGCTGCTTGTATTTTCAGTTCTGAAGAGCAGCTATAGCAAAAGAGGTCAACTATACGAAAAGGTGATAAAAGGTTGTGACATGTTTGCAAAATCTGGGTTATGTTGTGTGCACCCAGCAATTTATATTTAATAAAATAAATAAATAAATTAATGTATTTAATAAAATAAAATCTAGAGTCTTTCAAAGGGGAGAGGGTATGGTTATAAAACTGGATGCTAATCAGTTATAGTTTAACAGACTGCATTTTTCTAACTTCCCCCACTCTGGAAGGAGCCCTCAGATGTCTCACCTGTGTCCTGGCACCAGATTGTTATGACCTGCCCCTGAAGGCGGGGTAACTGAGGTTCCCTTGGAGTGGATTAGAGCGAAATGACACTGAATGACTGGTGTTTACATATATATGTATAGCAGGATTATTTTAGAACAATTCGGTTGCAATGGAAAGGAGGTATGTCATTATTTTGGTTATTATCTATAGAAATATAGCAATATAAAAGCAAAAGAATAGCACTTAAGAAAATGCATAAGAAAAAGAAAGAGGAAGAAAGGTTATAAGTAGATAGTGGAGAGGAAAGATATCACCACCTGTGGATCCAGCAACGAGACTTGATTGTTGTGATTTTAGATGTCCATTTGTTGAAGTGGTGGCCACAGTCTTGATCAATCACGGTGGGGGAAGCTCACACATCATAAAGTTCAATGGGTTAACAATCTATGTTCAGGTTCGGATGGGAACTCTCAGGTACCTCCCCTGCAAGAGGGAGTTTTACAGTGTCTGATGTGACACTGCGGATCATGAGCAGTGAAAGGCCCCAGAAATGAGTCTGGAGGAGCTTTTGAGGGTCTTTGATGGTTTATGACACCTTTATGACAGCTGTGTCTCACGCCAGGGTAGTTGAGCCAGTTACTCTCCATGAGAAGGGATGAATACCTTCAGACCTGCATGTGAATGTCCTTACAGCTCCCCCGGGTGAATTTTACACCTGAGTCAGTTGTGTAAGGGAGTACATTGGCACGATAAAAAAGCATTATCCCACTTGCAGCATTTTCTTCTTCTCGGTCTTTTCCCTTATCTGGCTCAAATCCCAGCTTGTTGCCAAACAAAGGTGGGTTTGTTGTGGGTCATCCTCTGGTGGTAGGTGCTCACCCCCTCTGCACCTGGGCTGTTCTTATGCAGATCAGAAGCTTCACCACCACACCCCCAAAACCTCTCCTCCTCCCCTTTGGTTGCAGGTGGAAACCTGGCCAACCTGGCTTCAGCAAAGCACCCTGATGCTTTTGCAAATGGCCAATTGTTTGAGTCATTAACCCTCAATATTTCAGTCTCTAGCAGGTACATTTTGCATTTCTGCCCATCAGCTCCTGAGTTAGCTGAGCCTGAGATAGGTGTGTGCTTCAAGCCCAGTCCTTCCACCATGTGCCTCACATCAAATACATCCCAAATACAGCAAACCCCAGATCAAGCAGGTGACCATCCCTTCTGGCCCTCTCCAAATCTTTCTGTGGCCAGTGCCCACAAGGCTGATACCACACTAACCCAGTAGATATCCAGGGAGTTTGAGGCTTGGCAGCGTGTACGCACAAAAGCCAGATGATGACTAGGACCTTCGGCAGATCCCAGCCTCCAAGGCTTCTTGAAGTCCCAGTCGCTGCTCAGGGGTTGTGGCTTCTCTCAAAAGTGGAAGGCCAGGCTTAAGCTCTGCCTTTAGTGAGCGATTATTTACTTACAAAAAGCTTGTGCATCCTCAGGCTTGGTAGAAGTTTATTACTGTAGGTTTGTAGATTTTATTATCTTGAAAAGATTGTCAGTGTTAGGGGGTGGTTCATGCAACAGAAGAGAAATTGGTTTTTTTTTGATTCAGTATATAAACTGGAGACCCTCATTTAAAAGCAACAAAGTAGGGTGTGAATCAGTGGATTTGTAGAAGCATGACACAGGTCAAATGATATTCACTGTGCAGGCATTTCTGCTTGTGCTAAGAGCCTTCTTGACAAAGAAAGAAGTGTACTTGAAAAGTAAAAGGCCAAGGAGAGGCAGGAGACCTCTTAGTAATGTTTTATGCTTTACTTTAAGTTTGGAAGTTAACTTTTTGAAGATTACTTTTTCTCAGATCTGAGATTTTAGTGCAGTCCAGACTAATGCATAGATCATTATTTGAATTCATGGCTCTATTGGCTTTCATGATGTTGATAAAGCATCTGTGTAATTTTTCTACTTGAAGTATTTTTATCCATGCACTGCTGTCTGGCCTCTTTTTTGTTTTATTTTCTAAGCGACAGTCACTCAAAAAGATTAATAGCAGCCATAACACCATAACTATAGTCTTGTGTTATGCCTAGTAACATCACTCGATTCTTCTGCATTCTATTAAGAAGGATATTTCCTCCCAAGAACTTGGGAGCCACTGAACATTTGAATAAGGAGAACAGGTTTTTTGTTTACACTCAATAATTCACCTTTTAAACTTGCACCATTAACAGATACATTCATAACAATACCTCCATTTCAAAAACATAGCAGGTACCTGGTATGTTATATATCTGTAAATTTGCATCTGCTCATAATAGGGAGTTCTCTCAGTATGATGTACTTTTGCATAACAGGTCAATATATTCTTTGGATGCCAAACATTCACAATTAAAACTTATTATCCAGTTTTGCATTATGGATGTGAATGTGGTTAATTTAGAAAATGTTTATGACAAATTCTTTTAACCACTGTTTTGCACTATCTCTGCTATGTAGGAGAAGGACTTAATTTCAGCTTTAATGATTCTGTTTAACTCAGTTAGGAATATTAACCTTAATGTAATAGACTTTAGTCATCATAGAAAGAATATGGTATCAGATAGAAAGGGTTCCAACTAGCTGCATCAGAAAAGCCACATCTTAACAAAGAAGGATGCAAATCCTTTAGTGGAAAGATGTATCATATCATTGCTGCAGTGCATTGAAATGATGTAATACAGTCTAGATTACCATTGTCTTAAATATTCTGTGATTCATTGGAGGTTTCATGAAATCTTTTCATTAGATGTTTCATCATAATGTTTTTTTCATTTATTTCGATGAAAGGTAAAGAATAAAATAAGTACTAAAATTAATTTTTGGATTCCTTAAGGAATAAATCAAGTGAGTTTGATATCAGAAGTGGAGCCTACCTATTGTGGTGGAAATAAAACTGAAACTGCGTAAAATCCTGCCCTTACTTGGCACAGTGACAAAGTTCCCATTGTGTTTTAAAACCAAGAGTCTACATTCTAATTTCAATAACTAGGACAAGAGGGTGTAAACAGTGGAATTTCAGTAGAATTGTTAGGGATTTATCAGTGTTAATCAGAGTAGAATTCAGCTCAATAGCTCCACTCTATTTTGGAGAATGTCTACATTTACCATTTTTAATATTTTCTTTTTACGTGCTCCTATACAGCTCCAGCAGTGTCTTTAAAATAGTGAAATGGAAATTGTTAACAGGATTTTAATGCGTCATGAATAACAAAATATAAACCTGGAATCTGGAAACAGAAATGTAATGAAATGTGTATTTGAACTCATTGAGCCCAGTCATTGCAATAAGTTAAGAAAATAAAGGAGGCTCAAAAAGTGGTCACTTCAAACATAGGCAATGTGGTGTCCAGAAAACTCTTTGTAGTGACACGTCTTAGTAGCCCAGCTGAAAATATG
This sequence comes from Manacus vitellinus, assembly GCF_001715985.3. Classification (NCBI taxonomy): domain Eukaryota; kingdom Metazoa; phylum Chordata; class Aves; order Passeriformes; family Pipridae; genus Manacus; species Manacus vitellinus. The sequence continues at coordinate 1,800,318 of NW_021939256.1, read as the reverse complement.
ACTTCTTCTTCAAATACTGTGTTAGATTTAATTTCAATCAGCAGATGTATGGTTATAAATCTGTATTTCTAGAAGGCTGCAGATCTAAATGACAGGAATGAGGAGCAATAGCTGCTTCAGTGATGACATTAACATGCCTGTCTTTGTCTATTCCTTTGTCCACTTTGTAAAGCATGCATCTCCCTTGTCAAATGATTTTAAAACTTGCTTTTCCCCCTAATTTTAATCTTTTTTTCCTTGGAAAAGAGTGTTCAGTCTTCCATATCTAAGTCACTCTTTACCCTTGCAGTGCCTCCTACCCAACAAGTGGAAACAGCCAACTGCTCCAAGATAACACATGCCTTTTACAAAATAATAAACTTTCACTAGATCTTTACACTCTGCCAGGAATGTGAACTAGTGATGATCTGGGCTGAATCTCAAAATTTAGTGCTGTGGGAAGATAGGAAATCAAGGGTTGAGGACTCTCTGTTCAAAATGGTCAAATCATACAATGCAGCCTGGACAATAAACATGTCAAAGGCTTTCTGCTAGAGGTGAGCAGGCTTTGAACTGATGCCCTACAACTGGCTTTCTCATCATGTAGGTGAAGTCCATGGCACTGAGGTCAGTGGAGACTGGCAGGTAAGAAAAAACAGAAATTACGTAAATCTGGAAGCATCTTCCCTCTGCCCAGCTGTAGGTGAGAAGATGTATGTTTGTGCAATGAGGGTAAATGACCATGGGGATATAGCATATTCTGCACTTCAGCTTTCACATTAAGAGAGGAACATAATGTGATTCTTGGGGTTGTCCTGTGCAGGGTTGAACTCTATGATTCTTGTGGGTCCCTTCCAACTCAGGATATTCAACAATTCTATGATTTCAGATATTTAAACCATCTCAGAGTTCTCTCAGAATGCTACATAGCAGAGCTGGATGTCCTTCCACATTTACCACACTTCCACAAATACACGATCTGTATTTACTTTCAGTTACTCAGGTGGGAAAAGTTTGTAAGGAGTAGTGATATCTTCAATTAATTTTAGTCATAGAGATTGGAAGAAGGAGCTTTCAGCATAGCAGCCTTTCTCCCAGCCTGAAAAAAATGTTTCCTACTTCTGTTTTAGACCAGAACAACTTGTGCCCCATCCTCAGACATTATCTATTTTTTTTCCAAGCGACAGTAATTTAACTTAAAAGATGTTTTTTCTATTTCCTTAGACCATCATAGTAACAAAACCAATGCTGGTTTTTAATCCAGAATAACTGCAGAGGGCAGCATAAACTCATTATTTAAACTCCACAATACCAGGAAAGATCAATGTCCCTTGAAAATCTCAAATAATATTTTATATGCAAATAACCCACTGCTCTGATAAGCAACTTCAGCATGTATTGCCAAGAGCAAATATGAGAGAATTTTATGATAGATTATACCTTGAAGAAGAACATATCACATTACATTAAATTTTTCTGATTCTAAACAGATGGAATAGGATGTATGCTCTGTAAATACCTATTTTGCTTATGCCTTATTATGATATGTTACAATACAGTGGCATTTACCAACAACTTTTTACAATACAAATAAAACCACAAAAGAAAAGTTGTCAAGAAAACAAATTTGGCATTGCTCTTTTTTGTCCCTGGTGGATTTCAAGTTATTAAGACTTATTAGGAACTAATTCTTTTTAATGTGATATTTATATACATGGATATCCAATTTTTAGTAGTAGTAAAGTAATTATGCTCTTTGTAATTCCTGGGACTATAAGACATTACACAGGGCAAATGTGAATCTTTGGCAATGATAGATAGTCTTGTAAGCACACACTCCATGAGAAAGGGTTCAAAATATATTTCCCCTTTGCATATAAAATAAGATACAGATTTTTTATCATTTTCCAGTGTTAATCCCAGAGCTCACTAACAACATTTGAATCCTCATTTGCAAGTGTTTGGTTTTATGGGCCTCAAAATTTTGTGGAGCTTCTCAGCAAACTTTCAGTGCAGAAAAGGAGCAGTAATGCAAGCCCCAATTAACACGGGCACCTCTGGGTTTCTCAGTCTTGCTCAGTAGATCACTGTTTTTCTAGTAGGCTTTCCAAAGTCCCACCATACTTTGGAGAACTCATCCGCCAGACCTTCCTTTCCAGTCTTCTGGTACTGTTCATTCAGTTTAATTCAGTCTTGACTTCTCCCTTTCATTACTGTCTGACCTTGTCTGCAGACTAGGTATTCTCTGGTTAATAGTATTTGAATATGTAGTTGCACATTTTTCAGTGTCATATCTATGTGAATTTAATCTTCCATTTCAGTAAAAAAAAAAAGCTTCTTCTTATGTATGTACAGGGAACCGGTTTTGTGTATACACATCATGGTTCATCTGAAAATGCTCTGAAGCTCACTCCTCCAATTGCTTATCTTTGTGGATTCAGATTATAAAAGTCTGATGGTTTTCTTCTGAGTACACTTTACAGCAGCTACCATATCTGCTCCAGTTTTAAGTTTTTCATGGAGAAATTAAAATTTTAATTTGTCTTCCATTTGAAAAACTGTAAAGCAGGCACTGAATCTTACCACTAAACTACTATTTAAAAAACAAATTACACCAAGATAGTCCTCTCTGTTTCACTTGCAGCACAAAGTGGCCTATCTTTAGCCTCTGACAATATTGTTTAAAATTTATGGCCCTCCCCATCTGCATTTTGTAGTTCATGGTGGAGAGAGAGAGAGAGAAATTCCTCCTAATGTTTATTTTAGTAGAAAAGTTCACTGTTTAAAATAGAAGTTAATACAGAGTTTTACTTAGAATTTAGTTTATAAAAAGACTCCACAGATGCAAGCAGATGCTAATTGCCTGCTGCTATAATAATGTCTTCTGGCTTGAATAATATGCCTAACCAAGCCACAACGACTGCCAGCAGCATGGTAACTAACACTGTTTCAGCCTGCATGCTGTGTAGAGACTGATTACACTGGGGCATGAAGATAAGCATGGGAATGGATCTAAATGGCAGCCAAAAACTTTAACATATCACTGGGAAAGAAGCTATAGCTTTTCTGCTTTCTAAAGTTGTCACTTATCAACTATGGAAGTGCAGACAACATGGAAATAATGCAGATGTCAATACTATGATATTTGTTGTTGTTTTCAAAGTATTTTCTCACAATGCGTAGGGAAGTAGATTTTAGGATTTGAGAGAATTAGCTTTATGGTTTCTAACAGCAGGTATAAGACTGTTTGGATGTAAATGTTAGGGAAGTCCTTATCAATGTACTACATATATAGATGATATATATGCAAGGAAAGGTTATGTGATTCATGTTAATGGCATAACAGCAGCATCCCACTGCTGGGTATTCATGTCAGGTTTGAAACACATGCAAACCAGGTAGTGAATCTATTTCAACACCAGTGGTCCTTATAGGCATTTAAGGTGTCTTCAACGTTACTATTTGATGACAATAATGATCCTGATGACAATAAAAGGAACATTTAAGAGCATTTTTTTAAAAGAAAAAGATATATTCTGTGTTATTTATGGGTAAAACACATAAATAAGTGATTAGATGGATTATGGGATAAAAAGTGCAATTTTTACTTTTTTATTCTGATGAAGAAACAACTCATTTGCTAAGGGCAGGTAGCTGCTGTTCATTCGGTCCTTTCTCGACAAAGCCAGATAGACTCTAAGCACAGTAAAAAACTGTTAGGATAATGTTATCACCATAATGTTGTAACAAAATGATAATTGCAATGTTGTGAGAAGGGATGTTAAAATATATCTTGCTGTTTTTACTGCACAGTAATTTCTGAAATTATTTTACCCAGTTTCATGTGACTGCTTCAAAAGATGAACTTAATTAAGGACAGGGGAATCTCTCCTCCAACACCTGGAGCACCTCCTACTCCTCCTTCATCACTAGCCTTGGTGGCTGCAGAGCTGTTTCTGTGACATATTCTCACCTCTCTCTCTGGTTGCAGTTGCTGTTTTGCAGCAACCATTTCCCCCTTCTTAAATCTGTTATCCCAAAGGTGCCACCACTGCTCCTGATGGGCTCAGCCTTGGACAGCAGCTGGTCTGTCTTGAGATGACTGGCATTGGCTCTGTTGAACATGGGGAAGCTTCTAGCAGCTTCTCATAGAAGCCACTCCTGTAGCCCCTCTGTTATCAAAACCTCACCATGCAATCCCAATACAGGCTTTACTTCAGAAATTTCCCAACACCTTCTCTGCGAACTTCCCCTCCAGTACTCACCTGACCTGACCAGGCTGAGACCACGGGGGCTGTGAGAGCATCACAGTGGGCAAGACCTATCTATGGGGTATAACATATGGAGCTATTCAGGGTCTGATTCTCTGAGATGTATTGTCACAGTAATCCAAGTGAAGGTGAATAAGGCTCTGGTGCATGCATCGGAAGGGAGGCAGTATTTTAAAGCAATTTTGTCAGTAGATTAATCTGTAGCCATGGTGCTAATGGAGTGCATGTCACACCTGTAAGAAGCAGTAGTGAAGCAGGAGCAGCGTGAGGGCCGATGGCAGTGGTTAGTGAGTCAGTGTCGAAGGCAGAGCTCAGCACAGTGCGTGGGTGGGAGTCTGAGTTCCCCATTGCTAGAAGAGGAAAACAGATGCTGTGTTCACATTAAACAACAAATATGCATCTTGTTCTACTCCAAAACCTACTCTGTAAAATAACAGAGTGAAGCCTGTAAATCACTTCCTTTGTGTCATTGCTGGATGACTCGCTATTACCATTGTAATGAGACATCCCTTTTGGTGATGGGAGCATGGGTGTAGAGTCACACATCAAAGCTTTTTCTGTGATTCAATTCACGTTCCTCAACTCTATTGGCAAGATTAACTCAGGCTTTTGGGAATGCTGGAAGGTCTGCATACACCTTGGAGATGAAATAAAGTCATAGAACCATAGAATCATTTACTACGGAAAATGTCTCTAAGATAATCAAATCTAACCACTAACCCAGTACTTCTATGTTCATCACTAAACCATGTCCCTAAGTGTCACATCTATGTGTCTTTTAAATATCTCCAGGGAGGGTGACTCCACCACTTCCCTTGGCATCCTGTTCCAGTGCTTGAAAACCTTTTCTGTGAAGAAATTTTTCCTAATATCCAACCTAAACCTCCCCTGATGCAACTTGAGGCTGTTTCCTCTTGTCATATCTTGTTACTTGGGAGAAGAGACAAACCCCTATCTTGTTACAACCTCCTTTCAGGTAGCTGCAGAAAGTGATAAGGTTCCTCCTGAGCTATCTCTTCAGCTGGCTAAAGACCCCCAGCTCCCTTAACCTCTCATCATAAGACTTGTGCTTCACATCCTTCATCAGTTTTGTTGCCCTTCTCTGGACACACTCCAGCACTCGGTGACTCACTTGTAGTGAGGGGCCCAAAACTGAAAACAGGATTTGAGGTGTAGTCTCACCAGTGCTTAGTGCAGGGGGATTTCAGCATCACCTGTGTGAGACAGGCCTTTCAGAATACTCTTGGTGCGCTTCACATGTCATTACTATCCATTAGGTAGAGGAAAAAGCCCAAGCGCTGCTAAGCTGTACCCAGTCATGCCTCCTCTTCTTGCTTCCTAAAACCTGCTAATAGTTGCAATCTTATTATTTCAGGCCTAAAGCAGAAATGCTATTTGGGAAAAGGGACAGCTTGCTTTAGTTCAGTGGTTACTGGATTGATGATGGATTTTCAGTGAAAAAATGAAGCATTGAAAACATATGAAGTGTGTTTGCTTCTGTTAAATTCCTTTCTCTCTTCTAGAAGTCTCCTCCCTCCCCTTTCTCCTGTTACTTTCTTTAAACAGGAGGGAGCACTGCAAAACTGCAGATATCTATAATTCCTAAGAATTTTACATGTCTTACCTGCTATGAAGGAATAATTTTCAATATGTTTTAGTTAAATTTTTCTGAGGTACAAGTGATGTATCCAAAGATGTCAAAGAGGTCCTGGGCGTTTTCAATATGTGTTTTAACTATCAGGCTATTCTTTTCTGGATAGTGTAGTTCCAGTTATTTAAAATGAGTGTTGATGACACCAGAAAACATCAGGATGGCATTTGGATTTTGGAAAGATAAATATATATCAGAAAGCTAATTTAGTAATGAATCATCAGCAATCATCTGAAATGGACCTTCACAATTTGCCATTCCATATAGACCTTAGCTCTTTTTGAAATAATCAAGTAATTTTTATCTGTTGTCTAACCTTGGAGTTGCTATGCAGAAGAAAAATTAATATTTTTGTATTGAAGAGTGCCAGTACCTAATATTTTAAAGGACAAGCATAGTGTGTCTGTATTACTGTTGTTTAAATGCTCTTGGTAAGTAGAGATAGTTGAATAAAGGATTGCAGATGTAATATTGTCAAGGAAAGATGGAATGGAAATATTTTGTACTTGGAAAGGTGAGACAAGAATGCTGCCACCTAAGAGTGCCAGGTGGCCTTATGGGCATTGGTTTAAATGTTGGAGCTGTATAAGGACGGGAAATTGAATACCTGTCTTGACAGAAGAAAATGAAAAATAAACATCATTTTGCGAAGGGAGGAAACAATCACAATGAAAACAAACTCAAACACACCCAGTATATAAAAACAACCCTTTAATATCTGTTATTTTACTGGCAAAACAACTGTTGTTAAATCAATTGCATTGCACAGACAGTCACTTTAGGCATGATGCAGCATGTCAGGGTGTGATGTAGCATTGCAGGTGCAACAAGCATGCAACATGCACAGAAAGTGTAATAGCAACACATGAACAGAAAAGTGTCTCCAAAGTGATTCTGAATTTTGGGTGTTTCCCATTGCTTCCTTTGAGCTTGTAAACCATGAGGGGAGTGGAAGAAAAATATTTTAGCTGTAGCTCTCTCTTGTTAACACATAGTTATATCTTTACTACCACAGGAGGAACTTCTGAAAGGTCTAAATGCTGACCTGTGGGACTGGTTAGCACCATGGATGGGAAACTCAGTGACCACTCTGACGCAGTTTAGCTTTGTAGAACAAAACACCAAAGATCTAAGATAAATCAGGACCTCATCCAAGTTTTTTTCCTGGTTCCAGGATATTAACCTTGTATTGTTTTTTACGGACACTGAAAATTATATTGCATTTATATATGTAATTGATATCAATGGAGAATTTCCAGATTTTATGGCCATTGAGCAGCCTTACTCATGGTTGACAGCTTTATCTCTGTCATCTTCCAGCTATCCGACAAATAGGCTACATTTGTTTGATCAGCTGGTATGGCAACAGAACAAGGCACTTAAATTTATGCTCATTTTCTGTAGCAGGTGCTTCTATGAAATGTCTATATAGCTACAATTGTCAGTGGTTAGTTGATATCATCCATGAGTAAAAATGTCCAGGAACACAAAGGACAAATAAACTTCTTATTTTCATAATTTTCATAGCTGAAACAAGCAGTAGGATCCAATACCTTAGTTGTAGTTATTGAAAGAAAAAACCAAATCAGTAAAATATGAAATAAAAGAAGTTATGAGAAATTAATAAGATGGTTTTACTACAAGCAGGGATTTCCATGGTTACCTCATGTTGGGATACCTGGAGGTCATTTTGTTTGGAGAGATTGAAGAACCATTTTGTGGTCAGGAGCCTGGTGGGTTGTATGTTGTTCTGGTCACTGTTACTGACTGCTTTGTTTACTGTTCTTATTGTTCTGGTTGTACTGATCACTGTTACCTACTGCTGCTTACTGCTTTGCTTACTGTTCTTATTGTTCTGGCCACTGCTTTGCTTGTTGTTCTTGTTGTTCTGATCACTGTTAGGCAAATCGGAAAGCATGTAAGGCAGTAAGACCAATTTGGGCTTGCTGTCAAGGGACCATGCGGCCAGGGGCAGGGAAACAACCTGATAAGTGGATGAGGATAACCAATGGACTGCATCAGAAAGCAAAGACTGCCTTTTAAGGAAGAAAAGAGCGAGACCTGGAGTTGAGATGCGAGGGAGTGGTTATGTAAATCAAGAGACCTTAAAAAGGCTTGCCCCCTCCCAGGCAGGTGTGTTCGAACCAGGTCACGAGTTTGGTGCACCCAACGCTGTTAGTAAAGTTCTTTGTTTCACTTTATTTGGCCGTCTCTGAAATTTTAATTAGAGATATTTCTCACAAAGTGACCCTAGTTAATGTGCCCACTATACCAAAAATTAAGATTCTTGTTCTGGATATTACTGATGATACTAAGACCACAGTGTAATCTTTATATTCTCCATGATGTCAATAATTCCCTTTATTAATGAATGCTTGATAACAAATATTTTAGCCAAGTTGTAGATGAATACAAGACAAAGGATCACCCGTAGGACTACTGATTGAATTTGACAGTAGAAGTAATCAGGGTAGGATGAAGCACTGTAAGAGCAGAAGCAAGTCCAGTTGGCTAGTCAAGAGAGACAGGCATGTGTGACATATGGCAATGTCTGAGAGATTTTAAAACTCCTGAATAGATGTCACCCTCAGCAGGAACTTACAGCCCCTAAGCAGCTCAAAGTCAACATAAACTGTAAAGGAAAAAAGGCCATAACTTCCCCACTCAAGAAATAGTAATGCGCAGACCACTAGTCCAATTGATTACTCTGGGACCACATCATCAGCATGACAGCAGTCACTGTGGAAATGTGATTTTCAAACATAACCTTGTGCTTTGTTAGCTGCAAACGTGCCAGTGCACTGGGAAAGAAAAAGGAACTACAGCTCTAGTGCACATACATACCCTCGCTTATCTCAGTGATAGCAGCTGTCTCCACAACAGCAGCAGCAGGTTACCATTGATCAATCTGGGCTCTGCAGAATACCAGTCATCCTGTTAGTGTTGAGTATTTCCCTGGAAGGAAGCTGTGAGGGTCTAGCAGTGCAATGGTGCTGCTGCAGCTGCTGCTGCTGCCACCTCCATGTCTTTGCATCGGTAGCTGCAGCAGCATCACAGGGAAATACCCTTGGCAGGCTAACCTTACCTTTGGATGCTCTCCACTCTTTAGCAAATAAACGCTTCTGTCCATAATAATTTCACATGTAGTTGGTTGCCAGGTGACTCGTGAGGACTAACTCTGTCAAAAGTGCTTCTGCTAGCTGGTGTGCTGGTTTAAAAGTAAACTGGGGGGAGAAATGGACCCAAGTCAGAATTATAATTCACTAAAAGGATTACAATAAATTCAATGATACAGAGAAAACTGATTTTAACCCCCAAAGACAGATGTATAACCCAGCATCCTGGACAAGAACAGGACAGTGTTTGCTAACCCCTGTGCTGAGCACCATGTGGCCCCCCTGGGAGGAAAAGGAAAGGAAACCAGTTGGTCTGGGTGATGGTTGCAGTTCTGTCGAAGTAAAGATCACAGTCTTGTCGAGAGTGACAGTCACAGTCCTGTTGGAGTTCTGGTCCTCCTCTGGATCTGACGAGTGGTACCAGAAGTCCCCAGGCCCCAAGATTATATATGCTTAGATTCAGGTGGGAATGCCCAATACCTCCCTCAGGGTAGGGAGTTTCACAATTAGTGATTTAACTCTTTGAGTTGTGGGACATTTTTGGAATCTTTGATGGTCTAGGTCACTGTAGCTGCCTATTATTCTAGTCCAGTATGGCCCATTAGCAGAGATGAGTCTCAGGCTGTGTATGAAGGTGCTAATGCCTCCCTGGAGGGGAGTTATCACAGCTGAATCATTGGTCTGAAGACAAAGAAACACTCCCCTGCCTTGCAGGGTTTCTTTTACACCCGGCTTGTAGCCTAAGGTGTCAGGTGTGCCCTGGGCAGCTGCTGCAAACAATCCCTTCACTAACAGTCCATCAGAAACGACACAGAGGGAGTAGAATACACAGTTTTGGTTATACCCACGTAGTGATAAACTGGTCCTGGCCCCTGTAACTAGGACATCTGGATACAGCTGACATGGGACTAAAGTCTGAAAATACCTTCATGGTTCATTGCTGTCTTCAATACTCTGTAACATTCCAGAGAAACTTGACATAGTTTTCATGGCAGTGGCTGCTGGTGCTCCTTCTCCCAGGCTCCTCTTGCTGAGTGTGGTAAGAAATACAGATGCTACAGGCAGTGATTGTTTGCCTTTCCTGCACCTCTTTTTGTAGATGATGTCAACAAGATTAAGAAATGCCAGCTCCAGTTTCTTGGTGTTTATGATTTTTGAAGCAAATGCAGGAAAGTGGTGACTATGAATTGTTGTAAACATCAAATTTGAATCTTTCTCACCCAGTAAATGATGATGGTGAGTCACAAAATTTCAGTTCCAGTATCTCTCCTAAAATGACAGATAATCCAGGGTTGGATCAAAACACAGATCACTTCATTTTACAAAGCTGCTGCTGGTAGGTCTCTGAGCCAAGAAACTCACACCTCATATAAATGCCACAAGTGACAGGTATGGTATTTACAGATAGTTTCACAGTCTCGAGCCATTTTCAGCTCACTTCCTTGAACTCTGGTCATAATTTCAAAACTTTGAGTCCTCTAGCATAAACAAGCTGACAGTGATGGGGGCTTTTCTTCCAGTTTCATGAATGACAGCAACCCAAATGCAGCTACTGCTGAGATTGGGATTCAAATAATCTCCTCGATCTATTCTAAACCCTGAGCCTCTAGAAGAGACTATTCCTCCTGAGATTATTTTACTCAAATTCAAATGCAGTAATAACATGCACAGAAGGGAGTTGGAGGCGGGTGAACCTAAGACAAACTGGCAGAAGAGAGGTCTCCTTTTTTTGGAAGTCAAATAAGAAATATCTTAAGACCTGATGCTTTTCAACATTCAGTACTTAAAAAATAACTAGTGGGAATCAGGGCTTCTGCAAATTCCTTCTTTCTCACTGCCTCTGAAATTTTAGTGCTTTCTATGCACTTCCAAAATAGTCTGAAAATGCTTATTTTGATGTCCAAAGTCAGGAATCAAGCAAAGGGATCAAACCCTGGAGAATTTCATCTGACACAGAAGAATAAACTACCACCATCTACTCCTACAAACTACTTTTTAGCAAAAATCATAGCCTCACTGGCTATGCTATCTCACATGTAGGTAGCTGCTCCTCTCCAGTTACCTCCTCTTTTGTGCTAGTGATTTCTACCATTTAGAAAGAGACTGCAGTATAGAGAACCATGAAAACTCCTTGCAGCCTTGATGAAACATTTTAAACAAACTCCCTTGTCCTTGTCTTCTCCTACACTCCTGATCTGTGCAAGATTGTAAGCTCTTGCTTTAGGTTAGGGAGATCATTTACTTCAAAAGTTCACCTCTGTCTACGTGGACTTCCCCACACGATTTTAACTTCTCATACACTTCCCTCTATAGCACAGTCACTACCTTTCAACAGAAATACCACCTGTAGGGTAAGTAACTCTTTTTGTGGATGATTTTGTTACTGAGGAGTCAGTTATTTCACTTAGGAAAGGCTTCCCTTGCCACTATCTCAAAATAGTGCTGTTCTCTCCCCCCTTGCATTCCAGAATCTCGATCTCTGACATGCGAGGAGAGAGCAGATGACATAAGCCTTTGCATTCCAGCAGGGAGAGATGGGGGAGCAGAGATAATAAAAACTCAAAGGTGAAAACAGGAGGTGCCTTTGCCCCTAGAGGCTTGGTGCACAACACAGCATCATAAAGAACTGGTCCTTGCATATGAAATAAACCTTTTTTTTTTTAATACTTCCACTACCTTGGCATTCTTGGGAAGAATACCTGCATATGTTTTACCTTACACCACCCTATATGAAAAAGCACAGAGTGCAGCACCACCTTTCTCTGCTCTGGATATCAGCACAATGCTCCTCCTTGCCTGGGCTATCAAGGACAGTTTCCTTCTCCTTGTAGGCCTTAAATACTAAGCTTATATATAGTTATTGCAAGAAAAGGGCACAAAAATCATTAAAGGTTAACATGAGGTGCCACTAGCCCTAGGAAAATATTTTTTTGTATAAGTAAAACATAAATGTTAAAGAGCTCTAAAAGGTAAGTTAAAAAAAACACAAAAGGAAAAGGGAGGAAAATTAATTTCTAGAGGCTTAGGTCTCTCTCTAAACAAAACAGGAAAGAACAGAAAAACAGAATCAGAGTATATCCAAGCTCAAAACACAACAAAACTAATAGTAATGACTAACAAGAGTGAAATTAAAAATTAGTCATAAAATTAATTGATGAGATGCATAAGGCAGAGTGAATTAATTGTCACAATGCATTTGTTTCAATAAAAATAATTTGTTTGGGGGTTTCCTCATGTTCAATCTATCCTGTTCCAGATTGTAATTTATTTTTGAAAAATTCTGAGACATCTGGGAACAGAAATTGTTAACCTGTCACATTGCTGAAGTTGTTTTTGCTATTGCATTTCTATGGTGACTATAAAAATATTCCGTATATCAATTCATTATTCATACTGTTAGTTTTTAAAATACAAGGACATGACAAATTTACCCTCATTTTTCTGTTGTCCCAGGGACCCAGATTTATTCCCTTTGAAGACAGACACAGTAACAAACAAGGGACAGCTATTTGCACAAAGTTTTGAATAAATAGATTCAATTAATTTATATACCAGAGTCTTGGGTCTTGCACTGTTATCTATTCCTATTAACGCATGGAAATACTGGTTTTCTGCCCTAGGAAAAAAAACCAGTTTTCACTTCCAACATACTTTTACTTGTTCTGGTGTATCCAGTGAAGTTTTGGATTAGGAGACTCATCCTCCCAGACTTGTTAACCAACTCAGCTCTCTGAGACTGCAGTTCACAAGGATGCATAATGGTCAGTGACTCAGTGAAGACATTGCCCACCACCAGATGACTCGTGTGCTTTGGAAATCAATGTAATTGTTTTCAAGTGAAAATCTCCCTTGCTGTGAAATTTAAGTTTCTTTCTGTGTTCTCGGTGTATCACATTCTGGGTACAAGCATGAGAGATGAATTTTTCAGGCAGTCTAAGCTGTTCTAAAACCATGCTGCTACCAACGGCCTCACACTTTCCCTGGCCATGACTCTGTGTTCTCATATGATGGCATAGTCTCATGAGTTTTCCCAGTTAATTAGTATGACTGAACACAAATCCTTTTTTTTTTGTATAAAGTTTACTTTCAGTCATTGCACAGCTACATCAAGTTCTTTAATTAAAACGAGCAAGTGAGGCAACACAAGACCAAAGTGTGGTTGGGAACACCAGTATCTCCTTCCCCCTTTTTGGTGGTACTATGCCCTTAGATCGACTAGAAGTGAATAAGCCTGCTACCTCCAGTTATGATTTGTTTAGTAAAAGGTATTAGCACCTGAGGTTTTGCAACTGCATCTAACATTTAAAGTATGTTTAATGAGACTCAAAGCCTGATGTTAAGTTAAAACATTTCACTTTCACAGATTTCCCCCTCTTCACAGCAGATTTCTGCATCAAATTTAATTCTTTTTCTTCTTGTGTTGCAAAACTGCCTTTTCATCTCTTCCACCCCTCAGATTCCTTCCATCCTGGAGTTCATCAATGAAATCACATTAGCTTTATCCTAAAATGAAGTAGTAGTGTTTAATAGACTGTGGATTGAAATTCATGTGTCACATGGTTCTGGTTTTACAGTGCAAATTACCCCAGAAAATGTGGCAACTGCAAAAACTGGAAATCAAAGGCAGTTGTTAAAAGAATCTGTGCTCAGTAATATCATGATAATGTATGGAGTAAGGATACAAACAAGCTGAAAATAAAGAACTAATCTGTGCTAGAGGCCATTCATTCAGCTGCAGTTCTTGTGCCATATGTCAGAACATATGTCTTTCATAAGAATATTATTTGGAGGGTAAACAGTGTTACTGCTACTGTAATACCAGTAAATTGTCCACTAGACTGTTCCTGACAAACGTGTTGTTTATTCCCACTAACTCCTTGTGAGGAACAGGTAGCCTTCTGGAGAGGATCACCACCTACTGTCTGTGAAGCAGAGACAAACAGCTGAAAGCTCTGTGCATGTCTATGCTCAGACCCATCGAGCCCCTCAGGACGATGTCTTCAAGGAGATAAAAAAGATTTGGGAAAGGGACTCCTCTGTATGCTATCTTAAGGGAGAACAAAAAGAATTGGGAAAAGTCTGTCCCTGGCAAAGCCATTTGTGGACATAGTAGGTGATTTATTCTGGATGAATGCACACAAGATGAGAACAGTGTTACTGGGTAAAGGACCAGAGGGCAAGCAAGGAAGGTTGCCGCTGTTTAAGGGCAGGAGGCTGTTTGGGGTGAGTGGTGTGAGCCATGAGTCCATCAGGACTCCCGGTTGACCTCTCCAGTATTTCTCCTCATTACTGGGAGAGCATTTGATTGATGTTAAGGACTGAGCTGGCCCCATACACATCATTTTGCCTAGATGTGAGCAGAATTAGCAGCTGGTATTATTCTCTTGTATTTCCCCATACCTCATTAATGAGGCAGCCTGAGTGCAGCCCTTTATTTCTGCTTCCCTGCCAGCTAACCCCTGGGCTGGTATAATAGCCCTTGCCTTTCCCTTGTCCACACACTGTAGTTCTCTGTAATTTTGTTTTAAGGTGTTTAGAGGCTGGTACTGTTTAATTTGCTCCCCAACCTTTCCATTTTGATTCCCGCTATGGATTTTTTCTTCATGTGTCAAGCTCCTAAGAGAACACTATTCAAAATTGGAAGTATAAAAGCAGTAGGAGAGCTGCAATGGGACAATGTGTTATTCTCCTGTATGCAATCTGAATAATTTGTTAGCTGCAAAGTCCAGGAGCGAGGTTCAAATTTGCAATTCTCCCTTTTTGCAGAAACCACATTTTTTGAGCCCAGGCCAGTTATTGGTTCGATGATACTGTAGGTTGCTTTTGTAGCTAATGACTGAAGAGAAACTCCAGTTGTCTTTGGCTGCAGTTTAAATGACCAGATGCCCTGTTACCATTCAGCTAGATACAGGGAGTTTAGGTGCCAAGTCTGAACATCCACTTGATTCGTACAAACATATAGTAACCATGCAGTTATCACAGTGCTATGATATATTTCAGTTCTGTATTATACATGTTGATTTCTCCAGCATGGTCTGTTATTGCCAGAAATGGGAACTAGTGGGAGAGTAGATTTGTGTCTACTGGTGAGTGGGAAAAAGAGAAGTATGTTTCTTTTATGTCATTCTTGGTAAGTGATGTTTTTTTATTTGCAGAATCTAAGAAATTACATTGGGGACAAAAAAAATCAAAAAGATATCTCTTATATAGAAACATCCATAAGCACTGGTATGGTTAACACATAGGAAGAGCAGGTATATTTACCTGGAAGGAATTATAGTATCGTTCTTACAGCCACTTGTGGAACATTTGGAAATCAACCACTCTTTCAATTACGTACCAGACAAAAAATAAAGACAGTAAACAGCATCAAGGTAAACTATCCCTGAATTTATGTATCTCTGAAGCTGCTGGGTACAGTCAGGAGAGTGCTGTCTTCTGTATAGCCATTTTTATAGCTTTGAGGACATCTAGCTATAATCTGTACCAGTGCACACACAGGTAAAAGAAGGCGATGCAAGACCAGACTCAGCATTTCCTCTTTCAGGGCTAATGCTCTGCTATCTCCTGAATTAAACCAGCTTTCCATTAGTTGACTCCTTGTTTTCTGAAGGATACTTGTAGGAGAAGGAGCCATGGATGTAAGAAAATACATCAGTAGCTAAATTCCTATGGAATGAACAAATCCCAGGTTACAATTGAGAACTTCTACTGTTCCAATGACAACAACAACAACAAAATCGATCCATACTTTTCATAATAATGCGGATTAATGCTTTTTATAAAAATTAATGCATTTCTCACTTTTTTATATTAATAAGAAATTAATTTATATTTGGGATTGGAAATACTATTTTATTATTCAACCTGGAGAAGAGGAGGCTCAGGGGAGACCTCATCACTCTCTACAACTCCCTGAAAGGAGGTTGTAGCCAGGTGGAGGTCGGTCTCTTCTCCCAGGCAACTATCAGCAAGACAAGAGGGCATGGTCTCAAGTTGTGCCAGGGGAGGTTTAGGTTAGACATTAGAAAGAAATTCTTTACAGAAAGGGTAATCAGGCATTGGAATGGGCTGCCCAGGGAAATGGTGGATTCTCCGTCCCTGGAGGTTTTTAGGATAAGACTGGATGTGGCACTTAGTGCCATGGTCTAGTAACCACAGTGGTGTCGGATCAAGGGTTGGACTTGATGATCTCAGAGGTCCCTTCCAACCCAGCTGATTCTATGATTCTATGATTTCTGTTATAGGGACATAATAGTCATCACAAAATGTTGTTATTTGAAATAAAATTCTAAAGCTTTAGTTCTCTTTTTGTCACTGCAAAAGAGCAATATGCCAAGGCTAGGGACCTGTGATCCCAGTGGGGCGTGTTTATTGCTTGTATAACAATCATGTTCCTGCTTTGAGTTCTCTGCTTTCATTTTTAATATCAAAGAATCATAGACTTTATCTGGTACAGATTTACAGTAAAAGACTTCCGCAAACTTTCCTCTGAGAATAAGAATTTCTACTTTGTATTTTTGCTTTCTTTCAAATTAGCTCAATAAGTGTCAGAGGATTATTCACACCAGACAACAAAGCATTTTAAAGCATTGCTGAACACTTACCATCTTGCACTGTCTACACTTCATACACAAAATATGAGCAAGAAGTTTTGTCCTTAGTTCAAGTAAGCCAGAAAATAAATACATATGTCAGGATGGCAAGTGCGATCTGCTCCCTGCCCATCAGGCACCTTTGGGGGAGGGGTGGGACCCTACGCATGGGAGTAAAAGGAGAGGTGAGGAGAGAAGAGGACAGAATCACCTCTTTCAAAAGGAGCAAGCTGGAAGATTGGACCAATGCATTTCATAGTTGAGCTGCGGTAGAACAGCGCAGGACTTTAGCCAATGAGCCTTCTAGTTAATATTTCCTACCTATACCCTTTAGGATCAATTCTGAGTAAAGAAAGATTTTCATTTGGCAATGTATTTCACAAAGATGAAATAAAAAATGAAAACTAAATAAATAAAATAACATATTAAAAGATCCAGAACTATGAGAATCTTGCCCTGATTCCTAAACTCAGGCTTCCACCTGCATGCCTGTAATTCAGTAAAAGTATGATGATAAAAAATTAAATGTTGTCATTTATGTTTATGCTTTAGTTAAAAACCCCATGTTTCTAGTTGTTATCTCTGCAGGTTGTTTTAGGTACCTTTAACAGTTTATAAGCGTTATGAAATATTTTTTAAAAATCTGGATGATGGAATGAACATATTGTGGTTTCTCTGTGAATAATAATAATAATATTAATAAAGTATCTATATAAGGAAGAACAGAAAACTTAGATACTGTGATACTGAAAATTGCTCTGAAGCAAGTAATTGCTGTCCTGTGAAACTTTTTACTTTCTGAACACGTTAAGTATAAATTCTAACAATTCTTCCTTATCTCCTGAATCACCATAGAGTTACTAAGGAAAGTCCAAAGGACAACTGGCAAGAATAAAAGCTGGATATTATGATGTCCTATTGGTAGCTAAGAGAGGTTCAACTTTATTAATGAAAGTTTTTCATCTTTGAAGAAGATAAATAACCATTTTTCTTCAGTCTTTCTCGTTCAGAAAGCATAAATATTTTGCCATTTTGTAAGTAGTCAGCAAAATTTCTATACCTCTGTGAAATCATCTAACAACAGATACATTTTCAAACACTTTTTTCAACATAGAGGAATATTTGCCTGTTAGATCATGGCAATCTTATTTATCCCTTAGAAATGTTGACAACATGACGCATTAAATTTTGCTTCACTAACTGGTATAATTAAATATCACAGTCAGAGGGCTTAATTTGAAATGTGTCTGTGAGCTAAATTACTTGTGTATTCTCACACTGAAAGTCACACAGAAGGATTTATTCTGTACCTATTTAGTTTGAAATTAATTCTATATTGAAAATACCTTGCAAGTGATTTATCTGGGAGAGTAGGATAACATTTCTGCTTTGAAGTGAGCAATATTTTTACTTTAAAGCAGGATACAATAAGGATGTTGTTAATTTATAACAGCTAAAATCTTAATTTTAACACACAAAACCCATTATACTATTGATAAGCTGAGGTGTCAGGAAAGTAATGGACAAAACATCTTTAAAACTGTGAAAGCACGTAGAGACTGTCTTTTTATCATGTTTCCTTTGCCAGCAAAGTCAGCTTGTGAAGTTTCTTTTCCTCAGTCATCTCAGCCCCATCTCTTTCAACTCCTGCAGAATCCCTTTCTTTATCAGATATGCCAGTATAATATTTTGTGGAACAATTTTTCATTGCAATGTTCTCCTTTAAAAGAATCACTCCTTGAAAGGAAAACTGCTATTTTCATGTGGGCTTTCCACCACTCTTTAACAAGAAACCCAGTTGAATTGGTACAAATGAGGGACAGCAAATGCAGTACAGGAGCAGCTAAAGCAGAAAAATTAGGAATCCCTAAAACTGGCTTTTCTGTAAAAGAAAGAAAGCCACGTAACTCTAACTAGTAGATTATATTACTTTATCAATGATGAACAGAACTAACCAGAACATTAAATGCAGTCTCTTTTCAAAGGAAATAGCTCCAATGGAGCCAACAGAGTTGAAATGGGGTGAAAATGGAAAAATTTAAAAAAATCAAGTGAGCTGAACCTTTAAATGGAATCATAATCAAGATCCTTTAGATTAAATATCTCAGGCTGTATGCTCAGCTGCAGCCCTGTGCAAGATAAAAAACAGGCCTCCTGAGGACTGTCATGTAAGCAGGTTGTGACCTCGTGTGCCTGTGATTCAGGATGACATCTCTCTGCCCACTGCCAACACCACCCAGCAGAGCTGCACAGCTGCAAACTGGGGAACAAATGCACTGATGCTGCAGAAATATCTAGGCCCTGAAGACACCTCTTGAAACACTGCTAGCATCCTCTAATAGACTGGGTTGTAGGACACTGAGCCTTATTTGTATTTGTGCTCCAGACCGAAACCATGCTGTCCAGTTTGCTTTCAAGTGAGTTAGGTTAATTCGGCATGCCTTTGTTGCATGCATTTATTCCCACAAGTAAATAAAATAGATTTATGAGGTTATACAGTTCATATTTTGAATATAGGTTTGAGGAACTTTCTGGGACAAGACAGTTTCACAGGAGATGCTGTGGTTTTTGATCACCTGGTCCTGCCCACTCCAGCATCCCTTTCCTCTGCCATGCTTTCACCCTGCCCTTTTCATGCTGGTCCCAGTACTTATCAGCCTGCAGTGAGCTATTTCAGATGATTAACCAAGCAGAAAACCATTTAGTATTCCTTGTAGCTAGATTTACAGTGCTTAAAAAGAACTGAAATGAGCCTCAGAGCTTCAAGTATGATACTCAGTTTTGTCTCAACCACTCCAGAAATCTGATTTCAAACCATCCTTTTTAGATCTGCAGAGAGCAACACACTGCCTATCCAATTTTAGTTGTTGGAGGACTGCGTTCCACAGCACTTGAAGAAACAGAAAGCAGTCATGAATACATATTCCCTTCATAATCAAACATCCTATAATTCAACACTTAATTATCCAGTTTAAGTGAAAACTTCATCACCCATACTGCACTTTGTTTCAGCACATGATAAAATCATTAAGCATCAGAACCAAAGATCTCTGCAGGATATCAAAAGAAACACAAGCACTTAATAATGATTATCTTATTTATAATTACTATTGTGACTTGTAATTTAATCTGTCCTAACTTTGTTAGTGCCATGTTGATACTGTACTGCCCTGGATAATTAATCAAGATGTCACGCAACACTAAATCAAATGTCTAGCAGACAGGAACAAGTCTGCTACATCAAGAATATTATCTTTATCAAAAAACTTTGTGATCTCATCAAGAAGTGACTCCACTAGCAGCAGAGGAATGAATAAAACTGTGAAAGCACTTAAAGGGAGTTCTTTTGTCATGTTTATTTTGCCAGCAAAGTCAGCTTATGAAGTTGATCATGAAGAGGAGTTGATATGATCTGTAAAGTGAATGAAGGTCCTAGGGCTAACCGGAGCTTATATAATATTTATTCCTACATTTTTGCTGAGCTGTTTTGTGCTATTTTGAT
Source organism: Manacus vitellinus (assembly GCF_001715985.3). Lineage (NCBI taxonomy): Eukaryota > Metazoa > Chordata > Aves > Passeriformes > Pipridae > Manacus > Manacus vitellinus. Next base: position 1,780,204 of record NW_021939256.1, on the reverse strand, counting down.
ACCGAGCTAAAAATATGGTTAATTTCTTAAACCTTTTGAATCTTGTCTAGGTAACAACCTTATTTGGCTTTGGGATTTTGCCTTAGAAACAGTGACCACTGACCCCATTTACAGGTATTTTAATGTAATATTTTTAAAGTTACATGACACTTGTGGAATCCCAAATTGTGCTGCCAGGTATGGCAACTTTACAATACTAAATTGATCCTAGAAAGAATATGGACAGATATTCTTTTTCTTGAAAGGTGGATAAGGTGACAGGGAGGAAGATCACTGAGTCTGTAGATTTAAGATCTGTCTTCAGATAGTTTGCTCCTCAGTCCTCTCAGCCTCATCTCTCCTAACTCCCGCAGCAGTAATTTCGTCAGTTTGTCCACAATCGATACCATGGCTGGTGGACTAATCACCTTTTACATTATCTTATTCAATTTTTGGCCAGCAGTGTGATACTAGTCTTCTGTCAGCTCAGGGAGCTTCCTGGACAGCTGCTGGATGAAGCCCTCTGGAGCTGCCGATTTAGAAGCTGCTATCTCTATTGATCACCCTATTCTGAGTGACAATTTGATTAGCACATACTTATTAATCAGTATTCTTCAACAGAAACTGGTTGTTTTCTTTTTCCTAAATTCAGAATATAAACTTCACTGAATTATTATTGAAATCTCCACTATGTCTGCCTAATGATGTGCAAATGTTATTAGTCCCTTGGGGTTTTTTTATCACTGAAAATTTCTTTTTACTGTCCTTAATCTTTGTTATATGTTTTATGTTTCGTTTATATATTTTCCATCATTCTCTGCATATAACTCACAGCATTTGGTATCAGTATACAATTTTTTCCATTTGAATAGTGTTGGTGGTCTTGTGGTTAAGATTATGATAACTTCTATGTAACATCAGCATTACTTGAGGTTGAAAGTAGGCCAGTCAAAGCATTTTTAATTAGCATGGTGGACAGAGAAGATTAAACACTAGATTATAGTTTTAGAGCATCTCATTTTTCCTGGAGAAGTATTGTTTACCTTTTTAGGATCATAGAATCACAGAATGGCATGGGTTGGAAGGGACCTTAAAAATCACCTGGTTACAATCTCCCTGCCATGGGCAGGGACACCTTTCACTAGATCAGAGCACTCAGAGTCCCATCCAACCTGGCCTTAAACACTTCCAGGGATGAGGCATGCACAACTTCTCTGGGCAACCTGCTCCAGCACCTCACCACCTCCACAGTAAAGGATTTCTTCCTTTTATCTAATCTACACCTACTCTCTTTCAGCTGAAACCATTCCCCTTGTCCTGTCACTACATGCCCTTGTAAATAATACCTCTCCATCTTTCTTGTAGGCTCATTTCAGGTACTTGAAAGCTGCAATTAGGTCACTCCAAAGCTTCTCTTTTCCCCGGCTGAATAAACCCCATTCCCTCAGCCTTTCCTCACAGGAGAGGTGCTCCATCCCTCTAAGCATGAGCTGTTACGAAAATAAGGTTTCTGTGATCACGACAAGCATTCCTTTGTGTGAGTGTGCACATACCTTTCCTTCTTCCATATCCCTGATAATATTTGACCATGTAGTTCAGTTTCTCCTCAGTTTGCCAGGGGTAAGATAACCCCAAATTAGCATAAAATAATGAGAATTCTACAGCCAAGGTAAACCAGAAAATCTAACTGTAGGGGTGATTGCCATCATAATCTCCTGTCCCAGAAGACCAGTGTGGCATTATACTTGCCACAGGTGTGAGTAATGCTGCAGGTACTATTCGTACGTTGTCAGGCAGAGGTCTGTGACAAACCATGCTTCCTCATTTCCTGTTGTCATGCACGAAATCTACATATTTTGTTCAAAAATTACTTCTCCTACTTGATCATAATTGCTTTCAATGTTGTGAATTGGCCATGAAAAACAATGAGAATTTGTTTGACCCCCTGCCATATTTATCACAAATGTGCTTATTTAAAGCCTAGCAACTCAGTTATGAAGCTAAGCCAACACGTGCGTGCAACAAACACTTTCGTAAAATAAGCCAGGTGAATCATGCTCAAGAGATGCCTTTCTCTCTGCTGAATGCTAAGGACACTTAGCTAGCTTAGATCAGACACCTAACTTTTAGACAGCTGAAATTAGTAAGGCAAATCTGGGCAAAAGGCCTTGTCTGCGTCACTGCAACATCCATTGTATGTGCTTATTTCAGCTTAATGACAAAACTGTCAGAGTCCTAAGAGAGGCTAATATCTTGCCTGTGGCCCTTTTCCCACTCTACTAACATCAGGTTTATTAGTTTAATAATTGTTAAACTTAGGCTAGAACCTAATTGCATGATTTATGAAATGTAATGCTAGCATCTTTGTACATATATATCTCTACATAGATATAGAAAGAAACATATATACATAAATATATAAATATATATATATGTATGTATGTAGGAGAGCAGTCATTCAGAACTGGGTTTGTAGTGATACTGAGTCATCTGTGTTATGTCCAAACAAAAAAGTTATTTCTTTCTGTAAACCCAGGAGACCAAATATTATAGTTTCTAATTACATAAAATGGGTAGCCTGTGGAATATTTGCCTTCTAGGGTCACTTTTGGGTTTCCTGTTGAAAAATATAATGTATTAGAGCACTAAGAAGATTTATGGGTACATTTTCATTGATTAGCGTGTATGGTACCAAGAATTCATTGGATGCATAAGGAAAAATTATTTCTACTGTTATACATTTTGCTGTGATTTGTTCATCTATGTTACCCAGAGATTATTATTATTTGAAACAGCACATTGATGAGCAAACAACTTATCTTCTAATTACTTGCTTATACAAGCAATTAATACTGCAAACTTTTAAGTCATATAAATTTAACTCATAAGTAAAATGTCTAATTAATATTTTTGCTGTCTGTGTGATACAATATTTTTTACAGGAAAGAAGAAAGCAAAGTTTCATAAAAAATAATTTAAAGCATTTTAATTCCTACTTAATATGCAATTTGATAAGAATTTGCTATCATGGCCAAGGCAGGATTCAGTGAAAGACTTCCTAAGGTGGAAAAATGAGTCAATGACTTTGTCCAAAATTTAAAAAATATTGCTCTACTTAATGTTTGTTCTCCAAAATCTGCCACAAAAAACTTGCACCTAGTCCAGTGTCTTCAAAGAAACCAATAAGATTTTATCTAAAAATGGAATGAAAAATTGAAATTAGAAGAAATATATAACTTGCAAAGAACAACCAACATTCAATTTTTCAAACCATTTTTTTCATGCCTGCTTAATTAGCATTTTGTTTATTCCATGATGTCTGAAAGTCCCCATCCTTTTAATGTGGTGCTGACTAATGTAATTGAATACACTCATTAGCCACAGCCGAAAACAATACTTCATTTGCACTGAAGGCACTTGACATTATCCCAACAGTATCTTAATGTGTATGCCAATATAATTTACTGCTGCTTTACAATCTCTTTTACTCTGCTGAAGTGGCATAAAATGATCTAATATATATGAAAATTTGTTGCTACCTAGGCTCAGCTATCTTGTAGGAAAGAGTACTGAAGGTAAGTAGTATTATTTTAAAATTTCATATGTTTTTATTAGTCTTAAATATCTTCATGAAAATAAAGAGGGATATCTAATTTATTCTTTAAATTGTACATAGACAATTATTGACTGTTTAAAAGTACAAGCCTTCCGCCCCTTCCCTCCTACGTGGCTCAATGACATTCATTTACTTTTGCTAGGTTGTTTTTCCACAGGGTTAGCAAGTTAAGCGGGCTCCCTCAGCAATCAGACAAGTATCAGCATTTGTGTAAGCAAGTTATTTCAGGTTGTTTTCTTTTCTACTCTCTTACTTCTACTGCCCTGACCAAGGAGACCAGAAATGCACCCTCAAGATTTGGGCAAACCATGGATCCAAACAATGTCTTGTGCCCTTTGTTTTGCTATCTGTTCTCTGCCTGAGAATTACTAACACTTGATTTGCCTTTTTGTTCCCTGTCAAACACTGAGCACACCTTTTCTTGAACTTATCATACACCCAAAAAATCAGTACTCAACTCAGAATCCATTGGTTAGCCTTTGGATTTGGGATGGTTGTTTTTTCTTTCTCATGTGCTTCACAAGTATCCACAATGAATTCTGAGCCATTTTATTGCCCTGTGATTTAGTCTTCTAAAGTTTTCAAATTGTTCCTTTTTTTTTATAATTCTTTCCTTTTTAATGGCATATAATGAGTTCATATTGACTCCAGGGTTCTAACATTTTAAATAGGATTTCAGTGAATTTCATTATATTTTAGCATCCGTTAACCAAGGTAGTGGTTATCTAAGTCAACAGGAGTTATACCTGCTCCAGTATGGTAGCAAAACAATCTCAGTTCTCTCTTTTAATGACACAACTAACCACAAAAAAAATGAAGCCCAGGTAGGCAACACCAGGACCAGAAGTGTTTGTATTGCATTACCTTTCTGTAGTGAAATATTACATAAGGGAATCCAAGGGCTGTTGATTCATGTTGACTTCTCACATACTACACAATTAGCACTGATTAATGTGGGAGTGCTTTTGACTTTACAGACCTTTGCAGAACTCCCTGTTTGTCATAGGCTTACTTGTTCTAAGAAACCAAGCAGGAATTTTTCTTTCCCCTGCCCCACTGTAAAAGAAAGATATTGAATGGGGGAGGGTGGTTTGCCTAGGGTGATTCACGCACACAAAGAACTGGCTGACAACCCACATTCCAGGTTGAAAGCCCTCAGAAGACTGTGATGGATGTTACAGTATGAAAATTATGTGAACAATTTCCCTTGCATTTCTGTGTGTTTTACCTTGGCATGGCTGGGTGCAGATAATAAAAATGCTGCGCCACTAATATGGCTGCAGGCCTTGTGCCAAGGTGAAGGAGGAGTTCTTTTGGCAAGAAAACAAGTTCTATGGTCACCTGCAGTTATCCAATTAGTGCTGTACACCACAGTATGTTTTCCTTATGTAACCAATGTAGTGTGAACAAGAAACTTAGCATCATGAGCACTATATAATCTGTCTTTCTCCTAATAAACCCGACATTTGCCTGATCATATTGATCCTGGAGCACTCTGTCCGTACCCTTCCATCAACAGATGGATTGTGTGGAGTTTTTTGCTTTCTCCTCAGAAATGGCAAGGAACTTCACTTTTGCCTTAACTTGGGCAATGTGTGTGTTGGAGAGGTTCCGAGGTCGTTTTGTTCTCGGCTTGGTCATCTGGCTGTTTTCTGGTTCTGGTTTGCCTTCATTCCCTGCGCCCTGTTCTGCCCCCCCGCACCTGCTCGGACTTCATCGGAGAGATTTGACCCACCTACAGAGGAACCTTTTGGGGAAGAAGTTGCCCTTTCTCTCCTCTGCTCCCATGTTTGGCAGTGGTTTGTGCACACTGAAGAATGGGGGAGGGAATCTCGGCCACAGCCAGCAGCAGGCAATGTGAGTTTTCCTGGTACGAACCCCAGTTTTCCCCTTTTCCCCTTCCCCTCCTTGGTGTGGGTGTGTGTGTGTGTGTGTGTGGGGAATCTCCGTTTTCGGCTTCCCCTGCATGCTGGGGCCTTGTGCAGCGACCACCAGAGCCCAACATCACCCCCTGCTGACCGTGGTTAGGATTGCGCCAAAAGGCAGAAAGTACTGAACTGTTTCCTTTTGAAGGGGATTTTTGTTTTAGGTGCAGGATTATTTTTTAGTTGGTTTTTTTGTGTTCTTTTGTTGTTCTGCCAATACACATATATCCTTTAATAAAGAGCTGTTATTTTTCCTTTCTCCATACTTCCTCAGTTGGAGCCTCTTACTTTCCGATTTACAATTGCTCAGAGAGAGGAGCTGGGTCTGCCTCATAACTCATCCTCCTTAGCAAAACACTTCAGTCTCATTAAACTGAGACACTGTTATATTCTAATTATTTAGGGGGGAAAAAAAAAGAAATAGCTAGGATTGATGCCCCAGTCTGATCAATACCTTGGAGAAAGAGTCAACCACAGAGCAGCCCTCCTGTTATTTGCTTTCCATGTTGTGGAAACCTTAGCATTCAGGCTGTATGTGAAACATGGATCACTCAAGTAAAAAATCACTACAAAATAAGGAGAAGAAAACGGTCGATTTCAGCAGGTCAGTAAAAGTTGCATTGTTACCATTTAATTTTCTGCCTGATTCTGAACAAATAACATTTGCCTTGATTGATATGGAGATCCCCTTTCCCAGAGAAAACATTTTACATTTCAGTGTTTCTGGGATTAAAGCTTGAAAAATATTTTGCATATTCTGAAGATCTTTGATTTTTCCAACTCTGTTTGCTGAATTAGTGTAATATATTATTTCTTCTCACAACTCTGTCTTGATCTTTGAACATTTACGGTACTCCAACTAAATATTTATCTTAGAACTAACAACATGATCAGAATAAATAACCAGCATTGTCATTTTTGCATATAAAAACATTTCTTTCTGAAAAGTCAGTGAAATCCACCTCCCTGGAATGAATGCCAATTTCATTTGGCTGTGACTGTGATTTTTCAATTTTTACTGCCTATTTGACATATATATAGCATCCTATTGTTAGCATGGAGTCTCCTCATAGGGAAGATGGGTTATTTCTTTTCCTTGGCATACAAAGTAACATATCTAGAAATTCAGAAGACCTCAAAGAACTGTCACATGTAACTATGCTGGACAACAGCGGCAGCAAATGTAAACTTATTAGGATTTTTTTTTAAATTATGGCACAGTGATGACTGAAATTTTCTCACCTGTCTGTGTGTTGTTTAATTTTCAAAAGATATCAGCTGCCTTTTAATTTGGCTACTTTTTATACTATTTTTCTGTACAAGGTTGAGCAGAAACTTGATAAGCTTTATCATATAAATGAAAAATTCAAAAATATTTATGCTGGAGCAGAAACAATGTTTTGATGATTTTTCATTTAATCTCAGACATAAAAAATTGTATCCAAGAAATAGGTCTATTTCCCCCCCACATACACACTATCATTAATGGTAATTATCTTGATTAATGGAGGGTAAGAAAGAGTAGTAAGAACTGAAATGAAAATTTCAATTGAAGAAGCCTCAGGCTCTCACAGAAGAAGGGGAGAACTTAATTAGCTAGGAGAGAAACAGATTTATTGTGAAACAAAAAGAATCAATTTAATAATATGATTATTTTTCTCTTAGTTAGAAATTCACAAATTAAAAAAAAATTCTAAATAATATTAATTCTCAGATTCTCAAATTATACAAGTTTGAATTTCCCCAAGTTGCCCTTTCATCTTAATGCCTTTATATACATCTTGTTGATCTGAAGCAAAGAAATATAGGAAAATACACTAATTAGTTTTTTTTTCCTGACTTTTAACAAACAGATAGAAGCAAAAGTAGTTAAGAATATTGTTTTTGTTTCAAATGCAACCATGAAATGTAACATTATTGGAATTTTGTACAAGGCAACAATTTAAGTAAGCTGACTCAGTAAGGTACTTGAGAAACACTACTTTAAAGCATTGACTGTTGGAAGATGAAAACAGAAGATCAGCAAAAGGACACAATAAATGAAAACTAAATTATATATTTAGTGCCAAGAGTAGTGAAAGCTACGCTGTTGCCTCCAGGCAGTTTTTGTTTTAACTTCCAGATGTTGACAAGAGCTGTGCTCTTCGTTGCTCTCTAGTAGTCTAAACAAATGGAAAAATATTAAAATTTATTTTTCTTTTATTCCTTTCTCAGTGTTTCATAGTAGGGCCACTTACCACATCCAGAGTAAAAGGAGCTCAGGATATACCTGGCAAAATTTTAAGAAGTTCTTGTCCTCCCAGCTCATTCATTGAATGCACAGGTCTCATGCAATATTGTGACAGAGGAAGAAAATGCATGGGAGGAAGTTCTCATACCACTAAGTGCTTTTAGGACACAAAAAAATCTACTTCTGATAACTTTTCTAACGCAGATGGCAAACTTGCAGGGCTCTGGATGCTCTGGATTCCGGTTATGCATAGAAAACATGGGGTTTGGATGAGCAGCCCCTCAGTTGTCTCTGGGCTGCACTGCTGTCCTGGTTCCAACTAGGACAGGGTTAATTTTTGCAATAGCCAGGAGGGAGCATGGTTAGAACCTGGAGGTTATTCTGTACCACCTCACTTTACTTTTTGGGGAGGGGGGAAGGGGTCCCTTCCGGGTTGCTTGGGTTGTATAGTAGTGAGCATATGAATTGCTCACCTCTCTTGTACACTTCTGTTAATAATATTGATGTTATTACTGTTAGTTTCTTATCTAATTGCTGTTTCCAGTAAATCATTCTTATCTCAACCTGAGATCTTTACCTCTTTTGCCTCCCGTTCTCCTCTCCAGCCCACTGTAGAGGAAGGAGAGGGGAGAATGAGTGAGGGGTACATGGTTTGGAGTGGTTTCGGTGGGAACATGAAACTGGAAAATATCATTCCTAAACCATGACAACTGCTCAACACTGGTATATACTTGCTGGTCTGCTGATGTATGTCAGCCTGGGGTTCATTTTCGTTAATTTCCTTTACCTATTATACAAAAATTTGAGATAATTCATCTTTGTGATAAACCAGAGTTTGAGGGGCAGTGTAACAAAATAAGACAACCTGAGAGCAATGCCAAAACATGAGTAGAAATTTCTGTAACACTGCCACACAACAGGCTGCACAAAAGAAGGTACAGATTCACTTCTTGTAACTGGTTTGTTATGAGAAAAACACAACCAGTTAAATAAAAGAATTGAGTAGTTATACCTTGAATTCACCCCGTAGGCTTGATCACTATTTTTTTTTCTAGTGTTCTCGCATGTATAGAAAAGAAAATAAATTATTCCACTTCCAGGTGTTTTATGAACCTAAGATGTTAATGTTGAGGTTTCTTTTGGCTTCAGATCAGATTGCACACATGCACACACGTGTAGACATTATGCTAAATTAAGTTTGAAGGTGATTTTTTAGTCTTCAGAATCTTCAGACTACCACTGAACTTACTGTTATAGTAGGTCTTACTCGGTGTGCTACACTTATTAGAGGATGTCAGGGAACAAATGTAAGGACTAGATCCTTGTTACACATGTCTCTTGCTCCCTGGCTCTGCTTTGTAATGTTCCGGGCAGAAAATCCTGGAAGAAGTTTTGGAGATACAGTTTACTGCATCAAGCTCTTACCCAGAGAATAATGGATGTGGCTCCACTCTTCACTGCTATCGTAGCAGCCCACGCACCTCCAAGCACTGGCAGGTGCTTTTAGCTGCAGTACATGCAGTGCACAGCCTGCTATAAAACTTCTACCAGTGAGACACTAGGCAGTCTTTGATGCTCTGAAATACTTTGAACTGAAGAGAAAAAAAGAAATGAGAAAGTAAAAGCAAAAGGATGGTACTGAGAAATAACATACTGAAAGAGATTATAAGATACATTTTCAAGGAACTTCTAGTGCATTCTAAATATATGTTTTAGGTTTGAGGTGGGTGTATTAGAGTTTTCTTGCTTTCTGTTTAGTAAGTTTAACTGAGGCTGCTCCACTCCTAGTACTTCTAGCAGGGACACAACTACATTTTTTCCATAATAAAATGTTGCTATTTTATCCAAAACACAGATGTATTTATCTAAAATGAACATGAACAATTAAGTAACAGAACTGTTAAGCAGTGGTTGAAATATCAACATTTCTTTTAACTCAAATGGCAGCTGCCTCCCACCAGCTTTATTTTAAATGTTAACCAGCAGCTACTACAGCCTTTAAGTGCCAGGTTTCTTTGCTTGCACACACTAATGGTCAGGGTCCATTTCAAGGTGCCTGATTCTACTTTCTGCTTTTGGTTGGGCAGGCACTGCATTTTTAGTAATCTGGTCTTCACTGTTGTAAAGTCCTGGCAAGAAAGAAGTCTGTATCCAAGTCAAACCAAATGCAGTTAACTCAAGAGGGAGACAGCTGTCTTTGTAAGCTGCACTGACAAGAATTTAGGCAGTGAAGTCAGTACTGTGACTAACATAGAAATTTTCATACAAAAGTATGTTTTCTAATCTAATCCTAAATCTAAAATATGCTCTATTTCATTCAAGAATGAGTTTCAGATAAGTGAGATTAAAACAATCTCTTCAAAGTACTGGTTTCAGGAACAAAAGAAAACAAAAGGAGGTTAAAACAACAAGAGGAGCCCATGCAGTTAGAATGTTTTTAATAATCCCAAATGCCAAGGAAAAACAGCTCCAAGCAACAGAAAATAAATCTCAGCTTAATCTCTCTTTGGAAAGGGTGAGGTTGCACAGTTCAGGGCTCACAGCCACCAGGCTGGGCACAAGAAATCCTGAGAAGTCACCATGGTCTCAAATGTTTAATTTTTTACCCATCAAAAGATAAAACGAGTAGTCCATTTGTTCATAAGTTACCAGGTGACAGCAATTACAGCAAATCCAACTTAGTTTTAACATCGAAGACATTTTTCATGCACTGAAGAGAATGTGTGTGCTGGTCATATGCTCAGCAATGTGCAAAGACCAAAGAAAGACAATGCCTCAGTCAGGAAATTACTGTCTTCAAACACAGCTGGGATAGGAGATGCATAGGGTTACTGGCTTAGGAAAATGCTTCAAAAACACATCTATGTCTGTCTTCTTACTTTTGTGAGGCTCTCAAAACCACATTGCGGGTGTTATTTTTCATCATTGTGTGAAAACTCAAATGTAAGATTTTATAAGACTATCAGCAGCCATCACAGAAATATGCTTATTATTGTTTGTCCAGAGTTAATTTCATCTGGGAAGGTTTGCTGGAAGTAGAGTCAAAGATGTCGTAATGGATTCTTTGTGGAAATAAAATGCTGTTTTTCTTCAAACTCTTTCTTTGGGGAGCTGGCATGCTTCTGCAAAGCTTACCAGCTTCAATCCATCTACTATGGAGGGTTATTCAGTCAAAAACTCTGGGTGATATATACAAAATGAATCTTATGAAATCCCAAAGTTATCTGACTTTGCTACTGCAAATGCTTTGGGGTACCATCCTTCCTTTTGAATATATTCAGTCTTCAAAAAGTGGTAGAAAAATATGCAGTGCAATAGCCAGAAATTAAATAGGTGTGACAGGAGCATTTTCATTATGTTTCTAATTAGAGAAGCTGTTATTATCTCCTGTTGAGGTCCATTGGCATTTTGATTGATTTTTGTCTGGGCCCAGATCCTCACCCCTTCAAAAGCAATGAGTTTTTTCTGTATCACAGAAAACACTGCAGCATAAAATCTTTTGCCTTTCATTATCCTTTAGCATTACTTATGCCTGTCAGGTTTCTAAATATAATGACCAGTTTTTTGGGAACAAAGACACCAAAGAAGTTTATTGTTATCTGTCTAATGCAGGGCTTACTCCTAAAAGTAGATTTTTTGAGAAGTAAGAACCTGGTGGGGATGCTAATTTTAATACCCTTTTATCTTTTTAATTTTAAGAGAAATTTACATAATTAAACTCTGAAAACTGAGAGTCCTTTTTGCTGTGTGTCATAAAAGATATCTATTACAAAAGCTTAATTTTTGGCATGTTTTAAAGATTTCAAAAGATACAATAGCATAAAGTGTACCAGATTTTGAAAATCCATATTATAAAAGCTGCCAAGGTCATAATTAATAAAAGTCTTATTGTTGAATCTGTTAAGGAATGTAGTTTAGAAAAGTTCACCTAAAATGTTGTATAAAAAAGGTAGCTATATAGTTTTCTTTTCATTAAAAAGAAAAGAAAGAAAAAGTGAAGATTTGGGTTCTTAGGCCAAATATGAAACTTTGTAAAGTGAATAAGAACTGTGGTGACCTTTGGATTGAATCTCTAGAGAAAAATTTTGCTTCAATGACTGTGTAAAAACGTCTTTTTCATGTGACTTCCCTCTCTGTGTAGTCACACACTGCTGACTGCAACAAAGGAAATAAGTTCCTTGTTTTCCTTAAGGCTGAGTTACACTACATGTTTATGAGCATATTCATGTGTTTACTGAGAGAATAAGAGTTTCCAAAGTTCTAATACTGATAAATCAAAAAGAGGGAGTTTAAAATATTGATACAGAATTTAAGCGAATTCAGATGACATGGGATTAATGGAAGAAGACAGAGAGAAACAGCTCTACTGCCTTTTCCTTGTAGCAATTTTTTAGAAATGAACTTTATATAAAACTGTATTTCACTTTGATGAAAAGGGGACATAGTTTTTAACATTTCATTTTCTAAGCCAGAGGGTTAGTGGAAAATTTATGTTGCACTACTGGAAAAATAAAGTATATTGTTACATAGATAGATATTTCTTATCCTTCACAGTCTGTATCCCTACAGAAGAATAAAGCTGAGAAGTCCTCTGTGTTAAATGTGCTCTGGCAACACTGAGTGACACCTAAAGATTCTACCATTCTATTTCAAAGACACAGAAAAGGATGTTTGGATATGTCAGAGATTGAAAGAAACTCTTTTATTGCAAGTGCAGTGTCTATCTGAGACACTCTGGCATCCAGTCTCTAAAGGAGGTGAGATTTAATAGGATTTGTGTATCTACAGAAAAACCTATGTCCAGCCTGAGTTATCCAGGTCTCACTACGTTGTTCAAACAAGTTATTTTTTTGCCTCAATAAAAAACCCAGATCTTCTCCTTCATTAAAAAGAAAAATAAAAATTAAAGTTTGACATGCTCTTAGCAAGTCAGACTATGACAAGGATTGTTGGGTTTTCTTTCCTCATTTGTACTGTGTTCTTTCTTCCCTGGTACTTTCTCTGTGGCAAAACTGGATGATAAACCTACAGATGTCACCAAAAAAGTGTCCGATTAGTATTTTTTGACATTACAATTTTAGTTGGAACCACCTGAATCTGAAGGACATACTGTATCACAGTCTGAGGTAGCATGTTTCAATGATAAAAAAGGATAAGGGCTGTACCCAGAGATAAGAATGCTACAAGAAATGATGGGCATATTAGATGAGTTAGGGTAAAGCAGGTCATCTTTCAGACTCCCACTTCACTTTATTATCTATGTTTTCTGTAGAAGAATGTACTGACTCTATAATTTAAGAATAACACTACCCATTCCTTACAGTGACCTGTCCAGGGAATTATTTCTGCACTGTACATCCTGGTTCTTGACAGCTGTGGCACCATGAGCTAAGGAAGCATCATCCTCCTGCTGCACTCCTCTAGAAAGGCAAAGCACTGTAGTAACAGGAACTTTAATCAAACACTTAAATAATTATAGAGAATATTGAGGTTTTTATTGTTTGCCTATTTAAAATATTCTTTTAAATGAAGATGAGAAAATACTTGAAATATGTAATAAGACATGAATAAAATGGAAGGTCTTCTTGGTTGTAGGAACACATTGTAAGAACTAAAAATTATCTGAGAGGTTTGCATGTCTGAGCAACTTCTTCTAGCCAGTGAAAGTATTTACAAATTGATTTTCATTCTCTCCCTGCAGCTCCTGGATATACTTGTAAGATTATTTTTGAATGTGTAATACTTAGCTCTTGTCTTTGCTATCCCTCCTCTTTTTCATGTAGCTCTAAATTCTACCTTCTTCCTTTTACATTCTGAAATTTGACGTGTTGTTTGCAGCTTCTTATCATTGTTTATTTTGATTTCCCCCCTACTTTTGGAAAGAGTCTTTTTTCCTTATACTCTTTATTTATTTGTCTGGATTGTTCAGCAGTGGATAATTTTATTATAAGAACAAGCAGTAAGGATGGCGGTTTCCTCCAAGAGTGTGTTATAAAAGCAAAGACTGGTTTATACTCGAATATGATTACAATTTTTACTTTAACAAGTTCTGTCAGTAGACATGAACAAACAAAATTAAAATTCTATGATGCTAAAAATCTTTGCAAGTAGAGCACATGTATAATTTTATTGTGAATTGCAGCACTTTGACATTGCTCGTTTCACATCCTCTATACTTAAGTTCAAAACACTGTTCTCAGATTATTTTGTTGCAGTTTCCTATAGGCAGAAAAATGTAGACATTTGGTTTTCAAATAAAAACTTCTTTGATTAGATTTTAATAGAAAATAGGGAAAACATCACAAGTAGAATATATAGTTTTTTTCATATAACCTATCCCTGCTCTAAAAAGGGGAAATTCATATATTACAGAAAAAGTAGTTAGCACTGAGACAAAAATAACTAATTAAGACATACAATAGAGCTCGCAAAATAATTTTTAAAGAATGACAACTATGCGTGATATAAAAAAGCCATGAGAGGTACTTCCATTTCATGTATTCCAGGGCACATATTTTTTTTTAATTTTTTTTGTAATTGCCTTTATTTAAGCCATGATAAATATATTTCACGATGCAAACCAACTTTGTATAAGCACTATTACTTTGTAATAGGAGGTTTCATTTTTTATGATGCTGAGAAAGTGATTTCTGAGATCATGTAACTGCTTCTACTAACATTCCCCAAATTTATATCATGTTTGTATATGAAGACAAATAAACTGCCCTGAGGTATCACGCAGAGTGCAGTAGTTTTTGAATTGGTGTGGAATTTTTTGAGAGTTTCTACTAGGATATGCCCCACGATGGTATCATGTAAAGAGACTGTAAAGCATTTAAGAAGCTATGTATTCTTCCCTCATGTCTTTTGATGTATTTCTACACAAACTGAAAATTGGTGATAGAATTTTAGTAGAATTCTAACAAACCAGACTGAGAGAAAACTTGCATGCCTGACTCTCCTATGCTATAAACCAATTTTTTGTTAATACAGGATGATTTAAATCATGCAGTTGGCCTCAATATAAGACAGGGATAAACAAAACAAATCTGTGAGTTGCTGGCCATATGCTTTTTATTGTTCTGCAACATAAAACAATCACATCTAGGACTAAAAATGCAATTCTTGCTTTAAAACAATTTTAATGTTAATTCTTTGGGTTTATTTTAATGGAGCTGTAACTGCACACAGTGTTGTTCATAGCGAAGGCCTGGAAGCTATCTGAATGATCACACAATCAGGCTCATGTCACTGTTGCCTTTGGGAGAGGATTTTAAGTGCCCTGCCTGAAACAGCAAATAGGAGGCCAATCCAAGTATAACTATATGGTCAAAAAAACTACGTTTAGTTTGGATTGTATTTGACCAGCTGCAGTTGTATTTCATATGAAACCAAGAAACGCTAAAGTTCCATGCTGTTTTCACAAAATGCCATGTATGTCACACAGCACTTTGCAAATGTTTCACTTATTCCACGAGTGATATTTGAAAAACAGCTGTCATTAAGGGAGCTGTTTATTTCAACGGCACAGCTGTGTTTAAACATAAAAGGGATAGTATTTCTATAGATTTTGAGAATATAACAATTAAAACTAACTCCCTTCAGATTTCTGTGAAGTCAAACCAGATAAAATTAACTACTTATGAAAACAATCTCGTGTTCTAAAATCAATTGAAAATGTTGATTATGAACATTATGATTTAATTATCATAAGAATTAATAAAAGAATACAATAATCCTATCATAAGAAACTATTCTGGTTTGAAGATATCTGAAGATAAAGCCCTTTTTTTCTCCAAAGTCATAGATATACTAATTTATTTTATTTACTGTTAGGCACAACAATGCATGTAGATATTATATTCATGTATTCTACCCTGAATCTGCACTGGCAGCAACAAAAATATTGTAGGAAACTGTTGCACAGTATAAATATAAAAACTCTGCTGTGGTGGGAAGGAATGTTATAAAAACATTAATAAATAAACTTAAACATAAATATAAACTTAAACATACAGACAAACACAATCATAAAAATATATGACATTGTAATTTAGATATATTTATATTATTTTAATGTATGTATTGTAAATGTATTTATACTATACAGCACATAAATGATTTGAAATAAGCCTTCATTGTTCTGAAATATATAGGTATAAATTACATTGCAGCTCAAAACTTGTGAGTACCTGAGAGCTATATTTGAAATCTGGATATTCATAGGCTTACTGACAACCCAATTAAATTTTGTTGTTCTGTGTGAAAATTTATTTGTGAGGGTTCAGAGGACTCAACATAGGAATTAATAAGGTATGTTATTAAAATGCTCTTCCCTATTTTCCAGTACTCCTTGTGAAACTTTATGTATAATATTCTGATAGGTCTGAGTTCTGTAGCAGATAAAGTTAGTGGATGGTTCTGCAAAATGAGAAATTCAGAAAAGTATTTAAATGCTTGCTTCAGCTCTAGTTATGGAACCAATCTTAGGACACACCAGAAACTTCTTAATGGAAGATAAGGTTGAAGAAAAGAGATAGGATGAACACTAATATCATCCAAAAAGTAAGAAAGATGAGAAATGGAGGAAATATGTTATTGATTATGAATTTACAGATGGATGTGAGTTGTGAAGCATGAATTCAAATCTCTTTGGAAGTGAGATTTTAGTTTCATTTTTCTCTAAGTCTAATAATAACAACAAAGCCATGCATAACTTCCCAGAAAAATATCCTAACTCTGAGGCAATAAGGAAGGTCTGTCAGAGAGAAATTTGCCTTCCACCAAACAGCTAAGTAAATAAAAGAGGAAGAGAAGCATTAGAAGTACTTTCCTCCTACATACTCCTACATCATATGAAAAGCTACTATTTACTTATTCTGCATCATATTATGACCATTGTCATGCAGAATGGGTTTCCCACAACAATCAGTTAGTCCTTATAATGCTTGTGTGAGATTTTGTTGCAAAGTTCACATGCTCCTATGAACAGGCACTACACTAAGAGGTTCTTAGTACGAAAAAAGAAAGCTTTTATCTTTCAACATGGTTGGTTAGCGTTGTTATGTAGCAATGTTTCTTGATGAGATAGCAGTGCAATTCCTATAACGTAGATAACAAAATTTTCGCCCTGCAAAATTCTCCAGTTGTCCAGCTACTAGTGATTCGTGGTCTGTTCTCAACTAACTCAAGGAGAAACAATTTTTCCTCTCTACATGTTAGGATAGGGAAAATACTCTAAATCAGGTCTTTAACATCTAATCAGGTTTTCTCTTACAGTGTCTTATAAGATTTTATATATGAAAAAGGTAGGAATACAGAGTGAGTGCAAAACTCAGAAGCGGGAAATGCTGCAATCCCAATGATGAACAGGAACAAGTGGGCACTTACAAACAGAAGGAATTACTATGTAGTCTTCTGCATTGAAGCGGGAGCAATCAGCTGCACAAAGACACAGTGGTGAACAACTGTTTTGTGGAAGAGGGGTGGGAGATTCTAGTATCTTGCAAGCTGAATGTGCATCAGCGTAATCATGTCCCTCCACGATCATACCACCAAACAGAAGTGGCAGAGCTTTAGGCCATCCAATGGACTCCTGCTCTAAAACAGAGCACACCAAGAAGATGGAGTATTGTATCCAGCTGTGAGTACCACCAAAGCTATTTCAAAATGGCAGCAAAAAAGAATAATTACAGGTCCATAAGAAGATTACACAAAAGAAGTTCAAAACACAATTGAGATTTTAGTTTAGAGCTGAAAAACTGAAGAATGTTCCATGTTTGTTAAAAAGTCTCCCCCATGTCGGAAGGGAAAAGGGAAGAAACAATGGAGTTACATTTAGAGAACAGATAGTTAGGTTAGACACTATGAAAAATGTTATAATGCTGATATTTTTTAGTACCAGTGCTGACTGCATAGACTGTGAGGCAAGCAGTTTCCAGTAACAAGTTAGACAAAAAGACCTGAAATTACTTGAATATAACTTAATGTTATGCTGTAATAATATAGTTCAATAGTAATTTCAAATTTCCTACTTTGACACACAGACACACATATATATATATATAAATGAGGTGGATATACTTAATAATTTACAAACAAAAGTAGTTTTCAACAGTGCAGATTATTTTTAGGAGCCAGTTTTCCTTCTCCAACCAGAAATGAATTTAGGCTCCACAGCCTAAAATTGCAGACAACATGGTGCAATTAGTTAAACTAAAATTAGTAAGGTGATTTTGAAACAAAAGACAAAGCCCTCCTTCCCCCTGCCAGCTATGAACAGTTTTTGAGCAATTGCTACGTGGCTCAGCTGCTTGACAATGCAGACTGGGCAGGCTAATATGTTTTAATTGAGAAACTTTTGAGTCTGTTGCCTTGTTTGGAGAATTTGTACACAAGGACCTCATTAATCTGAGTTTGTTTGAACCAAGCTCGTCATACCCTTCTAGAAACATGACCTCTCTCTAGCAATCTCTGGGAACATACTGACCAGCATTTGCTGTAATGAGAAATCATGAAAACCCTTATTTGAGCATCACTGGAGCAAAGACGTATGCTGTACAGTGCATCATGTACAGGCACGTGAAGAATGCACAGCTGAAGAAAACCTATCTGTGCACTGAACTGTTGATGCAGGTGCACAAGTAGAGGGGACTATTCCCAAAGGATGCCAGCCTCCTCCCACTGCCCATGTTTCGTCTAATCAGCTCTGGCTAATTTGAGCCTCTCCATAATCTCATGAGTTTTGCTGGCTGATGGCAAACCTCTTAACCAGATTTTGAGCCTGTTAGGACTTAAAGCTTATATTATTTAACTGAATGCTATACAAAATATAAATGTTTGACTTTTCCAGGATAGTATATCAAAAGCAAAAATTTCCTTTTTGCTTCTAATTTGCGCAGTGCTGATCTCAGACACAGCAAAATTTTTGGCCAGAAAAGCTCTACCTACAAATCTAGTAAGGCAGTACAGCTTCATAGCAATTGAGAAACTTATTCATAAAGAAGAATAACCAGATTCAGCAAACTCCTATCCCAGAAAAATGAGATGTTAAAGCACCTTAGTGTTCAGTCACTCCAATATTCATTTCCCTTCTAAACTGCACTTTCACAACAGGGCTTTCAGGAGATTTCTCCCCTCACAGATTAAAGATCCTCAATGTTGATTTTCATGATGCCCTCTCAAAACCAGAGCAAAGTTTTGCTTTTTTTGTCTTGCTGGGTTTTTTTATCATTATATTTTCCAAAGAGATAGAAAAAGGACATTTAAATCAAAAGATGATGCTAGCAACACAACAACGGGAAGAAACTGGCTGTGACTGAATTTAGGCTACAGATTGGAAAATACTTTCCAATCACCATGCAGTGAGATTCTAAAACACTTTCCCAGTGGGAGAAAACACATTTCCTCCTTATTCTTAAAAACAATTTCAGTAAGTTGCTGAATCTTATTGTATCAGACAATTTCACTGTCAATAGGATTTTTTGGTGTAATTTTTCTTACTCTGATTTTTCAAAAATGTGTACTCAGGAGGGATCAGGAACAGGATTAAGCAAGTTGTGGGATACATAGGAGTCTGCACGCAGAAATGTCACTTTATACGCCCTCTGTCATCATTGTTCCTCCAATTCTTGCTGCTCTGTGGTTTTTAGGATACCAGTCAAAGGGAAATCTTTTGCACAGAACTTCTGTGTGTGCCACAGAGGAAGTGAGGGGCTCTGCTAAATAATTAATGCTAAGTAAGAACATAATTACGGAATATGTAACATTCAGATTTTTGAAACAAATTTATTTCAAAATCCAACATGGCCTTCACTCTTAGTTTATTATCAGCATCAATACTATACCATTCTTCATAAGCCATTAACATGAATTTTATAATTTTTGGTCTGAACTACCTGGATTTCAGATTTTTAAAAAAATATGTTGATACTGCATATTAAAGTGAACACAGATATGCTAAGGCTGGATCACTGGATAAATATGATTATGCTCCAACAAGCCAATGGTTCTTCTCCAAATGTATTTAGAAATGTATTCTCTTAAACTCAATGATGTGATTTAAAAGTAATAATGATACAGAGGAAAACTATAATTAAATTTTTTTCACCAGCTTAATACATTTTCACACTTTCAAACTATATCAGTGCTAATCTTTACAGGAAAAAACTCAGTCAATTTTTATATTATTTTTGAGTACAATAATATTGTACATATGAGTGATTTAAAGCAGCCATTTACTTAATTTGTACTACTGTTTAAATTTCTTTGATGCCTTATTTCATTGTATTATGAAGATGTAGGTTTCCATGCTGAGCAAAATTTATGCATTTGAAGGCAAATATATATCTTAGGAAAAGAGAAATAAACTCTGGTTTTGATTCTTGTGGTTCTTCAAGTAGTGAATTCTTGGCAGAGCTGGGTAATGTAACACAGATACTTAAAAACTAATTTAATTTTCAGAACCAAAACTAAGAATTTCAGTATACAGTCAAAATTTTCCTTTAATTGAAAATGCAAGAAAAATAGCACTGGTAGAATAAGATAAATAAAGATCCCATGCTTCCTACTTAAAAAAAAATCAGTAAATACAGAGTCTTATAAAAATATCAGAAAGTAACCCACAATATTAATTGGGAAACAACTAAGTCTTAGCAAATATTCATTCAGAGGTAAATTACAGGTCTACTAGTGTGCTGACACCCTAAATCACTGGGTCATGCTATGCTGGTATAGCATGGTGATGAGAAAGAGGCAAGCAATTACAATTCATTTTACTTTAAAGCAAGTGATTCAGAGGGCATTCATACTAATTCTGTAGGTTGCTGCATTTGAAATATTTAGTTTCTCAGTGAGGAGGAAAGGCATATGGACACTGCCTGAAATTGATGTTACTGAATAAAAATCTAGTTTTCTCTGAACCTCTTAGTCAGAGGTGGGAAGATGAATTACGAAGAAAATTAAGTAGTTCAATCATCAGATGAAGAAACAGAACAAGTAAATGAAACACATTGCCTTACACACTCTGAAACTTTGACAGAGTTGAATAATGGAATGAGTGACCAGCTGTGAAAATTTCCACTTCTCAGAAACATCAGTGGTACCCTAACAGAACCACACAGCATTTTAAGGATCAGATCTGTCTTCAAAAATAAAAATAAGAACATTACTTACTAGCATCTCTTTACCCTGTGAACATTTACACATTCATCTATAACATATTTTTTGACTGTTTTTCCCGCTGACAATAACCACTAGCAAGATCTTGAAAATATAAATTGGGCGGAAACTGTATTCACCAACAGAACACACTGCAGATATATTTTATAAAATATATCCCATTTATTTTATGTTCTGACTCTGTTTCTTATCTATTTCCCATCAGTGCATGAATCCCATGAGATAGCGTGTAGATGGTGTACAAAGTAAGTCAATGATATATGAAAAAGTAAAAAAAGACAAGGCTAAAATTTGAAAAACTATCAAAGGATGTTGCAGATACAGGTGAAGTCACGCTCTGTAATAGATATCACACTGTTGATAATTTGTGACCTAAACATATTTTTTGCAGAAAGTTTTGTTTGAAGGAAGATAAGGGCAGGTAGAAGGGCTTTCTAAAAATGTCACAGAGTTGTTTTGTTGGAGGGTTTGGGGTTTTTTTTTTTAAGGAAATCCAAAAGCCAGTGTAGTTCAGATACTGTTACATCGTGCATCCATCTTGCCTCACATTTTGATGTTTCCTCTAGCATTTCCTCTCGCAAACAGCCATGCCATTTTTCTCTTGGAACTCTGATTGTCTTCTCATTTTTCTAGTAAGCATTAGTTCATCAGATCTATTTGTCATCCTGTTTCTTTTCAAAAATAAAAAGGTCTTCTGTTCTTTATAATTTCAGAGAGGAAAAAAAGCACTTTAAAAAACACTCAGATATTTGTACATTTGTGTCAGTTCCTGTTGCTTCACAGTTTCAAACTCTCAAGATCTTTGTTCTACAGTCATCCCCTGCAAATCCTTTATGTTATTTAACATTTTGTTAATCATGCTAACATATTTACCAGAAATTATATTATTCAGGCATTTCAGAAGACCCACTGTGGTCCCTTCCAACCTTACCCATTCTGCGATTCTGTATTTCCTAGAAATGTGCAGAGCACTGCATTTAGAACTCAAAGTTATAACCATCAAATCAACTAGAGGTGCAAAGCTGCCATGAATGAAAGTATCCTTTGCATACTTTTCTGCAGAAGTGGGATGGCCCTATTTGACTAAAGAGAAGGCACAGAGGTTTTGTTTCTGTTGCCCTGTTCCAAGGCAATCCAACAACGTTTACTCTGGGCATACCATCCCCAGTTCATCAGAACTGTTAGAAGGAAGAATTCTGATTTAAAAGCTCAGCTAGTCAGAATTCACAAAATAAAAAGGCCTTAAATGGCCAGAAACTTTACTAGCAGTCCTAAAATATACCAACAGCACTGTAAATAAACACCACAGGCTATCCCCTTACGAAATTCTAATGGGTAGACACATAAAGTTACTGAATACTCCACCTAAGCCTCTGTGTCAATACAATTTACAGATAACAGATGACGGCACATTAAACTATTGCCAGGGTCTAATAAAATGTGTGAAGGCTATTCACTCACAAACCAAAAATCCACCTCCAGAACACATCTCAGAACCGTGCTGCTCTTGGGAACCTATAGACTAGTCTGCATGAAGATGCATCAACCAGGTGGGAAAAAAAAGAAAAAAAGAAGGAAAAAAAAAGTGCACTCTAGCCTAGATGGAAAGGACCAAAAGACCTTATAAAATCACTCTAACCAGTCACACAGCTCTTAAATGTAAAGGTCTTTCAACTTGAATACCTGCTTGTCATTGTAATATTTGATGGTTCCATTAAATTTCAACTCCCTGCTGTTTTCCCTTTCTAAAAACTATAATTCAGAAAATAAATCAGCCACGTTTTGAAAGCCAAAATTTGAGCCTGGTAGAAGGAAGGTTAAGCACGTATCAGTAAATAGAACAGAAAAGTTGCCATTACAAAGTTACTACATCCTCCAGAAAAGAAACTAGCTCCAAGTTTTCAAGATTATATGAAAATGCATCCATCCCTGGAGGCTTTTAAGATGAGACTGGATGTGACACTTAGTGCCGTGGTCTGGTAACCACGGTGGTAGTGGATCAAGGGTTGGACTTGATGATCTCGGCTGATTCTATGATTCTATGATTTTTAGCTAAGAATAACATTGCTGTAATTGCTTCTATGATTGCTTGGGCACCCTAAGTGTATTAAATGATAGAACACATTGTGTTTCCATTAAAATATAATAGATGTAAAGCTTCATTTTATTCAACCCTTATTAAATTAGTTACGTTGTGTATAGTTTTCAAATTGGTGCATAATTAACTTACTGTCTCGCCATTACAAACTGTGTAGTTGCATACAGTTTCTTTTCCTAGGCTTCCCTTGCAGACAATTTTCAAGCAGATTTCTCTTATGTTACCAAGATGACAGATTACAGAACAGGATTTCTTTTCTGAAAATATGTTTCTGATGTTTTGATTTCTCTTGCTTTAGCCTACCTTGCTTTCTGCTTTTGCAGTTTTTTTACTATATGATATTATTTTATTCCCTGACACAACTGCAATGGGGCATGGCATAACCATTCTGCTTTTACCTAAGTCAAGAGAACTGAATAGACTCTAGTTCAGAAATTAATTTATTTGTTTACACTGGAAAGGTTTATTATTTATTGAAAAATAAAAATGTAATACCAAGACACAAAATGAAGAGATTTAACCCTAGCTAGAGAAATTAAAACCTTTTTTTGCCCTAAAATGAAAAGGTGAATTCAAGCAACAATAAAATAATTTCTATTTAAGCTATGCTGTTGTTTAATGAGTTATCAAAAAAATGAAAACTTTTCACCTGAATTTTCTGAGGAAGTTGTTATCCTTATCCTTATCTAAGGAATATTTTTCTATTATGAAAACACTGAAATGTTAGCAAGTGTTATAAAGTGTTTTGCAACCATGGCTATTTATTTGCAAGTAGTTATTTTAACAGTTTAATACCTTAAATTT
The DNA here is from genome assembly GCF_001715985.3 of Manacus vitellinus. Taxonomy (NCBI): domain Eukaryota; kingdom Metazoa; phylum Chordata; class Aves; order Passeriformes; family Pipridae; genus Manacus; species Manacus vitellinus. The sequence goes on along the minus strand of NW_021939256.1, from coordinate 1,756,373 downwards.
TAAAGTACTACATAAATCGTTAGCTGTCTGACTGTTAAAAAGACTTCATAATTGCTCAATAATCTCATTTGTCATAGCTACTCTTTGTAATTTTGCAAATTTCAAGTAATTTGAAGTCTTGTTATCATTTGCATTTAAGTTTTCAGTAATTGCTGTTACTGCACAGTACTTCTACTTAGGACACACTACATTCTGTTACTCCCATTAATTCCCCATTAATTTTAATGAATATAAAGCATGATCAAAAAAAAGTCTTCCAAATGATGACTTATGTGGCTTCAGTCCACCAGGGCCATAGGTTTGTACAGTGATAAGCTTCTGTGAGTCTGAGTTTTCAAGAAAACTAAGGGAAAGTTTTCTAAGTCTTCCTGTGGGAACTGGTCATACCATTTTTCCTGTGTGTGCTGATACAGCCTGCAAGTGTAGCTTAACAATTAAGGACAAGAAATTAAGTTACAGTGTTCATTACTAATAGGTACCTATAGCCTTTGATAGCTTCACCGAGCATCATGAAAGATGATAGTATTTGGAGTATATTTTACCTAGAGTGAGAAGCTGATGAAGGGGAAAAATTTTGGAAATCTTACACACATCAGTGTCATCATGTATTCTAAATATTTTGTTTGTATCTGAGAAAAACATGCATAGCATATTGCTAATTCTCAGTTTTTCCTCATGGCAATGAGTGTGCTAATACACTTTGTGACACAGGTCCGTCTTGCCATTCATCTAAAAGATCCCTATTTCACTTTGCAGACACAAAATTACATTTAATTATTGAAGAATAGTTTAAATTAACACCATTACTAAAGGGTTTTTTTGGTATAATTTAACAAAACAGTACTTAACAAATTTTCTACAAGAAAAGTATGTGGCAAACAGCTGAAAAACTGGTTTTATGTTATTTTCTGAATAATTAAAAAAGTTTACAAATCCCTTAAATTTCTAAAACACCACACAAAGAAAAACATAAAAGCACCACCAAAGAATGTAGAATTTTTCTTTCTATTGCATCATGCTTCCAAAAGCAAGTGAAAATGAATATACAAAAAGTTTCAGAACATGAAGTCTAACAGTATGCAAACAGTTGTCTGCTGCCATCCAAAATATGCATTGCCTCCTGTTGACTGGCTTAACCAAACCACAGAACACATTACAGCCAGTATTTCCTGTTTGCTTTAAATGTCGTCATACAGAAACAAAAGTAAAAGTTTATTTTGAGAAGACCAAAATATTTCATGTGGCAATCTTCACTTTAAATTATATTTTCTCATGAGATATATTCAAGAAACATAGAGTGATGATTTCCTCTCACAGTAAATATAAACACTATTAAGGTTTCACTTTAGAATAATTTTTTAATAATCGCTTCAGAATGTAAATACTATGACATAAAAATTATCCAGGATTTTTTTAAATTAATCAGAATCCAGAAAAAGCAATAACCCCCTGAAACATACTTCCTGAATAAAAGAAAAAAAAACAACACAAAAAAACTGCCCAAACCCCAATGCCATTACTTATGTAGCTGTTCTTAGGTAAGTCAATAATAAGATAATAATAATAATAAATCATATAATAAATAATCTTTCTATTAATAATAAATCATCCTTCTAAACCTCACTGTTCTCATGTTATGCAATGTCTCCTATGTGTTACTAACTATATATAGAGAAGAATTGTTGTACAGAAGTACATTGTTTTCTTCCTTAATTAAGTGACTTTTGATACAATGATAATTGTATCATCTAAGTCTGACACCTATAGCTATGTAACACTTCTTACATTTCATGTTATCTACGTTCAGGTTATCTAGGGCTTTTCACTGGGGAAATGGAAAAAGAATAAATCCCCAATTCACCATTATATGGATACTCCTTTATTATCCATCCCTAACTTTCTGAAGTTACTTTTCTCTGTGTTAAAAGTATGGTTATTTCTTCTTTAATAGCATTAACTACACAGTTTCTCTTTTATATACACTGAGCTACAATTTTAGAAAAGCAAGGAGTGCCAGAGTTGGGTAGTTACCTAGCATTTTGTCAAGGGATGTCACATGAGACCACATTCTCTAGGAAAGATTAAAGGGAGAGTTACTGAAGGTTAAAATAGCTGTATAAATATACTATTAAAATTATTATTTTTAGGTACAGGATGAATTCTCATAAGGAAAATAAATACTGTCTATTGTCTATATGAAAAAGATAAGCAGTGTACTTTGCACATTCAATGCAAGACAAATTTGTTTGGGATATTACTACACAATAAATTAGTAGAAATAACCTGAAGAAAGTATGGGGGAAATTCGAGTCCTTGACAACAATCACTGCTGAAGGGAAAATTAATTGATCTGTCTTCCTCTGGTATAAAACATGTTAAATGTTCCAAATAATAAGTGCCATAGTGCCTAAAGAAATCATTGCCTACAGAGTTTAAACAATGCTTTTGGATGTGATTTTCTAGGTAAGTTTTGTAACTGATAATAAGGTAAATCCAGTTAATCCTATCTAAAGAAACAAAATGAATTTTCCTTTCTGAAGTAATATGAAAGCTTATTATATCATAGCCCTTATAAAAGCATTTTCAAATTTCTAACATGATTGATCTGGCTGGCTAGGAAAATGCACAAAAGGCAAAATTTAGACACCGCTACATGTCATCTACTAATACAGATCCTTAGAATTTGTGCTCATTTATTTTTTTCATAATTACAGAAAAAGTAATCAAATGTTATTTTGTGAAAAAAAATAGATCAAATCCAAACCAGTGCTGAGAGTCTTTAAAAGACATAATTGCTCTGTGTGAAACCAGTAGTAACTTCCTTGCACAGAGTGACATCTGCTGAAAGGATCAGAAGACAGATGCATTTAATTTGATAGGATTATGGAACTTCTAACTTTAGCCATATGGTCTCATCCACAGAAATGAGGATTCTATTAGTCTGGAATGAGAAGGGCTGTATAGTCATATGTGCAAATGATTTACTGGCATACTTACAGACCTAGAAACCTTAATGATCTCGTTGACGAGAATCACTGAGAGATTCAGCAGAATATCTCCGTAGTGGATTAACTTTAACAAATTAGAGATAATACATCGTGGATTTGTAGCATCTCTGGAGTGTCCTTACATTACATTATTAAGTTAACTTCAGAGTGAGTAACAGAATAATGATATGAAATCTCCTGGGCCACTGAGGAAGATCATGGGATACACCTGGCTTTAATCTAGGCTGTTGTCAAAGAAGACTAAGTCAACTTTTCTCCATAACTAATTGCCTGATTTTTATAAAAAGTCCCTCAAAAAAAGGTTATAAAAGAAGTCTTAAATAATGACATACAGTGGTAATTCCAGAGGAAGACATGTCAGAATAAAATACCTTATTTTGTTCTGGGAAGATTAATTCAGAAGGTCAGATAATGATAGGGTAAAAATATATTAATTATAAATTAATTTATTTTTAAAAGGGAGTGATTTGATTAAAGAGGTAATCTGTTATAAAAAAAAGTTCTGATAATTATCAAAATTTTTTTGTCACTATATTAAGCAGTTTTTTCCTTCCTACTCTATCTGGCTTCAATCACATATTTTAGTAAACAGACAGGTTTGGGAGGCATCAAGATTTTGATTTCCTCTCATAATCTGGTTGAATCCTACTTTCTTTGCCATTGTGCTTTAACCCCAGATGGAAACTCAGCTCAGCGCAACCTCATTCTTGCTGCCCTCCTGGTGGGATGAGGGAGAGAACTGGAAGAGTAAAAGTGTGAAAACTCGTGGCTTGAGATAAAGACAGTTTAACAGGTAAAGCGAAAGTCATGCACAGAGGCAGAGCAAAACAAGGAATTCATTCATCACTTCCTATGGTGTTCAGGACGGTGTTCAGCCTCATCAGGAAAGCAGGGCTCCATCACACTTAACAGTGATTTGGGATAACAAATGCCATCACTGGATATCCTCCTCTTCCTTCTCTTTGCCACAGCTCAGTATGATGAGCATGGTGTCACATGGTATGGAGTGTCCCGTTGGTCAATTGGGGTCAGTTGTCCTGGCTGTGTCCTCTCTCAGCTCCTTGTGCACCCCCAGCCTCCTTGCTGGTGGAGTGGGATAAGGAACAGGAGAGGCCTTGATTCTGTGCCAGCACTGCTCAGCAATAGCAAAACATGCCTATGATACCAACACTGTTTCCAGCACAGACCCAAAACATAGACCCATACTAGCTACTGTTAAAATGATTAACTCCACTCCAGCCAAAACCAGTACAATTACTCACAGGACTGTGCAATCCAAAAACTGCCTGCATTTTTGTGAACTTAATGAGACTGCTCCATATAAAGTCCTGGACTTTGTATGGAAGGCCTTTCTTTGAATCATTTTTATTGTTTTGAACCTTTCCTGATCTCAGAACAGAAGGTATGTAATTTAAATTAGCAAATTAATATTATAAAATATAATAAATATCCCAACTAGATGAAACATATAACACAATACAAAGATTATTTTTTACTATATAAACTAAAATAAATTATTTTACTTTTTCATAACCGCAAAACATTTTCTGTGTGATAAGAATAATGGATAACAGGTATCAGAGTAATGAGTTACTTTTACACACCCACACAGCATTTGATTTCAAATAATTACCAAAAATTTAATTTGCTTCTACTTACAGTCTATGGCATAGTTTTTTTCAGTGTTCTAGCATGCGTATGGTCCATGAGTCACACAGACAAAAACATGATAAGAAGCGGGTCTAAAAGATTAAAATTATGTAATGAAGTTATTGCAGCGTAATTTCAACTGTGACCTTAAATACCCAGCAAATTGTTCATACTCTTCAATTTTTGTGTTAAGACAGTGTCCTTGTATCAAAGTCTGTCATATGTTAACTTGCATTTTAAGCATAATGAATGGCAGTCATGTTACTGAAGATCAAGTTGATAGGAAATTGCCTGTATCAGCTGAGCAGCAACAGCCTTCGAAGATTTGTGGAGAGAGATTAGTTTTTTACCCTAACAAGTAAGCTTTAAATAAGAAACAGTCACTTAGAGTTATAATATTGTGTGATTTAGTGTGCTGTTTGCTTAGCCATACTTGCTTGGCATGAGTAGCTAGGTTTGCTGAAGCCTTAGGCTGCAAGCTGTGAATTTTCACCGAGATACGATTTTCTCTGGAATAGAGTTAACTTTCCTAGTAATTTTCCTAGTAGCTGATACAGTGCTATGTTTTAAATTTCATATGAGAATAATGTTGTGTGAAAGTTTCTAGCTGGCTTCCTGCCAAGTCCCCAAAACTCGACAAGGACCTGCTTCCCAGAGAGGGAAGAGAAAAAAAAACAACTTAAGCAGCCAAAGCTATAGCAAAAATATATATATATTTTACATATGAGACAGATATATACAATGAGAATACTATACACCACAACTCCAGAAATCCCAAACAGCTCCCCAAAAAGGGAAGAGGGGGAGGGAGAAGGGAAAAGGACAAAGAGGGACAAAGACCAAACAAGTCAACCAGCCAACTGAAGGTAAATTAGCAAAATCTCACCACTTCCCTTTGAACAAGCAGGATGGCTAGACATGGCCCAGCACTCTCCCCTCAAGCGTGGCAGACAACAGCAGTCACTGTAGGCCTCAGCTCCAGATAAGCCAGACCGGGACAGGGACCCACCGTTCTCGAACCTCGCCGGAAAGGAAGAGCGCGAGGTCCCTCCTGCTGGTTTTATTTATACCTCAAGTTACGTAAAGGAATAGCATGGAATACTTCCGTGATCACCTTCCTAGTTCCTTCCTGGCTACAAGCTGGTCTCCAGGAAGGCCTAGAGTGAAACCATCACATGTTGACAACACACTGATGTTTTAGTTGTTTCTACATTGTCCTTACTCTAAATCAAAGAATTCTTAGTTTTCCATGCTCTGCTGATTGAGCTAGTGCACAATAAGCACAAACCAGAAGATGAGGAGGCTACAGCTGTCAGCAGAAGTGGCAACTTGTCAAGATAAGAACAGTTAACAGCCTGCCTATGTGAACACAGAGAAACAATCCAATAAGCTGTTATAAGAAACCAGACCAAAGATCACCATTGGACCAAAAGGCATGTGCAAGAAGAAAGCGTGGAGAATGGGTGCATAGACTGTAAGGGTACAAAAATCTGGGGATTTTGTTGTTCTGGCTCCCTCTCTGGAGTGACTCAGCTCAAGCTGACCTGCTGCTGTACCGTTCTACTAAATTATTTATCTATTTTTATATATCCAATTCCTGGGGCTCTGCTATGGGAAACCTAGGATTCAACCCTAAAGAAGGAGGAAGTGCAACTGAGAGTGTGTGTGAGCAAGGAGTCAAAAGGGACACCCGTCAGCTCACTGGAGCTGACCCTGTGAAGGGACTTTGGTCCTAGCAGTTAAAGCCTTCAGTGGTATGTGTGCAGCTCCTTGAATTGTGTGAGAATTCCTGGGCAGAGGTTTCTCATTTAACAGATACGACCAGCTTAGCCATGCTTTTCTTTTAATATTTTACATCATTCTTATTGTTGTTGCTTTAAGCAGAGACTAGAATCTTTATGTCAGCACAAGAATGAGCAACGAAGGACAAGAGATAAGAAAGACCAGAGAAGCTGGACTATATTTGATGATATCAAAAAGGCATTACATATTCCTGAGGAACTCTGCAATTACCCCAGCATACTGAGGCATGCTCTGGACATCCCAGCCAAAAACACACATCCCTGTCTCCAAACAGCAGCACCTAGGGCATTGGAGGATAATTTCAGTTAATCACCATCCTAACTAACCCACATATCCAGCTGCCCAGGATCCTTGTTCAGAAGCCTCTTAGCATTTACTTTTTGCCACACTCCTCTTTAAGAACCAGGCTGCTTATCACATATTTGTTGCAATTTCCCAGCTTAAAGTGTGACCTACATTAAGAGGTGATGACTACAAATACGGAGGTGCCCAGGCTCTAGATACCTCCTTCATAATGTGATTAGGTCAACTAGACCATGTGTTTCCTTGATTCCTACCTGTAACACAAACAAAACCCAAACCCACAAATAAAAAAACCCCAAAACATCCAGCTCCTGTATAAATGCAAAGATTCCCTTTATGCTTCCAAAAGTCCCAGAGAAATAGGGATTTATCTCATTTCTAGTCATACTTTACCAGCCAACTTCTGATATCAGATGCAGCTCAGTCCCTTTTCCATTCATTCTCAAATGTGGCTTTTATTATATCACAGCAGCCTCAAAAGCTGGTCTACGTGGCTCTGATTGAAAATGGTGTCTTATGTCAGATATCTCTCGAGTGTAATTTCAAGACAAGTAAGCTGCACAGTGAGGAGGTCATATGTGCTGTGCTTGGGCTGCACCAGTTCAGACTGGGATATACTTTGTTGTCCTGCTGAGTTTCTATCCTGGCATCCCTGGCTGTTGCACACAGCACATCTGACCACCTTTGTGACAGGTTGAGATTCTCACATTTCTCTGGAAGAGGGACAGAGCAGGAGGAAGGACAGCGGGTGGACTTTCTGCACTCCTCTACCATTTCCCACGTGTGTCTCAAGCTGAGCTTGTGTGGTCCCAACCACTAAACTGACTCCCAAGTTCCCTACAGACTTCTGTTCCTGCAGTTGCATGTAGAAACATTCCCTCCAATGGATCCTGAGATACTGGCAGCTGTACAACAACACAGGATCTTTAACATCAGCAGTAAGTGGTGTGATCTGTGAGAAAAGTTCTTCCCTTATTTCCCCAGCTTCCCCTGACTGAGGCTGTGGATGACGAGGCTTGAAACCACAGTATCAAAGGGTGAGGACAGAGTGCTAATTCTGACAAGAAACTATCATGGATTACCAGAACATGCGTAAGAGCCTTTGTAAATCTCACTGCAATCTTTACATTACAATCTTTGCAAGCTTTACATTAGCCAGGCATTTTACAGTCCTAATGGGCCACCATCAAGTTGTTCGACTATAAGCTGAACTTTTTCCTAAGGTCAGTGAAGCCACCATCCAACCATCCCTAGTGAGACGCCCATGTATTACCACAAAATTACCCCTTTAAATATGGTGATAAGATTTCCTTAGCAAAGGCCCAGCTGGACCACTAGCTTACAGAGTTGTAGAGTATTTTTACAAATGCATGGGTAGGATTCTTTAATGTCTTAGAGATAGGAGATGGCACAGCAGGATTTGCTTGTGTTTTGGTTTCAGGGGAAGCTACAAAAGTATAGCGTCGATGGGATACTTCCAGAGGACTATGAGAGTCCTCTGGTGTAGATAAACATCAATCAGATGGCAGAATACAACTTCTCAGCTGTCATTTCTCTGCATTTGAGGTTCCTCCACCAGAAAAGCTGAAATGTACCTCTGAGCTGCCTCCGAGAAACTGGGGAACTACACACAGGATTAGTTGCAGAAACAGTTTTAAAGTTATTTTCTTGTAGCTTTCATTTGTGTAGGCACAATTTATAGAATATAGTTATTGTAGTTTTATCACAGTATACAAGTGGGGGTCCATGTATGAACACACTATTATTTGTTTTAATAACTGGCTTTGTTTTTAAATATACATTCTGTTTGTATAATAATACAAATACATTCCGTATTATATTATCAGTTTGAATCTGATAAATCAGGAGTTGTTGCTAGTCAAAAGTTTTCTACAGCAGTGAGCTACAGTACCCTTTGATCATATTTCACTTTTCTAAAATGCATTTTATATATGATGATATGTTTCCCTTCCAGTAGAATTGCTTAATTTCTAATTATAAAATGAACTGTTTTCCCCCATTACTTATCACTGTTACCCAAGGTTACCTAACAACTGCTCTGGTAATAACATAATAATTACTCTGTTATTAGTAGCTATTTACTGGTACATATAATATAATTAGGACATTATTATGTAATTATGCTATTATCAAATACTAGTTCATGTAAAGCAACTCCTTTTGGACAGGAAGAATAACAGACCACAGTAGATTTTTCGTTTTCTAAGGAGTTAAACATATCTTATCTCTTTTATAAGGATGTACTTTAGTGTATTTTTAAAATTAATTTTAAACTTTGAAAATAATTTGTAATTTACTTACATGGAGTTCTGCAAGAATATTAGGAAAAATGCATTCTGAAAGGTTTAGAATGCAGGAAAGTTTGTAAAAATTCATGAATTTCGTTTCCCAGTGATATCTTATAATTTTAACTTCACTATTAAGACTTGGCATATGAAAGAAAATACTACAGAGAAAAATAGATACAGAAGAAAATCTTTAATTTTGAAAGTAAGCCTTTTTAAATAAAATGCTTCCATTTACTATCACTTGTTGAATATGATATAAACATCTGAGATGCTTATACACTACTATCAATTTAAATTTTAAAAGATCTGGATTTTCAAAATATTTTAATGAGACAACAATAATTTCCACTTAATTTATAAGCATAGCTTAAGATTCACCAGGTCTATATATTCCTTAGGAAAGAAAAAAAGAAAACTTCTCAGCTTTGTCATATGAGGGAACTTTTGGCCAAGTTTCAAAATCCATTCTACTTACGTTTCAGTTTAAATTTTAAAATCACTGTCGTAGATGAAAGCATTAAAAAGTATTAGATGTGAGATGTCAATAAATCCAGTAGTCTATCCAGTTTATAACTTTTACTTCTTGTAGAAGGAATGTGAATCTAGAGATAGGAGCAGATTTTTTTGGCACAGTCACCCACACCTGCCTTCATACTTCTGGGTAGTTTGAGCGTAGCATCTATTTCAACATTTCTCATGTATTTATCATGTTAAATAAATCCTGTTCTTTTCAGACTTCGAGGATCAAAATGTTTATGAAAAACATTGCATTTGTGTTAGGTAGACATCCACACAGATTCTAACTACCAAGCTGATCAGTAGCCATGCCTTACTAGGGCATTATTTATTCAGTCTGAAGAATATATAGTCATTTGTAAACAGATCATGATCATTGATCAAACACTCAGGGGCTTAGGGTTCAAAAGAACCTCTGCCTCCATCTGGATTTGTAAATTCTTCTCAGAAAGTTAGAACCCTAAACCCCACTGACAGCAAAATACGCTGCCTAAATCCCGCCTGTTTAGTGACTTTTAAAAATACCTATTATGTGATTGATTGTCATGCTTAAATATCAGGAACCCTTACAGAAATCTGGACCTCAAAATGTTGCAGGAATTATTGTGTGTACATGGTTGACTAGACAAGGAAAGACAGATTTGACATGAAGAAGGTCACAAAACCAAATTAGAACACTGTAAGAAGTCACTACTCCCACATATTTTTGTGCCTGAAGGAATACATTTAGGAGTGAGGCAGCAGGACCACTCTGCAATACAGCTGATGATATCCATCAAGCAATCAGGCTTGCTCTGAAAAATAAAAAGAAATAAAAGAAATAATAAGAAATAAAAACAGCCTGTATAGCATCAGAAGGCAAGTTGAGGATTTTTCTAAAGGCAAGAAAATCTGATATTCGAGAGCTTATTGAAAACCTGTCAGCTCTAAAAAGATGATTTCATGTGAGAGGTACTGAACTGCGTTAATCTCTGTCATAACGACCCTTCAATCATTAAGTGACCCTTGGATGAGTTTAGGCTGCCTGTAAAGAAAGATATAAATCACCTGAGAGGATCAGAGTTAATTGAGTCAATTGCAAAAACTTTAAAAAAGCAATTAAGACAAGAATAGACAATTTCTGTTAATCAACCAAGATTTTGTAATAGCCATGATTCCCATTAGATTAAAAAGTAATCAGTGGAGTTTAGTGCAGTTAAATTAAAAAGTAAAATTTGAATAAGTGTTTTGTTTTTCTTTATTTTCAAAATTAGAATGTGTTACTGTGAGTGCTCAGTTTACAGACACAATTAAAAATAAGAAAACCCTAAAGAACCAAATTATTTATTGAATCACTTACCCTCTACTTATACTAATTAGAAGAAAACAAAAAAATAGTTCAAAATGTAATCTGAAACAAAGGGACAAATGAAAACACTGAATTTAGAGAAATCTGTCTTACAACCACCCAAAGATTAGTCCCACAATAGCAAGTGAACCATGCTTTGGTTATAAGAAAAACATAATAATTAAACCATGAAAAACAGATCCTGGTAAATACTCCATTGCTGAAAACTATTTACAAGTTTTGAAGCCATCCAAGGAAAGAGATACTTTTAACTTGTAGCCTCTCAGTTTCCTGAAAGAATAAGACAAAGGAAGAAAGGAATTTTTTGTATGTCTGTATATAAACATATCCAAAGAAATACCGGTTTATCTGGCAGACAAAGCCGAATGTCTTGCAGCATTCGGGTGGATAATCAAGACTAAACACATCTGGAGACAGAGTCCCAAATGTCTGATGTGGAGTTCTCATGCAATAAACACAGAACAAATATTGATCATACTGCTGGTTGAGAGGCTTATGGTGGTAAGGTAGGAGGATGAAGTAAGTGAAAAAAAAATGATCTCTTAAGGCAAAGAGTCTGAGAGCTGTTACTGCCTCTCTCAGCACTATCTATGCTACTTGAGTAGCTCCCACCTGGGAAACCAAGGCCAGGCCTTCAGAAAGGCCAATGGAGACAAAGGACATTCATTCTTGAGATTATTTATCACTCTTTCTCATCTCTTTCAGCTCTGACAGCAGTTAGAACATAGTTTTCTTTTTTTCTGCTTCATAACTTTACTCCTACAGTGCAGATGAGAAAAGATGATTTTCCTCAGTGGAAAGTAGCAGAAGCCCTTTCCTGTTACTGGGTTTGTTTGTTTGTTTGTTTGGTGGTGGTGGTGGTTTTTTGTTGTTGTTGTTGGGTTTTTTCTGCCTGTTCATTTAATGCTACATCATTGGGATAATTCTAAGAGTCCTGGGAGTTACCAGATCTAGTTTCCTAAAGAATAAAGTAAATTTGTCACTTTTCCTAAGAAAATGGAAGTAGAAAGCGCCTGCTAATTCATCAGGATGACTCAGTGCAGAGAGTAACCCATATACTCTCTTAATCTTAGAACTCCAGGAAACAGTTATACCTGACAGTGCAGAGGTAGGAACTTGTCCCTGAAAAATGCTACATGCCATGGTGCTTACTACATGCTTGTTATTACCAGTAGCAATAGTGCCTTCTGTAAGGTACTTGATAGCACTCTGCAGCAAAATAACTGTACTGAATCTGGTCCTCAAGATAGATTGATGGTGTTGCACGTGCAATTCCAGGCAGAAATTCCTCACTCTATTTTTCTGCATTAGTGGTTTAGAGAGTATATTATTGAAAGTCACCTTTCAATTTTAATGATCTCATATTTTATACACACAGTGCTTTTATAAGTGCATGGGAAAATATTTAAAAGTTTAGACTTATGAGTCTATTACTGCTTTATCTAATCTTTTTTAACCACAGAAAATAATGCAAAATGCATTAATCAATTTTAAGTGCTTTGCTTGCAAGTATTGTAACTCAAGGCATGGTTTTATTATCCAAGGGAAATAACAATTTGCTATCTTGGGATTTGAACGTAAAGACACAATAGATAGAAAGAGCACAGAATATAGATACATGCACACGTAGATATTTGCACTTTTTGTGAAATGAAGCTGAAATCCTTGGGATGTTTTGCATTGTCACTACAAATTAATTTAAGGGTATTTTTTTTTACTTTGACAGAAAGTCTCCAATAGTTCCACAGAGGTATAGAGTGGTATTTAGTAAATAAGAATACACCATCTAAAAGGTGGCTAGTGTTCATGTATCAGCATGAAGGAAATAAGTTCTTCATTTATCTCTGAATATTCACTTGAGTGATTAATATAAAATATGTATCCCATTATATATGTCTCTATCCCAATCAAATGTTATTTACAGTGGACAGTGCAGCAGCCTGGACAGCGCCTAGCAAAAGGGTTCTGGTGAACTGACTGAGCTCATACAATTCTTTGAAAACCCCATTATTTAGGAATACTCTTAAAAGAGGTTATTGGTAATGTATTTTATGCATGTTATTACTGTCCTTTACTTTCAAGACATAAAATCGATTTTACACTATGTAGAACACATTTGCCATTTAAAGGTTATAACTGTTGGCTTTGACAGAAAAATAAAAAGGTTTAGTTGCACAATTACATGACCTTGGAAGATAATGAGTGAAAACTTTCAACAAAAGTTTATATAATTTGCTGCACCTGTTCAAGTCTTGTCAGCATATTTTCAGTTTATCATGGGTTGTACAAGATGGACATAATGACTTGAAAATTATACAAGTTTATGTCAGACACTGCATGTGTTTTGCTTTTGACTATATGAAATGACTTAATACGATCAATTTGATAAATCCCCTCACAAGGGAAGCAAGAAACAGTAATGTCCTGAGAATATTTTGGTAGCCCTCCCACTATACCAGGCTACTATTAAGTTAGGCTAAATTTAGGGAATGCCAATACTTCATCCTACAGTGAGCAAAGCAGCTTGCAAACTCCAAAGGTTCCTCTGCATTCAGAAGGAGCACACCTAGCTCTTGCTTTTTGTAGATGCTGAAGTACCTTGACAGCTTGGCTATAGCTAAGCTTTTAAACATCCTTCGCTTGTGGACTTTCTGTAAACAAACAAGAATAATAAATTAAGTCAGTGAGAGATTTTCCTGGGAAAAAGGTCCTTGTTCTGGTTCCTGGAGATAAGCACAACACAGTAGAGTGCAAGCTCAGGAATGAAGTCAAGAAGTGGGTATGGACCCAAGAGAGGGAGATCAAGACCACCAAAGTCCCCCCTGAATCCTGTGACCCATTTCCAAAAAGGTCTAGAGGAACAAACTGCGCATGATAACGAATTTGCATAGAAAGTGAGAAACAGCTCCAGGGTAGGGAAAACTTATCTATAAAAAGTACCCACACAGAGCCAAGGAGGTGCCTCCAGGACTCTGGACATGCCATCAGCTGGATCGGTGATCTTTCTTTCTTCATTTCTTCCTTTCTTTCTCTCTCCCTCTCTTAAATCTCTCTCTCCTCTGTCACCCTGCCCTCTACTCAAAATCCACTGGTGTGTGTTTGTGCTGTAAAATAAGGGATTAACATACCAATTTCCATGCCATGTGAATAATTTACTAATAAAACAACTTTTCTTTCAGTTTGGTAAGTGGTGAACTCTATTCAATTAATTTCAATTAATAAGCAACAAAACCATTTTCTTCTTCCACCATAATTTTCTGAGTGTTTCCATTTGGCCCTAAGATATTATCAACACAGTTTGTGAGTATAGGAGTATGTGGATAATACAGCTCCTGAAATTCTAGGAATTGTGTCTTAAGTTTCCACAGTTCAGGTGCAATACCTGCATATATACCATTAAAGATGCTGCTCTCCTTTCTTCTTACGCTTCATTCAGAGTTTATATCTTTCTTTCACTTCCCACATTTCCTCTCTTGTGAACTAACTGGTCAGTCTCCATGATATTGTTTCTATCACAGTCTAGATTTTACTGTGATCAAACCTTTTCCCACATCAACACTTTTGACTTTTTCTTTCCTACAAATCCCTGTTCTGTGATTTCTAACACTTCCAGAGCTCTAGATTCTGGTACATGCAGACAAGTCCAGTCCTTCTTTTCATTTCTCCACTGCCACAAATCAATACAAAAGCACTAACTTAACCCTAGTTATTAAAAAGAAAATGATTCTATGGTGACCATTCTCAAAATACTAGAGATTTGTGCACTTGGCTTAAACCTGGAAAATAGGTTAACTACAGCTCCCACACATTACAGTGAACAAGCCAAAGGTGTTGCTATCCTTTAAAAGACATACAGGTAGAGTGCTTAGTCTTGGAAATGATTAAGTTTTCATGGTGGTAACATTATAAGCAAATTGGGGTGTGCCAAAGTAATTTCTGACCCATTATTTAAATAATAAGGTGTTCAGAGCCCAATCTATGTAAAAACTAAAATAGCTCAAAGAGGGATTTTAAGACTGAACGGTAGACATCAGTCCCATAGATAGGCACAATGCACACCAAATCTATGTGCTTTGTATATACTTTATATACTCTTGCTAAAGACTATTAGAGTCTGCAGAAGTCATTTCACAAATTAAAATTTGAAGGTATAGAGAAATCTGGACAAGCATCAAACAGTTTTTGAGTCTGAGAAAAGACAGATTGGTTCAAGAAACTACAGGAAAAAAGTATTGTTTTTTTGTTTTTTCTTATTTCTGTTTGTTTAATTGGTGATTTCTGTTTAGTTTTGGGGTTTTTTCCAGAAAAGTTTCCAAGAGGTTTCTAAATCACTGAAGAAGGACATGACCATAGGACAGTGAGACTGCCACTGCTGCTCACAGGAGCAGCCAGTTCAACACTGAGCCTCACTCCACTCCTGCCTCTGTCAGCTGCCTGGTCACTCCAACACACCACGGCAATGCCAGATCCTGTCCCTCGACATCCTTTCTTTTTTTCCCAAACTAATTTAAAAACTTTTCCTCAGACTTACAAATTGCTTACTGGTGTCTCCATCATCCTATCATTGTGAATACATCCTTTACCTTTGAAAGAGCTCTTAAACTGTGTGAGAAAACATTGCAATCCTTAACATCCTGTCTGTGCAGATGAATCTGCTGACTAGCATATGGTCAAATTATTTTAGGTTTTTTGCCAAAACTCCATCTGTGTGAATTCCATATGTGGATTATTGATTTTGAGAGAAAAAGCATGTGACATAAAAGTATATGGCACCCTTATAGGGTCTCCTTTGTCACGGTCTTTCTTTTGTACTAGCCTTTACACCGAGTGCTGTTGGGTATCCCTCCCAATTCGCAAGGTCTACGCACAGAAGTCCATTCAAAAATTTTTTTTCTAAGGAGTTTTGTTGAAAAAGTCATCAATTTTTTTTTCAGGCACTTTATATTAATACTATGAAAGCTACCATTACCAAATGCATTAATAGAAAAGCCTTGCTGGAAGCTGATTTACCAGGATCTCTATTTAACTGCAATATTTTATTACATTTAGATGGCATCATCCTTTCTCCAGAGAGAAAGCTATAAACATAACTCTGGAGAGGGGTCATGCTTAATCAGCCTGGGTTTTTGTTACTTTGCTGTGAATGATTTCTCCATTAAATAAAGCAATAGCACAAATATGTATTTCTCTTTTAAAAGCAGAGGAAATAAGTTATGACTGGCTTAGCTTACTTGTTCCTTTGCACTTGACTCAACAGGATTTTGAACTTCTCACAAACATTTACAGAGAAGGAGAAACATCCAGATGGGCTATAATTACTGAAAATGAGCAAATGATTTTGTAACAGAAGCAGAATTGGTTGGATTAACCTCTGTAGTTTCAGAAGCACTCTGATAAATATCCTGATTTAACCCGGAGTATTTCCTAAAGACTGACAGGAAGATAACTTACAGTTTCAGAAAAAGGCTTTTAATTTTACCTAGGGTTGATTGCACGGAACAGTAGACGTCCATGGGAAATGCTATGACAATTGCATAGACACTTGTGTGGAAGTAGTCACCTGAACAGCTATGTCTGATGGTTGTTCAGTACTTCATGCTATAGCCCTAAAGCCCCCTTGCCTTCAAAATATGTTCATCATCAGGCAAGGGAAGGGACAAAGGTGACTTTTTGATGGTTGTATGCCTTCTGAATCACAGATCCAGCCCTGGCTCGTATCAGAGGAATCAGGGGAACCTTAATCTGTTCTAATTTACATTCCTTTGCGACATCCCCCTTGTCAACATTTCCCTAGGGGAAAATAACTGGAAAAACAGCAGGACCTGGGCTGTACTCCAGCCTTTTCCAGGATTCACTGCAACTTGGAGACCATGTTTGAGACCACCCTGCCAGGGAGGAATTCACATAACTATAACCTAACTTCAGCTCAAGGGTGCTGTCATCAGCACAATTAGGGACATAGAGATTGCCATATGAAATCAGGATAATGGACTGTCTAGCACAATATCCTGAGGCCAGTAACAGATGCTTTGGAGAAAAATGTTTAGATAGAATCAGTGGTAGGTAAATGTAGAAGAATCTTCCGTTAGAGAAGCCTTTTCTAATTTTTGTGGATAACTAGATTTTACTTATTATTTTGCTAGATATGCATATCTGCTTATCTGTGATATTACAAGCATTACAAGTATTAAGCTGAGGGAGACTAAAAAGGAAAACAAGATGAGTAACAGAATAATGGTAAAGAGGAAAGGTGAACTCCAAGGGTTCTTCATGAAGCTGTAACTGAGAAACAAACCTTTGTCTGAGACACACTCAAATGACAGTGCTTACTCTTCCTTTATCAAAATTGGGATCCAATTATATATCAGACTTGAAAAATAATTATTTCAAAGGATGGAAAGAGACCTTGCTTGAGAGAGAGACTGATTAGTATCATAAGTTTTACATGGAGCAAAGCACTCCTGAGAACATGTTGTAAAATTTAAGATATTTCTTTAAGATTTATGGGCACACCTGACTGTGGAGGGGTTTGTGGCCTCCACTGTTTGGAGTGGGCTGCAGATGCTTTTAGATGTATCTGCTCCATATGTGTTCCTGTCGATGTAGTGTCATCATTCGCTATGAATCTTTACAATCAATCACAGAAAATATAATCTTAAAGCAAAAATATTTGCCTTTTGCAGAAAGGAATTTCACCATATCTTCTTTTGGCTTCCTGTAAGCAAGCTCAAATCCTGTAGTAGCCTTGCCTACTGCATTTCTGTGGGTCATGGTGGTGAGGTGCTGTAGAACATTGTTTTTATTATGCCACATTGCCAGGAACTTCGCTGCCTCTGGGCACTGCTGGTTGCCTCTGTAGTTGAGGACCTTCCAGTTGCAGTTTTACTGGGCTAACTAGCGGGGCTGTTAGTTGAATCTGGTTTGCATACGATTACTGCAGATGTGGGCATATTGCCCATTCCCTCACCGGCTCTCCTCTGGCAAGCCTGGGTAGCCATGCAAAGGAGAATCAGATGGATGGTATTTCAGCACAAAGTACAAATTTTCTGAGAGTCCAGAAGCACACTTGATGTTAATGCATATTGAAATACAGGCTATATCCATCTTGTCACTGCCTCTGCCTACAAGAGTGGAATAAAGCAGCTGGTTCCTACAATTATTTCGTTATGAGAAGGAAACAGATATCAAAAATTAATTTTTTTATCATGTGGAGACTCTAGATGTATAAAATCACTTTCAAGGGGTTGCTGCATGCAGTCCTGGCGCATTTGATTACTATTTCACTGTTACACTGTAATTTAACATTCTGGAATAGCTGGTTCTATCAGCATCAGCTTCAAATTATACTATTGCCTCCTATGTATTCCCCAGTCACAGAACACAATACCCTGGAGAAAAAGAAGGTTTTGCTATTGACGTAGGAAAAAAATAATTGGCATTAAGTGGTAATCTGTAAGCCATGTTTCATACCAGAGCAAATTTGAGTGGTTAATTTTGTGTCACGACAACAACAACCCCCTAAACTGATGCAATAAAACTACAAGGACGTGAACTGTACTCACAGTAATAGTATTACAAATTACATCCTTAATTAGCTAATCTTACTTTGCTACTCTTTAGCAAATTGGTTTTTATTGTATTTTTCTTGGTTTTTTTCCTATACAGTTTATTTATTTGAACAGAAAGTATGTCGTCAGTGTTCAGTGTTGTTTCTGTCTTCAGAGTAGGTTGGAATGGGATATGCTGTAAGAGAACTCACAGTTACTGTGTGTCTTTTGAATATAAAAATACTTTTATACTACTAAAAATACAGAAAATCAAGACAAATAAAGAGGTTTCCTTTAGAGATATCAACAAGACTCCACATCATGGACTGATTATAATAAGCAAAAAAGTATGGGTTTAATTGTACTGGCTTTATCAGTTATGTCAACACAGCCAAAAACCTCACTGAGAAAAAAATTGTCAAATCTAGCTACGGAGTGTGTTACACATAAGATTTCTCTGCTCCTTCCCTACAACAAAAACCCAATGAAAATGCCTGAAAAACTCTTTATCTTGCATGCACATAAATTTTCTTGAGGCTACAAAAACTGCCTATTTTACATAGCGTTAGAGCCTGTCTGTGCTAAGGTGGGATGGGACTGGTCATTTACAGTGATGCTACTGATCAGTTCCCACGAGAGTGAACTTTCTGTTTTAAGTGTGTCTTTCTAGAGTACAGTTTGTATGAACAAAGTGAGCTTTCCAACAGACAAAGATTTTATTAAATTCTCGATTGCTAAAGTCCCTCATACAGGTTTTGTTGACAGATATGTGTAAGTCACCATCTAGTTATGTAGTTTCTTCTAAAGGACTATGTCTGGTACTTGATATATAGGGGGTTTTTATTTTTCAACTGAAAGAAATTCCCAAACAAACCTTTTGAAGCCCTTCTTAAGTTATTAGGCCTAAAAACAATTGGTTGATGCTGTGATGTTGTGCCTCGCTGTTGCCATAGCAACCTGGTAGATGATAAAGCAAAGGCCATCAAGAAGGGAAACTCTCTGTGGGTTCAGATGCTGCAAGATGTTGCTGAATGTACCCAGAGGGCTCAGAGGGATGGAGCAGGGCAAAGTACATTCTCAGTATGTGTTGGATTGAAGAGTGAAGTTATGTACAGACTCAAAGGAGCAAGGTTGTAGAATTCCACTGCACATTTAAAACAAATCTAGTTGCTAACTTGGAGCTCCAGTGCAGCAGACACATCTGTAGTCAGTTTTGCTACAAGCAGCAACTCAAACTTGCAGACAGATGAGGCCACACTGTGTGGCAGTGGGGTTTTTGGTGGGTTTTTTTCTAGCTTTTTCAAAAAATTCAATATTTAAATAGAATAATTACATAAAATTAAAAGATATAAAGAAAAAGTTTTTTATGAGGACAACTGGACTACCTTGCAGAATCATAGACACATCCACATTCTTTCTCTCATCCTCTCTGGAATACATTTCTTTATTTCTGAAGATCTTTCATTTGCTGTTGTTTTACTCCATCTAAAACAAATATATAGTTGAAGATGCTGTTCATAAACAGGTGTTTGAACCCTTGTCACACACAGGATGCAATAACTAGCAGCAGTAAAACTGCAAGTGGTAGTAGACCACACAGATGGTAATAAAATTATTATTAATTTCCACTAAAAAATGCTATGTTGGTACTTCAAGATTTTAATTTGCTCCTATTACATTAGTACGAGAAAAAAAAACGCACTAAGTTGTAAGATAAATAGAGATGCCTATAAAAATGGAGTATAAGTAAATAAAGACGAGCGTAAATTAAAAAGAACACATTGCAAAAAAAAGGCAAAGAACAGAGATCGGCATGAAAAGTAGAAGACTGAACTTGAAAAAAGTGTTAAGATCACTCAAATTTCACAGAAAAAATATCTATCTCTTTATATTTGTATGGGTTTTATATTTTGGGATATGTTTGATGTATTTTGTGTGGGAAGACAGTAGATACTGTAAAATTTCACAGCACAGAGTCATAAAGGAAGATTGATGAAAATAAAATTGACTCTCATAATCTTTATTCATGTGAACTTCTAAGTTTGTCTTACACTAATTTCCTACCTTAATGACTTAATAGCCTTGTTCAGCATCCAAACTGCAGTACTAATTAGCCTATACTTGGAAACTCTTAAATTTCACTGAAGTTTGGGAAGATAATAATACAAAGTAATTTCTAATACAGCAAAGTTTTAGAACTGGATTGGCTCTCTTGCTTACTGTGTATATAACCATCATGTTATGGCACAGTGCATGACTACAGAATCACTCCTACTCAAACTAAAGATGTTCCTTTATCATTTGCCCAACATGGTGAGTAGTATCAATCCCTAATGTTGACAATCTATACTTGAACTTTCTGCTCTAATGATAAAAATATGTTACAAAGCATATTTTTTACCTTGGTGAAGCAATGGTTACCATCATGACTTTCTGGGAAAGAAAAGAGGGTTTTTGTTTGGTTATGCATTTTTTTTGTTGTTGTTTGTTTGTTTTTGCTTGTTGTTACTGGAAATCCACACCTGGGAAAAGACTCTATGGCATAATTTAAGAATCCTCCCTGAAGATGTTATTGGTGAAAGGCTATTGCACTGATTTTTTTCTAGTTTAATTTATAGCTGATTTGGGCAAATAAACTATGATATGTGCATATCAACATATACGATATATATAATTCATTATATTCTATATAATTAATGTATCTAGTGTTGTCACACTATATTGTACTTTGCATTCCCTTCACATGTATAAGAGAAATTACATCAGATGAAAAAGAAAATACATTTTATGTGGTGCAACCAAAGGGAAGGGGAACAAAAGCAGCTACATTCAGCAAATGTATTGTTTTCCTGGTTCAACTACTGCTGATTCAGCTGATAGCATTTAAATGAAAGCTTTGGCTCCAGCATTCAAATTAGTCACAGAGTCAGCAAGTCTATCCCCCCAAAAATAAAAAAAAAAATCAGAAAATACCTTTTAAATTCACTAACAAGAGCAGGAACTCAGAAGGAAAAGTCAGAAAGAATTAATTTTGTAAAATACGTTACTTCCCTCTGCTTTAGGTATGTGTCTGGGTGATAGAGTTTAGACTATGAGGGCTTCCGAACACTTTCACTGTGGAGTGAAACTGTCGACTTCAGATCACAGCTTGGACTTGAGCAAAAAAGAAAATCCAGCATGAGCCTTTTCTCCCTTCTTTTTTTTTTTTTTTAAATGGTACTAACTATATTGGTAAGGAAGAAAAGCTCTATGACTATCTTTTAATAACTGTACTAACACATATTAATTAAATACATTGATTTATTTAGGCCAGCAGTCTTGGAGGAATGTGCAAGGTGACAGTTAAGCCACATCCACAGGTAGTCGGTTTATCATCAGTTGCATTCTGTGTGAAGGGGTATAAGAGCACTTCTGCATTAGTTAGTGATGGAGAAACTGCTGCTTTTTTTGCTGTTAGGAACTGCCTTTCATTGAAAATATGGTCCCATTTATGATATACTTGAGGTGTCTGAGATCTTATCACATGTCAAGTATAAGGGCAAATTTGGCCTCAGGGCAGACTGTACAGACTGTCAAGATGAAAAACAAGACTATTTCTGTACAAGTACCTCCCCTGACCCTCCATCCAATATATAATCCTCATCTACACTGTCACTATTTGGGCTCTTCATTGCCTCATCATGACTTTATTTTCACAGGTGTGTGCTCTGCTCATCATCCTGTCACATTCTTCCCCTTTTATCCACAGCTGCCTTTATATTTGGGTCCTTCCTTCTTTTTCTGAGACAAGCAACCTCCTCTCCATTTTTGTCTCTCCTCAGACTTCTCTTCTGTACAGGTTTCTACTGTCCACCTTTGATATAATTTCCTCCTCCTCGTTTCCTGTCTCATTGTGAGCAGCTGTGATAAAAGAAAATGAAATCATGCTGACAAGATACATTCAAAAGCGAAAAGCTACACTTGTGGTTGCTATGTGCTGCATTACATTAATTTAACTTAGAGAAGTGTAGTTTTAAAGGTACATAGGTGATATCAGGCCAGTCCTCCATCACTTTCTTTCCTAGTGGGATATTTTTGAAAACTGTAATCCACTTATTGCTATGGCAATGAATATTCCTCTTTCGAAATCAGTCCATTACTAATAAAAGGTAATGATACATGCTAGTAACTGCTTCCCTGCCTCCTCAAAGTGCTCTCTAAAACATCATTCACAACTTACCTGAAATGTCACTGTTATTTCAGTGCTTAATGTCATTGTGATATTTTGCTGGCACCTGTATAAGAAGACTCAAATGGAAATGTTCATGAGTAATTTGAGTAAATCATAGACCATTCTTTGATATTTTTATTTAATTTTGCTGGTTATATCTGTTGCATTAAAATTCAGTATTAAAGTTACAAAATGGTCACTGCAAAAAAGTCTTTGCCGACATATTGCAGCCCCTCTTACCCTTTAAATATTATCTCAGTAAATACAAGCAGTGTCTAATATGCAAGGCAGTATTAGACATGTAAATGCAGACAGAAAAAAATGGTGGGATGCTCATGCTACCAGTGTCTCACCATAAGGACAACACGAGCCCTGTGCCTGTTTACAAACAGCCCTTCACAGTGCTGCTTTCCACAAGCCCTGCTTCTGCCTCCACACCTCTCTCTTCCCAAAGCGAGTCTACCCTTAACCTGTATAGCTGTATAGCTACTATTCACCACAGTGACAAGATGTGTTTAAAATGAATTGTGATTCTTCTTTCTCTGCAAGTAGGACTCTTTCTCTTCTTGTGCTGGAGAAAGAAAAAAAAGGGTACAACCACCTGTGAGTGGTAAGGGACGTCATCATGCCCACTCTTTCTGTAGGTAGGCTGTAGGAAGTCCTGCACCCTGGAGGAACAAGAGAGAAGGCCACCACCTCATACAGCAGTTTCTGCCATACTGAGGTTCTCCAGATTGAAATTCAGCTGACTCCAAAAAATCTGTTGCCTGGATGGAAGAATGAAAGATGACTACCCTCAATGACTGTCTAATAATTACTGCCATCAACTCAAGGAGAAAAGATGCCGTTATCTCAATGGCTCAATATCATTTTTCTTCATTGTTTCTCCTGATGCAAATGGGACATGTCCCAAAAATTATAACCTACAACAATTTTAAACACATAACTAGGCAAATTAAAGGGAATAGCAATAATAAAAAGTTACAGCAAACCCACTGAATTTGCTATAATATTTAGCTTTTTGGGATTGCAAGGCTTGAATTTCAGGATTGTAATTACAGTCAGCAGTGACCCTTCACAAAATGTTATTCTATTTTGCTCACTTCTCCCTATGAAATACCCATGCAGACCTAGGAAAGAGTTGTGTGAGCGTTAACAGACAGTCTTGCTGTGAAACTGTTTTATTGAAAGCAATCAATTTGCACCATGTTTGTAATGTAGTAAAGAAAAAAGTTACAATACTCTAAACTGTTTATGCATAAAGACGGTCCAGCAATACAAAGTGTGTCATAAATGATGAAATGTTCTTTTTTTGTATGCACCATCAATCTCTCGGAATAATTATAGTTCTGAAAATGATAGGGTAACACTTGTTCTAGACTTTTCTAAGGATCATTCTCAGATAATCTTCCTTTTGTCAGCTCTGTAGTTGATTTCTTACATTTTTTCTTCACATTCAAGTTCAATTTAGATGCAAAGCGACCTCTTGGATTTGCACAGGTATAAGATTAGAAGGGTTTGCACAGGAATTTGATTTTTTTTTATCTGCCATTTATAAATGCTATAGGGATTCATGGCTTTAAGCCTTTAACACATTTTAATAGAGGTTATCACATGAAAAAAAGAGTCTCAGATAACAAAACTATTACTACTATCATTTTGGTGTTTATTTATTGGTCTTTCAAGTGATATATGTGAAATAACTATCGTTTCAACCAATTCATACCTACTACTGAACTGAGAAATAACTTTTGAAAGATATTATGAAGCAAGAATGAAAGATGACCCGGGTGTAATGGCATATCCTTATTTTACATTAAAGTTTTTAGGGCTTCAGTAAAAGATATAATTTCATATTTCCCAGAGCATTAGTGTATGAAGATCTGAAACCACTGACTGATGAAAAAATGGAAGACAAACAGATGGACGAACAAGGCAAACAAATAGCAATAACATGTAGTAGGCATTATTAAGTAAGAATCAATAAGCAAATTGCAACACAGCTGAGCTACCGAAAGCAGCTGCTTTCACCACCATTTGGATGGAGGTAAAACACAATGCTCTAGCACTGCTTAAGAGCAGCTTTCCATCTAGGCCTACAACCCAAACCTATCTTTTGTAATCTAGATGAAGGAGCAAGAAATCCAAGGAAATAAAATAAAAGGTTAACAGATATTTATTTTCAGGTCAGGGAATATAAGATAACTTTATTCTAAAACCACCATAAATTAGATTACTCTGCTTGCGTTGATTATGTCTATAGTCACTCAGATTTCTTTGACTATAGAAAAGCTTGCCAACTAGAGTTTATTACAGCTTATAATGAAGTCCTAGACAACACTAAATCTTTGTGTTCAGATCATATCAAAATGTGGTGCCTGCAGGCAGCCAGCTCTGACTGGCATAGCGGTTAGCCTGCAAGAGGGTTGAGTCAGAGAGGAGAGGGCCCTGTGATACATCCAACCAAACAGAAATTTACTGATGGCTGTAGCCATGCAGGAACAGCATGGGCAGAAATCTTCTGATCCTTCAGGTTTTTTTAGAATTTGGTCATGCAAAGATCCTTATTTTCAGACCTGTGTGCCTAAAATTCCTATGTCATGATGTTTAGAACTGCAGCATGTAATTCGTTTGTCTAAATGGCCCCTTGTAAAGTGAAGTTGTGAGAGGTGGCTCAGTGCTTTCAGCAATCAAGCATTATGTTAGATCACTCATACACAAACTTTTTCATGTTTGTCTGTACATTAACTATTGTGATGAATAACCTGAAGCCACGAATGGATATGCCTGTACCATTAGAGAGAACACATTGATAGACTGTTAGATAGTAGTTCAGAAACCATTAATAGAGCATTTTTCAGAGCTGTAGACTGCACTTAGTTAAGAAAATCCCTTAAAACAGGGCATTATTTAGGTTTCCAAGAAAACAGAAAGATCCTTAAAGGATTCTTTTAGGCCGCAAAGGAGATCCAGAGCCCGATCTTACAGTCACTGTTGTGCTAATTAAAAAAACCCCAAACTACCACTGGTATAAATCTTTATTGTCTAAAGAAACAAATAAACAAAATGGAACTGTTTGTAGCTTACCATAGCAACGTAACCAACCTTTGTCCTGCACCTTTCCCTCAAGGGCTTCTCAAGTATTAGCAGGTTTTCAGCTGGGATGGATTGCTTTAAGGTATGTACTCTTGGGTCAGGATCTTCTTTGGTTTCTGAGAAATGAAATAGATACTATTACACTTGTGCAGATAAACAGGGCTGAATCCAGGTGATAATTCTTGTCACCTGTCAGGGAAGGAGTTGCAGAAGGTTTCTTTGCAGTAAACATAGATGAGAATGGAAAACTTGGCTAGTTCATGAGGACAAAGAGGTTAGAGCAAAAACTGGGTTTCAGTACAAGCCCTGATTTAATATGGCTGAGCTTTGGAAAGCTTTGGTCTGAATATTCGCTCGCAGCATCTTCCTCATAACCATTTCTTCTAATTTCTTCTTCTTTATGTTTTTTTTTTTTAGAAGATAATATAACTTGCATGTGGCAAGAATAAAACTGATATAAGATATACCTGCTCTAAAATCTGTGATGAGAATCCCATGTGCTAACAAACCTATGAGAAGCACAAAGCAATTGCAAAGCCTAAAAACATTTTGCCTGAATGGCTGATCTCTGCATAAACACCCACTCATGTAAATGTAACATCACAGCTGGCCCAAACCCTTTTGAAAAAACTGTGAAAGGATCAATTGAGTATCACAAATGGTTGATTATCCAGACTAAGCATCTATTAGCCAACAAGTCTCAACATTCAATCCTTGACAAGTAATTAACACTGTTTATATGCAAAAATGAGATTGAAAGCTGTACAGAATGACACATATTTTTTCTTTATGTCTATGAATTACCCAACATAAACTTGAAAGTTCAAAAACCTTACAGAAATAGGAATAGTTACAGCAAAATCAAATCACATAAGAAATAAGAAGCAAAAAGCCTCCATCCCAAACTTAAGTCCTTTCTATTAATTTCCCATAAGATTGCTTGCAGTTTATAGTTTTTTTATTCCTTCAGAGGCATCCCTCTGTCTCTCTTTTGATTAGGACAGAAGTCTCAAAATATTACTGGGAAGCAAGCCAGATTCTTCCCACCCTATAAAGGTTTTATTCAGAATGACAGTGGGGAAAATCTTATATGTAGGCACAAACAGATTCACAGAATCATAGAGTGGTTTGCTTTGGAAAGGGGCATTTAAAGGTCATTCAATTTAACTCCTCTGCAGTGGCCAGGAACATCTTCAGCTAGGTCAGGTTGTTCAGAGCCACATACAACCTGACCTTGAACGTGTCCAGGAAAATGCACACAAAGAAAGGAATTTGTACCTTTTCTTCACAGACCTTTTATTAAAGTGTGACAAAACTATATCCTTCTGTACAATGTCCAGCCTTTGGGAAAATTAGTATTAGGGAGAATTATAGATGCTGTAAGAAGTTTTATTGTCAAAATCACATGCTAAGGAATTATGTAATACATTCATGTAAATATTCTGAAGGTAGTTTATGAGCAAACTAACCCCACTCATCAGAACAACCAACCCACTGGGTGTATTTTTACACCTATATGTACACATGTACACACACAGAGTGTATCTGTTCAGTTTAGAGTGTTACATTAAACTACATTAACACCATATGCATCTCTCCTGTTCTTTTCATCTTATGCTTAGGATTTAGAAGTTTCAGCAGCTTTCTGAGTTTCTTCGATTCCAAATATTCAAACTTTTCGGTGCACCTTAAATTTATGTTCCACACCTTCCTTTCTACCTTGTTAGGACTAACGGAGTCTGTAAATTAGAATCTGTACTGGAGCCTGATTACAAGTGAAGTTATGAAATCCAGATCATGACTTTATGACATTGATAATGCTTTATAACTGATTTATAGTTCATTAATATTGTTCCTGTTTGTAAAGCACTGTGAAGAAAAGCAGTAGATCAATGGGTATTTGCCTGTATATGGAGAAAATAAAAACTCACTAAAAAAATCATATGTGACCATATATAAAAGTACATTGAATAAATTCACATACTTTCAAGGCATCAGTTGTTCTGTGATTTTTTTTTTCGTCAGCGTTTAACTGGTTATTCCTGTTGATTTTAACAAATGCTACTTTGAATAATAAAATACTTAAAGCATAATCATCTTCTGAATTTCCGATTAGCTAAATAAAGTCAATGATGAAATATTTCTCTGAAAAACACCAACTGTATTCTGTAAGTGCTTGATAATATCAAAGTAGTATCACAAATGTTGCATATTAAATTGTATGAAATCCCATCACATTGCATGTTATAAATCCAGCTTGGAGTTGATTGATATCACTTCAGGACTCCATTTGATTCAGTTTCACAAGTAGTTGATCAGTTAACACTGAGAGCATTAAAAATTATTGATCTACTTTATTCTAATAAGGCATGACCAAAGACATATAGCTTGAAGTCCAACGATTTGCCTGCTTGATCAGTCTTTATATTCTTAAAGAATACAGAATTGATGAGGGATAGATAAAGCTCATCTGACCAGAAATCCTAATCAGGAGTCTCCAGTCTGTGCTTCATTGTGTTTTCTAATTCCCCAAATAATTCTCAATTACATGCAAAATTTCACTCTTTATCTTCAATGTCTTCACAGAATTTCCTAATTTCTATTCTATGAACTGTTTTCTCTCCTTGTGGTAGCTACATGCCATTGGAAAAGTCAAACTGTTCCCTTAAGAGTGAATCTTGAGAGAAAGATAATTTTTTTTCATAAATGAAATAATGTAGAAATTTTTGTCTTATCTCCACATGATGCCCTATTCTTTTCAACTATAGTGATTTTAATACAAAGTGAAGACATAGTTAGACCATGCCTTCCTACCAAACTCCAACAGAATCATTCATATAAGACAGGCATGTTACTTAAAGTCAAAAAGAAAAAAAGATAAATACATCTTAAAATGACCATTACAGAACAATTCTCAGATATCTTGGTATTAGAAGAGTTGCAACTGTTGTGAAAAGATGCATAGGTGTATAGTTTGGTTTACATAATGTAGTACTATACTTTTGCCAGATTTCTTCCTCCTTTACTTACGCTCAGCTTAGTCAGGGACATATGCAGATTTCTTGCCATGCAATTGCTTGTTACAAGAACTTCAAATAATGTTGAAGATTACTCCTTTTGTAAATGCAAGTGACTGTTTAGGAACAGGCTAAAGTGTCCTCATAGTCTTATAGTCTGTTGAATGAAATCAAACTTATTGTTGTTGTTGTTGTTATCAGGCTTCTTTATGTTTCAGGGTTCTTCTGAATAGTGAAAATACATAAGAGGTGATACAATTAGGTGGTATAACTTTTAGCGTCACAAGTTCTAGGCTACTGCATAGCCTGTGAATGGCAATGCTCACTTTACAATCTCTAGAATTATGATATATTGTATAAATTAATTGTTCAATAGTAGAGATTTAGTTAATTTCTACTTCTGATATTTGTTTTCCTTATGCTTTCTGATGTATCACTTTTGGAGAAAATATAATGATTGATACAATAGTAATTTACTAATATATGATATAGTATGCGCCATTGTAAAAATCAATATATAACTTCAAGATTACCTCAGTTTAGCATAACTGATTATGTTTCAAAAAATCAGTAAGGCTCAGTTAGTTATTTGGTTTAAAAATGCACGCAGCTATGTTACTGAATTGAAATATAATTGTGTTATCCATTTTATCTTCTTGTGAAAATAAAAAGCATCATAAGTCAAATGCCATGCCTCAGTGAATATATTTTTACTGATGTCAGAATGGGAAAATGTGGAAGCACTAAAGTATAATAGAATGATTTATAGGAGACTGATATGAATTCATTTTATCTCAGCTTCTGTTAGTTCCTGCCTTTATGTGTCCTTTAGCTAGAGAAGCAGTGTTACGGAGTAATCCTCATCCACTGAAGTTAACAGAAATCAAGAGAATACAGTAACCCCATCTTCTTTTATTGCTGGCACTTTGGTTTCAGATGCAGTATAAAGAGAAATTTGAATGTCTTCCAGTTGAGATCTTGCTTCATGAAGAAATTAATGTCTAGGGAAATTTAAACTCCATTCTACTAATCAGTGCTGGGGTTTTTCTTTTCCCCTTTTTATTTCTGGTAGCACACTGATGACACACCAGAGTTTATAGTCCTTGTCAAGCAGGATTAAAGCTAGGCAGTGTGTTTGTCTGCACAGCTGCCACCCTGGTCCCATCCCTAATCTCACTGCGCAAACAGTTAAAAGCATGATGGCTTGGAGACATGGCAGTATGTCTCCAAGAGACCAAGTGTGAGGAACAGACTGCATCACACAACATCATTGTGGTCACAGAGAAATCCTGAGGAGTTATTGACGTTACGGCCATGTCCTCTCCCAGGTCTCGAAAGGTTCTCCGACAAGTACAGACTGATCCCAGCTCCCTGTTGAGATCAGCTGTGAGAGTGTATCAGCCATCACACTCTGCTGTGCAAGTTAATGCAGAATAGACCACAAATGGAGACCACAGGACAGTTTAGATTGATGACAGTTCTCTTTTAAAGGGCAGAAATATCAAAATATATTTTCATATCTCATCTGTTTTAGACAGTATTATATGATAAATGGGCTTATGGGGCCAGATTTATTATTCTTCTTAATACTTAAAGGTGCAGGGGATTTAGAGCGAAGTTTTTCTCAATTACTCTAATGGATTGTACTGCTTCTATCAAATGGAAAACCTACTTCAGTGATTGGAAAGCATCAGTAAGGGTTTTCCTGCTTTTAGGTATGTAAACCAATCCAGGCACAAGTGATATTATGGGAAAGTAGAAAATGCTTATAAAAGCATGACAAATACAAAAATAACTCCTTGAGTAGATAAAAGAGACTGATAAAAGGAGAGATGTACTTATTTTGCACCAATTCATAGTCCATCAGTGTCAGATTGGATTATCTTTTGATGATATTCTTTATAAATTTTTTTCTTCTTCATGTTGAACAACAATATTGAGTGACTTTAACGTACATTAAATTTTCTAGTAAATTGCTAGTTTGATCTTTTTGTTGTTGTTGTTATATGTCCATAAATTTCTGATTAAAATCCATGCAGTGGTCTATAATATACATATCATAGTTCTCATAAACACAGTCACTCATTTCTAGTTTCATGCACCTAACAATGAATGCATAAGAAAAGGAATCTGGTGGTGAATGCATAACACCAGAAAGAAGGAAGTACAATAATTTACTTTTAACAATCTCCATTCTTACAAGACTTACTAAGGAAATTGCAATTGTTATCTTGCATTCAGCACAACATTCTCCCACTACAAGTTATGACTTAGTAGGGAGTATTACTTCTGTGTATAATCAATATCTTTGCTTTACAACAAGTCAATTCAGTCTTCATTTACTATGACACAGAGAAAAGTAAAAGACATTGCTTTTAAAACATTAAAGAAAAATTCCGTGGGCAGCAAACAGTTGCTGGTTCCGATGGAAAGTACTGGCATGGAAATTCATTTTGTTCTTTCTAGTTTTCTTTTTCAATTTTAAGGAAAAGAAATAATTATTTTTATATTTTAATTACTTCTCTTAAAAAAACCCAAGAAATATGAACAAACAATTATTAAAAATCTTGAGGTTTTTGTCTGTATTTATACACAACATCGCTACCTATATAAATGATTACAGTACTATTCTGGAACTTAAATTATGTCACGAGGTACATATATGGCTAAGCGGAATAGGATACTTTCCAAATATTCTATGAGATGAGTGGGAGAGGGAGAGATAAAAATTATCTGATTTGCCATGGTAGAAAATGCATCCTCATCAAATTCATTTTGTGAGTTGGAATTTCATCATTCCTTTTAGCTACTTCATCATCATCACATCATGGCTGGGCTTCATGAACGAAGATTTCGGAAGGGCCCTACCCATGTTTGATACAAACACGCTGGTGGCTAAAAAGGTCAATACGAGACGGGCATGTCTGGTTGCAAAAGGCACAGCAGAAAGACTCCTTAGGTGGTATATTCTGCAGGGCACGATTCTTTCTGCGTTGTCTTTTCTCCTCAAGGGTGATCCTGCGTGTGTTCTCAAAAGCACCAGCAAAGTTACAGATAGTATGTCTCCAGACCTCCCGACTGGAGGCCAGAGTAGACCAGTTATGTTGATCAATATGGCCAAGGCTGAAATGTTGTTTCAGGCAGTCCTTGTATCTTCTCTTAGCTACTTAAGGCCACTGAAAATAATTAATTTGTATACATAGATTCAAATAGATTGGTTTCACTCTGCTTAAAAATTCATGTTCTGAAAAACTTCTGAAATTTTGCATTTGTGGAGTTTGTAAGATTTCTCCACTATATGCAGCTGGAAAAAAAAGTAAAAGCAATGAACTAAGTGTTCAAATCTAAGAGTGAATTTTGCAATGTAATAAGGAGAAATAAATGGATAAAAAAATTTTAAAAAATAGGAGGGAGGAAAAGAAAAAACATACTTATGAATACCGAATTCCTTTTATCTAGATTTATATACCTTATTTTAGAATACATTTTACAGAGTAAAGAAATGTACTTGAGACACTGAAGTATCTATGGGGTAAGGCTGGTATGCACTGGGAGAGAGAAGAGATAAATTCTGATGGAAATCTGAGTAGCTCCTCTTTCCATGGAACTGACACAGTTACCAATACCAGCCATTTTCAAAGTGAAAGAAAAAACTCCACTTAATACTTTTTCCATGACTAAATAAGCTCCTAGCGACTTGACAAGTTATAAGTAAAACATTCTCTATCTCTATTTAACCCTTATTTATGAAGTAAAATGACCATATTTTCGTTGTTACAATGATAAAAAAATAAGTCATATACAACTGAATTGAATATAGATGATGGTCACTTAGATAATTCTGCAAGAAATTATTTTCTATTATATTTCACTGAAAGAGTTCAACAATTTTCTCTTGCTAAATGATCATTACTCATGATTTCAGACCAAAAAGCATGTCCAGACAAAATGGGTTTAATCATATTGTTAGGAGGAAAAAACGTAGACACCAAATTAGCAATTACGCAACATTTGGCTCAGAACCTCCTATAACACAATCCTTTACGATTTGAGCTAATGAATTAGCTTCTATAGCAAAGAGCTTGGCTTATGCTTCTAGCAAGGCATAAAAAACAATATAATCCCAGCTAAACATTAATGCACATCCTTTGAAAAGAATCACCCCACCCTAGTACTGTCATGGAGGTTCGAAATAGGTTGAATTTGAAGCAAAATCTTCATACTAAATTCTTAAAGTTTAGCAAAGAATCTTTAAAATAAAATGCAGGAATCTCTACAACTGGACCCAGAGACTGATTATGTTCAAAGATGTGTCTGAGACTAGAACTCAAGTGGGTTACACATATGCATCCATGCAAATGTAAGCACTACTGAGTATTTTTAAAAGCTAAAAAAAAGATAGCTTTTAAAGATTTTATACACTGGTTATAGTTAGATACTGTTGTGGTTAAACCCCAGGCAGCAATATAGCCCCACACAGCTGCTCACTGACTCACCCCACCAGTGGCATCAGGGAGAAAATCAAAGGGTAAAAGCCAGAAAAACTCGTGAGTTGAGATAAGGACGGTTTAATGGAAGACCAAAAGCCACGTACACAAGCAAAGTAAACCAATTAATTTAATGTTGCTTAAGTGTCTTCATGTTCCAAACATGTCTTATCACGTTTAGAATTTTCTTGTGCTTCAACTCCTCGCCTTTGAAGGCGAGGTATTCAGACACCAACCTTGTTATCTGCACTCAGAAAAGGACTCTGACAAGTCTTCACACAATCATTTCAGGCATTTTAGTGAGAGGGACCTGGAAAAAAATAATAATGTCATTATAAAAAATTATAGCAATTATTGAAGTCCTCAAATAGTTTGAAGAAAAGAGTCAGAAAATTTGAGTCTGAGAAATAACTCTCTTTAGGGGAAAATGCCATTCAGCATTCCATAAAGCAATGAGTTGTCCGAAACCCTCTGAAAATCCCCCCTTTCAGTCTGCAACACAAATAGTATGATTGCCAGATTTTAAAACATTGTTTTAAAAGTACAGGAGAAAAACATCCCAGCTGGAACACCATACCACAAAAGGAACAACAGAGATCAAGTACGGTGCC
The DNA here is from genome assembly GCF_001715985.3 of Manacus vitellinus. NCBI lineage: Eukaryota > Metazoa > Chordata > Aves > Passeriformes > Pipridae > Manacus > Manacus vitellinus. The sequence continues at coordinate 1,722,468 of NW_021939256.1, read as the reverse complement.
GCTGGAACAAAGCAATATTCTGTGTAAGCTGTTCAGGATCCATGCACAGCACATGGATCATCTGCTTTTGACATGGCATCTTTTTCTACTACACCTTTGACACAACGTTCTGATGACTCAAACACTTCTGCACATTGTCAGACGGAGGAGGAACAGTAAGAAAGAAGTACAACGGTCCAACAAATGAAATCACACACAAAGTAAGTCTCTTAAGAGAATGTGAGAAATGTAAACTGAAGCATTTCTCATCAACAGGACAAGGTAAGGACAAGATTAGATATACTTCTTAATTTTTTTTTTTCATATTTTGGTTCATACTTCCAAATATTTCAGTTACAAATCAGATACTGGATGTTACTGTGAGGGATACATACTTTCCTCAAAAAAATCCATTGTAGTTTAATCAGAGATGATTAATTTATTTACTGCAGAAGCCAGAAGTTTATTTAAATTTTACCAGTTGTATTTTCCTGGGCATATTTAAATTCACTCCAGGATGTAATCTTTGGGCAATAAATGTCAGTCTTTCAAAATAACATTTGTTCTGTAAAATTGTACAAAAATGTAGAGATGTGATGTTCCATATTTATATGGGAAATTAGGAAAATCATGAATAAGTTAGTAAAAGATGATACTTAGATGTCTCTTCAGATATTGCAATCATTTTGGTTTAAAGGAAAGACTTTCATCCATTGAAGCTTACTTCTACACACCTGTCCAAATAGGGTTTTCTTTGCACATATTTTGGTTGTTCTCATTAAAACAGTTTTACATCATATTTTCTAAACGTTAACGGTAGATATAATGTCTGGAAATTGTATACTTCAGCAGAGTACTCACATAATTGCAATCCAAATGTGCAATCCTGCTAACACTGTTTGTTCTGCAAAGCTATTGAAAAATAATATTTGCCATTATCTAAAAATATTTAACCCGAATCCCAAGCTGATTATTTCCACTGTTTGCTTCCTGGAAAACATCACTTTGTGTCTTTCATTTTGTACCGGACTGCAAGCATGGTATTTGTTTTTGATCCTGGGCTGCACCTACAGGTATATTACTAGCAAAGAGATAGAGATGTGATCATCCCACCCTACATAGTCCTTGTCAGGCCATACCTGGAGTACTGTGTCCAGGTCTGATCCCTACAGTTCAAAAAAGACATGGACTGATGGAAGAGGGTCCAAAGGAGGGCCATGAACAGAAGGCTGGAGAACCTGCCCTATGAGGAAAGACTGGAGGGGTTAGGTCTTTTAGTCTGAGAAAAGATGGCTCGGAGGGGATCTCATCACAGCATTCCAGTACTCAAAGGGTGTCTACAAAGAGTATGGAACCCCTCTCTCCATAAAGATCCACATGAAGAAGACAAGGGGCAACAGGTGAAGTTGCACCAGGAGTGGTATCATCTTGACATTAGAAGTAATTTTTTTTATGGTGAGTATAACCATTACTCAGAACAACCTCCCCAGGGATGTGGTAGAGTCTTGGTTGCTGGAGGTTTTCCAGATGCAATTGGACAGGGTACTAGATGATCTCCCCTAGACCCCCATTCACATAAAAGGTTGGAGCAGATAATCTTTTGAGATCACTTCCAACCTAGTCTGTTCTGTGACTGCATAATCATAATTTACATAGATTCACCTGATGTGACTAGTATAGGCTACATTAGGAAAATTTCTGACATAGATCACAGTCGGACAAACTTTAGATCTCTTGTAAGTAATGGGAAATAGAAAAGCTGGAGACTTCCGGGAGTAAGAGGGTTTTACATCTACACTGCCAGAATTGCAAAAACAGAGAGTGAAAAGAGGGTAAGACCCTTAAAATTTTGCAAACCTCTCTCAAAACAAATAGATTGACTACTTAAAATTACCCATCAGCGAAAAAATCTTGTAATTTATTTTTAGGTAAAAATTTCATCCCACCGTAATATGCACTCTGTTGAGATATAATAAAGTGCTTCATGGGAAAACTGCAGAGATCTGAGGTGTTAGTTAAGCTGGGAAATCAAAAATGCACAGAAAAAAAATTAGAGCTGGCCTAAATATATAGTACAAAAATGAACTCTGAATATGAAAACCAGGAAAATAGACCAAATAGATGTACTGGACATGAGTGTCAAGGTGCTGATTCTAGCTGGCTCTAAGGGACCCTCTGCAGGAGACAGCTGAGGGGACCTGGTGGTGTCTCTGAAGATGATTTCACTAAGTACTTAACTATTTGTCTTCTTTCTTTCTCGATATCCGAATCAGTAGTTAACTTTATTGGCTAGGAATTAAGTTAAATTCCCCAAGATGAGTCTGTTTTGACTCCAGAAATAGATAGAGCATATTTTTGTTTAAAGATCAGTTATTTGAATTGTGTTGGCATGAAAAATAGAGCAGATCTGAAATTCATTTTTGCCCATAGTGGGAATTTGTCCTTAAATATGAGCAGCCTAGAACTGTCAAATTCATTTTTAATATCTCGCATTTTTATAGAGCTTTTCATACTGAAATATCCCAAAATATTTTATAAATTACAGCCTGCTGATCATCCAGCTTTCTTCCATTTACAGCATTTCCAGCAATAAATGATAAAGAATAATTTTGGCAATGGAAATGACAGCTATATTTCACTTAACATAATTTTTTCAATTTCTTTTGGAATAAAAGACCCCACACTCAACTGCCTTCCAGGAACAAGAATTCATCACTGGAAAATTTCCTCTAATATCTTGCAAATCAGAACATTTTGTCGGGTCCGTCTAGAAGCGGTAAATGTAATGGTAGCTATTTAGGCTGTGCTTCATGTGCTTCTGCCATGAAGACAGCTGCAGAGGAAGGAGCTTGTGTGGCAGCGAGGGCTTGGATACTGGATAAAGAAAACCTCTGCCAGATGCCATGATGCTGAGAAAGGACCAAGGAATTTGAGGAGTTCAAACAACTTCCCCATCAGTGAGAAGCCACCTCAGATGGTCCGTGTGTGCTGTGAGAGATGGCCAGGGAAGAACAGTTACATGTGAGCAAAATTTCCCACATAAACAAGACATTGGATAGGATGGTGGTTTATTATTGCCCTGTAGCATGTAATGAATTATTAACACATAAATTACTGATAGCATTCTAAACCAATAGTTAGGTGAACATACAACTTTTCTAAGCTTCTACAGAATGATTTCTTCATTCACAAAGCAGCAGCAAGCCTTTTTCTTTCCTTTTTTTTTTTTTTTCACTTCAGGTCAATAGAAGAAAACGAACAAGATTTACCAATTCTGAGAGAAACGTCGGCTGGCTAAGATATTTAGGATTAGATCTATCTCTCTGAGAAAGTATCATTGTTTGCATCTTTGACTTTTGCTCAAATTGTGTATGACACAATTTCTAATCACATGTTATCATGCAAGGCAGAGCTTTTCATGGTACTTGGTTAAATAAAATAAATAAATACATAAACTTGATTTTCTTTCACTGAAACTGCAAATTATAAAAATTTTTTTGAACTTTGCACTGTTTCCTTCAGCGTTTTGAGGGGGCTTATTACTCTTACATAATTGCTGGAAGAAAAAAACCCATATTTAATAAATTTTTAATACGTCAGAATGAAGATTTAACCATTTGTGACTAGGGAGCTAAGAAACATAGTACACAAATTTCATTTTAAGGCTGGTTTGAAGAAGATCTAGTTTACTATATTATTCGACATATGTCAAACAAAACGATATATTCTGTTTCCTCTTTACATTCTTATCAAGTAAAGACCTAAGAGGGGCAATAGTACATGCAAATTTCAACCTTTGCCTATAGAAAATAAAAAAAATTGAAGATTTTAGACAGAACATATTTTTCCTTTTGGCACTTTTTGTCTATTTAAAAATAGCAAAAAATGCAAAACCATTGCATGAATAATTCATATTGAAGCAGATTTTTGTTGTTTTCATGCTCTGAATTCATACATAAATGCCGTTATGTGGAGTATGTGCCTGTGTACACTTGCTATACATTTAATGGTTTCAAGAATTTTCCCTATCTACTTAAAATTTCTCAATCTAATTGTTAAAAACACAGCGAGGCACAGTTCTATGCAAAAAGGTCACTATTTTCTGTTCCTTTCACTCTGCACTCATTAGATATTTGTTTTAGCATTTAGCATTTAGACTTTTGCTTTAGCATTTCTCTCACTCTGCTAAATCACCTCTCGTCCTCTGCAGTTCTGTCGAAGTGCAAGTGACAAAGGATGTTCAGGATCATGAAGACACTGTGACTAATAGAGGAGACATCTGGGGGAAGAAGGGGAGAAAATGCTACGTGCTCTCTGCTTTGAATGTGTAAGTGCAGTGAGATGTCTCAGTCAGAACCATATGTATTTATTATCTAACTGTTTCTCCTTTACAATAGTTCATGTTCAGTTTTCAGGACTTTTCTAAAAGGTTTATTGGTAAACTTATTATCATAAACTGGGAAATGCTTCTCACAGCTCTTTTGTTTCCCCAGAGCATTTGCTACTGATGACTGATTTAGGTTACATTATTTTTCTCAGATCTGATTCTGATCTGATCCTGATTTTGAAATAAATTAATAGCTTTTACATAATACTGTAACCATTTAGAGAAGTTAATGCATTCCATCTACTGTTTTCAAATTATTTGTTTCCATTATCTGTTGATACACAATTGTAGGAGGAAAGGAAGTTCTTTGTCACATACAACACTCAAGATTTTCTTCTTTGATGATGTAAGAGAATGAGGGAACAAAGACTTTTGGTGACAGAATAGTGAATAACGTTCAATCCTATTGACATCCACATTAACCCTCCTTGGCTTTAGCAGTGCAAATATTTTCACCAGTGTTTCAGAGTATTCTGCTTAATCAATCATAATTATGACCACACAAACACAGCAAATCACAGCTTCTGTACTCATATACACCTTTCTAACCCATTGGCTGGCTTTCCCTGTTCACTCTGACAAAGCAAACTTATTCCTTGGGAGCTGATGCTCCTTCAGCTACTGTTAATTTTTAATGGTTACACAGGGCCAGCATTTTTACAGTCTCATTGCAAGCACAAATGGATTCAGAAGCTCTTTATATAGGTAACATACAGGTACAGGGATGGTCAATATTTATGTCCAGTATTCATTTGCTCCAAGTTTCCTAGTCTTTTTCCCCAGTCTCTTTTTTCTCTACCTTGAACTGGTCAGTGCCCTACATCAGAATGAGACCACTGGACACAAATGATTCATTCACAAATGACTCAACACGGGCCAGCAGTGTGCACTCAAAGCCCAGAAAACCAACCATATCCCTGGCTGCATCGAAAGAAATGTGAGCAGAAGGTTGAGAGAGGTGATTCTGCTCCTCTACTCTACTCTTGTGAGACCCAGCTTAGAATACCGAGTAAAGTTCAGATGCCCCCAACATAAGAAGGACATGGAACTGTTGGAGCAAGTCTAGAGGAGGCCCAAAAAGCTGATAAGAGGACTAAAGCCACTTCTGTGAGAAGATAGGCTGAGAAAGTTGGGGTTACTTCAGCCTGAAGAGAAGGCTATGTGGAGACCTGTCCTAGTTATGACAGCTGAGATCAGTTCATCATGGTGGGTGTAACCCAAAACTGTATTCTATAGCCTTCCATGTCATTTCCCAGAAACTAGACTATTGTTGTCAATAGACTATTCGCACCCTCTGCCCATAGAGCCTGACTCCTCAGGCTATAAACTAGGTGTTAAGAGGCCTGTGAGATAGGAGGATGTTTCTGTCCTCACACCCTTTGTGGAACTCCCCGCCCTGAGGGGAGTACCAAGCATTCCTGCCTGAACTGGAGGATATATAATCTTGGAGTTTTGGAACATTTTTCAACCCACTCGTGGGATCCAGAGGACGGCTGCATCTCATCGCTCTCAACCAGACTTAGACCACCACTGGACTGCGATCACCAGTTCTGGCCAGACTGCAGCAGCTCTCCCACCAGCAGGTTCTTCCCCTCTCCCTTTACTTTGGACTCAAACAGGGCCCAAGGAACACCACTTTGTTCAGGCCCCAGGGTACTGGGTTATACATTTGGGTTTTTGTGGGTTGAGACCAATTGTTTGTTTGTATTATTGTACTTACTGTATTATTTTAATAAATTGTTATTCTGACTTATAATCTCTCCTTTGAGTTGAGTTCATTCCCCCTGCTGGTTAACTTTTAAACCAGCACAAGACCTCATAGCAGCCCTCCAGTATGTGAAGGGGACCTACAAGGAAGCTGAAGATGGACTTTTCATCAGGAACTGAAGTAATAGAAAAAGGAGTAATGAGTCCCCCCTGAAAGAGGGGAAATTTAGGTTAGATATATGAAAGAAATTTTTTACTGTGAGGATGGTGAGACGCTGAAACAAGTTGCCCAGAGAAGCTGTGGATGCCCCGTCTTTGGCAGTGTTCAAGACCAGGAACCTGATCTGGTACAGGGTGTACCTGCCAATTTCAGGGGGTTTGGAACTAGATGATCTTTAAGGTCACTTCCAACCCAAACTATTCTATGATTCTGCGTTTCTAAATAAAGCACATTCATTCTCAAACAAGGTATTTAATGCGGAACAGCCTGCAGCAGTTCAAGGATGTCACTTGAAATACAGTAGAAAATTCTATGAAAGTACACAAAATTAACACACCACAGAAGGTGATTGCTAAACAATAAGTCATTAGATTTTTTTCCAAAGGTTTGCAGCTAGCAGCATGTGGGAGGGGTTAACTGGAACAGCTAAAGGTAGAGTTTAGTTAGATTTATCTTCCAAATTTCATTAAATTCAATTAAAACAAGAAAAGACCAGAGAGTCTTAGTAATGGTTGACTCGATTAAAAATTTGATTTACAGAGAAATTTAGCTCTGAAAGAACAGAAAAAACCCAGCTCAAATGTTTAAAGTCTGCCAAAATCACAGTCTTACAGGGGAGAGTGACTGCTAGTTTTAAAAGTAAGCATTTCCATCTACTTGTAATTATACAAATGCTACAGAAGAGAAAACAGTCTGCAAATCCATAGCTGCATCTGCAATGTATTCAAAAAATGGATCTCTCAGTGACCTGAAGTGTTAAATTAGAAAATCACTCACATCATCACTAGTGAAATAGCAGTTGAAGGTTTCATGGAATAACTTTTGGTGCAATTTATCATATAAGTAAATTAAAGAAGGTTCCAAGAAAGGACAGGTGATGTAGCTTACGTTTTCCTCAAGTTACAAGATTGCATACAAATTCTTACTGCACAGCAGCTGTTTGCAGTCATGCTTTTCTAATAGTAATTGGTTTATGTACCATAATTTTGCTAACGTCAGCCCCAGTGAACATCTTCTAAATAGCTTAACAGGTCAGATTTCAATCTTTTGTGATGTGATAATGCCATTAGATCTTCATCCATGCATTATTTCCTCTGTTCCTTTCACTACTGACGTATTTTGTTTCTCCTACCAATCAATTCTGTTTTTAAGAGCCATCCTTCCACATGACTAAGCTTTTCCAGTTTTCAAATGTCATTGATTTATTCCTTGTTGTCCCTAGATTTATTTTCTGAGACATCCTATAAAACTCACCTTCATCTCAAGAATAATTAAACTGTTCTTTTTCTCCTGTGAATTATAATTTAGACAAACTATATTTCTCTCTCGACTTTCACTATTCAGGTATTTCTTTCAGCTCAATAGTAACATTTCTATTGGGTTTGCATGGCAAGGGTTTGGCAGTGGGGGGGCTACAGAGGTGGCTTCAGTGAGAAGCTGCTAGGAGCTTCCTCATGTCCCATGGAACCAATGCCAGCTGGCTCCAAGATGGACCCACCGCTGGCCAAGGCGGAGCCCATCAGCAATGGTAGTAGGGCTTCTGGGATAACACAGTTAAGAAGAGGGGAAGCTGCTGCACAATAGCAACTGCAGCTGGAGAGAGGAGTGAGAATATGTGAAAGAAACAGCCCTGCAGACACCAAGGTCAGTGAAGAAGGAGGGGCAGGAGGTGCTCCAGGCGTCAGAGCTGAGGTTCCCCTGCAGCCCGTGGTGCAGACCACAGTGAGGCAGCTGTGCCCCTGCAGCCCATAGAGGACCACAGAGGTGCAGAGATCCACCTGAAGCCCAGGGAGGAGACCCATCTTGGAGCAGGTGGATGACTGAAGGGAAGGAGGCTGTGTTCCCACAGTAAGCCCACACTGGAATAGACTCCTGGCAGGACCTGTAGCCCTGTGGAGAGAGAAGCCCATGCTGGAGCAGGGTCGTTGGCAGAACTTTTGACCCCACGGGAGACCCATGATGAAGCAACCTGTTCCTGATGGACTGCACCTGTGGAAGGAACCCACACTAGAGCACTTCATGGTGGACTGTCTACCATGGGAGGGACATCACACTGGAGTGGGGGAAGAGTGTAAGGAGCCTTCCCTCTGAGGAGGAGGGAGGGACAGAGACAACATGTGATGAACTGACCACAGCACCACTCCTTGTCCATCCTGTGCTGCTGGAGGTGAGGATATAGTGAAAATCAGGAGTGAAGTTGAGCTGAGAAAGAAGAGAGAGGTGGGGGAAAATGCTTTTAAGATTTGTGTTTATTTCTCATTATTCTACTCTGATTTAATTGGCAATAAATAAGGCTAATTTCCCCAAGTGGAGTCTGTTTTGCCTGTGACAAGGATCTTTCCTTGCCCTTATCTCAACCCATGAGCCTTTCACTATATTTTCTCTCCCCTGCCCAGCTAAGGAAGGGAGTGATGGGGTGGCTTTGCTGGTCACCTGGCCTCCAGCCAGAGTCAACCCAGTAGAGGTCTTCCCTTCTGCTTTCTGAAATATCTTCCATGTCATTAAACTTCTTTTTTTTAGCAGTTAATTGGACTTTAGATATTTGACCTTTTGTTGTAAAAGTCCCCATCTCTAATTATTTTTATTCCTTGTCTCAAAGCAGTTATGTTTGTACCCTAAATCTCTACTGGTGATTTTTTCTGCTGAAAGCTTGATGACATTCTGTATAATTGATATTTATTCCAGCACCTTTTCACTTCCTTGCAACTGGATTCAAGCATTCCCTCAGTGAATATCTGCCATCGGTGTTCTTTTCATTTCCCTGATTAAAAAAAAAAAAAATATTTCATCAGATACACTCTCTGGGCCACTTCCCAGCACCTTGGGCTCAACCTGTGGCAGTAAGCTGGGATGAATATGCCTTACACTTCCCACTTGGTTGCAGTAGCTCTGGCCAGATGACGCAAAAGCAGTTTTCCTTATAGAAATCTTTGGTTGCAAGTTTAATTGTCTCCCTGCAGTAATCCTACTCCTCTCTGCTTTGACATGTTCTCTCACTAGGATCAGCAGGAAGGACTTTGGACCCATACAGAGATGCAGGTTGAGAATTTCAGGTGAAGAAACAAAAGGATAAAGCCTCCCACACTAAGATTTAGATCTACTCTCTTCCAAAATGTATTTCTCCCCAAGCAATGGGGTTTTGTTCCCATTTTACTTCATTTTTACAGGGTACTTTTGTCTGGTCTGCTTTAATGAGACTTCACTCTGTTGTTTCCCATGGCAGTTCCCACGGTACAGTTGAAGTTTTCTACTAATTATATTATTTAATACTTTTATCATACTAAATGTTGATAGGCTATATGCTTGAGGTAAATGATAAATACAGTGTACTTTCCAAGGCACAGATAAAATTTTCTACATCTTTGCTCAGGCTTTGCTTAGATAATACAATGTAACATGAATTTAATGAACTATAAATAAATTTTGTTTAATATTTGACATGGTTCTTTCAAGATCCATGTGACAGGAGACAAAGCAGGAGAGGTTGATATTTGCAGCTTCTCTTCTTGATTGTAATTCACAGGTGCAACAGTAACCAGAGTAAAAAGAAGTCAGTTAATACTGCAAAAGGAAAAAAAGTCTAATCATATGGAGAAGAACCCTACTTGTTTCAGCCCTGACAGTAGATATAGAGACAGAAAACTGCATCTGTTTTTCTAAAAGATTGTTTGTTTTCACAAATTATTTACCATTTGATACTTTATTAAATTACATCCCAGAATTGCCCTTCCCCATCTGCATACAGAACCTCCCCAGGCAGACAAGCAGCATGTCCAGACTCCAGAGAGAGGAGCACTGGATGAATTACAGAAGATTGAAGAGATGCGCAGTGTCTCACTGTCCAGCAAATGCAAAATATTTTCTCCAGAACATACTGTAGGAAGACTTTAAAAAAATCAAACATATTTACTGACTCTCCCTTAGCATTCTGAAGGAGAATTTATTAAGCCTGAGGAAGTTCTCAGCTGTGTGATCTATAGAGTCGGTGCTGCAATGGAGCAAGGGAGAAGGATTGCTGGCAACAACAAGCAGTCGAGACTGGAAGGGTCAGTGGATATTCAGGTTTCTGGTCTCAGACTCTCCTCATCTGTTTCTCAAGCAAAACTCTGGATCTGAGTTGCTTGCTCAAAACTGCAATGGATAACCATTTTTCATTTTGGAAGTATTTTATGTGATTTGATTACTCTTGGTCCTTCAGGAACTTTTTTCTTGGATGACATAAGAGGGAAAAATTTATTTCAAAGAGAAAAAATAGTTTATTTCTAGGCCAGAGCAAGGCCAGATTGAAATTCAGTAAACCTCTGAAATCTTTACTAATGATTTGCACAGTACTAATATGTCAATTAAAACAAAAAGAAAGGAGGGCTGGAGTTTTTTACTTATTTGAATATGCAGCCATAAAGGTCTAATATTAAATATTGGTATTGTGAGTAGTTTTATTTACAACTGGAACACCCTACTTTCAGGACCAGCTGTTCAATATTATGACCAAATATTTATATCACAAAGTAGTAAGGATAATTCAACTCACTATTACTCAAGCCAAGTATCTCTGGCTATCAATAAACAGTATAAAAAATCCCCCTATGCTTATAAAAAATCTATTTGTTTATTGCAGAGAAGAGATATCTCATTATTCTTTGTAGTATTCTTTCTATGTAGCTTTTTGCTTCATGCTTTATAGTGACATCACTTGTTACAAATTGTTAACATCATGATAGTTTCTCCAGGTATTAAATATAAAACATCTCTTATGCCATGTAGGTAGGTCAGTTTATCCAAACACCCAGAACCATTGTTTTGGTTTCCATGGTTACTCAGGGGATGCTAGCATTTTTCTTCCACACCATTGGTTGCCAAGACTACAACAAGTGTTAAATAACACAGCAGTTACAAGTCCAGATTGCAGGGGTGTAGTCCTGCATTCAGCAATTGCATGTCATAAATCTCACTTGGTGCTGCATTTGAATCCAGAAGGCATTCTCAGTAGCATTCTTCTTTGGGTTAAGCAAGATACTAAGATGGATATAAAAAGAAAACATCATAGAATTATTTATTCATAAAATGGTTTGCGTTGGAAGAGATCTTAAAGATCATTTAGTTCCAACTTCTCAGCCATGAGCAGGGACACCCTTCACTAGACCAGGTTGCTCAGAGCCCCATCCAACCTGCCCTTGAACACTTCCAGGGCTGGGGTATCTACACCTTCTCTGGGCAACCTCATCACCCTCACAGTAAAGAATTTCTTCCTAATCTAATCTAAACCCATCCTCTTTCAGTTTAAAGCTATTCCCCCTTGTCCTATCACTGCATGCCCTTGTGAAAAGTCCCTCCTCAGACCTCCCGTAGGCCCCCTTTAGGTATTTCAAGGCTGCTATAAATGGACTGTGTTTTGAAATGGAACCCTTAAGGATCGGTATCAGATTGTACCCAAAAAGTAGATTCCAATTGTTTCCCATTTTCCACTTCAATATACTAAAAAACAAAATCCTATCTTTTCATCAGAAGTGATGCCAAAAATCTCAGTTTTTAACTTATTTAAAAGCAAAATAGAATAGCTATACTTTTCAGACATCTGTAACCCCATACAACTTCCAAACAGCTTGCAGAAATAATTTCATATTGTGTAAAAACTAAACAATGTCTGCCATCTGCTATAACACGATACAGCCCTAGTACCTATAATATTTATTTTTAAAAAGACAAAGGAAAAATATAATTACAGACTACACATTTAATGAGTAGGAACATAAATGTTGTTGTCCAAAACAGCATCACATTTCTCAGGCATAAAAAAATTTTGAATAATCAAACCAGCTTGCCTACCATGAAAAAAACCTTTCTTTTTATGAAATGCTGAATATCAAGTATCTAAAATAAAAGCCTGAATTGTTTTTTGTTCTGTCTTGAGATATTTTTGAATCATGCTTGTCAATGGATATCTGTTTATCTCCTTTATAGGACGGTTTATTTAAACTATTGAATTTCCAGTTCATTAGTCAATTAAAAATTCCAGAATCTGGTTGATTAAACATTTGTATGAAAAGGTTTGCAAATTTACAATCATAATACTTTATTTAAGACTGAATTCACTTTCAGTTGAAATATATGCAATAGTTACATTCTATTAACTGTACCTAAGGATTGACTTCTTAAGCTACTGGTGTAGCCTTTAAACCTATGCTATTAAAAAAAAATCTGGAATTAATTAAAAAATTGTGATGTTTATGTGGGAGCTGGTCCCCAATAGACCATGAACCAAGCAGAAAACCTTCTAGCAACCCTATAGTTTTAATCTAAAGGATAGAGGTAAATCCTTGCTATCTCTAGAGTGCCCAGAACACAAAAACCAAAATTGAATGTTTATCTGTGTTAGGACTATACGAGGCTTCTTTTAAGACCAGGATTTTGTTGTGACCCACTATTCAAGAGCTGTCTGGAACCAGCTTTATAGAAGAGTTGTGCTCTGTTTTGTGAAACATGCTTTGTTGCATCAGAAAATAGCTGCATAGATAATACTGTAAATATCACATACTGCAAAAAATCAGCAACGTGGTAGAAAATTGTACAAAGCAGGAAAATTCTGCTCAGTTCATGGTGTGATGTTTAAGAAATCAGACTTTTCTGGTGCCTTTCTTGAGCTATTTCTTTGAAAATTCAACCTCTCTATGCTCTCTATCAGCTACCAAGTTCTGTGAGTCTGCAGCTATAAGGCTTTGTACCTTCTTACCAATGGATGGCATGGAAACAAAGAGCCAACACCGGGTCCAAAGGAACCCACACATTCATGGACTATCAATATGTAGACATCACAATCCGCTCACGAACCCTGGGCCAAATATGACTCAATGCCAGGTGAATATTAAGGATATAACACATACTTTTCCCTAGCCATCTGTTGCTTCTGGCAACTACATGGGACGGGATACTGCATCAGCTCATGTTTTGACTTAATGCAAGATATATTTGAAATTTAATTTTAAGAAGGAGGTCTCCAACATAAGAAAGGTTAAGAATGAGTTTTACATAAAAGGTTCTGCTCAAGATAATTTTATACTGTGAGGTACAAAACCACCTGAAACTCTACCTGGTTAATTACAAATAGCTTGTATTTTCTTTTCTGTGCCCTCCATCACTTCCTATCGCTATAAACAGTACTGTGATATGGTTATAAAAACAGATCCAGGTAACATTGTTTCTTCTCTCAGAAAATTCTACCCACTTTAATATCCTCATTCCAGTTGTCTATTTCTTTTTGCAAGGGTGGCCTAGCAGGATGATTTCTGACAGACTACCTATGCCTGACTCCCTTAAGCTAGTCTGGTGCTCACACAGTCAGCTGAAAGAGCAGAAAGCTGGGGGGGGGCACTATCATTTCACTATAGTTAAATATGTGTAAAACATGATGATGTGTTTTATTCCTCTGTTTCCAGAGATGACTTATTACTTGTTTTTAAGGCCTTCCATCCTTTCGGAATTAATTGTTGCAGGCAATGGAGTGAAGCAACTCTTGCTCTTAGATCAGGCACCCTTCTATCCTCCTGGCCTCAACAAGCAGCTTGAGCATAAAGAAAAAACATATTTAAACACAGCTTTTCATTATTTTTGGCTGTTTGAAGGGCCACCATGATATGAGAGCATCTTAAAATATTGGCATAATATTTTAAAGGAACTATTGTCAGCATGCCCAGAAAGCTTCTCAGCAGTAACGTGGGAAACATTAGTGTGAACCCTCATGAAGGCTAAGTCAGACAACTTACCACTTGATTTATTCAGTTATGTTCCCAAAAACCTGAAAGCTCTTAAAGTCCCAACATACATATTTCTTTTTATGGAAAACTCTCAAACATACTGGCAAAAGAGAGAGTATTTTGTGTGGCTGTTTTTTTTTTTTTTTTAATTTTGGAGAGTTTTTGTGTTTGCTTAGATTTGTAATACAAATAACGCTGAAGAGAGAGAGAAAAAAAAAGTAGATTTAACTTCTTCCATAGTCTGCCAATTTGCCATAATGTACCGAGTTCTTTTTTCTTTTTAAAACATGCTTGTATTTAACACAGTGGACCACACAGAATATTAGCAGGAAGTACTCCCTTGACCTATGCAGGTTTTTACAGGAAGTGAATCTGATGTTAATTTCAGTTATTTCCCCCTTCCCCTAATTAAAGTGATTTGGAACATTTAAATGTTAAGGTGATTGCACTGAACCCTGTGGAAAGAACACAGTTTGCTTTGTTTTATTTCAGCGTCTAACAAACACTAACTTTGTTAAAATCTTCTTAAAATAAACTAGACATGCTAAAACTGATCCTATTTATCCAAGTTTAGGAGAGTTGAGATGCAGAATTTCAATTTGCTGCAAAATTAAGTAGAAACCCTTCTGAAATTGGAAAATCACACTTGTCTCAACAGAATTCAGGTAAGAGTATAAGTTCAAAGTCTGGAAGTACTTTCCTTTTTTTATTTCTTCCCAAAGTACAGATATTTCAAAAATGAGAAGACATGGTATAGTTCAATTTATACAAAGTAAAGAAAGTAGCGGTGTGCAGACTTCTATTTCATTTAAAGTCATGACAATGGGTTAAGTTCATATCTCAGTCTAAAAAAAACACAACTTTTTTTTTAAGTTTTCCCTTTACATCCTAATAAAATTATACTGTCAGCTGCTGACTTTTTTCCATTATTATGAGCTCTGTACACTTTCATTGATTAACTATTTAAGCAAATGTTTGTCATATCTCAATCCAATAATGTTTGCAAAATCCTGCTGCTCTGATAGACGGACAAACAATGATTTAATTACAAAAATTACCATATTGACATGTCAAACACATATTTCATGAAAAGCAAACAATTAGAACATTAGCTTTAGCCATTAAAACTTGTTTGTTTAGTCCATTAACATCTTTATCCAGCAGAAGAAAAAACAGCAGTAAAAAACACCAGGGTCTTACCTATATAATAGGACTTGGTCAGCACACAAGTGTTCTTGCATAGAGATGCAAGCTGGGGGCACTGCCAGGACAACACACCTGGTTTTAAAACCAGCTAAGTATTTGTGCAATACTTTCCCTTACCTGGTAAAGCCACAAACTTATATCCTACATGTCTGAAAGGTGGAAACTTTCAGGGTAAGGCCATTTGATTCCTGGATTACCAGTTCTGTAATGTTTCAGAGTTTGTTAGAGATTTAATGCCATTTTCCTCTTTTTCTTTCTATACATATTTAAAACTGAGAAATAATTTACTATTTGTTTAAGGCCTTCTACCATCTTATTTCAAATAAGGCAATTTGCCTCCAGCCTTGAGTTGTGATTGTCTTAGGGACACAGGATTTCCTATAGTCATATCAGAAGAATAACAAATTTTACTGGACACTGCTTGATGGTTTTGTCTCTTCAAGGGACAAAACAGACAAAATAGACAAAAATCTCTCACTTTTTTTCCTTGGGTTCTCCAAACAGACAGGTTTCACTTTCAATAGACAAAAACCTCTCACTTTTTTTCCTTGGGCTCTCCAAACAGGCAAGTTTCACTTTTTTGAGACATATGAGCATTACATGAAATAAAAAATAATATTCTTGCCTCTATAAAAGCTTGAAATTATTTTTGGTGTGGGACACACTCTAAGTAGATTGCAACCTAGAATTACTGTGAGTACATAGAATAAGAGTTACCAGAGATTTTATTATTACCTGTTTATGTACTACTTTCCTTGTCAAATATGCCCCAACAGTTCCAGCTATAAATAGGTTATTTGAAAAGTTATTTTAAAATTCTGTGGAGAAGATTGTATTTCCACTTTGTTAAGCAAACCTGTATTCCTGGATACTTTCTCTACTTTTTCCTGGTGTTTATAACAAGACAAGGTGAGAATAGATTCTTCCATAGCAAGTATTATACAGGGTTGAAGAAATGGAGAACATATCTGCATATTAAAATACCTTTTTACTTTGCAAATTGATTATTTTGCATTCATAGTTTGTTTCACAACCTACTACAAAATAAATCACTTTCTTCATAGCTACTTTCTTGCAATGTATGTTTCTTAACTCATTACTCCCAGAACACTTTCTTGCTATGTATGTTTCTTAATTCATTACTCCCAGAACGCTTTCAAATCTGCCTTTGCTTAGTATAATAAACCCATAAGAAAAAAAACTACATCCTCTTACGTTTTTATTATAGCCCATCATCTCTGCATATATGAGCATGTGCATTTTTGTGTATATGGTTACGAAATATTGAACAATCTAAAATATCTTAATGAATCTGTAGCTGCACTTTCCTTTCCAATAAAAATCACAATAATAATGTACAGTACAACAGGCTGGATCTGACACAGTCATTTTTCAGTAATTTACCAATGGCCACTAATGATTGAGAATTGATCATTTTACTGTCTCAGATACTGTGACAGACAAACACTGATCCATTTTGACATTCCATTAGCGGCTAGATTTTGGACTTAGGAGTGTCTTGAATACATCTTCGCCTATGGCTGTGGCCATGGTCAGAGACACCATGGCAATTTTCCATGCTCAAAGCTGCTATAAAGTCAGTGTTATATAACACAATTACCTGCTCGGGGGCTAAACTAGACTATGCTTTTCTCATCTCTGATTTCTAAATAAGCATGCAATGTGTCCATTTAGCAAGAAGCCCTAATCTACCCTTCTTTAAGTGATCACATTCATTTGAACGGGGTAAGAGTGGATGCTGATCTTTTTAAAATTTAGTTTCGTGTTGGTGGCAAATAAAGTAACCACATGTCCTGTGTTTGCCTACAAAAAATTATTAATTATTTTTGTCTGTAAACACTGATTGCCCTGTAAGAAAAGGCAAGAACTTTCCGGTACACATTAATCTAACATTTGCAGTCTAATGCTATTAACACAAATGAATTACATGCAGTTGCCCAGGAAGGCAGAGTGAGGGAGTGGTGAATTTAATAAAGCCTTCCAATACTTTACTGCTGTATACTCTGTTGCATTTTTGCATGAATGTGTCTGGTGTTAAAGAAATCTGGTACTGCAATACCATTTCAGAGACGGTTCCCTTTGCGTTCAAGGCTCTAATTCCATCAGGTCCATTCAGTGGACAAAGGATTTCAATATCAATGTGGATCCCTTCTTTTTTTCTGTTTATCTCCTACTTCCATTTACACATATTTTTGTGATCTGCCTCATCTTCAATATTACCTTTGTAAATATTATTATACTTCAGGTTAGACGCTATTTGTTTACAACAGCAGCCAAGAAGTTTAGGTATTTACATATATTCAAGAAATACTGTACAGAAAATTTCCCAGTACGTAATTGGAAGGAACATCATGGGTTATTCAAAACTATATATTGCATTATATTTCTTTGTACTCTTTGGCTGAAGTTTAGTTGCCTCAAATGTTATGCAGTGCCTTTGAAACTACACTTATATCATATGTCATATCTTAAATGTGAAAAACAAAATTAGGATACTTTATCAGGACAGAATGGAAAGCGTGAAGATAAATGTTTGGATAGACTGAAAAAGACCAGAGAAAGATCACCTGTATTGAACCCCATGTGCAAGGAGGTTGTTTCTGGATGAACTAGTGAATGTGAAACTCTTACAAGTGCAACACCAGAGTTTGCTTTGAGATTGTTCAGCCTAGAAAAGAGAAGACTTCAGGGTGACATAATCACGGTCTTCCAAGGGAGCCTACAAGAAAGAGAGGGATATTTTATAAGTGCATGTAGTGACAGGACAAGGGGGAATGGTTTCAAATAGAGAGGGTAGATTTAGATTAGGTATTAGGAAGAAATTCTTTACTGTGAGAGTGGTGAGACACTAGAACAGGTTGCTGAGAGAAACTGGGGGCCCACCATCCCTGGAATTTTTCAAGGCCAGGTTGGATAGAGCCCTGAGTAACCTGGTGAAAGGTGTCCCTGCCTATGGCCAGGGGGCTGAAACTAGATGATCTTTAAGGTCCATTCCCACCCAAACTATTCTATGGTTCTATGATTCTACGATTGAAGGTAATAACTAAACCCAGAAGTTTTTTAGTGGTCCTCCTTCTGCTGTTATCTCTACTCAGTTCATACTGTAATTTTAAAAATAAATATTTCTTCATCTGTCAGATTCAGACAAGATCATTAGGATCATTATTGGTCATTTGCTGAACATGGAAAAGAGAAACAAATTTAATTAATCCATTTTTTCTGAACCACTGACCAGAGAGCTTAAATGTCAATGAATGGAAACCTGTAATGCCACTTTTCAGGGGAAAATCCACAATGAACTAATGAAGGAAGTATTCAACAAGGCTAATAATCCAAAACAAGTTTCAGTAGCTATAGGAGAAGTTTAGAATTCTCCCATATTTTGCTCAGCAGAAGAAAGAAAAGGTTTTATTAGAAAGATCTTTTCATAGTTGGATCAATAAGAACATAATGTTTATTATAGTTGGACTTCATTTTAAGTGAGGCTTATTTCCTTCTGTTGGAAGGACAGTTTCTAGTAAATTAACCATAACATGTCTAAGCCTGCTTTTAAAATACTGCTCAATACTGAGACAATTGTTAAATCTACTGGTGATGTTTTACCAGTCATTTGTACCTTCTCAGGTATGAACCACTTTAAATTACATTAAATCTTTCACTAAGTCTTGATACAAATTTTTGCATGATTAATTAGCATCTCTTTGTTTATCATATGTGTAAAACTCACGTGGATTTGTTTTTCATGTCATTTTGTTGGTAAATGGTAACCAAATTGTCAGTTAGCATCCTCATCAGTTTTCATGTGGCTTGTGAAGAAAACCACCACCTTAAAATCTCAAGAATTATCTTGCTTTTTAGGTATTTTAAAATTTTGCGGTCAATTAAAATTAATTAATCTAATAAATATAACATATTCATTAATTAGATGAATAGTTAGTTTCATAGCCTTATTCCTGGAAACAGAGAAAGCAGGTTTCACTAGGCTATTTTAATATGCCCTCCCATAAACAGTCCCAGACTTTACTGGCGTATCATAACTGACCCTGGTAGAATTAAATACAGTAGTACAAAACATACAAAACAATGAGCATACTTTCATTAATGTGGGAGATAAACACGATTTGGAAAGTCAATTACTTAGGTAATCCTGGTGGATCAACTTAGATCTGCTGCAGTCTTTGATATTTCCAGCAGTAAAATTAAACTTATCATTATAAAAAGGTTGCAACAGCTATTTTCACAGTAATGTTACAGAAATAATTCTATTTATGACATTGACAATTGGTTACTCCCCAAATTAACTTTGATGTAAAAGTACTGCAAATACTCCCTTATATTGGTGCAAAGATGCAAAAATATTTCAGAGACGCGTCTTCAGGAAGTGCTGAGTTGCGTTACTGAGTGCAACACTTCACTGAAATAGCTCAGCTTGAGCATATAAAAATGGGGGCATCAAAATCGTGGTAATTTTACAAAAATTTGGACTACATATAAGACAGTGTAGACAAAGTCATCAGGCTTTTACATGGATTTTTTTCTGTTGCTATTCAAACAGAAGTAGCATTGTGGTGGGAAAGATTATACTGTTTATATTTAAATGATACTCCCTTTGAAGCCAGTGGATTCAATGACATTGATATAGCCTGTGGCCTTTAGATTTTAATCTGTGCATAAAACAGTTTATTTAAGAAAACTACCCTGTAGGATATTTAAAACTGATTTGAAAAAAAACAATCTGTGACTAAATAAAAGACATTCTTTTACTAAATAGTCAAACAAGGTATGAAAGATGTATCAACAGTAATACGCCAATATTATAAACAAGTATGAACCAGAATTTTTCCTCAGGTTAAATTGAATCAGTCAATTTGTCAAAAGATAAAACTTCAAAAAATGCTTCAGAACTATTTATAGCAGTTTGTGCTGTAATGATGATATCTGAAATATAAAAATTCCTTACATTTTTCAAATATTTAAGTAGTTCCCAGGTATTCCTATTCGATTATTAAATTTCTTCTGAATCTATTGAAATGAGTCACGTTGGACCAGGAAAGAAATACAAAATTTCTGGAAAATCTTGTAAGAATCTACCACTATTTATCATTCTAATTTACTGGGGAAAAATATGAATTTGGTTCTGTGGCAATTATAACAAAGAAAGTGGAATCTATTTGCATGGAACTGGTACTTTCAGTTACTCTAGGTTTGTCTGTAAATTGGGGGAATGAAAATTTAAGCCGTATCTTAAATTGTTTCTCAGAAAAAAACCCTAATTGACTTTTTCAGCCTGAAGAAATTCTTGTTCGTAAATACTTTACAACTTTGTCTTGAAAAGATATGAGTAAAACAAAATGAAAATTAGTAAACTGTCCCAAATAGTGTGAAAAATTTTTCTTGGAGTGAACAAAGCCATAAATCTGAGTAACCTCTTCCTTAAATATGTCAATTATTCTGGAAAAAATTTGCTTTTTAATATTTGAAATTTTTCATTTCATTAATTCAATTAATATTTAACAACTGTAACACCCAGTGACATTAAAACTTTTCAGTTCTTGGGGATAAAAAGAGATTTGGACTAGATTCTTCCTGTCTCTAGCTTTTACTATTCTTCCCCATGTCCAATGAAAGACAAAATATCTGGGACAAAATCTTAGTTCCAATTGAATACAATTTCCATCAATGACTTGAAATTTCTCTATATAATGAAAATATACAGAGGGAATAGTAATTAATAAATTTTGAAGTGCTGCTTTATATGTTATATTCACACTGTCTTTTGAATAAGAAAGCTTCAACTAAGAAGGATTTGTCTACAACTAAAACATTTTAAATTAAAAAGATTATTATTAATAAAAACATACTTGAAATGTTAGATTAGAAAGAGATACGTCAGGGCTAGTCCTTAGGACACTATAGATAAGAAGAACAAGCCTACTTCAGTGGTTTGGAAACTTTTGTTTTGTACTAAGCATATTGAACAAAACTAGGCAGTAAGGTGGAAAAGGGAATAGAATTGTATTTAAATAGATTATATTTATCTAATTTATATTAGAATTATAATTAATTAAATTTTAATAAAAGCTGGGAAAAGCAAACTAATGTGAAGACAAAAGACTGAAACAGAATAATAGATAATGCGGGATAGGATAATCAGGTAATAGAATAAAATGTTCTAATGCATTTTCATATTGAAAAGGTTGCATTCAAATTAGTTTCTCAAAATACTTGACAAGGGAATACGTATTGGTGAACAGGATATTCACATTGTAAAATGAAGTTAAAACATCTCATTAATAACAGACTTTTAATACTGTAAAATTTAAATTTTCAAATACTTGCATATTTATGATGTCAGAGGATAATTGTAGGAGGTATTTTTTTCTATTTTACACTGTACATGAAAGCATTGTGCTTGCTGATGAGAATGCCCTTCTTATCAATACACAGGAGAACATCTTTGTACCTTTATTGTGCCAACAATTCAATTTTTTTTTAAGAATAAGGTTAGTAAAGTAGTTAATTAATACAATGTTTTACAGATTTTAAAATGTATTAATATTTAGGCTGCAGAAGTTATGTACTTACAAAATGGAATTTAAGGTAGCCACTAATACTTCAGGTACCGATACTCATGACAACGTTCATCTAAGTAAGGATACAATTTGTTGTAGTCTAGTATTCACAATCCATAGCAGCATTTGCTTTTGAAAGATGAAAAAAAAAGTGTCTGCTTGGCTGTGAAGAAGAATAAAATGTTAGAAGCTCAGTTTTTCAGCTTGTACAAGTATAGCAGCCTTATGAACTGGTTTTC
This sequence comes from Manacus vitellinus, assembly GCF_001715985.3. NCBI lineage: Eukaryota > Metazoa > Chordata > Aves > Passeriformes > Pipridae > Manacus > Manacus vitellinus. Next base: position 1,700,386 of record NW_021939256.1, on the reverse strand, counting down.
ATTAGAAACTCCATTTGCTTATCTACAGCAAACTCAAATAAAGGCACAAGTTTAAAGAGAAATGTAAAGAAAAACTAATAGAAAATTAAAGAGTAATCTCATTAAAAAACCTACTGGCTGGATAAATGGAAATATTTGAAAGTAAATGCCACATTTCCAATGAGGTTTTTGTGTTCTTGCCATTTAAATAATATTGCAAAGGTCACTTTATGGAAATTGCATGCCTGAAAAATCCATATACATTTTTTCTTCCTAGGTTTTAGAAATGGTTTTCCAGTCATGAAAATCAAGTTATCTTAAGCAGTACAACAAATCAAACTACCTGGAAATATGTTTTGTGCTATTTTAAAATACAATAAATATAAAAAAAGTACTTACAGTTGATACAAAATTCAAGACTTTTGAGTGAATCTAGCAAAAGAGATCAGTATTACAGATTGAACAAATTATTCACATCGAATGTATTTTTCTTCTCGAGAGAAGTATATCAATGAATAAGTCCAAGACTCAGAGACAGTGTTTCAACCTGAATTCATGATTTGAATTCCATGTGTGGGGGACATGATCTTAATCCTGTTCGTTTTTCAGGGTGAGGCTCAACTACCTTGCTCCCTCTAGGCCTACTTTCGCTGTACATAGAAAATAGGGGACAATACACACCCCAGACAGTCAAATGTTCTTAATGATAAAAATATAGTTTTCATCTTTTCTAGTGATATAACTCAGATAAAAAAAATAAATGGAAAAGCTTAAAGATTATGAAGAAATCCTTCGTTTGATGAGCAGTAGGTTTCATCCTGAGAGGAAAAATTCGAGAACTGCAACATACTGCTCAGTCAGGATGAACAGAAGAGAAAATCCATGTTCACTGCGTATTTTCTTACTTGAGTGATGTTGTAGCCCAAATACTGAAGTGGCGAACTGTGTGCTGAAATGTAGTACTTGCTTCAAGACATTTGTACAGAGTAGGGCTTTCATAAGCCTAATAACCCTGTAGTTTGGAACAGATACCACGCATCTCCTCTTTGAGGAGAACTGAAGAATGAATAACTACCTAACAAACATGCTTCCAAACAGTCTGACTAAATAACTCTAATGGAGGCTGAATGCTTGCTGGCTGCAACAAGAGTGTTAATGGAGAAGAGGAAATTTCCTCAAATACTATCCTCCCTTACCTTACTTAGGAGTAAAGGGGCCATTGCTGTGTCACTTCTGATGATAGAGACCTGCCTTCTGCAGGAGTCATTTCAACAGACTCTGAAGAGAGCTATAGTTATTCATCTTCAGCAAAGCCACCTGTCTCAATTTTGTATTTTTTTTTCCTCGAAGAAACTATCCATGATGTAGAAAGAGGGGTAAGGGCAAACATTCCAGTGTTGCCATGCTTTTTAAAAATAAGTGATGGGCACAAACCTTTTTTTGTTGCTAAATAAACCATGCAGATTAGTCTTCTGAGAAAACCTGAGTATATCTCAGTTATCAGAAATTAGTTTAGCTTGAAAGTTAAGTATATTTAGAATACTCAGTACTTGGCAGAGAAAGTGTCCTTGTCTGAGTGGTTTACACCTGTCACAACATGGTTTCATTATTTTTTAACATCCTCTGGTGCTCCCATAGCAAAAGTTAAGCATCTGCCAAAGCACAATTCATTTTTCGCTAGGGACTGAAATGGTTCTCTAAAAGTCAAGAGAGAGCAAAACATGTCTATGAGTTTCAGATCTGAAGTTTCCACATTCTGTTATGAAATGATGCACTACCATGCCAGCAGTATTTTTTATTACATTTTAAAATGTAATTTCATTCACTATCTCAATCTTCATGAGTCTCCAAAGGACACTGTTTTCAACAGTCTTAGGGTGCAGTATACTCTGTCTGCCTTCATATTGGCTTGTGTCATCTACTTGTGCGACTAGAAGAAAAGGGGTTGAAATTCTTTCTGAAATTCTGTTTGTTGCCTTTGATTCATGAGATGTTTTACATTACTGATGAAGCAAGAAGGGATGTCCTAAATCAAAGGTTGAAATATGTGGAAAACAAAAGGATGTGAATCCCAAACTTCATGCTCTTTGTTGCTATCAGAAACCATAGTCTAGGAAGGCTGAAGAATAAAGTAGTTACTTTAAACCTCTAAAAATATTTAGAGGTTTATAACTGAGAAGGGTCTTTGCTTTTGATCAATTTCTAAAAAAGAAACTAATAAAAAAGATGTATCAACTCCTAGAAATTCAGGAGTGTTAGATAAATGCAATTTTTTATAAAAACAGAGGTATCTGGTAGAACTGTTTCTGCAGATTATGATAGTGGAATTGTTTTTCTTGTGCACTACAGGGAATCATGCCTATTTTCACAGAGCAAAAAAGAACTGTTTAACATATACTGCACATTCTCCACCAGTACTGATGAGCATGCTGAGCTGGAAATGTAACAGAGTCTCCCCTTTAAACTAACCGTAGCAATTTCCTCACCATTTTTCCTCTTCTCTCCTTGTTCCCCTTCTTCCTTTGAGATTTTCAGTTCATCTCTGTAAAAAGTGACTGAAAGTCTCCATTACCAGCTATTTCAGGAGAAACTGTGATACTGTGTCAAAAAATAGCTTTTTATACCAAAATATAGGAATCAGAAATTTATTGTGTCAATATAAGCAAATCCCAGTACTTCTGACGTGGTAGAAATGTGCTGTCTCAGAGTCAACATCAGGAAACAACAGCTATAATGCATTGCTGTGAGCTGTTTGACAACAACCTCACAGCTTCTCTCCACTGATCTGCTATGGCTAATAATCATAATTATCATAATAATACTATTATTATTTTATCATTGATTATTACCAGGTTCTTATCCAAATAAAAGGGTATGTGTGCTGTTCTAAACATTGGATAACATTTAAACACAAAGGTAAACTGGGAAAGAATATTCTACCTCTTGAAAAGTGGTAAGCTTTACTACAGTCAACACATAGAGCTAAAAGGAATCAGACATATCTGTTCACTAGTAATCTAAATGTAATAGCCCCCTCAAATAATCATGTAACTTAGTACACCGTGAAATCCATTCTTATAGACAAAGCTTTACAATGAGGGTTAATTTCTGAATTGAAAGCCAAGGGGAAAAAACCCACAATCTGCCATAGACATACTCTGATCAGAAAAAGAGCTTGATCTGCCTTATTTAGTTAGTTTTGAATATAGTTCCATATTTTATTGAAAAAAAAATTAAGAAAAAAGGCAAAGGGAAAGAAAAAAGGGAAAGGGAAAGAAAAAAAGGAAAGGGAAAGAAGAAAGAAAAAAGGAAAGGGAAAGAAAAAAGGTAAAGAAAAATGGGAAAGGGAAGAGGAAGAGGAAGAGAAAGGGGAAGGGGAAGGAGAAGGGGAAGAAGAAAGGAAGGTCAACTGCAACACCTGAAAAAAAATTCAAGCCATTGCAAATTAAGCTATATCAGCCTGGGTAAAGTAAAGCAGACCCTTCTTTCTTTTCAGGCTTTATGTAAACACCCTAAGAAATACAGTGTAATGCCAGTACGTACAGCAATACAGAAACAGACATGAAGTCTATTTCCCTGATAAAATACCTTATTGTCTAATTTATAAGGAAATGTATTTCCAGCTGAGGAAATAGATCCATAAGTACCCAAGGTAATAGTATCCTTTGGTAATTTGCTGTAGCAAAGATCAGTTTCAGAAAAGCAAGCATTCTATTAAATGGATAGCTCTGTTTTTCTTTTCAAAATCTGATTAGAAAAAGAAGCAGAAATAAAACTAAGGTTACCCATCCTTTGAAATAGTGCTTTTACATAAATCCTGAAAAATGCTTCTGGTTTTGGGTGAAAAACAAATGCTGATAAATCTGACTTTCTCCACAGTGAAATTTCCCAAAGAGACAGAGGCAGACACATCACTGAGATTATTCCCAAACAAACAATGAGATTATTCCCAAAGGTAGACAATAAGTGATTAATGTATGCCTGACAACCCACAGTGTGGAGAACACATGACTGCAAAGGAACTGTTTTGGAATACTTTTGATTTTACTATAAGCTCCACTACATACAGTACTACAGATCTCCCTGTTTTCATGCTGAGTGCTTCTGTATTAGTCAGATGCAAGGATCCTATCCAGACTCCTCTTGAAACCAGCAGTACAAATTGGGAAAAGAAAAGCTGCCTCACTGTTACTGTGAAAAAACACATCTTTGTCTTCAGGCAGCTACTACCTGTTTGTCTTACAACTGCCCAAGAAGGATGACGATGTATGCAAAGTCTGACAGACTAAAGCTGATGGATTTAGCACCTACCCCAAGGGATTCTTCTTTTATTCCCATTTGCAGTTTCATCTAGTTAGGCCACCATCTATTCAAAATAACAAACTTGCATTACTTTGCCATGTATAAGACTCAAATAGAACCTCCTGATTGTAGTAATACATATCATCTAAATTATCTGTCTCAGAGTCTGAAAAAGGTTTTATTGTATTAATCGTATACTACCACTGTGAAGTAGATTCATTGCTGAATGTATATTCTGCAGCATTTAATAACTGAATGAAAAAAAATACTACAAATCAATCCAGTATTTTTTTCACTGTCAAAAGCTTCACTTTTTAACAGTTAATAGAATATTTTGGATATACAGTGTAGATAGACAGTAAGTAAGATGGAGTAGAGAGAGGGCAATGCTAGCCCCAAGAGCTCTGTAGCCTGCGCAAAATACAGAGTAGTTTTTTCTGTACCTTGGCAGGAGATGTAAAATAATTCATATCTAATAGAACTATCTTGGTCCATCTGGCACAGGCACCTATGTACTCAGCAAAGCTTCAGAGAGACATTTTTTAAAGAATAACAGAAATGATTACTTCACAGCACTTCTGTCATCATTCTTAACCAAGCGCTTGCTTCCAGGTCACGTAGATAGGCAGCTTGTTCAATGGGGAAAAAACTCATACAGAGAAATTACCAACCTGCCTTCAGCATTGTGCCTTCCTGTCTTTCATACAGTCAAAATTTCTCTTATCCCAATTCTGTGGTACAAAGAAAAGTGACAGACTACTAGACCCTTATGTCTGGCAACCCTACTATCTGTGTATTTGCCATTTCCTGATTAAAAAGCAGCTGATATCACAAAAGGTTTCAGCATAAAACCCACTTGCGATCTCTGTGGTCTCTCAGTACAAAGACAGCTTGTCAAAACATGAAAGAAAAGTCTGAATTCTTCAGTTCCATGGAAACTGAAGAATTAACAAATGTACTTTTTTTTTTTTTTTTAACTTCAGCTGACATTTGAGCCAGTCTTTTAGCAGAAAACTGTTAAAAACCTTCCTGTGACTTAAGAAGTGGTGGGAATGGATACAAAGTACAGAAGTTATTTGGGAAGCATGGAGCAGCAGTCAGAAGAAGCAGGACAAACAACTCAGAAAAGGAGGTGGGCTCTCAGGGAATTTTAAGGCCAGAAAGATCAGCAAGCTGACATATTGTGGGGTTTACATAACAGCAACATTTGTTATGATTCAGGAGTGTATAGAAAAGACAGAGATGCAGGGGAATATGCTAGGGACCATAAACAACCTTTTCTGTAAGGCGTTTTTCAGCAAAAGTTACTGTCTTTTTTCCTGGGACAGTCCAATACTTTCACGCAGCTTCTGTTCAACAGACCTCTGAAATTACGGGAACAGGGCAGCTTTTTCCCATTGACACTCCTCAGCGGATAGCAGTTGCTAACAGCAGCTTCTGGAGTTGCTTCTTTAAAGTAAACTAAACCAAAGGCTTTCTGCTTTATTTGTAATCTCCAGTCATGTGCTGAAGATGAAAAAAGCCTGCAGCAGTACACACCTCCGAGACACAGGAACACCCTTGCATCTCTTGAACTTAATCAAGTCTGCACTGCTACAGAACATTTCTGCTACAGAAAGTTTGCACTTTCCCTAGAACTTTAGAGAATATCTATGTATCATAATATGTATCATAATATCTACTATCTCTGTTTCTGTTGATCTACAATTTAAGACTCCGCAGAGAGCCAAAGACTGAACTGAAGGTTCCCTAGCCTTTGCAGTCTGACAAATACACTGAAGAAAAAGAAATTGTGCATTATAAGCCCCACCCAACTCTTTAGTCCGTGAACCAAAAATAAGACAAGGATGCAAGACTATGAAAAGGAATTACCATATAACCTGTCCTGATTGTTATATTATTTATTGAACATTCACTTTTGGTAACTACTGAAAATGGGATACTGGGTTGCCTTTGACCTCACGAAGAACACTCAGTCTTCCATCCCCACCTTAGCTGCTGGTGGTGCTGGTTCATTTGTTTTTTAGGCCAGCCCACAGAGGCAAACACCTCTTCAAAACTAGTACTTTTGTACTGATCAAGATACTGCTAAGGAAATCTTTCAACTGTTCTGGCAGGCAACAGTTTGACAGTTACCCTGGCTAATTAAAAAGCTTATGGATGGTCAGGTAGGACTCAGAAAATTTTGTAATTCCAGAGCTTTGCAATTTATAATGTAGAGAGTTCTTTTTCTGTGTAACAAACTATTTAATCACAGACTTAAATAGTAATAAATGTTTTATGAGCAGGCATTTAGTGAGAGTAAATTTACAGGATTAGACTTAGATTTATTTCATTCCATAGGAGCAAGTTAAGACTACTGCCTTTACACATACAAATACTAGTGGAACTAGGCAAGATTATGTTATCCTCTTGGCTGTCTTATAAGAATTGCAGTTACTTTTGAGTTAATGACATTTTATTGTCTCATACTCGTTAAACAGCAATGACATCTATATTTTTCACAACAAAAGCTTAATCATAAGTACATCTACCAAGATTTCAAAATACACTGCAGACTCTTCTAGTTCATGTGTGTCTTTTCTCAGTTCCTCCTTCCCATTCTGCCTCTCCTCAAATGACATTTAAAGATCCACTTTCCTTCCACCAGACCTATGTCTGAAAAGCAATCAACTGGTCTTCTGAGTGTCTGACACATGCTTTTTAGCACTAGTTAATTTTAAAGATGCTGTGGTTTACAATTTATTTGACATTTACTCTAGAAGATTTGTGCTCCTGAATACATTTATGTAATTTATGTTTCTGAAACCCAGATAAAGTCAGAGACTGATCATTTCAAGATATTTGCCTTGAGTGTTTGTTAACTGCTTTGAGTATCCCTCTGCTTCTTGTACCACTCCTGCGACTACTAGGGCACTTCAGCCATCCCTGAATGCTTAATAATCTTTAATAAGTCTTCAGTGAGCTGAAATAAATAGACAGATAGACAAAAAAGAGATATCATCTGTATGTATAAAATCCATCAAGAATTTACACAGATCTATTTATTTAGTACATCTCTAATATACTCCAAGATGCCTACAGCATAATATAATCAAGTTAAACATGAGATTTTAAAAGACAAAAAAAATCCTACTACCCAAACACACTGTCAGTCACAGAAAAATCTTTCAGATGCAAACATTCCAGTGAATGAGAAAAACATCCTTCCAGATTATGCAAACAAAAAGAGTGTGAGAGTGAGCCAGGGAAGGGAAAAGAGGAAAAGAGACTGAGTGGGTGAGTGAGTGAGTGAGTGAGTGAGTGAGTGAGTGAGTGAGTGAGTGAGTGAGTGAGTGAGTGAAAAATCAGAACTGGTGAAAAAGATTTCAAGTTAAAAGCCTGCAGGCTAGAAGCAGATAAAAAGGCACTGCACATCTCTTTTTCTAGTAGAAAATAGGCAGACTCAAGCTACTCATAACAGTATGATGATATTAACCCATTTGCTTTCTGAAAACCAGAAAAGCTTGGCAACCTCAGAATCCAGCAGTAGCACAATAACATCTTAGCTGCTGCTTGCAGATGATGGAAATCAATAAAGTATGCAAAATATGCACTGAAAGGCAGATAGTTATTTAAATCTATAAATAGCAAAACAAATAAAACAATTACTCTTCTGTGATCCTTTATTTTTATATGAAACTCCCTAAAAAGTACAATTTTAAATAATATAGATTCATAGAAAGACTTGGATTGGACTAAATGTCATCTAGTTTTTTGCCTTAAGAGAGAGTGGAGAAAAAAGACTCCAGGCCAATTTAGTGCATAAGACAAGATAAAGACAGTAGGTCCTTTAGTGAAGCCTCAAGCCAGGGGAATACACATAATGTGCCCCCTCAGAGAGTGGTTTGATGATTTTATAATAAGGTCCATCCAATCCCAGATCTTCCCACTCCCTATTCTGCCCCCTTCTGCCCCCCAGCAGGCCCCTTCAGGAATTGGGTTTGGCGGTGTGTGGAACCCCTTCTTCCTCATCCTCATCTTCTTTGTAGCACATACAGTCCTTGCAGCTTCTCCAAAGTTCTGGGCTTGAAGGTTGCTGTGTCTGCGTGATATCTTCTGGTCCAGGCTTTCCTACAATTCTACCTTGAAAAAAAGGCTAAACACGCTAATGGAATTTAGAGGGATTGATATGAAATGGGGTAATGGAATTGGGTATGTGTAAACATCAGGCTACAGGATAAAGGGTATGAAACAGCTACATTAAAATCTACATTCACTACACAACCACTTCTAAAATCTACAAAAGTTAAAAAAATCCAAAAAGCTCAGAGGTATCAAGTTCTACCCTCCTACCTTAAACAGGAGCACCTCCCACCAGATCAGGTTGCTCAAAGCCCATCCAGCCTGGCATTGAACACTTCCAATCATGGAGTATCCACTTCTCTGAATAACCTGTCCGAGTGTCTCACTACACTCATCATAAAAAATTTCTTCCTTTTATCTGATCTAAATCTATCCTCTTTTTGTTGCAGTGCTGCTCTCAATCCATTAATCCCTCAATCTGTATTGATACTGGGAAATGCCCCGACCCAGGGGCAGGACCTTGCATTTGGCCTTGTTGCACATCATAAGGTTATATAAAACTATGCTTTGAACTACCTAGGAATCATGCTACAGTTCTACTAAAATATTAATTATTTAAAGGCACAATTCATAATACAAATTTTAAATAAGTTAAATATTAACATATTTTCTTTACAGAGTTGCTACCATTCTTTAATACTTATAAAATGTTGAATGTTTGGAAGTCCAATTGGAAGTCCAATTAAGTTCATATTAATAATTCAAAATTCTTCATTAGTAATAAAAAACTGTCTAATATATAACACAAACTAGAAAAAATATAAACTATCAATAGTATGTATTTTAACCTAAAAACATTAATTACATTGGATGCAATTAATATGAGTTAGGGATTTTTAAATTTAGTCCTAGTTGCTACTCAAAAATACTGCAAAATTTTAAAATTTGGTTTCAGCAATCTAAACAGAGACTGTAGTTAGAGGTCAGACTTTCTTTAGAACTTCATTGTTAATCATTTATTATTAAGAAGTACCTTTAAAATTTGTTATTAAGAAGTACCAGGAAATTTTACGTAACTGCAAAACATTTAAAACTTAAGAAACCATCATTTCTGTTTTACTCTTAAATAACCTCTGAAAACAGTTAAGTTCCATCAGCTGTGATTAACTTCAAGTATCCAGATAAGCAGCACACTAGCTATTGCATTTGCAGCATAGCTGGTGCAGGTACTTTCTTCTCATCTGATCTAGGAACAAGGTGTGAGTATTTACAGTCTGTCAGAGAAACCTGACAAACGAAACTATGGACTGAGCTCATTGCTAGGCTGATGGCTTGCCCCCAGGTAAGAAGAAAGGTTCTGTTAGACTCTTACACCATTTTGCAGAGATAAATAAATGCAAACAGGCTGGAGATACTCTTGCTGAAGGCTAAGGAGCCCTTGGTCTGAATACATGAAATGTCTAGAGGGAAATGGATTGGAAATGGATGGAAATTGCTCTTTTTGCAGCGTAGAGGAGAGGGCAGTGAGACAGCATAGAACTGATTGTTGCTGGAGTTAAATGGGAATGAGATGGGCTATTTTTCTTCAGAATTTTAAGGTCTGAGGATAGAAGCAAAGCAGTCCCTTGGGCTAAATAAGGGATGGATATATTTTCTATTTAACACAGACAAAGAAGGTATGAAAAAAATTGTAACGAGCTGGGAACATTTAATGTTAATCATCGCCTTTCTAGAGGACACTTCTAAGACATCTCTGAATCCTAATGACAAGCTGTAATTTCACAACTGCTTTACAATGACATAAAGCAGGCACAGCAGTCAAAAAAGCCAATCTGTATCTCCTGCCTGCAACTGCTCACTCTGTGTCTCCATGTTTCTACTGGCACAAGTTGCATTCAAGTAAATCTCATGAAGAATCTGATTAAGGATATGCTAGTTTAAGGTGGCCAACTCCCATAACAGTTTTGATTGAGAGAGAACCCAGATAGCAAATATTAAAATGAAATACATAAACATCTATAACCAGTTGTAAGAAGTAAATCCTCCTCCTCTATAACATACTTGTAATAATAGAAAAAATGCATATCTGTAATTTTTTAAATGTGGTTGTAAATCTATACGTTCCTTTCCAAAAGGCTCATTTTTATACCCTTGTGCAATTGGTATATATCTATAGTCATTATCACACACTTTTCTGTAACTGCCAACACTCACCATTCTAAAAATGAAGAAAAGATCTGGGAAAAGTTTTTTTTGAAAAGGGTCTGAAATTTATAGGAAGTACAAGATTTTTTCTCTGCTATACATCTTCTTTTTCTATTTCACATATGTTCTTGGTAAAGGTGGTTCACACAGTTTCTCATTGTCTTTGTTGAAACAAATAATCCCTATAGAAGATTCACAAGAGGCATAAACTGGTAGCAGGCAGATTTGCAGCAGCTGTGAGTAACACTACATATATTTGAACTAGGATACGAAATGGAAAACTCTTCTATTTTAAATCTTCTAAAACAAATAATTTGTTAAACAGCAGCACTTACTTTTACCTATGATCTGTCTGAGAGTTCAAGATCACTTGCTCACAGTCAACAGTGTCTTCCTTCTTATTTCAGAGCAAGTCACTGGTATTTTCTCAGGGGTTCTTCAACTGGATGAGAAAGGCAAAAAAAGTCAAAAGTAGAAGAGACAGCCAAACACATTTAAACCAGGAATACATAAACTAGCAAGGAGGAGGAGGATAGTACATCCTTTGATTTCTTCAAAAGTTGGTATTTTGATTTGATTTCTCTTAATCAGGTTTGTATGCCCTTCCTCAAAGACTGATTTCACTCAAATACAAAGTTATTGACCTCAGCAAAAGACCATGTGGATGTAACCCCATTTTAAACCATCCGCAACCACCTCACATGAGCTGGGAGCATAACTACAGCCATGCAGCTACACTGCTAACATGCAAAATATCTGTTTTTCTCCCATTCCTGCCCTATCCTTGGGAAACCTGTAGCTGATGTGGATAAAAGTTTATGATTGGTGTCATAAAGGAGATCTGTCAAAAGATAATGATGATTTCCCTCTGGGTTCTAAACATATCCAACTATAGTCAGTACTAGAATTTTTAACTCTACACAATAAGAAAAATAATATTCGATCAAAACAACACTATCTAAAAAAGCTGTATCTAAACAAATGCACAATTTTAGTCATTATTGAAATGCTACTACTTTACTTCTTCCTATTAATAACTGTAGGCTGATATTAACAGTCTAGTAGTAAACAAAGTTGCTCATTTCCTTGCAAGAACCTCTCATTCCCACAAAATAGAATAATAAAGAATGTTTGGTTCTAATAGCATCCTGACAAGGAAAGAGGGAAAACAAGGAGCTTTGTCAAAACAAGCACAGTTTCAAATATCAAAGCTTCAATATCAACAGCTAGGGATGAACCACACACCCGTATTTTTCAGTAAATAGACATAAACCCCTGACTTACACAGCTAGAATTTGCTATTATTTATTTTTACACATAGATCTCTACTGAGAGAGGCATGCAAACATGCAATGTAAAAAAAGGCACAGTATGCAAGCCAGTTACCTAATAGAGGATGTACCATTTTGTCCCTTCGTAGATTACCCACACAGCATTTGAACTCACTAGAACTGGCATTAACACTGAGCAGATATAAAATACCATACAAGCTTAGGGCATCAGCAGGCCTTAAGTATGTAACTTAAGACCTGACCCTCACATCGTTTGGACTGTTTTTTGTGAGTTGCCATGTCCATCATCTAGGAAAACAGTTTCAATAGTTTTAGTGTGTGAAGCATATGAGCTTCAACCACTGTTTTACTTTTTTAGATTTTCTTTATTAAACCATATTGTCTTAAGTTGCCATTGCCATCAGCAGTATTTGCAAAGGTCTTTGTTGCTGTGGGCTTTGCTGGTTTGAAGAGGCAATATTTCTGCTTTATGCTTTCTATCAAAGCACTCCCTTGATGCTTGACTCTTATCATTTACCTCTGGGCACCACTCAATCACTCAGCAACACAGTTTGATCCCTGTTAGACATGAATATACAACTGTGTATCTGTTAGAGTACACAATACAGAGTTTATGTCAGCTTATACTTTTATGTGTCTTTTACATAGTTTGCAGAATATCATTCAGAACAAAACTTTCTGATAACGAGTTGACACACACCTAGAGCCAAAATGAGTTCATATCAGATCAGTGCTTTGTATGATGAGGTTGTGGACTTTCTGATCATGGGACTATGAGACTGACACCAGATTTTGTCATTGGATCCCTCAGCTACCTCATCAGCTGCCCTTATTTTATTCTTACAATAACATGCAATATTCCAAATAGTTCATTCCAATTGCAACCACAATTCATAACATAAGATGTATACACAGAGCAATAGAAATTCAAGTCACTGCTGTTATAAAAACACAGCTGAAAATATATTTTCACATGATGTGTAAGCTGTCTTTGCAGATTAGTATGACACAATATGAAATCCAAGTTCTCATTATTATCTGCACGTAAGTAGAAAAAAGTAGATGCATAGCAACCGAGGGTCATCAGCCCCTGCCCCAATGATGCTGCAGCAGGGTCTGTCTCCAACTCCCCACAGCCTGACCCTGCCCAACCATGGACCCTGAGCCAGGATCACCCACGGATCCATAGCCCAGCCCAGACTCAGCTTGACCCCGTCTCCACAGCCCTGACTAGCCGTGACTGCAGTTGCCCACCCCAGGCACACAGGAGGGATCTGTCCCTGGCAGGCGACATAAAAGCAGATTTCCCTAAGGCCTCCCACACTGCTGCACTGTTACCAGCAGTCTCTAACGCAAGGATCTTGGAGAGGCAGCACTTTCCTCCACGAGAGGAAGAAGGTGCCTTTGCAGGTGCCCCAGGGCATGGCTTCTGAGGACATCTGTCAGGGAGGAAACACCTTCAGCTGCATCCCGATGTGTTTGGTCATGTCTGGTGTGACAAGCCTGAGGCAAACTCACAGCTGAAGAAGAAACCCTCCATGATGACATAGGCATGGCTATAATGCAGCGTATGGGGCATCCAAATGTGCCAAGAAGGATCTCTAAGGAACAACTGCTCTCTGCCATTACACCACCAATGGGGACGTCTCAGCCTTGACCCTCTGTGCCATGTCTTTGCTTGGTGATTCGCTTCAGGAGATGGCTTAGTCTTGGGTTAAAACTTACACCAAACCGAACCAAAGAGAAGCCAAACCTGTCCACATTAAGGTCTTTAGGAGGAGAATGAGCAGAAATTTCTACTAAATCTTTTAAGGTTGTGACTTGACAAGGTAATGACAATGATGGGCTCACCAGTCCTTGCAGATGAATACTTTGTGTCAGTTGTTCATTGCCTTAACACAAGACATTGTACAACTTTCTCTTTGAGCCCTTTTTTAGACTTTTCTGTGTGACAATTTCCTCTCCAGCCAACCGAAAAGGTAAGTACTCATGATCAGAACATGGCACTCTCGTCTTTATTAGTTGTACTCCAGCACTAGTGAAAGAGCTAGCAGCCCTTTCATGTCACCTTTCTAAAGGAAAAAGTCCTACTAAAAGGAAAAAGTGAACAAAATGACATTTTGAGATATATCTGGCCCCAGTGTTGTTTGATACTGCTCTAATATTTTCCTTGAGTACTAGGTTATCATTTTAACTGTCTTCTCTGATTTTAAAGCTATTGCAAAAGATACATGTCAATTAGATTTAAGAAGGAACACATCTGTTTAATTTAACTGTTGAAGAGTTTCACAAAAAATACCAGGGAAAACATTTTGGATCACAGAATTATTAGAAACCCATGGACATCCTCTCTCCACTGAGCTAACACTTTCACCACAGAGATATATATTCTTCAAGCACTCTCCTCTGTGCCCTCGCCTGATCAATCCTGATCTCATTTTGTGTGTTCTCTCTAACAGTCCTCCAAGTATTTGCTTCCAAAACATATTTTTAATCATGTGACTCTTTCACTTAGATGTTGAGCTCACAAATGTTACCAGTTAGCCTATCAAGCCATTTATTGAAAATATCAAATGACTTGCTAAAATATGACATAACAGTTGTACTGCTAATCCTTTTTGTTATTTCTTACCCAACATTCTTAGCTTTGATATACCTGATTCATGTATGGGAGAATGTGTTTTTTTCCTCTGAAAGGACATCACTAAGGACTGTGGAAACCTGCTTCTGAGTTTCAGGAGCCCCACTCCAATAAAATTAACAAAATATATGAGGCACAGTTTTTAGGATGTGCTATGAGCTAAATGTGAACAGAAAAAAAAATCAAGGCACCCAAAATTTCCAATGTATTTCAAAAATAACGGGCGTGATGAAGAAGTGTCCTGCACCAGGTAATTGTGATCAGCCACTAACAAAAGTCCCCCAAAGCTGCTGCATTAGAAGATACCATTCCAGCACTTGAGATCGCCCAGGACCTCAATAACAATCTGTATTGTCAGAGCTCTGTCACCAGAAGCCTGGGAAGGAGGCACATGAGACACACCTCATGGGTCCCTTAAATGATACCCCCACTGTGTCTCAGTTACAAATGTCAGATGATGTCAGGGGACACATCATGTCCAAGGACATGCAGGTCCTGGTCCAATGGTGCTGGTCCCTTGCATCAGTTACACCACCATTTTCTTGCTGTTTTTCTTCTACTGAAAGCAATAGGAATCATAGAATTGTTTGAGTTGGAAGGGACCTTTAAAGATCACCTAGTCAGACATCCCTGCAATGAACAGGGTCATCTTTGACTTGATCAGGTTGCATAAAGGCCCACCCAGCCTAATCTTAAACATTTCCAGGGATGGAGCATCCATCACTAGAAAGAATACTCTCTTCAACAGCAATAAAAGCAGATTTTGACAAAAAATATGTAGTTGAAATAGAAAACAATAACAAAAAAAACCTCTGAAGAAAGCTATACCAAAATAAGCTTTCAGAATGCAGCAGGTACCTGCTTTCAATGACCAAAGCAGTCTTGCAACTGCAGTCACAGACCTCTTAGAGGCAAACCTTGTAATACAATTAACTTCACTAAAAACCTCATTAGAAGCAGTAAGGATTAAGCATGACCAAGTACAGTAAACAGACACACAGAGCTACATAATGTTTTAGGCACCTAGACCAGCCTGCCCACTCCTGTTTTAATGGAACAGAATATCTCAGAGCTCCTAATGAGATGATGATGCTTGCACAATGAGATGTTCTGGTGACATCTGTTTGATGTCTCTGTGGAAACCTTATTTGACTTACTCTGGTCACTTACATCTGGACAAACTGATAGTTTCTCTTGCTTACACTGTGTTAGAGCTCATGACCACTTCAGCAGAATTTAGGAGTAGAGTTAAGCAATTGTGGCTATTGCTATTAATACTACCTCTAAAAATAAAAATATACTTCTATTATAATATAAATATATCAGGCATGTAACTAACTGGTTCTGTAGAACTGTGATTTTGATTTTTTAAATAAAAATATGATTCATACAGGGAAAGGAAAGTAAGCAGAAAGTACAAAATAAAATCTGAAACAATACAAAGATAAAATACAGAAAACAGGGAGGAGAGAACATATGACCTCCACTTTCTGCAACTAGACCAAAAGATCTGATTCATATCTGCTGGTGGCCACTCTAAGAGACTTTTATCTAATTCCTTAACTGAATTACTTATAGTAACATGCAAGGGTGGGGTTTTTTGAACAATCATTTTACCTATTTTTTAGAACTAGCTACTCTATATGCAGTGTGTATTAAACAATGAAATAGAATGTTTATGCATAATCTAGATACTTCCAAATGTATGTATCATTGTTCCACAAATCCATGGCGTATACAAAATAAGATCAGCCTTTTCTTCTCCTTTCTCTTTTTGCAGCAGTAGAAATTCCAGGTAGTTTCAGGGACGAATTTAAACCCTCAATTTTGTATTCTTAAAGACATAGCAAATGGGGTTCAGGTCTCATACTAATTGGTATTGCAGCTTTCCTGACATAAAGGTCAGATTTCATGACATTAAAGGCTTATCAGGAGATTTTCTTCTTCCTCAGAGAATACTTGATTTTCTGTCTTCACAAGAACAATGTTCTATAGCATGGAGAAAGACTGCAGAAGCAGCAATTTGAACACTATTTCGTAGTAGAAGAGTCAGATCTGATTTCCACCAAAATAATTAGAAAGACTTCCTAACTTCCTGTGGAGATAGATCAGATTAAAAAAGTAAAAGTAAAATAAGCGGTATAACCATGGCTGGTAGGAAAGTTTACTGACCTGTAATCATATAATGATCAATCCCCAAAAATTGCATGCTGAAGAACTTTCCAAATGCTCAGTGATAGCTGGTATCCCTGATATCCGACTTACTTCTTTCAGTATCTTCTGCTGTTACATATTCATTGTTTTATCTTTTGTTTTCCTTCAATAAAGTCCCGATAATTAATTTAGCGATCACTTTGCTTTTGCTCAGGTGAAGTACATAAGGACTTACAGTACAACGAGAATGATAACAGAATAGGATCTGGGCAATAAGAACAGTTTTCACTGTTTCTTCTAATGAAAACAAGGGATGCACTTGACTTCATGTGCTGGTTTGAAAGTAAACCATAGGGAGAAATGAACTCAACTCGGGAGAGATTACAAGTCAGAGTTACAATTTATTAAATAAATTGCAATAAATGCAATGATACAGAGAAAACGGGATTTCATCTCCAAAACCTGATGTATAACCCAGCACCCTGGGACAAGAACGTGATGGTGTTCATTAGCCCCTGTGCTGAGCACCCTGCGGCCCCCCTGGTTGCAAAGTAAAAGGAGAGGAAAACCTGTTGGTCCAGATGAGGGTTGCAGATCTTACAAACATTCTCCCTCTTCTTTCTCTCTCGTGCACTAATTGTTGGAGGATAAAAGTAGTTTAAAAGCAGTGTATTTTTCAATAACAGTAAGGGGGTTTTATAGATAAGAAAAGCAGGACATGAACAGGCATTCAGCTCATTCATGAGCTTTAATTTGATTAGCATACACTTTTAAAAAAAGCAAAGTCACCAAACAAATAATATGTTTTGTCTGCATCTTTTTAGGTAGACAGAATGAAATACAACAATATCATTCATACGTAAGAAGAAAAGGATTCCAATTACAAGGTGTAAGTTAAATTTCATAAACAAAATAATGTTCACAACATAGTTCTTCCTATAATAATTTCCTCTTTATCAGCATTTTATTACCAAGTCCTTTTACACTGATGAAAGTGATTTCACTTAAAATCACAAGAAAATCAGTATTCTACAATGAAAGTAGGAAAAGTCTCTGAATACTATATTTAAGAGTGGGAAATACAATAAGATACATATTAGAAGTAGGAAAGACCATTTACTTCCATTTGTACTCAACTAAACCATTGATAACGATGCTATTTTATATAAAGAGGAACAAACTCTTGCCTTTATAAATTAATTAAAACTATTGAATAAATAATTTAAATACAAAATTCTATTTCAAGTGGCATTATAGAAAGCTTCTGGATGTGGCAAAATTAGCAAAACACACACACAAAAAATTTATTGAGATTTCTGTGATTAGAAAACACCCTAAACATTCACCTACTATTTCATCCGCAGCAAAATGTCCATGAGCCCTTTATCTGAACAATATTTTCAGTCCTATTCATGGTACAGTTCTGCATTACTTTTACATTAAGAATGTTTCCAGGATGATATCACAGTATAAATGTTTTCCAAGCATGCTTCACACATCTTTGGCTGTAATGCTGCAGTGAGAATTAAATCCATATTTGAACATCCTTGCTGTGTCTCATTTTGCCCCAAGAATAATTTCAAATGTTACTGGGTTATTTCCCTGGATATTTAGTAGTGATTTATACATAAACTATGCCTTGTAGCCAGGTGTCTGCCAAGTTGGAGGTAAAAATAAACCCTTTTATTTAAGATCATCACAAGAGTTAAAAAAAAGTATTTAAATATTCATCCATATTAATGCAAGAACAGCTGAAAACGCATCTCAGGACAACACTGTAGAGCAACAAGGGACAACCTAATAGAAATACGATTCTGCAAGGTTTATTATAGACATGCAGGGATAAATACATGTAAAGAAAAATAATTACCCAAGTCCAGAACATTCTGCTTTGTCCTGCAAATTGCCTATAAACTGTTAAGTATTTCCTAGGTAGAGGTTGAAAGTTGGAACCCTAAAAAATTCCAGTCACAAACATAACTGTCTTCAACACTTACTCCCACTCTTCCTATCCTCCCTTCTCCTGTGACATTAATAATTAGGTACCACTTTTCAGTTAGTTTATCAGGCCATAATATTAGGATAATCTTAAATCTATAGCTATACATTTTGTCTTTACAGATATAGAATTGTGGGATTAGTTTATTTGTACAATTAGAACAAGGTGAATTTCACTTAAGGTAGCAAAATGGCAGAAGATAAGGAGAAAGAAGCAAAGATATTCCATGTGGCATGATCACAGATTTCAGTGTCGAAAGTACAGAAGAGGTTTTCTTGTTGCTCAAGATCCCAGTCAGGCTTACTTATAAAGGATAAACAAGTCTCTTTGCTCTTCTCTTGTAGCACTTAGGGTAGGAGACAACAAAACAAAATGCAACTCAAAACCTGTTGTGTAGATACTTCAGTAAGGAGAACCCAGAAGTCTTGAAAACAGCAAAGCCCACATTCGTATCAGTCTTCCCACCTACAACTCCATCAGAAGCCTTGCATGGCAGATAGGCCAGCTGGGAAGCAGCTATATGTGGGATGAGATGCTGGCCTAACCAAGTAGCATGCTCAGCAAAGCCTAACTGCTGACAGCAGGCTGGGAGCACACCCCTTCATGATCAGAGCACTGTACAACTCTTGCAAGTGAGCAGAATTCATGACAGAAGCAATTTTGTAATTGTTATTCCTAAAACTCACATAGGACCCATAATTAGTCAGGTCTATCTGTCACAGAACCTATCAGAAACACCATAGCAGATCATGTGTTTTCAAGACAGAATTAACCTTTATAAGGTTTCATTTAAGCAGAGTCAAATTGAAAACACTACTGTCAGAGGCTCTAGCTTGTAAAGATTTCCAGTAGTTTCACAAAAGGTTGGTAAATAGGTTTGATATCAATTTACGGAGTGAAGTGCAGGTGTTTCAAATGGGCTGGCAATCATCAGCTCACAGTTCCCATGAAAACAATAATTGCTATGCAGAAGTAATGCAGAGTGATTACACTTGGAGCAATTATGGCAAAAAGTAATTAAGAAAATGAGAAGAGCATACAGCATTTTTTGCCTTCTTCCTCTACCGATGGCAGTCCATATACCAGAGATTTCAATTTGATTTCTTAATCATCATAAGATCTTTTCAGGATGTAGCCCACTTGGGGAGTCATTTTTTATACATAGTCAGATGGTCACTTACTGACTGAATAATAGCTCAGTTTTGGCATGTTTTGCTTCTTATTTGAATAACTCTCATACTATTAATTACAGAAATAAGAATGCAGATAGGCTAAGGCCAGAAGGGGCCACTGTGATCATCAGCTCTAAATAATCTGTAACATAAATTGCATTTTTTTCCTCATAGAGGCGCTATCACCTAATCCACATTTTGAGGTTTAAATATATAAAATCTTTTGAGAAATACCCAAATATAATTTGAAGCAAGAGTAATATACTGCATTTACTCATTAAACATTCTAGGGCTAATTATACCTATGGCTTAATGTAAAAACTTCCTCTTAATTTACAGATTTAACTATTACAGCTTAATTTCACAGTATGTGACCTTGTGAACTCATCTGCTTGATTCAGAGAGGCAAAGCATCAGGTGTTTGTCTGTCTGTATGGGTAGAGATCTATGTGATGTCATGAGGCCACTTCTTAACAATAGCCCTCTGTATTGGGTTTGCATTGAAAGCTTTTGGTAGCAGGGGGGCTACAGGACTGACTTCTGTGAGAAGCTGCCTGAAGCTTTCCCCACATTCCACAGAGTCAATATCAGCCAGCTCCGTGGTCTCGCTGCTGGCCAAGGCTGAGCCCATCAGCAATGATGGTAGCACCTCTAGGATAACATAGCTAAGGGGGAGCTGGATGGATTGTGGAAACTGTAGTGAGAGAAAGGAGTGAGAATATGTGAAAGAGAACTCTGTAGACAAGGTCAGTGAAGAAGGAGGGGGAGGAGGTGCTCCAGGTGCTGGAGCTGAGGTTCCCCTGCAGCCCATGGTGCAGTCCATAGTGAGGCAGGCTGTCCCTTTGCAGCCCATGGAGGAGCATAAGGGAGCAGAGATCCATCTGCAGCCCGTGGAGGACCCCACTCTGGAGCAGGTGGGTGCCTGAAGAAGACTGTGACCCCATGGGGCACCCAGGCTGGAGCACTCTGTTCTTGAAGGACTACACCTCATGGAAGGTGCAGTTAGCGAAGAACTGCAGCCCATGGGAAGGACTCAGATTGGAGAACTTGGTGGAGGACTGTCTCCCATGGGAGGAACCCTACACTGGAGTAGGGGAAGAGAGTGTGAGGAGTCCTGCCCCTGAAGAGGAAGGGGTGGCAAAGACAATATATGATGAACTGACCGCAGCCAACATTCCCTGTCCCCCTGAGCCGGTCAGGGTGGGAAGCTAAAGAAAATCAGGAGTGAAGTTGAGCCCAGGAAAAGGAAAGAATGAGGAGATGATGTTTTTAAGATTTGGTTTTATTTCTCACTATCCTAATCTGATTTGATTACTAATGAATTAAACTAATTTCACTGACTGGAGTCTATTTTGCCTGTGATGGTAAATACTGAGTGATCCCTCTCTGTCCTTATCTTGACCAACAAGCCTTTCATTATATTTTCTCTCCTGTGTCCAGTTAGGAGGTGAGTGTGCTGAACTGCTAACAGATTTCAGCTGGGGTGTTTGGTTTTTTTAAGAACTTCTAGGAATGTCTATGTGAAAGCCCCTACTTGGCAACAGTGCTTCCAGTGGCTCAACCCCAGGTACCACCATGTCTTTAATTTAGGATTCCAGGGGTTATGCAGGTCATTTCATTTACACAGAGTTGGAGGTCGTGTTTAATTAACTGACAGTTTCAGTCTCAACATTTTTCAGTACAATTATAATTTCTTACAGTTTGCCTTATGTTCTTAATTCCTAAATGTATGACTTTTCATTTTACTATATTAAAACTATCAGTTTGCTTGTGCTAAACCATGAAATTCAATGTAAAGGAACTGTCACACCATAACCTCATCTGTAAATGCCACATCTACAAGACACCAGAAAGAATTTTGTATTTTCTTTCAAAATCTTAATATTAAACCTCAACAAGTTGGTAAATTCTCTACAGGTATTGCCAGAAACATCTATGTAGCTCAGGTGATTTAATACTGGAGGGGAGGTTTTATTTTTCTCAGTAAAATTTAAATGTGGTTAAATATTTATGGGGGAATGGAATGAGCATGCAACGGAAATTGTACAAACTTTTCCAGGAGAAGAATGTTGCACAAAAGGAAATACTTCTAGAAAATGAGACCTCAGTCTTCATCTGGTAAATGCATCTGGACAAGGTGCACTAATATATCTACAAATGTCACATACCTGTGAATATACAAAGAATTCTTTTAGTATTGAAGAGTAAAACGGATAAAGTGCACATAATTTTAATCCATGCTGTAGCATTTACTTTTGTTTTTAAAAGGTTTCCATTATGTATAAAACTGATTGTAATCTTGTTTCATGCTCAACCAGCTATTTTTGCTGTATTAAAATAGCCCTTGATCAATGTTAATGCAAATGCACACAAAATATGCACTAATTTGACTGCTTTCTTCCAAAAGTGGAGCCACATACAGGTTTTCATAAAATAGATTTGTACTTCACACCACTGGAGAACTCTGCTTTTTCTCATATTCAAATACATGAATCTGGCTCTGTTTGCATGTCTCTTAAACTATACATAAATTACAGAGATTTAAACTACACTTGAATAAAAAGTGTTAATTAATTCCATGCACTTAAGTACTTGAAAATGTGAATGTTTTTCATATCAGTTAAATTTTCAACCCATAGTGACATCTAGCCATCTAACGCTATTGAGTTTTTTGTTCACTTTTTTTGCTAGATGTTATCCCCAGGGTACTGCTTGTTTTTAAGTATTATATAAAAAATTTTAAAGAAAAGCAGTTTGTATTTTGTATTACAGAGCCAAGAAGTGATGACTGGAACTAACACACGAAATCCATGCAAAGTACAGTATATCTTAGAAGAACTACATGTTACTTTACATGCATTATACATTGAAACAAACACAGATTTTTAATTTTTTGGGTCTTTGACATTTGTACATGTACTGAATACAGAACACTAACACAAGCTCTGCAAGCTAGAAGCTGTTCTTTTCTCTGATTTTATCCTTTTTCAAAATACCATGAATATCATTAGGTTCAATGTGTCACATCATACTCTGAAGCAACCACAAAGATAACAATGTCCAAAATAATGCATTCACAAAATTATTTTATAAAGAGATCCTCCTCTTTCCCTACAATGTGGGATGTAAAATAAAATTTATTTTGTTGTAATATTAAATATATAAAGCGTAATGTTTAGTGCACAATTCTGACTGAAAACAGTATGGTTTAATGACTCACTTAGAAGCAGCAATTAAGTGTCAGCTTCACTTTAAACTAAAAAGATTCCTTTCTTCAAAACTAGTTAGGTGGGTGATACAATCAGCTGTGAAGGTAGTACAGCTGAACATAT
Source organism: Manacus vitellinus (assembly GCF_001715985.3). Lineage (NCBI taxonomy): Eukaryota > Metazoa > Chordata > Aves > Passeriformes > Pipridae > Manacus > Manacus vitellinus. The sequence continues at coordinate 1,677,245 of NW_021939256.1, read as the reverse complement.
ATGTAAGCAAATTCCTTCATTTTTCAGGTGTTTGCACATCATGAGCAGTATGTTGGCTAAATGCCATTTAATTTATTTTTTTTTGGCTATGGATCCTAAATCTGATTTACGTACAGCAGTGCACAATGGGTCCACATGAATCTTGGAAATGTATTTTAGGCTTTATTAGTTGAAGAAGATCACTGCTGTAATCTTTAGTATGTCAAATATCTATCCACAACCAGGCAGGGCAAACAATAAATAATTTATTTACCTCTTTTAATGAGACTTCTGTATCTTTTTAAGGCAAAAGTGGTACAAATCAGAAAATCTAATGTATAGAATGCCAACTTGGCTATTAATCTGCTGCAGTATCTTAGTACAGCCTCAGAAGATGGACAGAACAGATCTCCTTTCCAGAGCATGCAAGAAAGGAGAACCTCTTACGTTAGCCCGAGGTGTTACAGGGATGCTACCCCTCCTCTGGTCTTTCATCCACTCTGCAAAGAAAACTATGAAAAGGAAAGACTTCTACATTTCTCCACTAACACACAGTTTTAAGATGAACTGAGCAACTCCCACTACTTGGTCTGTTTGGATACATCCCAAGTGTTGAAAGTGCATTGTACGTTTTATACTTCTGGAGGTGCTCGTGAAGCAGCACAGTAATGTAGGACTTTGGCAGTACACATACAACGAAATTTTAGGGACTTTATTGAAAAAATATGTGAGTAACAGTTTCCAACTCTCACAACATGAGAATTTGTTTTAAGGAATTTTAAGGGAAATGCAAGAATTTTCTTAGTTACAAATACAAATCTTGCTTTAGTTTGAGAGGAGTTCGAGTGATCATTCCTGTTTCCTATTTTGTTTTGTACAGCATATTTTCAAATTCACACAGCAGGGTGAAATTCAGTGATATTATGTTTATCAGTGGAAAAGTCAGCCCTAGCCAGAGAAATTATTTTCTTTTTTTCCCCTCTTCTTTACTTCATGTACACTGAAATTAACCTTTCTGGTCAAAAAAAGATGTAAAAAAACTTATTAGGACAGTCAATGAGGTGGAACTTTTGCTTTGCTTTCCACCAGAAGTAATAATCCCTCCCAACAAGCTCAGAACTTGGAAGCAGACACTCAGTTGTAAGGGATCTTAGCACCCATTCCCTGATTTTCTACTCAAGTCATCCATTATTGTGGCATGACACCTTCCCAACCAACTGCTCAGCTGCTCCAAGTTTGGACACAGTTCACAACACACATTAACACTGCTTTTATATTCACAACTTTCTTGTCACCACTGGGTATGACAAAGTCACACACTAGAAACATGGACCAACAAAAGCTTGTTTTAAGCAGGAAATTGAGCCTTGGGGTATGAACTGTTTCTTAAGATTTCTCTGAAAAGTTAGGTGGAAATATTACTGATACTCTCCAGGAACGAGGTGGGATCTTTCTGAGTAGTTGTTACTACATCCCCATCCCCCACCCCCTCATCCTTAAAATTTAAATAGATGTAGCTCCTAGATTTAAAATTATGTACAATTAAGAAATAAAAGCCTTCTCCAGATAAAACAATAAACTCAGCTTGTCAAATATATATACTTATAGATTTTCATGGTAATTTTTATTCAAAGTAATAAAATCACAATTTTTTTTCTTTTAAAAACCATTTTCAAAATTTTAGAATTTCCTAACATGTTATAAATTCAGCTGAAGTCTAATAGTGCTTTAATAATTTGAGTGATTGAGGTGATGAGGATCTGAAAACTCAAAGGAACTTCTTTCTGAACCTCATTTCTAAACTAGGAAATGGTTTCCTGCATAGATAAACCCTCCTTCTCCAATTGAGATTGTTTTTTTTCCATATAATTTGTTTTCCTAGCAATATCATCAAATGATCTCTTCATATGAACAAATGGATGCAAACGCCACACATGCAATAGCACGTCTTCAATATTATTTTACTGATTCCAAGATTCCAATACTGACACATACACGTAAATATTTTTATGTTCACTAACCCTCCATAGCTGATGTTCCACCACTCTGCATTATTTTTTTTAATGACAAGTTTGTGGAGAAAAAGGAATCTGAAAGAGAATCTAGCCAACACTACTTAGCATCTTCAAGGTCCGGGACAACGGTGCAGGACTCTCTCACCAATTTTACACATGATACCAAACCTGGGGTAGTGATGGTTTTTTGGAGATCAGGGCTACCTTTCAGAGGGCTGTTGATCAGCTGGAGGAATGGAAGTAACCACTATCAAGTGCATGATGTTCGACAAAGCCAGAAGTGAAGTTCTGAAACTTGGACTGGGACTCAGTGCTATTCTTCAGAAAAGGACTAGAGTGCTTCTAAAGCAGAAATTAAATTAAATGAGTCAGCAGCATAACCTTGCAATAATAAATTATAATACTGAGCTGTATTAGCAAGAATCATTCAAAGGTCAAGGGAAGCAATTAGTCTATTCTGTGCTCATGAGGCTACATCAGAACACACTCTTTACTTTGAACACCTCAGTTCGTGAGAGGGATGGATAAGCTGGAGGGAGGGAAGTGGAAGGCCACTATTCTGGCCAAGGACCTGGGGCACGATAGCGACACATTGTTTCAGAAGAGAAGATTAGGGGAAATTTAATTGCCATCTTAAATTGCATATTAGTAAGTTAGAGAGAAGACAGCAAAAGGACAGAAAGCAATGGCCACAAGATACGTCAAGGGAAATTCCAACTCTGGATAAGAAAAAATACTTTAGTGGGAGTAATTAGGCACTGGCACAGGTTGCCCCAAAAATATTATTGAGTTGCCATCCTTAGAAATTTTCAGAACTTGCCTAGACAAGGAAGCAATATAACTCTGAAGATATCCCTGCCTTGAGAGTATGTCCAGAGGTTCCTTTAATTTGATTTACTCTATGAGTCTATGAGTCATTAATAAGAAAGATAAAATCATATCTTATTCCAGCTAAAAGAATGTTCTCAAAGGAGTAAGGGCCCTTCCACTATTTCTTTAGTGGTTTACCACTTAGAGACCTATTAAATATATTTATAAAATTGCTGAAACTATTAATTTTATTTAAGAATTTGCAGAATTGTACCATTTGCAATACATATTTTGCATTCATTTCAACGCAACATCCTGTGTATTTCCAATTTAAAACTATATGATATCAAACCCCACAACTTTTAAGGGAATGCTATTTTTAAATACTTACGCATTGTCTAGAGTTGCTTTATGGAACATAATATTTTAAAACATATGCATATATTGCACATTTAAAACTGTATGTCCATCTCAAAGTCTATAAAGTTGAGAAAACATACACACACATGCACATTCAACACGTGAAGAAAAGGTTCCCTCAGTTAGACATAAATCCACATTTTGGTACAACTACACACAGACCGTAAAAAAAACCTTCTATAGCATACATAAAAGTTCTATGTCTACAGTAAGGTAGCCATATGAAGTGGAAAAACAGTCCATCTTTGCTCAGTAAGATACATTACAAACAGCTAAACAGATAAAATTAGCATTTCCTCTCTAAAGCAATTACCTCAAGTTGTACACGGCTTACTTCAACTCCAAATCAGAGCCCATGCTTACTTTAAAAAAAAAAAGGCATTGTCAAAACAATCTGAAGAGAGAACAGAAGTTTTACTCTCTGAAATCATAGTACCCCAGTATTTATTATCTTTAAGACAGAAAATTTATCCATCATTTCACTTTGATAGAGTAAGATGTCAGAAAGTTACCTGTCCATATCAACATCTTCTTGTATATTTGTATGCTTAGTGAGTAAGAATACAGACATATAATCTCAACATTTTTTTCTCAAATATCTTTAAATATTTAAATATCTTAAAAGGGTTCAAGAGCTTCATTTGATAAAGCTATCTAAGATGCAAAGGATCAGCCCAGGTTTCTTTCATACCAGTTTAACAGACTTTTGCTACACATGCAACTTCAGTACATTAAATACCAATTAGTTTTATCAAGATAAACACAGGATAAAGCTCATTGTGCTTTTTCTTGGTGTTTAGTTGACACAAATGAAGAGCCAACATACAGGCCTTCTCAATATTCACACATGGGTACAATTGGTGGATGGTGGTGTATCTATCCGACTTTTATTTTCCTTAGCATCATTCAGAGGTGACTTTTTACCCGTCTGGCATTTGAAGACTTGTTTGTAGGCCTTCCTAAAGTTTTCAGATAGAAATGCATATATAACTGGGTTCACAGAAGAATTGCTGTAAGCCAGGCAGTGTGCGATTACCCTGAAGAGAAAGGAGGCTTGAGTCAGTGGGAAAACTCCAAATTCAGCCCAGAGATGGATCACGTGATGCGGCAGCCAGGAGATGCCAAAAACCACTACCACCACCAACACAGTCTGTGCTGTCTGAGACAAGGAAAGGAAAACACAGATGTCTGATGAGCACTTGAAGAATCAGCTTTAAACCTGCCTCAAAACCATTATTTGGTGGAAAAAAAAGTACACTGATACAGACCACACTGGAATATTTATTACTGATTTTACCCCATTACCTGTATGGGCTTTATTTTTCATAGTGAACTACTGCAAAGGAGAACCTTAGGCTTAAAAATGCCATAGTAAAATGCAAACACATAACTTTCCTCAAAGAGAAAGAATGGTGTTCCCAACTCCCTACACAAAAGCCTAGCTTTTTCTGAGGTGGATGTAAGCCTGATGTAAAATAATATTAACAGAGATCTTTGGGAAATCTCATCCAGATCTGATGATCTATATTTTAGTACAGTGCACAAGGACTTCTCATGAAAATTTCAAGAGAGATCTAGTATACATAAAGGCAGCTCATGGAAGAGATTAGAGCAGTCACTTTGCTCAAGTGCTTACTAAAGATGCGGGAATTTTTTTGAAAGTCTCTCCTTTAAAGATAGAATTTCCACAGGGAGTGTCATACAACCACATTCTGGGATACAAGTAGAGGAAAAAAAAGAGTAAGGAGCTTGAATTTTCTGGTGATTGCATGTTGTCAAAAGCAATCTGGAAATTAAAGCTCACCACCAAATACTGAATTAAAAAAATGGAACACAAAACATCCTCAGTGCTGCCTCCATATTCCACTTTCACTATTTATGAGACGAACAGCCATCAACATCATTAGATCCATTCTGACAGCTGCAGAATCAGTTAGTACGACCCTCCAGGTGCTGAAGAAGTTCTGTCAGGGCACAGTGGAATTTGACTGTCAATGTTTTTTTTAGCTTTCACTTAATTCAGAAACAAGTTACTGCTTTGCAGTTGCCTAACTAATTAATATCTACTCATCTAACAAGTATTCTTTCAACTCAATTAGCCTCCCAATTGCAAGTTGATAATAATTCAAAAGCATATTATGTTATGGGTCATTATGATGACTATATTAATGCTTTTTAATGTAATTTTTCAGAAAACTTAGTCTCTAGACTTCTTCACAGCCAAAACTAACCCAGTGACCATAGAGTGATAAATATTGCAGCACAGAAAATATGTTGAGTTTTTGATAGTTTATTGAACTTGGTCTATACTTCTTGAAGTGATTAATGCTCAGTAATAATTCCGACTGATCTATCTGATCAGAATAGGAGTTGACTTAGAGAAACTCATGGGGAAAAAATTTTGATTTCTGTGGCAACAGGCCAAAATAACTTATGACAGATACTGTTGCTGGTTAGCATAATCTCACAACAGAAACCAGAGGACATTATATCTGTAGTTAATACAATTTGTATAGTCTTAAGCAATCATCTTTTCAAAAGTGGTTCCTCTACTTAGCCCTATGGAGTTTAAGTCATTTGCCACTAAAACAGCCACAGAAATGTTTTCTTTTTCAGGTCTCATCAGTAGAATGCGTGTTAAGAAGGGTGTACAAATTAAGAACAGTTCATTCTCTGATCACTGTGTTAGATGTGTTAATATTCCAAGTGAAAACAGATTTTCAGGATACCACATGTACTTCAAAAGAGGCATATTACTTCGGTTTGTCCAAAATGCTAAAAAAAAAATTAACTGTGAAAATCACCACCTTTCAGTAGATTACAGATGCACCTGAAAGCAGAGGCTGACCATGTGTCCCTTTTAACTTTTACTGAAGTTATTTCACATCTGCAGAATAAGCAATTTTGCATTAGGAAACCTTACAACATTTGTTTTATCCCTTTGTTCCTCCTAAGCCTAACTTCAGAGCTTACCTTTTCAAATCATCACTATGTCTTGCAAACAAGATATCACTAAAGAGCAGCTCTTGTTTATCTAATGGGGGCTTGCTTATTGTTTCCCATTAGCAAATAAAACCTGTCTGATATATTGTTAATACTAATGCTTGGTGACCAAAATGCATGAAAAATATAATTTAGGCAAATTAATATTTTTCATTAACTTTTTTCCACACAAACAGCAAATTTATTGTAAGGTTCTACTACCAAAATATTCCTAAAGGTTTCAATACAGCCACAAATGTATAATTACACCTGAAATGCATTCTTAACAAGACAGTAGAAGGAAATAAAAATAAAAAAGCTATGGTAACCAGAGAGAGCATTAGCACACTAATGAATGTAGTGTTTGAAAAACGTAAGTTAGGCCTTAGATTCAGAAACTTATTTTCTAAGGCAAAAGAAAAGTTCTGGCTTACTTTTTTTTCCCCTTTTGATTACTGAATCCTGATTCATCCAAGCAGTCTTTATCATGTCTGTAATACTTCACCCTGAAGCTACGAATGCTAGTTCCTAGCCAGCTATGTAATTCTTAGAGTTAGTGTTTAGCGGAATGCACAGATTTCCAGTTTGAGAATAATTTAGATTAGAAATGGCATTATATAGAACGTCTTTGAAAACTACACCATTGGCCTTGACAACATTAAATGCAAAACCGTATATATTAAGTATTTTACAGAATCAGGGTCGTAAAGGTCCTAATTCTAGGAATCGAAATCTATTGACTAGGGTATTTTTCAGGAAAATAGAGAATGCATAAATAATAGCTTGCTTATTCCCTGCTGAGCCCATGTACATCTCATTTACATTGCAGACAGTCTGCATGTCCATATGGAAATAGTGATCAGATCAAATGAAGAGCTATTGCCTAAGGGGTTTTTCTGACTCCAGTGTCATAAACTGAGGAGTTAGTTGATGATTACTGTGGTCAAATCTGTATTATATTAACTGACAATTTCTTGGTATAAACACATCTTTCAAATATTGTTCTAAGTCACAAAGCTTATATTCTGCTTTAAAGACCTTTAATGATTCTACTGGTAACCAGTATGTAACTTGCATCTTGAATGTAGAACCAAAAAACACTGTGTGGAAAATCAAAGAAGACTAGGAGAATCATTAAAAGTCTCTTATTAGAGACCCTAATTTTAAACATATAACAGAGGAATTCTTTAAAAAATATTAAAAAAACAGCTAATTTAAAAAAATCCCATTTAGTCAGGGGAAAATGCCTGTGAGAAAAAAAGACCAAAACCATTTAATTCTAAAGATAGGTTGTCTCTCCATGCCTAAATTTCAGATGCTTTGAAGTTCAAAATATGGGGATCTCAGGTAATGGCTTGATGCAATGTGATGGAAAACTTGGATTGCAAAAGATTCCAATCCTGCTAAGTTCAGAGGGACACTGAATACTTCATGAAATACTTAATTTCAGTTTCTTCTTTCTGTTACATCTTTAGCAACAAGCAATAAAATACCAAATGTGTTTAGCCATAAAACTAAAATATAAACAAATAAATAATAGTAATGAATACAATATACCTTTTTCTTGGATGCTTCTGACTTCTTTGACATGTTTCTCAATTTCTTGTGCAGGTGGTTAAGGACCTGAAAAGATTAATTTGTATCTTGTATTGTATTTCACCGTTTCCTATTCAAATAAAATTCAAACCCACATATCTTAGAGTATGCTCTTCTGCACTGTATGATTCCCTTACAAGCATTGCTGATCCAATTTACACATTTCCAAAGTGCACAGTATGAAAACTGAAGGAAATACATATCTGCATCTGTATGAGTCCACAAATATGAAACAGACCACAACTGAATTCTTATATAAAAATTCAGACATATTACATTAAAAATACATGTTATGAATTAACAAGGAAACCCACCATGCACCTAGAATTAGCAACCACTCTTCTTCCATTAAAAATCAATACCTGTTAATTTAGAATGACCTTTACTGAGTGTAACACAAGAAAAATGTATTTTGAGTCGGAGTTTTTCTGTGTCACCTGAGTAATTTCCTTCTTTCAGATGGATTTTTGATTAATGTAATCGGGATGCTGGCACTACTTGATCTTCAAAAGAAGCTTGGGCTTTCAAAAATAATTTATACTAAAATGAGGCACAATATATGAGGTGTGACTTTTATCAACAATTTTATGATACTCGCCATGCATCTTTCATGAGTAATTTTAAAAATATGTTACAAAAAGGCTCATCATCCAAGAGCAGGATCCAAATTTCAACACAGTACTTTACACATAAGATTTTGGATAGTGGATGCACAGAGGTACATGCCCTACTTTATCTGCAGTCATTATTACCTGAATCCAGTATATTCTTATGGCATGATTTGTAGGTATGGAGGGCAGGGAATGTGCTCTTCAGCTGAATATGCTTAACATACTACAAACCATACAGAATAAAAAAGATAAATTCTTATTAAACTGGAGGATTTAATTAAAATACAGCAAGAGGAATTTTTTTAGAGACAGCATCAAAGTGATGGGCTCTGTTAGATGATGCTGCTAGGTTGCATTTTACATTGCTCTAAGATGAAATGAGAATAATATAAAAGGTAAGATCATCCAGATTTAGTAGGTAAAATAATCCAGCTTTAAAATATTTTTTTAAGGAATGTAACATTAAATTTTATGGTCCATAAGGCCTTCTTAAGGTGGGGAAAAGGGTGCAAATTCAAGTTCTTTTATATCATCTGGGGACATTTTCTTTGTTTTCTTTGGGGAGCACAGCTAACCACTACCAGGACAGACATCAAAGTTACCTAGAGATATGATCCCACTCTGGCATCTGAGTCTTAGAGAATTAAAAGAAATAAATTGGTATTTGTGAATAACCATAGCTCATCAGCATATTCCACTTTTTAAGTGTCTACTCTTAGCTACCAGTGAATCAAGAACAATAATAAGACTAAAAATTAATTGTAACCACTTAATATTCTAAGTGCTGTCTGTTTGTGGTTGTCTGTGCACTAACATGTGAAAGACTCATACTGCAAGCACTTCCTATTCTGAAACACTATCCAGACTGCCACCAAGACTAACCTGAGCTCAGGAAAAGCAGGGAAAAAATAAATCAGTTTTCCCTGAGAAGGTCCCCTTTTGGCTTTATTCCTACTTTCTTCTTCAGGATGAAGCAGACCAGAAAATGACAGAGGAAACCCTGAAGTCCATCAGAAGATCAGGAAAATAACCATCTGGCTCACAGACTTTTGATTCACTTACCATCACCCTGTACAAAACAGTTGAATTGCTGGGTCCATTGGTGAAAAATGTAAAACTAAAAAAAGGGCATGCAAGGAATAAAATTAAGTTCACTTCCCATCACTGCTGCACAATCTATCATATTTCCTTCACATAATTTACAATGATGGGCTGTTTCACTGGACCCTCACAGTCCGAGACTAAAATCAGATAAACTCATCCCAGAAATCAGAACTGCAAAGTCTTTTTTTAAAGTTACAAGTATTTTTGTCTTCTGTGCTTAAACTTTTAGCATAAATTTTCGCATTGCATCTCTCTCCAATCCAAAGAAAGATGCAGTAGACAAAACCGTTAAATTGGATATTTGGTGGGGATGGGAGATGGTGGTGGAGAGTTTTGGTGCCAATTTAGATGATAACTTTTAAATGAATCCTTTTCAATTTCCCCTCTTTCAGATTATGTATATATTTCATAAAATAAGCATCTGCAGTGAAAACATGCCGGCTCTAGGTAGTAGTGTACCAGATGGTATGCAAACTAGCAGCAAGAGAAATATGCAAAATGCAATTACCTATCAACATCAGTGGAACAGCACTCAAAGACCTACACAGAATGCCATGGAGGGATAAAAAGAGCTGTGTTTATGCACAAACACTACGAGGTAAATGAAAAACACTCTCCTTATCGCCCATTTCAAATTATCTCTTCTCTGGGCCAATGAATACTAAATTATTCCTCTAACAGCCACTGTCTTTACCTGAATGAACAATAATTCTACATGCAACTCTTAATTTACCTCAGGCTATTTCTCTTAAGAAAGTATTTCAAAATATCCACTAGTACATTTGCATGTATTAGTGGGTACATTTGCACTAATATAATTACATTGCATTTTTAACCTATGGAATTAAATACCCAGCTTGCTAAAAAACAGGTCCTAACCTGTTCTCATAAGGTGCAACATTTTTTTAAAAAATTAAGCTCTGTAGAAAAGAAACATGAAACTTTTCTAACTCCAGCTTTCATGTCCCTGTTCTTAGTTGGCTCTGAGGGAAGGAACAGCTTTTCTGTCTTCCCATCTGCATGTATACAATAATTCCACTGACTACACCTTCATTATCAGCCATTGAAAATCATGCAGAAGGAAATCATGCAGAAGGAAAGCCAGGTCATTATCTAATAAGAATGAACTGCTTGTTTAACAGAGCCATAATGTAAGCATTACATTCTGAACCATCTCTGTAGCATGAACCTGATTTAAATTCAAGTGCCATTGCCTGCAATCCATGTTTTAAAGTAATGTTGCTACTTCTATTGTCACAATAGATCCTTCACTCTTTCAATTAAGTGTGTCACTCTTTTCAGTGCAGTTTAATAATTTTTCCCCTTGCTGCTCAGCAAAATTTAAGATACAATATCTGAAGCCAAAAACCACATAAGCTTGTATCTTATGTTGAGGCTCTTACTTTTTTTGGCTTAGTTTTAACCAATTCGATAAATCATACATGACTTCTGTGAATTCAGAATGCTCAGAATGATAGATAACAATGGAAACACTCCCAAGGCAAGACATATTTGTTTTTAAAAAAGCTTTTAAAATCATACATCTATAAAAGGAAAAGTTTGTTAATAATTACAGGTGTCCAACCTAAAGGCTTGATTGAAGGAGGCCTGATTTTCAAGGACTGAATCCTTGAAAAGCTGTGATATCCAAAATTAGTTGTCACATTGCATGACCCTGGCAGGTGCCAATTTTTGTTAGAAGCTGTCTGGGAATCATTTATCACTTCACTCTTTAGGAACACATTAGTGAGCAAATGTTGTAGCACTGTTACAAAGCACACACAGAAAAGTCAGTATTAAAAAAATATGGCAAGTAGTATGATAAGCAATGAAAAAGTCAGAATACAGACTGTCTACAAGTATGCAGTGCTGTGACTCAACTAAAAATGACATAATCACTGATCCTCTCTCTTGAGTAGTAAACTTCTTTCAAGATTAAGTCTGTGAGGCAACAAACGCTTGTTTCCTACAGATTTGTGACTTCTTGACTGTGTCCCCCAAAAAGATGTGTCTTCTCCATACATAAGACCTCTTCCCCTATGGCTTGTCTGATGTTTAGCAGTTGAGTGCAAACTGACTCTCCTTAAGAGAGGATGATGGAGACTTTCTACCTTCTTCACTCATTGGCTGCTGTTTTCACAAAACTAGGGAAATATCAGTCCTCCTGATATTTTCACTTCTCTATCAAAAATTTGGCTGAAACTGAAGCAAAGTTATTTACGGAAGAGAGAAAAGGTGAAACTGTACACACAAGACACAGAGCACAACCTCGTGAATCTCTACTTGAAGAGCACATCACGTGAGGTATTTTGGGAAGACACTGTTTCCAAATACCTGGCACTATCAGAACTTCTGCAGGTTATCCACTGGGGAAGATATAAATCTTTCCTAATACAATTTAGGGGGAAGAGAGAGAGAGAGAGAGAAAGAAAGAACTTGGCTCCCTATTAGAGTGCCTAAAAAATGAGACTTTCAAAACTTGAAAGTTCAATTGCAATTTGCTTATGAAAGAAACAGAACTGCCTTAAAGCAGTCTGGAAAAGGCAATATATTCAAATAGAGAAATTAGTCTCCTTTGTCTTAATCTGTATCAGATCTTAATCTGTATCAGAAGATTGCATTATTTCACTGATCCACTCTTCATGAAAATCAGTGAAGTCCATAAGAAACTAATGCAGAGACTAACCTCTCCTATGAAGACAGGTTGAGAGCTGGGGTTGCTCAGCCTGGAGAAGAGAAGGGTCTGTGGAGACCCTTTGCCAGTCTTCCAGTACCTAGAGGAGGCCTATGAGAAAGCTGGATAGGGACTTTTTATGAGAGCATATAGTGATAGGACAAGGGGTCACAGCTTTAAGCTGAAGGAGGGTAGGTTTAGATTAGATATTAGGAAGAAATTCCTTGCTATGAGGGTGGTGAGGTACTGGAACTGTGGATGCCACATCCTCGAAAGTGTTCAAGGCCAGGTAGGATGGAGTTCTGAGCAACTTGGTCTAGTGGGAGGTGTCCCTGCCCATGACAGGGGGTTTTGGAACTAGATGATCTTTAGGGTCCTTTCCAACCCAAACTGTTCTATGATTCTATGGTCTTTATAGTACTTCTGATGGTATTCCACAGCAGCAATCCTCTAACTCTGTGTGCATTCAGAAGCCAAAATACTTGTTGTACTTCATAAAACTTTATTAACATCAATAAAAGCTTGCAGTGACCAATTTACTCAAGATCTGTCAGAGTAGCAATGGCTTGGAGAAATCTGAAACTTCAGCTCTGATTTTCAGCTACTATCATCCTTAATTTCTTCCTCACTCTGCCCCAAGTGCCCAACTATTGCAGATGGAGATTTGCCAGCGGCTCCTAATGAGGGCAGGAACAAGTGGGATACAAGTTGTGGGGTACAAATACCTTCAATAGCCTTGTACACGTCATGGCATTTTGCAGTGTCATTGACACTGATGGGATACCAGGTATGTCCTAGGTATCTTCTAAAACTCAGGCCTTCAGGTTAGATCTTCCAGTCTGACACCATGGCAAGCAGGATAATACGTATAGACTCAAAACTCATCACCAAGCAAGCATGACATCCTAGCCTGGCAATAATTTAAGCACATGATTTTATTGTAATATTAAGTGGCCTTGATTTCATTGACTTGTTCTGGGCATGTTTTTACATAGGGTTGCTATTGTTGGCTTGGGGTTTTTGTTGTGGTTCTTTTGGTTTTGTTTTAACTACATATTCATACTAATATTGAGATATCTACTTTTGTAGAGGTGCTTTGTAACAACAGGATGTGTTATATTTACTATGCATATATTTTGATTAAGCATATTTCTTTCTTTCCTCCCTATATTGTGCAGGACTATCCTAATTTAGAAAGTATTGTTTTCAGTTTTCTCTCACATAGACTTCATACTAAAATTGAAGATGCTTTGTCTTTGAAATAGGGAAAAATTAGTAGCTGAAAAGCTCCCTCTCCACTCATTCTGTAACATTCTCTGTGCAATATGTAGTGTTTTCCTCAAACTGATGATCTATGGCTACAGCTCAGTCTTATTCACCACTGTAGATGAAATACCAGTGTATTCACACAGGGAAAGCAGTATTCAGTTTATGTATGAAAACATACATTTCTTCTTCATTTGCCAGGTTGGACTTGTTTCTCTACAACCAGTAATTTAGAAATATTGTCCTTTGAGTTCTGCATGCCTTGATTTTAGCAGAGTAAGATGCCATTCTAGTCTCAATTTGCACCTCACAATTACACTGATGTAATACAGAACAGAACATAAAATTCTTTGATCAAATTAACTACTTCAGGCACATCTATTGAACTTGCCAATTAAAGAACTGTGTTCTCAACATTTAAGCAGTCCTTATCTGCAAGAGCAGTCCTATCCTCTCAAATGTAAATCACTGCCCAAGGAGAAATCCTACAGCTGAAGATTGCTGGCACAGAAACAGCAGGATCTCTGCCTAACTCAGCAGGTAGCAACTCGTGTTCCGATCCTGTTCAGCAGCAAGCAGAGGGCCCTATGCTGAAGGCTACAATTATTACACACAGAAAAATAAGCAGAAAAGTCCTTAAATACCTGTATTTAGGTACCCTTGCTTATTACTTTTTCCTGTGTGGGTCCTCATGCCCTGCTCCCTGGAACTACCTTCCCTTGCTGAAGTCAGAGGCAAACCTCCCATCAGCTTCAGGTGGGGCAAGACAGGGCACATAGGGACCAGGCAGTGGGATGCACATTCTGCTCTTCATGTGTTAACTGGACCAGACCAAACTGGTAGTTTGTGTCTTTTTTAAGTGCACTGCATTTTAAAGAACGACTGTGAAGCCTGGACAACTTGTTGCTTTGTTGTACTTCATTGAGTTAAACTCCTCATACAGCACTGCAAGAAAATAAAAGAGTTGAGGTGACAGAGAAAGCAGCAGAGCACTGGGGCTTCTCAGCATTCTGCAACAAGGAAATCTGGCAGAGAGACCCCAGTAATTGTCAAAACCACACCCCACCCCCCCGTTCACCTCATGCAATCTCTGTTTTGACCTGTACCACTGCACAGATGTCATCCCCTCCCAGCTATAAAACCTGCTCCCTCCTCTTGTGCCACTGCACAGATGTTGTCTCCTCCCAGCTATAAAATCTGTTCTCTCCCTTTGTGCCGTAAATTCACCCCTACTTCTTTTCCTCCCAACAATGCCACGTCCCTACACATGCCCAGAGATGACCCTACCACCATCCTTGACATCTACCACCATCATACTCCCCCATTCCTTTTACATTTGCCTCACCTTGGCATAGCAGAAGGTGATGAGAAGCAGTGGCAGCAGATATCCAAAGACGAATGTGCAAACCACGTAGACCTTCTTGTGGCGTGGGTTGGGCCAGTGCTCCCAGCAAAAGGTCTGGTTGCTGGTCTCACGGTGGAAGATGCGCTGGTGGTGAGCCACAGGTGAGGCCATGGCGAAGGAGAGTGCCCAGATGAGCCCCACACCCACCAGTGCGTTGCGGGGAACGCGCAGGGCCGAGGAGCGCCGGGAGTGCACGATGGCCACATAGCGGTCCACGGACATGGCCGAGAGCGTGAAGATGCTCACCAGCATGGAGATGGTGAAGAAGTAGTGGATGAACTTGCAGATGAAGGCACCCAGCACCCAGGTGGGGAGCACGTAGACTGTAGACTGGAAAGGAATGCAGAAGAGTAGGTAGGCCAGGTCCGCGATGCTCAGGTTGAGGATGAAGATGTTGGTGGTGCTTCGGCGCTTGCCTGGCTTGCTCCTTGCCAGCACCGTGATCACCAGGGTGTTGCCCAGTACCCCCAGGGTGAAGATCAAGCCGAAGACGATCAAGGTGATGAAGTTCTCGATGCCGATGCCGAAGAGGGGCTTCCCCTCCTCCTCTGGCAGCCCAGAGAGGTTGAACTCCCCGCGGGGCAGCTCTGCCACAGCTCGGGACCTGTTGAGGGGTCCCCCCGCGGGCTCCCGCGGCTCCATCCTTCCCCTTGCGCGCCGGGCAAAGTTCCCGCGGGGAACGCGGAGCCACCGCTCCCCGGCACCGCGGCACGGCGGCGAGCCAAGGGCGGCCGCCCCAGCAACCCGCGCCGGCAGGGGCGGGGAAGCGGCGGGTGCCACCGCTTAGGGCGCCCCGGCGCTCGCAGGGGCGCGGAGCCTGCTCGGCAGCCCCGCCGCCCCCCGCAGAGCAGAGCCCCACCCCACCTGTCGCGGGACCCCCTTCCCCTGCCCACCGCGCCTGCCCCGCGCGGCGCCGGAGGGTCCACGACCCCCCGCTCTGGCAGTGGCAGCCCGCGGCTCCGGGAGACTGAGCTCCCCAGGAACGTCTTCTCGGAGAAGGAAAGGGTGGGGTTTTTTTCCTCCCTCCTTATTTTCCCCCACCCTTTTCTTCCCTTCTTTCAGCTTGTGATTGCCCACGCAGGGCGGCAGTGGGAGCGCGGGGCGGTCCGCGGGCAGGAGCGGAATCCCAGTCCTCTCCGCAGAAAACTTCTCTCTGCTTGGTGCCTCCACTCCTAGGGAGACTCGGGAGCCGCGTCTGCCAGAAAGGCTGGGCGGCGTTCAGCAGGTCCGGCCGGGCTTAAATGAACTCTCTTGGAAAGACAGAAAAAATGAAGTGCCTGAGTGAACCCACCTCAACAGGTAGCCAGCCGGCAGCAAGTCCTTCAGGCTAAACACTGCCTGTGCTCATTGTTTTCACCTCCTTCACAGGTTTCCATTAATCGGTCCGTACTATGAAGTATCTCAAAGGACAAAAGGTGGCAGACGTTGTCACTCCTTTAAAAAAAAAAAAAAAAAGGAAATCTAATCTAGCCGCTTTTCACTGCCAAATCACAACTCCCGTTGTGAGCTCTGCCGCGGCAGGACCGCATCCCCGCTTGAGGGCCAGCAGGCTCCTTGGAACCGGGCAGACGCAGGCAGTCCTAAACGGTGCCGACATGGGAGCTCCTGAAAATCCAGTCTTTTCAGAATGGGGTGAAATATAAAACTTCCTCCAGAATATGGATACGAGTTCATGTGAATATTCTCATCGGCATATCTGCGTTATGAATGAAACGGATTTGCCTGAGGGTTCTTAGCCGCTTGTTTTAGAATTACCAGTCAGGGAGCTACAGCTGGCAGCAGCAGTGACCACCAGAATCGTCCAGATGCGCTGTTGGAGGCAGTGAGCTCTTGTTTGCGTATTTTTCAGTCATCAGTTTGACAGGGTTTTTTTTCTACCTTTCTTTTTGCTACTTATATTGAAGCATTTCAGCAGCTGCACATCAGCTGACTGCAAAGGTATTGACTTCTGCAGATGTAGATTTTAATTAAACTTACATATGGTCTGCTCCATTATGTCCAAAGGAACACCTCGTGGGAGAACACAATTCAGTTTATATAGATCTTAGAAGCTTACGTGGATTGAGCTGTTTTATGCATCTGTTGTAACTCGGTTAAGAAGTTGCAAACATATTAAGCAAAAATGAACGATCAAAGATTCCTCAAACACTTGGGAGTGGTTTGTTTTTTCTAATGTGCATTCTTTATAATTTTTTGACGTTTGATTACCATGCAAATCTACCAGTCTCTACTTCTGCAAGTGATTTGAGAAAGAACATTGTTAAACATTTCTAGGATGTCACACACTTTTTTGGAAGTGCTCTGAGTATATTGTGAAAATTAACAGAAGTCACTATAGATTTTCCTAGTGTTGCTGATGACTATGTTTGACTGTGAATTCCTTCATGTGGTGAGTGAGATACAGGAAACATCTTGAATACCTTTGATATTTTGCTTTTGCATAACGTCTTGTTGCCAGACATCGCTCTTTTTCTGGGATGCCAGGAGTGCAAACTTGGCTTTAATGAAGTTAATGCTAACAATTACATTGATAACAACTTTCCATCTGAAATGCTGTGTTAATCCTCATCACTCACACTTCTGTTTTCTTGAGAAATAGAATCTTTTGAACAGTATAGCCTGAGAGGTGACCAAAGAATGTCAGACTTTACAGACAAGTAAGAAGGAAAATTGGTTACAGAAACAAAATTAGTTTTAGGGAAAAGTAACCTGAAAATCACATTAGAGATTTGTATGGGAATGTTCACTCTATTAGTTTCCTTTAGATATTTAATTGACAGTTTCATAGTTCAAGCTTTGCTTTTCTGCTACATATCTATTGTAAAGTATATAGTTCCTATAAGACTGCCCTGAGCATTACATGGAAAAAACCTGAGAATACAACTATATTGTAGTTATTCTGTCAGACCTTCAGGCTTCAGCTTTTACATGAGTGAAGTTCCCACATTTACAGCAGTCATGATTGCTGTTAAGACTGTCATAACCAAACAGGTGTTGACATTTTAATCCACTGCTCTTCTTATCTAGACTGAGTAAAATTTTCATGCAATAGAAAGTTCAGATGAAAAAGTTGTTATGGATTCAGTACAAATAATTATCTAGTTAAACACATAAAGTAGTCGAAAAAGCAGGTAAGAAAACCAGTAAAAAATTTGCATCGCACTTTAGAAGAATAGATTTCATATCTTTGCAAAAGGGATCTCTTAAGTATGTGCCTCATGCATTTCCTTGAATTTAGTTTTATTCAATCTAGTCCTGAACACCTTTTGACATGAAGAGATCTACTAAAACTAGAATAGAATATGAACTTCAGAAAGAGCAAGAAATTAAATGCAGTGTTCTTCTGTCTGTAATAGAATCCACAGTCATCTTTATCCGATGATAGCTCACCTCCAAAAAGTTATTTGGCTCCAAAATTTTCCATAGCAATTAGTGGAGAAAATAATAGGATATATCTATAAAGGAGATGGGAACCTGTGTACCCTGTTAAATGTAGGCCTCCATATTTACTTCTCAGTGGCTTAAACAGAAAGATATTACTGAAAAAGCTTACCAGAACATCCTTCCTTTTGCTCGCTCCAGTGGTTAGGTATCTTATGTTTATATGATTCCAATAATAAAAGTATTTCACTTACACTGGTATATTTTTGTTTCAGGAATGAGAAATCACATAAAAATCTGACACATAATAGGACATACAACTTCCCTAAGAAGTGTTTCAGTAACATACTGTATAAATTCTTTTTTTCTTGTTTTTTTTTCTGTGGTGAAGTTGAAGCTAGAGTTGAGGTTCAAGGCTCTAAACTACACACCTCAGGGAAACAATTTAAAGTGTACTAATTTTAAAGCATATGAGTAGCCCTAAATTTTAGAAATCTTTTGACAACTTAGCTCTTAGTTGATTTACCAGTTTTCCTTGCTGCAAAAAATATTCTCCAGATTTGGTTGTGTTTTGTTTATAAAACACAAGACTGAAAACAGACTTGTTTTGAAGACTGACTCTTCTTATTTATTTGTGAAACAAGATCAGGCACAATAGTCACATCAATTTTATCCCATTATTTATGACAAGTTCCTGGAGTAGGAATTTGCATTATTAAGGCAGATGTGAACTTTAAATATAATTCAAAAGTGAAATAAAAAAAATTCATGATTCATAACCAACCTTTGAGTCCCCTTCCATAAAGTTATTAGTGTGTAAAAGTCAAATATCTATAAGCATTAACTCACCTTCTATCTATATTCTTGGGAATAATGTAGCCCTCAGGTCATAGTTGTCTCTACATCAGATTTCCACTGTGGAGAGGTGTCACCAATAAACTGAAGTTTATTGCTTCTTGCTGACATTTAGAAAGAAGTAAACATCTGCCCATATACATTTGAGAGCTATTGTCATTCCATCCCAGAGTTTGCAATGATTTTTTTTCTCCTAGTTCTCTACCCCAGTTCTTGAAAATCAGTTCTAAAAAAGATTTTAAAGTGCAGGCAATCAAAAGAAGAAAAGTAAATTTGAAGCTATAGTTCCCAAAATCCCATTCATACTTTGTATTACTATTTAATGCTTTAAAGTAATACATTTAGTCTTAAAAATGGTATACAAAAACATGTACCCATACTTTATTCAATGCCCTGCAATTTTCTCTGTGAAAATGCCGAAAGCTAATCACCATGGCCTAGCAACATGAAATTGCTTTATAGATGTTGAAAAGGGTTACTTGTTTCATTTTCCTTGATTTGAGACAATTACCCCATGGAATGTTTTTTAATGTTGGCTGCAGAAACAACTTACCTGTGCATAAAAACACAGCTGTGTTTTGTCTAAAACGGAGAGCATCAATATCTGTTATTCCTTGACAAAACAGAATCAAGAGTATTTTGATGAACCTTTGTAATACAATATAGCACAACAGAGCAGGTCTTATAAAACTCAGGTATCCAGGTCGTGGGCACAGCATCTGCAGAAGCCGTTTAAATGAACACTTATTCTACCTTCAAACAGCTTCATAAATTGTACGTCTGACTGGTTTGAGGTAGTAGGGCAAGAATAGAAGGCTTAAGTTCTGTAAAATGAACTTCAAGTTTCTAGGTAGGAAAAATGGAAACGCAGGCTACTGAAAGTACCTCACCCATGTGGGAAACATGGAAGTTACCAAGGCTAAAAGAGATCACAGTGGAAAGAAGTAACTTGGAAAGCATGACTGCTGCTGAAGCAGGTGTGTACTGCTGGTAAAGAAACCGGGAGTTTGCAGGTTGCTTTGTCTAAGGTCAGCTCCAGACACAGGCCAAGAAAGTAATTTACCAAAGGCAATGAATAGGCTGACATAAGTAAAAAGGCCAGGGCCTCACTGCCCAGCCCTGGAGAACTTGATCACCAGGGCATTCTTTGGGCAAAGAGAGAAAACTGGTGGGCAGTAGACAGAGGATGGGAACCCTTCACAGCAGTTACTGCTGCCTCTACCTTCTCCTCCATCCTGACGGCAGCAGTAGTGTCAACGTTGGCTTCTTCAGGCTCTCCATAGATACTCAGAAAGGGCTTATGTGTCAGCAGCATCTTGAACTTGGCTTCAGTCCAGTCTTCCTTGGTCAAGGGAAGCAAAATCTGATTTGTACACATTGCCAAGGAGCCTGCAGATGGCTCCAAATACAGCTATGCAAGAAAAGAAAAGTGAGAGGGTTGCCATCTTCCTGCAGGTATCGTGCCCAAAAAGATGTGTAAGTTGATTTTGATTTTTCTTGGAATGTTTATATTTGTTATATGGATGCCTATCTAAGCAGAGATTTATAGTATCTAGGAAAATGTAGAAATAATACCTCTATAGCTGTGCAAAGGCCTTGTGAAGATATAGTACAGAAGAACGAGATTTTTTTAGACAAAAACTGCTAGTTCACCATCTCTTTTAATTTTGTCTGGCAGACTGCCATCATATAAATTGTGAGTCAGGAAACAAAAAAATTCAAGGCAGATTTAATAGTCTTCATTAGAATTACTATTAGAATTACCAACAGATCCTGTCTGCTTTACAAAACATGACTCCTATCTTCTAGTTAAACAGCCTGACAAAATTAATTTCAGTTACAAAGTTCTGGGGATGACTAGAGGATTGTTTTCTTCTACAGGTTTGTATGCTGCCCACCACTTTAGTACTGCTAGGACTTTGCCTGTGTCCAGAATTCAAGGAAAGGACATTAAAATATAGAGATCAAAATTCAACACAGCGAATTCATTCCATAGTCGCCATAGATCTTAACTTAATGTCTTGCAGAAACCAGTTTTCAGTGCTGTTGTCAGCTCTTGCAATTTTTTTTCTGACAGAACGGAGACTGGGTCTACTTTCAGGTAATTAGCGAAACATTTTACTGCAGTGGATGAAGGTAGCTTGAGCTTGGTTTTGTTTGAGCCAGACTTTTCTTTTTTATTGGTTTTTGTAGCTGCCTGAGTTGGTGCTTATTGATTCAGGTGCAGCTGTGCAGTGTTTTAATTTGCTCTGGGAGAGGGCTTCATTCAGACACAGATCACTAAACTGATTCTGTTTTTCATTTTTCTGAGATTTCATGGGAGATGTTATTACTCAGAGTTTATTTGAAGTTTACCAAAAATATAGATGAAGTTTTCTTCCCTCATCTCCCAAGACCGACTGGGCACAGGTAAGCACCATGACAGAGAGTTCTGCTGGAGGAGTTCCCGATCAAACTGCCCTGCATCTCAGAAAGCAAACAGAAATCAGTTTTCTGATATAACCAATTTCTGAAATAATCAATTTTCACAAATGTCTATTTATCCTAAAATGCTACCACTGATGGAAGCCCCACCACCTTTATAGATACTGTTTTAGTGATCAGTTATCATTTACAACCAGAATGCTCTTTGCTATTGTTTGCTTATATTTCTAGTGCAGTGATTTAAGCATGCTCCTCTCTTGTATGTGGATATGGAAAACAATGTATTCTCTCTTCTTTTGCAGACACTTTCCAGTATTTGAAGACTAGCAGTCCTTGCTGGAGGACGTTCAGGTTCACAGGTGTCCACCTGGAGGTGGAACTTGAGGGAAAAATTTGATCCAATATATAAAGATTTCCTACACTTTTCCTCCTGGAAGGAAAACAGCCATGTGCCTTTCTTTACAATGACCACTTTTAGAGAATCCAGAGGTTTATACAAGCTAATTTAAAGAAGCATTGAAAGTAGACTCAATTGTGGAGCATCCATGTTTTGTGCTTTTATGCATCTATCTCACTTTTCCTGTGAGTCCTATGTGCAGCTCAGTTCTTTGTGTCATCAACCCAGCACAAGAAGCTGTGTTTGCTTTTGGTAATCAAATCCCCTCATGACATTATTTTTGAGGTGTTTCACTCCAAGGAATCATGAAAATCAACATGCAAATAGGGCCGTTTCATATTTCATTAACCACAGTGACAAACTCTGTGTGTCTGTCAGAAGAGATTTTATTTTACTATTTTCTTTGGTATATTTAATAAATGGATTTTCTTTTGACTTTTAGTTTGATTTTGATATGAAAAACACAGCAAAGTAACTCATTTTTTTATGACTGGATTCTTGCTATTTTTATTTTTTTCCCCTTTTACAAACATTACAGAAACCAGCTTTTGAAACTTCTGTTTTTTAAAAAGTATATTTTTTTTTAGTTCTAATTATGTTCAGCTTCCACTGATAGCCCACAAGTAATTTTCCAGGAACAAGTCAATCACAGCATCAGGTTAGTAGATTATAGAATTTGCATAACTTTGTGAATCTGTTCCTATTTTTTTAACAATGTTTGACCTTTAGGTTCACTGAGTTTGAAGACTATCACTGGTAAAATTTGGCTTAGCTGAAGCCTTGTCAGTTTTTATCAATTTTGTATCTGGGTTTTGACTTTTTATAAAAAGCTACTTACTAAAGAAATTCTCAGCCTTTATTTACATATTCATTTAAGAATTTAATGTGATAATGTAAATTAAAATGCAAGATTTTTGGTTTTGTTATGGTAGCCCATGTTTGATTTAAAACTGAAATACTGAACAGAAAGAGAAAATACAGCTACAGAAACTAAGGAGTAAATCCACTTTCCAATTACTTTAGTCATATTTCTCATATTATTTTTTGTGCATTTCTATTAAAGACTTCTAAAGGAAAAATATGTAAAAGATGCATTTGTAGTGAATTGACAGCTATTTTTATCTATATGAGAACATACTGATTTTCAGTAAACTGTTTCAGTTGTGAAAGGGTGACCTTATTAATGAAATATGCTCTTTTGCTATCCTTGCCAAAAATATCATATAGTAGTCAAGACCACTACCCATCAGTTGCATCTATCAGTTTTCTGGAGATAAAATTAACTCTTCAGATTTTTTCGTGTAGGAAAAATAATCAATAGATAAAATATACTTTTTATGAGATGCAGAGAACCTAGAGTAGTGTCGTTTAAATTCTTAGCAGAGCGTATTTAAATGGATATTAATGAAACTAAAGTAGTTCAGGGATTTCATTTCATGAGCTTACTGCATTTCTTCATATTATTTTATATTGTGATGTTTTCTGAGAGCAAGATGCTTGCAATTATACAGGTTCTTGCAGCACCATAGAAAAATCTATGTCTCAAGAAGAGACATAACATTATATAGTAATGATTGAAGAGAATAGGTTTGTATTTATATTGGCTTGGAATAAATCTATACTAGGCTCTAACAGTAAACATTTCATCGTAAAATTTCTGAAGGAAAATTTAAATACTTGAAATTTTTGCTATGTTAGGTTATTGAAAAGAAACCTGCAAATGCACATTTCTCTTATCTGTTTAATGAGCACTACTCAAATTAAAACACTGTGGAAAACCTAATGTAGACAAACTTGAATCAACCAATACCAAACTAACTCATGGCCATTTACATTGACTTAACAGTCATATAAATAGTTTATTTTTGTATTTACTAGTAATCTTTAAAGAAGAAAGATTTTGTGTCAAAAATTGTGTAATAAATTCGATATTTTCTTCAACAATTCAGCTCTATTTATGTAAAGTAGAGAACAATATGCTATTATCAAGGACTTAAAATGAAGCCGAAATTCTCTCAACATATTCTACATAGTTATTAAGTCAGAGAAATTACATTCATAAGTTTCCATCACTAAAACACCATTTTGTGCCCATATACACAACCTTGACTGACCATCATAAACATTATCTTTGTTTCAACAGTCATAATTTACCTGAGACCATTTTTTCTGGATACATTGAAAAACGGGTAGCTTCTCAGTGTTGAAGACAAACTACTGAGAAATGTGTGAAGAGGGTTGAAAATGAATGTGCATACTTTAAGAACTCCCTGGAGTTACAAACTATGGAGAGTTTGTTCATATCAGTAACACCTACTTTTTTAATCCTCTATCACCAGCAGACACATTTCAAGACCAGTTATAGCCTCAAGAATATTTTTCCAAAAATTACATCCATGTTTGAGTCTGGAAAACGTCGTGTTCTAAGTATTTGATCTACTAAGGTATGTTGGCATTTCCTATAAATGAACACTCATCAGGAGGTACTGTGCTTCCCAAGTAGGTACCAAGTATACATAGGTGAATATGTCAATTAATCTAGTTACTACTCTATCTATCTTATGCATAAATACAGTTTAATAAAAAGATTTTGTATATACAGCCAGGCATATGATTGATTATGAGGTGCTCTAGAGGTTTTTTCTTAATGAGCTGAATAAAGCGCATCTTAGGGATATGGATAAACCATTTACAATGAATAAGTCTTGAAAGATATGAGATTTGCAGAGCAGACAGGAGAGAATAGTCTTGAATATTTTCCTGTGCCCTAACCATGCTCATATCCAGCAAGAGTGGAAGTTTTTTACTTTTTTGCACATTTCTGGCTAAAATCTAATTCTTTCTGATTTTCTGTACACAATATAAGAAGCATAAACACAAGCAGTACAACAAATTTCAACATTATTACATTCATAATATATGTATTTATCAGTCAGAATGATCATAGAAACATGTATTTATGACTCAATATCTGTTTTTCATTATCACTGTACTTAGCTGTTTCTTGGAAATGAAATACAGGTATTTAAACCACAAGAAGTTCTGAAAAGACAATAATTACTAGAAGCTTGACCTCAGTTTAGTCTTAATTCTGTTCATCTGCATAGGTAAAATAGACTTGCCAAGCATATGACCTATGATCTGGAGTTGCCTTCTGCAAACTTTTTTTGTGTCTTTATGTTTCAAATATTTCTGTTTTAATAAAAAGAATTGCCACATAAAATCATTAATACTGATTCTCTAATTTAAAAAAAAGTAGCTTCTTTTTCTTGTGTGATTAGAGGAGACTTTTCTCTATATTGATTACAGAAATATTTTTTAAAATCTTTAAACTATAAAGTAAAGTAAAAATTGGCTGGATATCTGCTCAAAAGAGGGCTATATCTACTGAGATTTGATCCAGAAGTTCTCC
This sequence comes from Manacus vitellinus, assembly GCF_001715985.3. Classification (NCBI taxonomy): domain Eukaryota; kingdom Metazoa; phylum Chordata; class Aves; order Passeriformes; family Pipridae; genus Manacus; species Manacus vitellinus. Next base: position 1,651,914 of record NW_021939256.1, on the reverse strand, counting down.
CATGGTAGTTTACAATATCTGGATCAAGACAAAATCCACATCCACACCTAGAGTAGGAAAAAAGACCGTCAGCTACGAGAGAGTAGGACACATCCAGATTATGGGAGAATTTTGCCAAAGTAAAGACAAGTGTTAAAAGTCATTTACCTGAAATTATAAATTAGTTGTTTTCTTTGGATCATTAGTACGGATATTTTGCGATATGAACTTGCTGGTTAGTTGTACCCTCTCTTTCTCACTTTCCAAACCCCAAAAGAATTTGAGAAAAAAAAGGGAATCATTATAGATTTTTAAAATAGTTTTAGCTCAGAAAGCATGTTATGATCTAGTAAGTAGGCTACACATGGCCTAATACTTTAATAAATGTATAGTTTCTTAATTATTATTAGAGCGAGAAATGCTAATGAATCAGCCTTTGATTTGCGATTTTGTATGCGGCCCTAAGCGAGGCGATGCTTTTGCTCACTAACCACCAGAGGGAGTCTGTGAGGCCGAACAGACGATGTAGAAGAGACAAAGCAAAAATAGCGTTTGAAAAAAATTGACAAAGAAAAACTAATCTTGTCCTTTTGTTCCTATGCTAGGAGCTTTTACACAAACTGATTTTCTCTTTTTTTTTTTTTTTTTCAGTAATGAAATCTGTATGGCTGAACAGTTTCCTGACTGAAATCCTGCAAGAGGGCAATAAAGACAAAGCAATGCATCTGTATTTCTTTAAATCACATCTATAGATTATTAATTAAGTAGGCATTGGTGCTTTGTGTACACAGTAGCTAAAGTGTTTCCTTTTAAAAACTGATAAATTGCCCTAACATCTCCTAAGGGCTGTCTTTAATTCAACAAACTAAACAAAGTAAAGGCATTAGATTTGAAGACTCAAAGATATGTTCTCTGCTTTCGGTACTGGTTATAACCCTTTGATATCGCTGTGGTAACTGGAAAAACCAAGGTAGCGTAGCTGCATAAATGAAATTACAACATACATAGGTGAAAGTTCTTTCTGAATATAGTTTTCCAGGTTAACAATGGTTCAATATCAAAACCAACTAATGTATTGGATGGAATAACTGCAAAATGTTTTAGTTCAGCCATGTCCTTTTCAGTAATTTCAGCAGTTACCTGAATAAAGACTACACTCAATAAATTTGCAAACACTACTATTGTAAACACATTCAAAAAGAAGCTTAGAAATAAAAAGGATCTGAGAAAAACTAAACTGAGCACCAACACCACTTCCTTTGTACCAGCATAGCATCTACAGATGTCCAGGTGAGGAACAACAGGTGATGCAGAGGTGCTGCAGAAAAATATTTCAAAATCATAGCGGATTTTAGGCTGGACAATACCCAAACAACATGATGTTATTACAAAAAATGCAAATACATACTGGAATATATAAATAAAAGTCTCCCAAAATTCTTAGCTAAAACAAAACAAGATGATATTTGGTTTTATAGTATACCTTGTGAACTACTGGAAATAAATTAATAGAAGCAGTTCATTACTGGAAGCCTACTAGTTTAGTTTATTGACTTCTTTAGCTATAATAGGAAGCAGGAACTGCTTTATGTTGCTGGAGTCACATGCGTTCAAAATAAGGTTTGGGTAATCAATTTTAAATTACTTCTAATAGTGAATTTTCATCAGGACAAAGAGAAAAATAATTTGACTTTTGGAAGCACTTAAACCACACACCTATACTAAATTTGGAATCTGAAATCTTAAGTTTACATCAATGCATGTGGACATCTGTGTTTTCAAAAGAGTTAGGATCTGAATGTGTTTAATAAGATACACATTTCTAAGTGTAAATGGCAGTGAACCATTATATTTTTCTCATAGTCATAAATAAAATATGGGATTGTAACTGGAATGCACGTTCCTTTTAAGAGGTGATTGCTTAAGGTGATGGTCTAAAGAATTCAGCAATGTGACTGGCAGCATATCAGATTCTTCTGTGTAAGGGCAGGGGTTCACTTTCCAGCAAGTTCAGTTTTAACACTGCTTCATAAAATTAATGCTAAACATTTCTGTGGTTTTATGCAGTATAGAGTGAATCAAGCTTTTCTACTTCATCAACTTCAAATACTTGTAAGGCAAATGAGATTTCTTTAACTTTCTTATTAATTATCATTAATTGTGGAAGTTGTAAAAAAATATTTTTGTTCTTCTTTCAAGCATTTAGAATTGCAGTCTGGATGTGATATTAAATCTTTTAATTGCGTGGTAGCTCATGGAATAAAATTGGTATTTGAGATAATTCCTTTAAGAATTTGAATATAATCTAATTTAACATCAGGTCAAGTACTATTTTAATTGTAGTTGTAGCTAATTCAGTGAAAATACCCCACAAGAGCATACAATGTTTCATGAGTGGATGTGTCTGACTTTTGACTGTTACTTAATAGCTGGACTCCATAAAACTCACCATGATCGCATGATATGGGAAATATGATTGCAATTTATCAGACAAAATGTACTTTTTGGTTTTTTTTGTCATACCATGTCCTCACTTCCGAATATTTGATTGAATTTTTATACCTCATCCTCTGAAATGTACTGTAAAGGTACGATATACAGTGTTACCTGTGTGATAATGTCTGAGGCAATCTCTTTGAGTGATAGTAGGTATTGAATAAAGAGTAATGTGCTGAAACTAGCCTTGAAAATCTCAGGTAGAAACCCAGCTTCTGTTTGCTAATCCTCCTGCTCTCAGTGTTATGGCACAGCCTCTCTGATTCACAATGTGACTATACCCAGTCGTGAAGGATGGCAGATTGTCACGGGAGCAGGAAGGACTGAGCATTTCTCCGTGTTCGCAGTTTCTGCACTTTCACTGAAAAAAAGGAGGAAATGGTAGCAACTCCCTTTGTTTGCAGTTGCTGCTTCTGACTAGACTTTCATAATGGACAGAAGAGAAAAAGCCAGCCTATTTATTATATGTTAACTCTATCCCCTATCATACATTGTATTGTATTTTTAAACAGGGCAGACCAGATTGATTTTTCAGCTTTGATTAGGAATATTTGTAAACCAAAAAAAGCTACCTCTGGGAAAGGCTTACAGCTGGAAGACTGTCTGAGAGCTGTAAACTCAGTTCTCTCCATGGCCATTTTTAATGCAATACTGAAGAAGTAATCACTTATATTTTCCCCTCACTTGCCATTAATAAATTGCCAAGAAGTTTTTCAGTTGCTCAGGTACATTGCTGGCCAGAGACATATGACTACCTAATGCAGAAAACAGTTGCAGTATAGTTTTCCTTTCTGGACCTGATGGCAACAGGTGAAGCAAACCTTCATTCATGCTTGTGGATTGCCATTTCTCTAAAAACAACCAAGTTTTCTCATTTATGTCCTCAAACTGAAAGTGAGTCAATTAATGGCAAGAATAGAAACTCTCTGCTCCAATTCAGACATGTAGCTGTTTGATCTTCCTAAACAATTGGCTCTTATCAGAAATTCTAAAAAATCTTGTAGGTTTTATTTGTCCTAAACCAGAAAAAACCCTTCAACTTTAAATTACTGTTAATATTCCTAACATATTGTCAAGTGCCCATGATCAAACAATACCTAATTACTTCATATGTTCAAAGGAAATGCAAAAATTCAATTGCTACTCAGATAGCTATGTTGAAAATATCTGTAGCTAGCTATACAGCTCCTATAGATAGGAGTATCATAGGATATCTTATTGATTTCTTTAGAACTAGCAGAATAGCTAATCATGTGCCTAAATGGTAGTACAAACAAAACCTTGAAAGACATTTTGTTAAAACATTCCCAGGTCTAAAGTCAGATAAGCAGTTCTTAAGATCAAGTTTTAATTCTCTTTTTCCTTTCCTTCCTAACAATTTACTATAATAGGATGCTACCACTGACATAAAAAAAAATTCCTTTCAATCAGTACACTTTTATTGCTAATGACAGTTAAACCATTGGAACTGGAGTTCTTGCCTGCTTGGAAAGATTCGTGAAAGAGCACTTGCTACCTTTTATGATTGGAAAAGCAAGAACATTACATCCCACTTGACAGATGAAGATTGGGCTGAGTTCAATTCTTACAGCAGTGAGCATTAGTTGTCTGCATTGCATATGACATTATGACCTGTCAGAGAGAAAAAAAAAAATAAAAAAAAGAAAGTAAAGAAAAAAATAGGAAAAAGCAGAGCATAGAAATGTGATTATAACTGGGAGAGACTGGGGAACAACTCAATGATGATGGCTGTGCATCCACTGCCTGAAAATCATTCTACCTAAGGAAACTTTAGGGTTGATTTAGAAATTTAGTTCAATGCAAATCCTTTTACTAAGGGTGTCTTATTTCAGTAAGATCTATCATGAACATGAAATGGCAATAAAATAAACTTCTGTTAAATTTTAACTCAAGGACCATACAAACAACAGCAGATAGACTTGTAAGGAAAGAAATAACACCCCAAAAGCAATTTTCAGGGAAAAATGACAAAACTTCACTTAATGGAGTGATCTGCAGTTTATTAATTATCTTGAACCTCTTTGTAAGGTCCTCACGGGAAATATTGCCTGCATAAATAAGTCATTGCTTTTGCAAAAAAGAAAAGTAACTTGATTTTGCAGTATTGAAGTCAAAGGAAAAATTTACCATCAAGTCGCTTGGAAAAAAGAATTAAATGCCAAATTTGGTTTATCATGTATTCCATATTTTCTGCAAATAAGCCTAGATAATACAAGACAGGCACGATGTTTTGTAGAACCGGTAAAGCTGATAGATTTGTAGCGACGGATTTTAATATTTGAGCTGCTGTCTATACTCAAACTAATGATATACTGATCAAGAAACACATAGTGTAATGAGATGTCATTTCCTGAGAAAATTCTCATTTTAGGGTAGTATTTCTGTAAATGCCTGTTTCTCCAGGGATTTTCTTCACTAGTATAAACAACATTGCTATACTGCTTCTCTGAATAATGTTTTTCTAATCACTTATTACTCAAAGGAGATTATGCTTATGTTGGAAAAGAATCATCAATGATTACAGTTTCAAAGGCAACATTAAATCTGACAAAAGCAGCAAGAACTCTAAAAAGACAAAGGAAATTGCTTAAAATTATTTATCCTATAATGATATTAAACACTTTACTGATATTTATTATTTTGTGTAATGTAGGGATGTATGAACAGGCAGGAATAAGATCTGCAGCAGCAACAGCAGATGAAATCAGAATGTGAGTTGCAACAGCGGAGGCATGAGAGGCCGAGTTGAGAGGCATAACAGCCATCACAATGGAATCCACACTTTGAATTCTTCACGCTGCTTAAACCATCATGCTCAGGATCAAACCCACACCCTTTCAGAACAAGATCCTTTCCATTGGAAGAACCCACCTGCTTTCACGTCAGTGACTGGCTGAGATATAATACTGGTTCATAAAGATCTAAACTGGACTTTGCCAGTGGGCTGTGTATGTAGCAGCTCATGCCAAGGCATCAGGACTAGTGCTGGTCCAGGGTTTAGTTCATTAGACATCTGTAGTTTCAAGGGTAGCATCCTTTTGCCTTCATTTCCCCTTAGCATTGTGTATCTTATCAAGACTATACACAAAATGCACAAAAGTGCAAGTGAAAATTACCATCATACTTCAGTTAATGCAAAATTTAACAGTATCTCAAATAGTTCCAGGTAATGAGTCAGGTTCTACTTTCAGAGCAATGCCAACCTACTGAACTAAATGCCAAACTGGTCATTAAAATTTGTGTTAGAAACATAAATTCTTATAAAAAGCTATGCAAATAAGAGTCTTAAAAATTTTTATTCGCAAAATTTATTAGATTTAACATTAATAGTCTAAGAAATATCCCAAAGTTAATGTATCTTCCTTTGGCCATCTCTTGATTCTGTGCATTTTTATTTAAGAACTTGATTCAATTTCTGAACAAAACTAAGCTAAATGATACTGAACTTTGTCAGGTTCAGGTCAATAGAGAAATAGTTGAAGGATAAAATGACATTGCTTGATTAGTCAATTAAGTCATTAACTGAGATGGGGGAAGGTCTGTTATTTTTTCACATGAAATTCAAAGACAGATTATCACTGAATGGCTGCTTCTGCTTTAAAATGTATTTTTTTAAGTATTAAGTTTTTGGTTCTTTCCATGCTGGCCATACTACAAAACAGTATTTTCCTCTGAGATGTCTATATTCAAATTGGAGGTCTAGAATCAAATTTCAAATTTTTCTCACATGTACCAAGAAAGAACAAGTTTTAACTCCGCCAGATCCTGAAGCCATTAACTTGAGTGAAATTAGAGGTACAGATCCATACAGAATTGTTAAAATCCCTGCAAATAGGCTAGGCTTTGTATTTATTTTAATGGCTTATACTCCCTTGAACGATCATGAGGAATTAATCCGCTGGATGGGCAAAACAATGAGTTTAAATGGAATAAGAAACTGGATAAAGAAATATGGGCAAAGAACAATACCTGTATTAGTGGATAAGGTTATTTGCCTTAACATTACTAGTGCAGTTCAGTCACAGATTTAAGCCTGCAAAAATTAGGCTCTGGAGATTTACTCCCAGTAAATCTTGCCAAAATTCTTATTAAGCACGGAAGTGAAAGACATAGGAAACACATAAAGTGAGGCCGAATGCAAGAAAACTCAGGAGTTCACTAACGCTATATCTACGTTAGCATATTAATTTTGCTCAATAGTGTGTTTTTGAAGCAAAACTCCAGCTGACACTTGTTCCTGTACTTCAGTTCTCCCCACTGAGCCTCAGGGCTGCCTTACAGCTGAAGCTGAGCTAGGGATATGATATTCTTCAGAGTACACATCATGTGCTACAGCAGCTGGTATATATCTATTGTCTCAGCCAGACTAGGTGGGGTTAGGGTGAAACCACTGGAAATGTGTGTGTTGAGGAGTTCGGGTCCCCAGCATTAACTGTTTGATTTGACTAACCTGCTCGCCTCATGCAGTGCTACTTGATCCCATAACACAGTAAAAATGCAGCTCTTGCCTGAAGGCAGGATGAAAATTATCTTTTTAAAAAGTAATTAAAGGTTAAATAATTTGCTGAATTTGGGCCAAAGTTAGGTGCTTTACAGTAAATGTGGGGATGTTTTATACTAAGTGGAATAACTACAACAGGTTTTGTTGATGTGCTTGTTGTGAACAAGTAATAAAGTAGTCTCTTAAGCAGCAGTTTACAGCTGACATTTCAGTAGCCTGAGTATCCTTTCTGAATGGATTTGCTCAGGGTAATGAGTGTTACACTTGGCAATGGATCTGCCCTGGTGTCTCCTTTACTCAGAGTAATGACAAATAGTGAAATAACATTTGAAAAATAGAGAAGCATTTGCACAAATAACTTGTAACTTCCTTATTCAGTTGATGGTACTATGATTTCACATGTAAATAATAATAACAGACAGTTAGCCCATTCTAGCCTTTCATAATAAATGAAGTTTCATAATAGTAGTCTTAGAGATTTGAAGTGATATTTACAAGGGAATTCATAAGAACAACACGTTTGAGCAACATCTGAGTCCTTTTATTAATCATCCATGAAATTTGCTTAAGAGCCTGTGCTAAAGAAATACATCTCAGTGTGAAATAATGATGTTTAAATTCTAGCATTGCTGGATTCACTTTTATTAAAAAGCTATTGGAAGTCATATGCTCATAAAAGGGCCTTTCATATTGAACTTTATGAATTACATAAAATATAGTAATAAACCCAGATGCTTGTCTTGGTGTTGTCTGGGATATAGTTAATTTTCTTCTTGGTCAGTGGTACAGTCCTGTGTTTTGGGTTTAGTAGGATAATAATGCTGATAACACACTCATGTTTTGGTTGTTGCTAAGTGGTGCTTACCCTAAGTAAAGGACTTTTCAAAGTTTCCCATGCTCCGCCAGCAAGCAGGTGCACAAGAAGCTGGGGGGGAAGCACAGCCAGGACTCCTCACCATATCTGACCAAAGAACCATAGGATGTCGGTTTTAGTCAATAAACTGAGGAAAGTTGGCCAGGACCTGCTAATTGTTGCTCAGGAGTGGGTTGAGCATTGGTCGGGGGGTGGTGAGCAATTGAACTGTGCATATTTGTTTCGCTTGGGTTTTATTACTCTCTCTCTCCTTTTAATTAAAAATAATATAAATGTTATTGTTGTAATTAATAGTATTTTATTTTGTTTCAATCATTAAACAATTCTTATCCCATGAGGTTTACTTTTTTTTCCCAATTCTCCTTCCCATCGGGGACCGGAGAGTACTTAGTTGCTGGCTGGGGTTAACCACAATATTATTTACTTAAAACTCATAATGGCTTGCAATAATCTCAGTTCTTCTCTGAAAATTAATAATCAGCTGCAGCTGTGGGCTTGCTTATTAAAAAATGCCCAGCAGTTTCCCTCTTTCCTTCACATGAATCACACAAATGCTGTAAAGATGCTTAAAAATTATGAACAGAATTGAAAATTATCCAAATTAATTTCTTTGTCAGCTACATAAAGAAATCCAGGTCCAGAAAGGACTTTCTAGGTCAGTGTATTGCAAGCAATCACTGTAGAGAGATAAGGTACAGTCCTGTCAGTAGCATGGACCAGCAGGAATTTCATCATTACTCCATGGTGCTCAGAGAATGGTGATTAGAACAAACAACAACCCACACTTTTAATTTTAGAGAACCCTTAAATATCATGTGTTAAATCAGTTTTGTGATACTCTACCTAAATTTTGACATCTATGGTTTCATATGACTATTTTCCTAATTAGTGTTTTGGGGGTGGAGAGCTGTTTCTGTATATTTGTGAGTGTGGGCACACACGTATGCCCTTATTTTTCAGTCCAGGAAATGGAAATATTTCAGATCATATTAGGAACAAAGACAGAAAGCTGTTAATATGTTGCCAGACAGGTATAAAATCAAATTCATGCAATAAAACTTTAAAAAATAAATCTGAGTAACCAACAACCACACAGGTCTGGCTGGTTTACCAAGATTCCTATTCAGAACTCAATTCCTGAGTGAAAAGTTCACTGAGTGCTTACCTTACTTGGCAGCTGCTCACAAGGCTAGACATCGCCTATGTAATTTTCCTATTATATAAAGAAATTCTGGATTTTTATAAATTTAGTTTTAAACATCTGAGACTTGGGACTCAAAATTTGATCAGTCCTGGCACTCGGTCTGGTATTTGCAAGGTTCTCTTTCATATGATTCTTCCAGATTCCCCCACAATGTTGACTTTCCTTCTCAAAGAATTTAAATACTGACCCATGGTAAGCATTCTTTGGATCTGCACAAAGGGCACAAATCAGCAGCAAAAGTTGTTTTTCTTTATATATCATCTCATTACTCATATGAGTCAATCTAACAGGTAAAATGAGTTAGAAGAACAAGCACTTTCAAGACACATGTTTAAAAGTGTTTCCCAGTAATTTGTATGAATAGAGGTCTTCTTTCAAAGTACACTGACATGTACAAGGCTATGTTCTGCTGCTCATTCTATTTATTTTATAAGCATCAGTCATTAAAAATAAGATGACCAGGTAAAGCTGCTTAAAAGCTCTTGCTCACTTCCTTACCTTGACAGAAAAAGATTAAAGGCAAATTCTTACCAAGATCTGCACTTACTTATGAGATCAATACACACTGTTGAAATTTTAATGATGCAGCATTTTTTAATGCCCAGAAATGACCCAGCTTATATGTCTTCGCTCAGGAGTCTAAGCTCCGTAATTCAACAACAATGATGAATTTAAGTACTCTAAAATGGCCTCCAGAGGTCAACTCTCTCTGCTGACTACCAAGGAAAACTAGACTACTCACCCATGTTAGAGCTCTACAGCAAATGACAGTATGCACCATACTGAGAAGTAAAAACATAAACAGAAATAGGACCCCTCAAGTTCCCATAGGTTAAAACCACTGTTCAACCCAATTGCCCTCACATACATCAAAAGTCAGTGACAGTTCCTTGTAAACACACGATCTATTGGAAAGATGACACACAAATTATAATTAGAGTGTATTACATGGACAGATTCCAGACTACTTCCCTACTCTGTGTGTTTGCCTCCTGTAATGTGATGTCTTAAAATTAACAGACCTATCTTTGAGATGAGTCTTTTTGCTTTATTTACCAGCAAAACATGGAGGGTAACTGCAGAATGATTCATTTTTATAACTGCTAGAAGTGAGTTTTCCTGTTAATGCATATATGAAAAGAATCATCTCTATATTTTTCATGGTAAAGCTATATCAAGGTACGTAGAAGATATTTGCCAAAGGCTCCAGTAAAGTCTTTGGAGCGTTGAAAGAAACAGGTAAAAATTCCTCCAAGAAAATTTGTGATTAGTTCATATTTTTATCTTTTATTTTTCTTTTCCCTTTTCTTCTTCTTCTTCTTTTTCTTTCTCTTCATTTTCCTTTTCCTCTTTTTTTTTCTTTTCCTTGTTCTTTTCCTTTGCCTTTTTCATTGACATAACTTCTAAGCTCTCCTAAGGAATTTGATCTTTTTGTGATAACCACCTTCTGTTTTATACACAGTTTCATTTTCACGTTTTCTAAAAAATAGTGTTCATGTAATGGCATGCTTCCTAATAGGTATCAGATTAAATTCAGCTGCAGTCTCCTAAGTTTCAAATGAATGCCTGCTCTCTTTTTATGTGGTTTGGCTACATCGGCCCATATCCCACAAAAGGGCAATGGGTGACCTGGGATTGCCCTTCTCATCAAGTGCATCTCCTTGCAAAGACAGCTGAGGAATCACTGAGGGAAAGCTTGCCCTGGAGAATGAAGAATTGAGCAGGACTAAGGAATCTTTCTGGTAGGAAGAGGCAACCCTGTGTTCAACCCTGGCACGGTTCAGTTAGCAATGCTGAATTATGCTAATGATCATTTCATCAAAAAATTTTTTCCATACTAAGTGGGTGACCTCTACAATGAAGGATTTAAACCATTTCTTAAACAGCTATAAAGTATTTTGACCACAAAGTACTTTATAAACTTATTTCCAGCCTAAACATGTTCAATTCTGTGAGAGATGACGACAGAATCCATTACAGAGTGAACACTTCACTGTCTAAAGCCAAGGAATTAGTATTCAATCAAATCCATCTGAAAATCAGAAGTAGCATAATTTTACTTTCTGTTTCTATGAGACATTACATGTTTTTTTTCCAAAACATATTTAAAGAATTGATAGTCCATTACTTTTGGTTTATACAGAAGTTCCTGGAATTCCACATTAACTGATTTTTTTTCTTAGATGATAACATAGTAGCAATGACCTTCATAAATAGTGAAGGCACTGGATTATATTTCGGAACTGAAATGGTTAAAATGTCATTATAGTACTGATGTTTATGTGCACAAGAAATTATCTTTATTCCTAGCACTGAAAAACTGCTGGAGTCTTCCTTGCTTGCAGCTGGATTCTAATAAAAAATTAACAAATAAAGTTATTTGTTTCTGAAAAACATCTGAGAGAAAGTTCTTTAAACTGAAGAGAAATTTGATGTAACAAAGGAGACTTGCTTTGATGCAAGACCTTCCCTTTTTCTACTTTCTGTACATTCGAAAGCAGGGAAGAATGTATTGCCAGTAATTATCTGACTGCCCACAAAACTGACAGTAAATCTTGTTCCAAAGTTTTAAAAATATCGTATTTTAGAGATGTTGAAAATCTGAGAGTAGGCTTCATACTCTCAATCTGCTTCTAAGTCTGAGCTGTTCTGAAGCCAAGACTTACAGCTAGTTATGAGTACTCATGCTTTAAAGAAATGAAGTTGTGAGATTTCCTCAATCAAGAAGTGTATAACTGGAAGACTGCCTCAATTTGTCCTAGCCTTCACCTTCCAGAGAGTGGAAAGCTGTTGAAAAAGAATTTACATCTTTCTCATGTCTTGTTTTATAACTGTCAGCAATAGTATGAAAATCATTCACGAATTATTATTATGCATCTTCTATTTTATTCAAGAAAAATATTTTTGTGAGTGTAAACATTGCTGCACACATGTCTAATACTGGTGTTTGCTTGTGGTATCAGTTCACCAACTGAAGCCCTGTGAGCAGGTGGGTGATTACTATTCATGAGTTCAGTGGTTTCAGCAGCAATTTGCAGAGGTCACTGGACTTACTTCTTCATTTTGGTGCTGCCTTCTGGCACCACTGATCTACTTGCTTTCACCTACCCAACTGAAAGTAAAATTGGACCAAAGGTGATATTTTGATGACATTCTTCCTCATCACATCATCTTCTCAGGTTCTAAAGAGTTATGGTTTTTTAGGACTCATACTTAATTTTCCTCTGCAGTTTCCAGTTTAACGAATTTTTCATGAACATGAATTATAGCAGCAGCAGTTCTGACTGCAACATAGCTTTTTCAGCTTGGTCTCATCTTGATAATTACTCTCTCTTGTTTGTTGGGTTGTAGTAATTGCATCATTAATATGCTGATGCTGATCCCTGGTGCTGCTTAGTGGACTGCCTTCTCTCCTCACAAATAAAGCCAGCAGTCCAGCATAAGACTCTAGGTTCTGGCAGTTAAACCTAACAATACATGTTAATTCCAATGATAAATTCAAAAGGAGTTGAAAACGCAACAAAACTACAATGCCTGAAATTTTATCAATCTGTTGTAACTGAAACACTTGCGCCTGCCTTCCTGCTTGACTTGGTCTGTCAAAATCAGTCAAGATAGCTCTTGATATGCTTGTGTGGTACTGAGTGATTTGAGGGGCAGGCAATTGCAAAGGATATTTTCTAAAGAAGTACTTGACTTTCTTTTATAATATTTGAAGAGGGCACTTAAGAAAAATACATAACTGTGTAGGAAATATTAATCACACCTATGAATGTCTACATACTTTAGAATCTTGGTTCCTTTTAAATTCTGCTGACTTCCAAGTAAGTGATTACACTGACTATAGTGTGGTCTTGAATCAAGTAAGTGAGTGTCTTCCTCTTCCCTCTCGGTGTCATAATACAGCAATCAGCAGAGCTGCTCCCAGAATGCTGCTGACATAGAGACACTTCATCAAGCAGGGAGCTACTGGCAATACATTCCAACTAGGAGTGCTTTGATTTGCTAGAATTCTTTTGCCCTGGGTTTCTTAGTCTCTTAATTTGACTTCTCTGGTGAACAGCAGCATGGGAGCATGAGAGATTCAGTTAAAACACTTTTACTGAGCCTGTTGTAAAATGGTTCTTTATAGGTCAGAGAGAAGAGGAAGGGGGAAGGACGAAGGGAAGAGGAAGGAGAAGGGGAAGGGGAATGGCAAAGGGAAAAGAGAAAGGAAAGAAGAAAGTGGAAAGAGAAAGGAAAGGAGAAAGGGGAAAGGGGAAGAAGAAAGAGAAGGGAAAGGGGAAAGGAGAAAGGGAGAGGAGAACAGGAAAGGAATGATGGAGAGAGAGTTTATAAGGATCAGTGGGCTGCATTTAAAGTTGGTCACTGTGAGCCCTCTCTTTAATCTCACTCCCTGTGGAGAGAACATGATGTGATTGATTTGTAAATTCTGTAACCACATATTGAGCTAATATTGTTTAAGAAATGCTCGTTATACGAGTTATTTTTGCTCTGAGTTATGTAAGGTACCAGAAATCTCCCTTTCTGCCTATGCTTTTCAAAATGTGATGCTTTCTATGGTGATTCATTTAATTAAATTTCTTTGTGTATCTAAAGAAGGGAGTTCAAAAACATAGCTCGTATATCCTGTTACCACATCTTTTTAGAGTTCTGCACATTTTAGTCACCTGCTAGATATGCAAAAGGCATTATAGCATTTTTTTTGTTATTTACTTAGTTGAATGTCCTTGCACGTTCTGAAAATTGTGCAGCACTTTAGCACTTTTGAAGGAGTTTTGTGCAAGCTATTAGTAGGAGATAAGATCACTATCTTTATAGCCACCTGAAAAAAAGTGATAGTGCATTTCTTCCTTATTAATGATCCATTTCTTTTAAATCTCCATGATGCTAAAAAAGACTTGTGTATGATTTAGTTTGGAAAGGCCTATTGAGCAAATCTCCTCCCCTTGTCTGACTGAAAAATGTGTTTGATATAACATATTGACTCAATTTATTTTGGAAAGTGTCTGGTCTACTAATCTGGCAGTCCCCAGTGAAGTTTCATTGTTACACATGGGAGCAGACCAAAGATATTTTCTGGTATTCAATAGTCCAACATTTGGTCTGCCTGTGACTTGGGCGAGGGAAAGGGAGAGGCTGATCTATAAAGTTAGCATAACTACTTCCCCAAAACCTGAATATTTAGCCTCTTGTTAACTGATACTATAAATGTTTGCCATCCTTGGCATCTTACAAAAGAGGGGTATGTAGAAAGAGAAAAATAATTATATCTCTTCATAGGTAAAAGTAGCTTAGCTTCTACAGATGGAAAAGCAGCTACTATCAATTTTCCTTATGAGTCTTTCCAAGATCTACTTCAGGATCAGCAGAAGCATTCTTAGGGAGTAGGAGAGGCAGAGGGAAGTCCTAGTAGGAACTTAGTGACAATCACTTTTTGAGCATGAGAGTTAAATGGCTTAAATGGAAGAGACAGTGATCTTCAGGGGTTTTAGCCAGCTTGCTTTCTAGAAATTCAGGAAAATAATCCATTATGGATACTATTTAATTGGTTAAACTATTCCAAAGGAGTTTAGTTTTAACCAACTGTAGTTTCCTTGTTTAGACACACACACAGGTGTGCTTCTATCCATACTGAACCATTCTCCAAGCCTTTGAAAGAAAAACCAAAGCATACAATGGTATATCCCGTGGGGGGTTTTAACGACAGGAGTAAGTTGTCAGTGTCAAACCATTTGAACACTCAACATGTCAGAAAAGGCCCCTAAACAAATTTGATATCAGTGATGCACAGTTATGCAAGGCTGTGCTTCCTTCTGCTGTTTTGTCTATCTCGTTTTGAAACCTGACTCATTTTTCTATCTATGTGGGATGCTTTAAACACTCTTCAGTATGCATTATGTGAGTCAAGACAACTATTGCCAATGCTCACAGACAAAACATTTCTTTCTGGAAAATTTTTCCTGCTGTATTTTAGCAGTGAACATTTTCCTATCACCTTCAAAGACAGATGGGATCTTCACTGCTTGCGTTCTACTGAGCAGTAAATATAAATGAAAACTAGATAGTAATTATATGGAAGTGTGGCAATTTTCTAGCAGAATTATGTTGCAGGAAAATGTATCTTATGATGCACTTTTATATCTAGATATAGATATATAATCAAGATATTAACTAAAGACCCTTGCACTAAAACTTATCCACGGGTATAAAAAGAGGATTTTGTCCTTTTTGCTGCTTAGTGCCAATTTACCTCATATTGGATCCTTTTCCCTCGTCACCATGAAACCAAGGCTTCCAAGTAATGCCTAAATCATATCCCTGATAAATTTTTCATTATTTCTCTTGGTTTGTTCCACCTACTACAGATCAAGTCAGCAAGAAAAGTAGTCATACTGTGTGCTATTTAACAGAGTGCACAACAGAGTAGCTGTTTGATAGCACTGGCTGACCTTGTGCAATCTCTGTGTAAAAAGTATACTTCAGAAAAAACTTCACAATTTGTAACTGGTTGATAGGCAATTGGCTAATTGCTGCTGTAGGGAAGTTGGAATGCAGAGATGATGCAGTCTTCTACAGAGGTTCAAGGAAAGAAATTAGCTTTTGTACAGAAATTTGTTTTATAAGGAACAGCACAGCTCTAATTCAAAATTGGAGTAATCTTATATGGTTTACAGCTCTTAATTTAGTCTTGTTTATAACTTGAAATACCTGCAACAACTTGCTTTACCCCCACAGAGGTTTAAATCTTTGTCTCTTTTTTTCCTGTGTTCATTGAAGATAACATTTTGAAAACAGTCAGAGGGTTTGTCAAACTCTCAAATACATTAGAAGACTACATACTCATTCAAAGTGCCTATAACAAAAATATTTCATCTGAAGTCCTGATGGGAATTGCAGTAAAAGAAATCTTCTTCCTTTAGTTTCAGAGATATTATGAGGAAATCAGCAGGGGGGCATTTAAAAGAAATATAACAAAACATGGCATAATGGAAACTAGTCTTGACATTGATATGATTTTTTAAAAAATGTTCTAACAGAAATAATAAGTTTCACACAAACAAGCAGTCCATGAATGTCTTTTGTGTACATACACAAATGTGGACTGTCTTTCCTTTAGGAAGAATAATTTTTCTCTAAGAATAATACTTAATGTTAGACATAAACTCTTACAGTTAAAGCAAACATCAGTTAGTGTGATTATTCTAAATTTGAGAGCCACTAACATGTTATATCACTGTATTATTTGAGAATTTCATTTTTCCTGAGCTATTTGCACAAAATTTCTTCTTGTTTTTCAGGAGGGGTTGCTCGTGCTTGTTTGATAAAATAAGATTTCACTTGTCTTACTTTACTTTGTTTTCAAATCATTTTTTTACAGAGTATTGTAAGGCTTAGTTAGGATTTTCTGTACAGTTATTAATGAATGCTCTGTTTTTAAGGATTATTGGTAATGAACCCAGTTAAAACACAAATATTTTATTTCATTAATTTTTTCATGTTGTCATTTTTTTGTAAGTGGAAGCAAAGCCAATTTTTAAAATATTGTTCTCACAGAAAGGATAATATACTTTAACCTAATATTTAATTAACAAAAAAAAAAAGAAGCATTACACTTTTGATGTACTCCTTTTATTATTTCATACCATATCATATTGCTGCTGTTCCAAACATCATCATAAAAATTATACCACATCATGCAATTCTACATGTCATGAATTAATTTCAAAAGCTTTATAAAACAAACACACTTTCATTTAATGAAGCATCATTTGTCATTTTTTTGCTATTCTTTCCGGAAAATTTTGCTGAAATTGATATCACTTTTTTGTGGAAAAAAACTTACTTGAAACGGTGAGTTCAGCTGAAATCTGCTTGTAGAAGCCTGGCTGACTATTTCAATTGCTGTGCATGATCTACAGCAGAGCACTGCTTTCCCCTCAGCTGGCAGGCTGAGTCCCTGGTACAGCACAACAGGTACAGGGTGTGGCAGGCCCCTGCAAGCCTGCTGACAGCAGGGCTGTTACACCTCTTATTTGTCAAGCACGCAGAAAATGCTTATTTATAATAATAAATTGTTTGTTTTATTTTTTAATGCATCTTTTGCTACATTGTATTTCTATGTGTTTAGTATGTTGGCACCACGGTGCAAGGCCAAGGTTGCTATTGCAATTTAGCCCATTTCCAAGCAAAGACACCAAGGTTTTTCCACATCCTGAGCTTTGTTTGAAAGAAATCAAGTGAATTCACATGTTCTCTAAGCACAAAGACTAACATTCATCTTCAGAGTACACCATCACAGAGAACAACATGTTCTCTGTTTAATGTGACTCAACCTACTTGTACTAGAACATAAAACGCTAAAAAATTTCTTTGGAGGGGAAACTCTATTAAAAGTATCATGAAGATGGCCCACATAATTTTATTCAAGTTATCAAGTACTTGATGCCTTACAAAAATAATTTAATCTATGCTGTGATGAAGATTACTTTTACATTGTTTAAAATATCCTATAGTGGTTGCAAATAAGGCTTGTAAGACTCTTATCTAGCTCTATGGATGTCATAGAAGCTGGATCAAGCCCCAGGTCTGTATCACATGAGAGGAAGAACAACAAAGAGGGGAGAGGAACACTCAGCAGCTGGTATGACAAATACGTGCAGGTTTATTTTGCAGAATACTCTTGTTCATGTACACATTTTCAAGTGATATTCCTAGAATATTCAAAAGGCAGCTTATTTACAGCACTTACTTCATAGACCTATTTTAATCCCATACAGAATTTTATCTAGTGAAAGCAAATCTCCTTTGGCTATATTGCAGGTTCATCCACTGAATATTCCTGCAGCTGTAGCTAACAATCCTAATATGGCCTGCATACCAGGTTTTGTTATGCAGAACTCATTTATCTGAGAACTTTTGGCCTGTTCCTAATAAAAGGGAAAATTCTTCCTGCAAACTACAGAATTTTCCTTGTTCCCAGGGTGATATAAACAGTGTCTCTTGTGTATGTCTCCTTTAATAATGGAGAATAAAAGGATTGGTACAATATGAACTTTCCATTATTGCTCCTACTGCTGCCACAGTCCCCGCACTGCTTCTCTAATAAACCCCATGTGCAGTACAACTGCACTATTTCTTCTGTCTGAGAAATACAATAGCCCATGAATATGTGAAGGATGGTATTAGTTTTCTAACCAAAAAGTCCCCCAGTTCATTCATTCTTTAAAAAGCACGTAGGAGTGTTATACAGTCAAGAAGAACATGCACTGAAGTGTGAAGTTTATGTCTAAACTGGTGGACCCAAAACTATTTTTGATTCATATGCTAGCCCTGTGCCAACTCATCATGATGATTTCTGTGTGGATATGCACAAACATATACTAGCTCTAAATTTTGGTGAGTTTTTCTTAATGGTAATCATAAGGGCATGCTTAGGCCAGGAAGGATAACAGGTTCATCAATCATTGAGCAGTCTCAGTGCAGCCCCAGAATTTTGTTTTGCTAGTATGCTCAGATGAGCTATATTGTTATGGGGAACTGATGCAGACAAGGAGAATGATGCTGAGCCAGATAAAGAGAACAGGAGCAGCTCTTGCCTTGGAAATAACAGCATGCATACCATCAAACTTCATACATCTCACTAATACCCTTCTTTGTCTTTCTATCTTAATGGTAACATACATAGCACAACACAAATTGTGACTAGGAGGAAACGTGCCACAGCAAATGCAAGATGTCAGAAGCTACAGCAGGTACCAACACGTGCTTTACATATATATATATATATATGTGTGTGTGTGTATTTTTTACCAGTGCTTAAATGCATCATAAAGTTTTCACGCATTTATTTACCTGCACAGTATCTCTCATTAGCAATTTTTTTGGCTATCCTCAAGCTTTCAAAGATGAGCCTGTGGCAACTCAGTCCATGCAAAAGGTTATAGCTTAAAATTACAAGGCCTTTTTACAAGGTAATGTCTATTTTCTCTGGTTTGCAAAGCAGAAAAGTGTAAGTCTTGTCTTCTTAGTATTACTGTATTTGTGTTAGGAACAGCATACACTGTGTTTTGTGCTGTGCTGCTCACTGAAATATCAATTGTGTTATACGTGCACAGATTTGAGCTTGTGCACGAATTTTCTGCTGAGACTTTCACCACTCAAAATGTGTTAGGAGTTGCCACTGAGGGTGCTTCATTCTAACTAGCCGCTAGTGAAACATCATTCTTTCCTTCTGTTAGAGTGGTTGATATGTTTTTTCTATAGCCTTACTGAAAAACTGCTTTAATTTTCTGTGTATACGAGCTCCACCTAAAAAAGGAAACAAAACAAGAGAGATAATTTAATGGATGGTACCTACATCCAGTTCCCTCCTGTAGTGTGCTTATTAATTGCATACATCCTTTCATTGCCATCATTCATGGTACATAAGAGCATGAGCAGGAAGCATTTTTTGGCCATGATCTAATGAAGAAACCAAGCCTAATATAATGAAAATTATCCAGTTTCAACACTACAGTGGTGCAGGTCAGCCAATGCATCTACAATGAAACTACAAGGAACATGGAAATGTCTGAAACTCAGATGAAAGGGAATAGAACCAGTGGCATTTCACATGGTGAATGTTACACATTATCATTTTACTGAGCTGTCAGGTCATTACCCTTAAAGGCATTAGTGGATTATTTAGACTAGCTTGTAAGGTGTCGTGTCAATGGGAGACAGCAATCCAACAACATAGCCTTAATGGCAGACTGCAGAATGAAAGAAAAAGTGTAACAAACCTTGAAGAGGAGAGAAGGAAACACTTGAACAAACCCTGAAGTGTTGCCCACCATTCTCTCTCTCTCCTGAACATGGAAAAAATGTGTACCTGGAGATCAGGACTTCCCTGATTTTCTACACATGGGCATTAACTACTTCTTGTCCTATCCTCTCCCTCATCTGTCTGCCTCTAAGCCATCAGGATATACAAAGAGAGAAAATGTCTATTCATAAAATGCTTAAGTGTTGGCCTAGTATTATCACCCTTTATGAAAATTACCAGATACTATAAGAGCCTTGGTTATGGTTGTCTTTTACGTATGCTTTTGCTGAACTGCAATTATTGGAGCCAGAGATAATTTCTCTCTCTGGGAAGGGAAATGACTGCAGCTGTACAGTCACAGTACAGCTGCCTTGAATTGCAAAATTCCCCTGGCAAAGATAGGATTCCAACTTGTGTAATGGTCTATAAAAACCATTAAGATTTTCCTTGATTTCTGCGGAATTAGGGAACGGTTCTTGGCAGAATCAGCAGTATCATAAATAGGCAGATGGTTCACTAAGTAGCAGAGAGGGATTATTGCTAGCCATGTTCCTTTCCTAATTTAATATGAAAAGGTTTGGGGTTTTTTTGACTGTGCTTGTACATAGATCAGCTTGCATTCTCTGAGCTGAAAGAAATCTGCTCAGTCTTTTGGTTTACATTTCTACTGTGTAATATTGTTTTGTGCAGTTGCTCTCTAAAGCTCAGCATCCCTCCTTTTAAACTGAGCTAGGAATATAATGTTAATGTTAGATTCCTCTTGCCTACAGAAAGGAAGCCACAGGGTACCTCTTCACCAGCATCAGTCCTAACAATGCACAAACAAATCCGAAGGGTTCAAAAATCATTCAGCTAACAAAGAGCAGTTAGAAAATTAAACAATTAATGGACATTTAAAGGTCTCGTATGCCTTGTTCTTTGAAACTGTATCCTGCTCATAGACAGATACAGGAGGAAGTTAAATAAAGTTAATTAGCAGGTATTTTGGCATTCTGCTCAGTTTAATTCTATTGCTACATCCTGTTAGGTCAGAGTACCAGAAGTTAATAATAAAAATTATTTGGAAAATTCTGTCTTGATCGAGTGGCTGTACATCATGGGCAACTACTCTTACACCATGGCTGTACATAATATTTTATAAGTTACCTGAATAGACTTTGCTATTAGAGGTGCAAATGGTCACTTAGCCGCATTGGTAAGGTTGGGAAATAGAAGGAACATTTTTTCTTGATTCAATTACTTAGAGAAAACAACAATAAAGCCACAGCTTTCAGCTGTTAGCTGACTAACCTCCGCCTCTTGAACTGAGGAGGAAGAGGTGCTTGCAATGAGAGAATACCCATCAGGAGATGGCCAAGATTCTACCTGTGGTCCCAGGTAGAATCATGGTGCAGAAATACTGGCTTAACAATCCAAGGGGGTGACTTTTCAGGGAAAATGCAGAGATTACAGTTTGTACTCTGTACATATACAGTCCCTGGAGCAGATAGAATGTTTGATAAAAAGAGATATGGCTGCTGTAAATCCAAAGTACGGTCTTTTTTTGAATCTGAAATCCATCTTTTGGGTATATCCTTCAAGCCTGGTCCTAGACTCCTGAGTTAATTCACTCCTGAATTATTTTAGCCTAAGCAAGCAGACTCATCTCTTAAAAAGCCCAAAGCACTAGATATGTTTCATGCATGTGGTTCATCCATGTTTCAGTTATGAAGAAACACCAGAAGCAAATGGTGTAGAGCTGTGTTTTTTTGAGCATCTACATTCATGCAATGGGAGAGCCCTGCTAGACAACAGATCCCTGTGATCACATGGGTCTCACCAGATCCCTATCTAGATCCCTCCCTTCCCCACTACATCAGGCCAGGGAGCAGACATCAGTCATTCTGTGCCAGCTGCACACAGTGGTTTCTGGTCAAGTCCTCCCCTCACGTGTTCCATGTAAAGCCATGTCACGATTGCTTAAGCTCCTTCTTTAACCTGCTGGATAAAGAACTATGTTCTTTACTGGGGTTAGGTGGACAGGACTGTGATTTTATATTTCATCCAAAAACCAGATGCAATTTGCTTTGGCTGGTAGGACAATCTTTCCCACAAATCAGCTGCTCAAAGGACAGCAACCTTCCCCTCACATGGTGGTTATTCTTTCTCCTAATATAACTTGCTTCCCTCTCTCACTTGCCCAAGCACTTGCAAGATGCACACTGAAAAGTAAAATATTCTGCAGAAAGACAAACCAATGGAAAAATCCCTGACCTGCAATGCAACTTCATTCCCTGACAACATTGCACCAAATTCCAGATCCGGGGTCCAGTAGAGCAAATGTTTTTGCAGGATGAAGCACCCAGTGCAGGAAACATCAGGCTCCAGCCTGCAACTCCATCAGCCTGACTTCTTCACTAATACAACGTTTCATGGTTGACCGTGCGTCTGACAACTTCATGGGCTCCACTGGAGCTGCATTTTGTGTTCCCTCTTCCTCCGTACATTCCTTTCTTTTCTTGTGAGATGGATGAGGCTCCTGCACTGGGAGAAGTGGGCTCCATTCCAACCAGACCTTCAGAAATCTCATTAAAATCTTTCTTTGTCATTCTATGCCAATGAATGTTGACATGCAATGGTAGTATAGCACAGGGGAGGCAGTGTGTAATTCTGGAGATAACTGGTAACAATTGTTTTCATATGTGTGTTTGTGTGTATACATATACATACATACATATACATATATTTCTAACATTTATACGTGTCATGGAGTTCTCATGCATTTAAACACTTGGATAGTAGCCTTCACTGAGTATTTTTCTGCCTATCCTCAAGCTTGCAGAAGGCAGGCCTGTGACAGGTGGGGCTGATGAGGAAATGGGGCATGTTGGATAAAATCACAAGGTGGTCTTTTACAAGAAAACAGCCTTCTTTTTTTTTTTTTTTTTCTCCAGTGTTTCAAAGCATAACAACTAAATATTTTAATCTGGTTAGTATTATCTTTTTAATGAGTGACCCATACTGCTCTTATTTTCTATAATGATGTTTTCTCTCAACCCTCCACTATTTGCACATATACACAGAATTTTATAAGACCTGTAAAAAGCAAAAGCATCATACCAGATAAGGTGAAATCTAGGTTGTCAAGGTTTTCTCACACTCATTTTTGGATCTTAATTCTTGGACTACATGCCTTTTGAGTGATGTACTGTACTTTTGAGGATAAGCATATCTTGGGGCCTGTAGTATGTTTTTTATAAAGTAAATATCACACAGTACAGTCTTCGGATCTGCGTAATGTTACCAGAGACATCTGCAGATCTTCAATTCCCTCTAACCTTATTATTTTCCTGACAGCTATAAACTGATGTTTTGAAATGTAACATTTACTATGGGCAAAAAGGTTTCTTTCTCACCAAACAGAATTCCTCCACTGGAGAAATAGTCCAGTGACAACAATAGCAGTAAGGTAGTGTGCTGTGCTCAAGAAGGAGTAGAAATCACTCACAATTCTTTTTAAAGTTCCAAAGTCTCAGTCCTCTACTGTGACGCTTCAGATACTAGTGGGTTTTTTTCCTTAAAATCAACACTTGATGACAACCTCTGCAGAGTTATTGTTTCCTCTGCAGCTGATTCAAAAGTCAGAATGCAGGTAAAAGGTATCTGCTATTTTAACCATTTTTAAATCAGTTTCTTGGGTTTAGGTGTTAGACTGGCAAAATTTGTTCTTGTTAGAATATTTAAACTTGCAATGCTCTAATAATTAGAAAGAAGATGCAGATGCTGTGGAATAGCATGCTACCTCTAATCAGTATAATGTTTGTGCTAGTTTGGAATGGCTGCTAATGACTTCAGCCAGTTGCAAGAGCTGGTAATTCTATGATGAGAAAGAAAACTTGGTTAAGTACTACCTGCTGGTGAGATTAAGAGTGCATACATATTCACAATAGATAGTATAAAATTCTTATCCTTTATGTTAGGCAGTGTTATCTAACGTGATTTGTGTTATGTTTGTGTTTTCTGACAATCCCTCTTTCTTGCCTACTTTAATCAGAAGTGACATTTGATTTCAGATATGATGCAGTGGGGCAAGCAGCTTCTGCTTCATAAAGCTGTTGTGTCACTTGGCAAACAGAAAGGTTGAAGGAGATTGCACAGCTTCATGGTTAGTCTTCACTTGGAAATGTTCCTATCTAGTCACAGAACAAGAAGTTTTAAAGCATTGCATGTCATGCACTGGGCTGATGAATGTCCAGGGTGTTTCAGTTTGGTGAAACTATATACATCAGGTTTGTGATACAGGTGGAAGAATGAAGAGAAGTTTGTATATGAGTCTTTTACTTTCCAGAATACATTAATTCATGCAATGTTACCAAGTCTTCCTGTTTTGCCAACATCTCTGGTTACTGTTTCAGTGTTACAGTTCTAGATCAGAGTCTCATCTCTCAGTACCTCATCTTCTGAGTGGTTTAATAATGGCTGTCAAGGCAGACTTTTTGCAATTTTCAACACTTCCAGAAATTTGAATTAGAATAGACTTCATTTCTAGCTTGATAAATTCAGTTGGGTTTATCATTAAAATATTTGCTAACTAAAGATTGGTTTAATTGAAACCAAGAAGAAATATTATCCTTGTATTAAAACTTTATTAATTGAAGCCAAGCTTCCAGAAAGATGTATAGAGGGGTTTTAACTTGTTTTAAGTGTTGGAACAATGCTTGGGGCTGAATCTTATGCAGTAGGTAAAAACAGATTATAATAACAATGCTTTTCAGTCTTAGTCTTGAAAATTAGTCTTTCATGCATAGTGAGACAAATGTATGGTTATATGTGAAATTCTATCAAGGCAAGGTAAGAAATTAATCAGACTGGAATTTGAAAATTCATGAACCAAACTTTAAAAATAATGCCAGTTGGGCATTCAGCAGATCAAAGGAAAATTGAAGTTGGATAAAATTGCTGAGTTTCACAGTATTGGTGCATATTAAAAAGCGAGTTTCACAGTAAGTAGTTCAAGTTCCTTGTAACTAGTTCAAATGCTCTGAAGTTCGGTAGCTCAGCTGCATTCATCCTTTGTAGTATAAAGAAATGCGCTTTCTGATACTTTCAGTCCCCCTAAAAGGGTTATCATTAAATTCTCTAAACATTCCTTTAGCAGCAAAAGGGATGCTGCCCATGCCATGGATTTGCCAAGTTATAGGGAAAGCAAAGAGAATTTTAGAGGTTTGTGTTTTACACTTTAGAAATTAAAGAATTCTTCCTACGCTCAATGGAAAGTTGAGCAATAAAGTCAAACTCTTTTCTTCATTTCTTTGATTAGCTTTTTTAACCTATTTATTGGAGAGGGTATGCTTTTCTAATCAGATATAATAGCTAAAACTTGAAAACACAAGAAGTAGATACAATATGGCAATGAAGAAGTCTCACTGAGCTTCGGTTCTGCTGACTTCGATGATGTTTATATGCTATGCTAGTAGCATAAAAAGGCTGGTGGAAGATGTTTGCTTATTTGAGATGCAATTATAGATTATACCAGGCCTGGATGTTTGATTAGATTCAATCTACAAATCCTATTTTGTATATTCACACCCATACTTCAAGTGTAGACAGGTCTTTCTTCTAAACTTAGAAGCTTCCAGCTGCAGATGATAAATGTGAAATAGTCCAGTACTTGTTACAAAATGTGAATGTATTACTTTGAGGCAACATCATTTGAACAGCATGTGTTAGCCTTCTCTAACATGATAGAAGTAAAAATTCAGCTGGTGAACAAAAAGGTCTCTGCTACTCCTCTTGTCTGATGAAGTGAATTATATTTGTTTGGTTTTTATTGTGTAATATTTAAGGTCCCAAAAATGTTGCAAATTTTGTGCTATAGAGTGATTGCATCATTAATATAGTTCAAACTGTAACTGCTATAGAGCCAATTTTTAGCTGCCATCCCTGATGCACATGACTGCAGTTACAGTAATCTTGTCTCTATTCCAGCAGTACATACAGTATTGTGGAATAAGAAAAAAAATTATTTTCTGTAATGAAAATTAAGGAGAACTGCATTTCATATTTAGAAAACCTGAGAGCATATCAGCATACTAGCAATGTAATTACACTGGGGGTTGCAGTTTTACCCCACGTCAAGGATAAAAGTTTTAACCTAAATTTAAAACAGTTTACAAGGGTAAGAGGTAGCCATAGCCCAACCTGGGCTGCATAGCAATAGCCACACCATCCCTACTAGCAGCCAATCTGAATTTTTTCATCTTCACTATCAAAACCACTGGGTGTAGCACATTCATGCAGCTGATGCTGGAATCTCTCTGGTTACCTTACTCCTAATCATGTTGACAGCTCCTTTTGACAGAATGTCAGATCTATGTGAATGCCAATTCCCTCTACTATGAGGGCAGAATCAAACATCTAAGGGACTGTCTTGCAGAAGAACAGTTTGCTTAAATGTAAAAGCTATACAACAGGGCTGCTTAAATCTTAATGCAATAAAACCAAGTATGAAAACAAATCATGTTTGTATCTTGAAATTTAGCAAGTTTATGTGATAAAAAAGAAAAGGACAATTTTAAGTCCATCCTCTTCTGTGCTGTGGTAGCATGCATGCAAATTAATAATCAAATGGCCATGGAAACTTCCAAAATGCAAATGGCAAAGGCCTGCAACTTGTCCTTTTAGGCCTGTCCACAAGCTTTACTGTAGTTCTTTCTGACTTTTAGAAATGCAAGTCATTTTAGGCTACAAATTTCCATTCCTTGTTTTTATAACCAAAGGGCTTGAATAAGACCAGTTGTGCTGAAATAAGGAAGATGTGGAAGTTTCTTACTAATATTAAGAAACAAAGCCAGGGGGAAAAAAAAAAAAAAAAAAAAAAAAAAAAAAGAAAAAATCTCTATGAGTGTAACCTCCAATCACATCTGCCCTGAAGTATAACACAATGCAGGCACTGTACTCTGTGGGGTTGAGTGACAGAAAAAGCAGCAGTGATCTCAGAGTTTTTGCAGGAAGCAAGTACCTGTGGCCATGAGAGGCTCTTGCAGCTGTCACTGTCGTTCTTGCAATTTTAGTAGGAGATCGTACCAATCTTGACTGCTTTTTTGTGGGCACACAATGTGCTAGTTATATAGTGTGATAGTTTATATAATCACACTGTATTTGTTCATTGAAGCATAGTTTCACAAAGTGAGACCATTGCTATGGACTAAGTTGAATTCACTTATGCATCTGTCCTACAACTACGAGCCAGGTCAAGGAGACTTTGGCTTTCTGCATTCAAAATGTGACACTCCAGTATTGATTAGATACTTTGAAACAAAGGCTAGGTATATAAATGAATAGAAACATCTGCCTTAATTTCTGGCTTTATTCTTCTTTTCATGTATCAAGAGAGTTACGAAACATCCTAGTGCTGTATTTACAAGCAGCATAAAAGGTCATGAGAAAATAAACAATTCTGTCTTTAAAACAGCATTTCTGCAGTTTAGGGTAAATATGATATATAAGGCATAATAATGCCTTGCCTGCACATTGTGGGGAAAAAAATAGCCAAAACACTGAATAGCTGTCTAACTGCAGAGCACTACCCAGCTGTGTGCTAAATGAGGCAGGGGTCCCACTGGAGAATAACATTCAGTTATGTGGTTAGACAGTGGTGGCCTTTATGCTGGCACTTCCTAACTTTAGAAACCTTGACTTAATAGCCTTCCTGTCTTTGGTTGGTTTGTTTTGTACGTATTATGTATTCAAGGAATATTGAAGCTCTTGTAATGTGGTTAACAACAATCAGGAGAGTTCATATTTCCTTACCCAGCAGTCATAAAATAATGACTTATTTCATGTTTCTTATCTAACAATACTTCTAAAGGAAAGCAGAAAAGGTAGAGAAAGGTTAATAAATGTTACAAGAAAGTTCAATAATTTTGCGGTTTTATATAATTTTTTCCACTTTTTTTTTTTTTATCTTTTCCTTCTTCCTACCAGTATTTCTCCGGACTTATGTCTTTTCTGCTTCTGTATTTTGTGATGTCACCTGCATTTCAGCACAGTAACTGCTAAAAAAATATAGATGAGAACAACTATTTCCAAATTCCTTTTATATTTAGATACTATAATAAAAATATAATGATCCTGCAGTGAGTGATTTACCGCATCAGAACTCTGATTTTCATTATATAAAATGTTCTCAAAAGTGCCAAAACTTCACAAATAAGATCAATAAAATAATGAAAATTAAAACTGTGGAAAATTTATACCGTATTAACATTTAATGGGATGTTTTTCATTCTAAAATTGCCTTTTTGTTTTTCTCCCCAAATTCTGTGCTAAAATCATGCATTAATTTCTGGCCAGTTAATTTCATATCTGCAGTAAAATGGAAGACACGGTAAATCAAATGCAGTATGAAGTGTTAAAGTAAAGGTAGTAATAGACATGCAAAAAGGTGTATAAAATAAACGGTTATCTGTAGTGACAAGACTCTGACTCTTTTTTCTGTTCAGATTCCGAAATGGCCGTGAGTATTGCTCTGAGGATTGATTTGTTAGCTGAATTCTGAAACAAATCTATGTACAACAATTTTGTAAAATTGTTTAGATCCTAAAAATTCAGTAATTTCTCCCGGATTCATTTTCATTAAGTTTTCAAGCCATTCCGTACTGTAAATTCTAATACCGTAGCATTCAGATGTGACAGCAAAAACTTTTCTAAGCTTCTCATAGATCAAAACTAAAAAGCTTGTGAGAGCCAATCTGACAACATCATGAATGTTAGCCATCAGATTGTAGGCAAAATTCCCCTTATTTCTATGTTGTCCTAGTTGCTATAAATTAAGTAGATTCATTCAATGCAAAGATAAAGGAAAAAGGTGTACAGCTACATAAATATTCAATTACTTGAAAACGTTTAAAGCTAATAAATAATTACCTACCTTTGGACAAATATATGCCATACCTGCAAAAGATCACCACCTAACATGTATTTAAACTATCCTGTAGGTCTAATATATTAGCAGCGCATGGTAGGTTCCCATGGTTTACCCAGTTTATATTTGAATCCATGACATCTGCATGACACTGGCAAACTGCCACAGCAATGTCAGTTTTACTGACTTGCAATGGCATGCCAAGGATAGTGCATGAGCGTCACTGCATGACGGAAAATTTAGAAGGAAGAGAGTTTAATAATATCTGTATAGGCTTCTAGTTTTCTTTCTTTTACTCAGGAAAGACAGTACCAACACCAGCATTAGGTTTAGGTGCACGTTTCAGGAGAGTAAGAGCATAATAGCACTCACACATTTTGCAGAACTGATGTTTCGTTCGTCATCATGTGCCACCAAATATGACAGAACTGTGCTTTAACCTTTGGAGAAAGGTTTCAGTGGGTGTTAGATGGCAGACCAGATCCAGGAAAGGCATGCTGGCACTAGGTGGAACAGAGATGGTTATTTAGAGCAGTGCAGAGAATGGTAGGAAAACTCAGAGACTTAATACAACAGCAGTGCTTAATAGAAATATAAAGTAATCCTATTTATGCAATTTGCCATTGTAGACACTTAAAATTGCAGTACTGATTTAACAGAAGAATGTTACCCATCACTTTTAATCTTGAAAGGGAGGATTAGCGAAACAAATTTGCTTCCTTGACAGATCACAGGGACTTGTGAGATTTCCACTTGTATTTCTCTTCCTTTCTGCTCAAACTGTGCTTTCTCAACCTTTCATAGGAATTACCTGAACTTTTTGCTGATGGAACACAGATGCCTAGGAGAGAACCTACAGTCTTCCTAAGATGTAACTCTGACACAAAACAGTTGCTAAAGACTATTGTAGCAAAATGGTTTTGTCCTCATAGTTCATTCATAAATCAGCTGTTGGGGGAAAGACCAACACGTCTCCAGGCTCCTCTGTCCAGAAGGTCCTCGTTTTTGCTATGGTTGTCCTAGTTTCCTGCTCTGGGGAAAGGACATTAAGGATAATTAATGTACTGACTCACACTTCTGTTAACAATTAAGCCATATTAAAGATTCTCCCTCTGTGTGGGCAGGGGAAGCTGGGCCTCATTAAGAGTTCAGAAGGAAAGATCAATGGACTAATTAATGCACTAGAAAATGACAGCCAAGATCTCTGGATCTGATTTTAAGTTGTGTTCTAGCTGCAATATCTCATGACATTTCTTCTAGATTTAGTCAGAATTTTTTCCATTAGAAGGCTGTTCATACTTACAAATTTAAACAGGATTTTCCATTGTTAAGTATTGAGATGAAAGCTTATATTTCTCCTAAGAAACACAACTTCATCACTGTATTGTCATGGCTTTAGTTAACTCAGTGCAAAATTGAAGGTGAAACCCAGACAGAAATATTCCCCATATTTTTGCAGTACTGTAGTTAAAACAGTGAAAACTTGAAGTATTCAATTTATAGTGACTGTCTTTGTTCAGGAAGGACTCTCTGTTATCTTTTATGTCTCTCTCTATCCTGGTAAGTAAAGAGGAAAGGTAATTTTATAGTTCTGTAGCTAGAAAAAAGCTGCATTTTTCATTGCTAATTTTTGAAATTTTAAAAGCTTACATGAACAAAGATGCTGGTTTTACGAACTGTCAAACTTCCTCACAGATGACAAATATTGGGTACATTGAGGACTGGATTTAGACTTTGTATTTGGCAAGGGATTGTTTACACAGGCAGCAAGGACACAAAAGTGATGTGGTTATTAAAAACCACAACATTTAGAGCCTGGTGCATCTAAACTACTATGTCAGGTCATTATCAGTGTTGCAACAAGATAATCATCAAAATGAACTATCCTACTATTTGTAAAGATTTGTGTTATATTGCAAAAATATTTGCATCTCCCACTGAAATAGTTGGAAATGGGTACAGAAAATAAAATAAAATAGAAGTAATAGTAGTTGATTCATCGTATTCTGAAATGTTAAGCTTAGTTCCTAGTATTTATTGTACATTATGTCACCGGAGGGATGTGTGTGTGTGTGTCAATTTAGAGCCATCAGCTAAAGGAACAAAAGAGTATTAGAAGCTAGCTAGAGACCTTGCTGTATTCAGACATTCTTCCATTCAACTTCACTCCCTCTCCCCAAGCTTTCTGTTTCCATTTTTCTATAATTCTTAAATATTATTTTAATGCATAGGATATACCTTTTTGGCTTGATAATGAATGGTTGGAGCCCATGGAACATGGTAAATACAGTTGCCTTTCACTTGTTTTGGTTTGCTTGCTTTTATCATCCATTTCTTGCCTTTCTATGATCTGATTAGATCATATGCTCTTCCAGGCAAAAGAATTATATTTTTCCATACATTCACTTGGTTCATTTTCTCTAGGTGCACTTTAGAATCATAGAATCGTTAAGGTTGGAAAAGACCTCCAAGATCATCAAGTCC
Source organism: Manacus vitellinus (assembly GCF_001715985.3). Taxonomy (NCBI): domain Eukaryota; kingdom Metazoa; phylum Chordata; class Aves; order Passeriformes; family Pipridae; genus Manacus; species Manacus vitellinus. The sequence continues at coordinate 1,620,643 of NW_021939256.1, read as the reverse complement.
AACCTTCAACTGAATACCACCATTCCATATCACAAAGTTCCACAATTTAAACATATTTTAAAATTTAAATGTACTTTAATTGCAAATCACAAGACAAGAATTTTTTATAATTTATACCTTTAGTTTTAACTTATTAGCAAAACACTTGGTTTAACATTTTTTAAGGCTTTTTCCTTATATATTTTTTTTTTACCTTAGAGAATAACTGCTCAAACAGCTGCTTAGTCTTTGAAATGACTGACAGTCTGCTATGCCTTTCAGATGTTGCTAAAATTAAATCTCATGTTTAATGATTCTCATTAGAAAAGAAATAATTTCTTAGATCCATTAATTTGAATGTACTTTGGCAAGAGCTGCTTATGATACAGTTATTCGTATTCTGTTCTCATTGCTCATCTCTGAGTGACTGCAAATCCCAGCAAGTATATTGGGACATATATAATTAATGACAACCAAGAGTATGTTTGGTTAACGAATAAACATTAGAGGAAAAATGAAATGTCCTCTGGTGAGTAATACTCTCGTATCCAAGGAAAGGATAGTTGATGGGCCTTGATGGTGTTCCGTTTAACATCATTTAATTCCTTGCACTTGGAAGGGATTTTGCTTTTCTTGTTCAAGACAGGAGGGCAGAATATTTTGTGCTCTGGTGTATTTATTTACAAGGTCCTTTCTTTACCTACTGCCCAGTACAGTCAGTGTTTTCTCTCCATCCCTCCCATTAGACATTTCAGAGTATCACAAGCAAGTAAGGTCTTTGGTGTAGAAAATGGGCACATATAAAACAGAAGTCCTAATTGTTGTGGACACATTTCAGATAAGATGCACTGGGTTCCACACTGGCCCTCTTTCTGTGTCTAAGCTGGCCCTAGAGCCTCAAAAAATAGGTACCATATCCCTCCATTCAGCAAGAGCAGCTTGACTTCTCATTCTATTTTTCCAGGAACAGGGACAGCCAAGCTGGTGGTGCCTCATGGCATTGGCCCATGGCACTCTTGTTAAAAACGAATGTAGTGTTCCAGCTTCTTCCCCACCAAGAGGAAAACACTATGGATGTAAATAAGTCCAAGAAACTACTTGCATTGCTGGAGATGTTCAGAAAGGTGCAGAGCACAGAAAGGTGCAACCTGTGGAGGAATAATATTATCTCTTTTAACAGTGCAGAAGAACCTATTTCTAAAAGAACCCTATGTTACAGTGAATTGAATATGTTAAAACATAGGTGAATTTCTATAAAAAGAAGAGATTTGGCTCGTATGTAACATTTCTGTTGGCACAGGTAGTTCTCCTTTAAACTTGTCCATGCTTGCTTCTCTAGCAGTCACACTGTTACAGGCAACAGCACTGAAGTGCAAATGACTGAGACAAGGCAAGCATTCTTCAACTCTGCCTTTTCTGTGCTCCATTGTATGCATATCTTATATTGATTTTAGGTTGATTAATGAGAAAGCTTTTTGCATTTCCAACATTTCATTGTTAGCTAGTGTCCCAAGACAGATGAAGATACCAGAGCAGATTATGACTCTCAGGGTAGTCATTACACGCTTCAAAACAACATATTGGAAAATTTTCCCGAAGTGAAAGGATCAGAGTGCTAATTTGTTCCCAAATCTTGTAAAGAGATTTGGCTAGACTTGTTTGACTAGAGCTTTGGTAACCTGCTACAGTTGGATGCCACCAGATGCAGTCATAATAGTATGTTAATAATAGACAGAAAAAAAAATATGGATTATGCATATTCACCTAACAGGAAAAAAAGAAAAATTCAACACTTTTTTCCCTGTTGATCTGCTTTAAAGACTAAAACCAGATGTGTGCAAACAGTAAAGAGTGTACAATTAAATTTCTTTTAAAAAACCAAAACCTGTAACAGACCTTGTCTGTCATTTATTTTTTTTATCTATCCCCCCAGTTTTCTAACAACAGTATTGGAATTTTAAGAAAGAAATTGCATCACATTTCCCAATAACTTCTCTCTACTAGCAGACTAATTTGTCATATAATAAGCATGCAAGAATGCAATATATTGTATTTTCCAGTTCAAAAAGTGGGGGGATGAAGTAAACTATTCTGCTGCTGATTGCAGCTTCATGCTTATTACTTCTCCATCTTCATGGATATGAAAGCCCCATACCAAGACAAAGATGGCTTGTTTTTGAAACGCATCTTTGCTCTATCCCTATTGCATAGCACTCAAAATTATGTAAGGAAACAATTTTTTGAAACCTTGTTGAATTTCATTGTCTCTTTTTTCATATAAAGTATTCAGCTATATCCACCATATGCTAAAAACTGTGTAGGGATTTCTACCTCGGAGTCTGGTGTTTCGGATGATGTAGCTTGGTTAATTTTTCTATATTTATCAAGAGTGACTCATGTTCCCTACCCACACAGATTCGCTCAAGTTTCTTAATATGCTTTAGCCAGAGTGTGCCACAGTGCCTTATTCATGACTTGAGGCATCAATCAACACTTAGGGATGATGTAACACATGATACTTTCTCTTCACCACAGACCATGTTCCTTCCACGGACAAGCTGCTTATAGAAGTCATGTGATTCACAGATTATTCTGTCTGTAAGATCATTTGTGTGCAGAATATTACTGATTTCAAAATCTGGGGACAAATATCACTAGGCTGAATGGAATTAGTGAGGAATGAAGAAGCCGTTTAATAAAACAAATAAAACATATGAACATGGGTTGTTTCACGGTTTTAATTTTTCCCCATATAACTTTTGTGTAGGACTATGACTTGTGAAATTTGGGTGAGATTAATTCTGGATTTCAGATATGTGACCAAATTTTTTCAACACTGGTTACACTGCTGGATCTGACAGTTTCATTTCAGGACGATCCATGTTTTCTGCAGCCACTGTCACAAATATACAAGAAATTTCATCTGTCTTTGCATCCATTTTTCCCTTACTTTGGCTAGTTTTCCTTCTGCACAATGACCTTCACTCTGTTTTTTTTTACTTCACTGGTATGATGGGAAAACAAAATATTGGCAGCATCTTGCAAGCAATATTGTAATAACAATAATCAAAAATGTAATAACCAATATATACCTGGAGACAAAACATTAATTTAAATAATTATTACTTTGTTTTTATTATTTATTGCAGAACACAGAAGTGTTAAACAAAAAGCTTTTTCTTTTTGTTTCTGACCATCAGAGACATGCACTAAAGCCTACACTTTCAAAGAGGTACAGAAGTCAAGGCAGAGTCAGAGGGCGGAAGAGCAATTCCAGAATATAGGCTCTCATGTTACAGATAAATATGAAGTCTAATGTCAGCTAAATACATTGATTTTCCCATTTTGATTTTGAATGAAACATCTCTCCCTTTTACGTAATCTCCTGCTTTTGGAATTCATGTCATTCCACTGTTCAAAAAGGAGAATACCCCTGGGGGCTTTAAGGGCAAAGCATTGCAAAGCTTTTGTATAGAGCCTGCTACATTGGAAGATCATATTGTAGTTTTACTGGTTCATGAAATATTTATGCCTTATGTCCTACATCTTTTTCACTCCAAAGTTACGGAGCAGCTTGTGGAGCATGTGGCTTTGTTCTATTTTTTAAAAGATTCTTAAGATTCTTTCAGCCTTTAATGCAGTGGAAACCAATAATGATTCTGACATTTTCCCTGCAAACCTCATGTTTAACCATGACTCTCTCCTGATGTCTGTGGTGCAAACTCTTCATCTGATTGGTGTTACTGAAATGTAGCCTATTCTGTCACCCTCGGAGTATAGGGGTATGAAGTAAGGAGGCAAGGTTTTATTGAGGTAACCCAACATATAGATTTTTTTTTAGGTGATCAATGTCATGCACTTCCATTTAAATTAAATCCCACTCAAGCTCAGTTACAGTAGAATGCAAATGCAAGCATTTATTCACAACACCCGGAAGCAGTACAGTTACAAAGTATTACCAAAAAAGATATATATGCCTAAGTGAAAGAAAACCATGCCTTACATACCTAAGGCAAGGTTATATAAGAAAAGTCTTTCTCCCTTATTCATGTAACACTATGTCTCTTTCAAGAAGTTATCATCTGGGGCCTGGGTCTTTCTCTCATGTCTCAGACTGCCTCTGCTCAGTAACCTCTACCTGAAATTCTGTCCATCACAGTTTCTTTTGCCTTCCCACAGAGAAGCACCTTCACAGTGCATCTTCAGCTGTGCTTACACCTCCACTTGCTCACCTTCTTACCCTTTGCTGGAATATTAGCTCTCCTCCCCTTCAGTCCTTCAAGGACATTCAGATGGACCTACTCTTTTGCTCCAAAACTCATTTCAATCCATGCTTACACAGGAGATAAGCGGGCCATTCTTCTTAATGAAAAACAGAATGGTTTCCCGTCCTTCAATATGCATATATTTCTTGCAGCAAACCTTTTGCAAAGGCATTGCTGCCTATATATAACTGGCTAGTAGACAAATCTTTCCTTCTGTGAGTAAAGTTCTTTCCTCCTCCCTTTAATGACTACTTTCCATGTTTTAGTGTGGGATGTAGCTTTCACTGCACTTCATATTCTATGTCAATCTGTACATCGAAACCATAACTGAGATAATTACACTTAGATGCTTGTCTGCATCTCATTACTGGCTGAGTACTGCCTGGACTGACAATGAATTTTGGTAACTGATCTCCAACCTCCTACTCCAAAGCATTCAGTTGTAAATATTAACACTGTTAGGACAATAAAGCTGCAGACATATTTTTCCTTTTTTTCAAATTGCAAGGGCATTCTTCTACCTACTCCGTATCATCTCAAAATTCAACCTTTCTGATGAGCTAGAAAAACTAGTCACTGTGTGATCACTGAGTATATATACTTATTGACCTTGATTCAAAACATCACTGATATCCAGCTTAAAACACATGACTGAATCCCACTGGAATTGCTGTAAGCATGTACTTGAATATCTTTTATGAGTAAAGATGGGCAGAAATCTTGTAGATCTGTGTTTCAATTTTGTGCCTTCTTTCCAACTCCCAAAAGTTAAAATCCCTACAGCTGTTTCAACCCTGAAAGGGTTAGGGAGTTCCAGAAGATTCTGCCTTCTAGATAACATTTGCTTTTTTGGAAACATAAGTTCTCTACCTGAAGCATAATTCCTAGAAGAATTAAGCTACTGATAATGTAACTGGCTGGATGAAAATTTTAATTTTCTCCTGTCACTGCTGGGCAATCCACTGTACATGCATGAGCCTTCCCAGTAACGAAGAGAGAGGTTTGATCAATGTCTGGATTTGTTAATTGAACTCTGTGCCAGGGCTCTGACAAGGCTTAAAAAGCCCTCTTCACTATTTCACTACCCTGAAAGGTCTCTATCTAATATATATGCTACTTCAAAAGTGAGTAGTTTCACTGCTGGCTTCTTGACTCCTTGAGATACTTTTCCCAAACACTTGATCGGAAGCTTCAACCAGTAAGATCTTCATGGGAGAGAAATACAGAAAAATTAATATGTTGGGTTTTTTAAACTTGATTGAATGCACTCCGAATGCACAGTTTACACAGTTCTACAGCTATCTTTTCATCTCATTCTTTACAAAGATCAAATTTAACAATTTCATGGATCTGGGGGAAGGAAAATAGTTTCATAATGGATAAAACTGATCTTCGGCATCAATATAGCTAATGGGCGCATCAGGTGCTAATAGTTGTGCATGAACTTGGTATGAGGCATCGTGATTATCACACTTCCCTTTCCCAAGTCATCTGCATTTATTTCCCAATTACAACCTTTTTCTCTTTGTCTAATGGTAGGAGAAATGAAGGAAAATAGCTGGAGTTTTTCCTCAATGAGACTAATTTTTCAAGAGAAAAAGGCAAGTTACATTTTTTCTCAAACAAAGAAAAAGCCCAGAATAAATGGATTATCTTTAAGGTCCCTCCCAACCCAAACCATTCTATGATTCAATGATAAATCAAAAGAAAATGAGATCTTCTACCATTTGCCCCAGAAAAGTGTAGCATCGACTGTTTTTACCTTTTTTCAGAGTAGTTCAATTCGAAGCTTGTTTTGACAACTGGAAAGTTAATTATCAGTCTCAGCAGAAGCCAAACACTGAATTGGGCCACAACAGCTGAGGACTCAACTGCCAGCCTTGAAATGGAATGACTGTGACAGTTTCTGCGGAAAAAGACAGGTGGCAGCACATCTATATTAGATACTTTTCCAATCACGCCAACAGATGACACTTTTATAGACCTTATAGCACACCACCTCTCCCGAACAGTACATCCACATATGTTAAAGGCTCTTGATAAAACAGATCATTGTATAAAAGACAAATTCACCTATTCTGACACTTCATATAGTAAAAAACTTGGCAACTAATGTCATTGTTTCTTAATAGTAGTGCTTGTAAAAAAAAAAGCACTCCTCAACACACCAAGAATTTGTAAGATCTAACCCAGAAGTGAGATTTTTTTCCAAATACAGGTAGGTAATAATGATGCACTGTGTCACTAATTCTCAACTATACTGGATAAAACAGAAATATTTATTTACTTTGTGACCTAATATTCAAGACAGGGATACAGAGAGAGAGACATTGACAACACAAAAACAATTTTCTTCTAAATTTAGTACTTTGCAAGGGAAATAACAGAGAATGTGAAATTGGTAAGTAATATTCTTTTATTGAACAAATATAAGACTTCATTTATATACAGTGCTGAGTGTCAGACATGTAAAGTGTCCATAAATACCATCTGATGCTTGAAACGTTTTATTTTAACCTAATATTTCACTTAAACAGTGAGTGGCCTTATGACAGAAGTTATAATTAAAATACTCTTTTCTCTACTTAATAAAATGAGTTCCAGGGTTTTTTTTATCTACTGTTATCACCCTGAATTAAATCTCTGACAGCAAGCTAGATGCCACATATCACAGAAAATTCAATTCCTCTCCCTGAAGAGCTTAGAGTCCGATTAAGCTGACATTAAAGTTGACGTAGATCTGCCTATTGAGTTAAGGGAAAGGGACTGATTGCATCGGCCCAGATTTGGAGGTAAGGATAGCAGACGGATACTGCTTTGAATAGGCAGCTTCAGTGAATCTAAGTGCAAGATGACATTCAGCAAGCTGTTCTTTGCAAGTGGAACACCCATTGGAAGTACTTTTTTCTCCCCACTCAAAGATGCTTTCTGCTGAAAAAGTGGGATGCTTTTCAGTGCCACTTACAGCACTCAGCACCAGCAGAGCAAAACACAAGATTTCCAACGAGGCTGGAGAGATTCTGCTCAGCTTGTTCAGCCTTCAGGATCAGCAAGAGGCCTGATGCTGAAAGGGATCCTTCAATTTTTGCAGTTTAGTTTCAACAAAACAACTCTAATTCTAGAAGTATGTTACTTCTTATGAATATTGACAGTTTTTAAAGACACGCATAATATTTGCAAATAGTGATTTAACTAATTTCTTTCCCACTTGATGGAAATCAGGAGCTAACTAACAGTCATGAACTAAACTTGTTACCTCAGTGTTAAGACAGATTTTTTTCCTCATCTGGCTGCAAATTAGATTGTATTAGAGCCCTTAGTTTGTGCCCAGCCAGCAGGAGGTAGGTATTTTCATTAAAAAAGTAGGTAGTACAGAATTCTTCAAATGTCATCATGAACTGCAATCGCACAGCATGAGAAACTGATCTAGCCAAATGAAAAAAATCCACACTATAAAAAAGTGGTTTAGCTGTAATAATATTTATTAACATCATGATGAACCCAAGACCTTTTTGTGCTAAATGCTGTTTCCAACATGAAAGTAAAAGATGCTGAGTATTATAAAGACTTTAAATAGTAGAACAAGACAGCAGATGGACACAGGCAGATGGGAAGGAGTGTAAAGAGGCATAAACTACTGGTCACAAACACTGTCGGTCAGCTTGCCTGACAGTTGTCTGAGTCCACTGAAAGCTTAACTGCAGTCATGCTGCTGCTGTTTTGGTTTGGGGGGGGGGTGGGAATATTTTGCTTGTTGTGGTTTTTTTTTTTAACATATGCATTATTGCAATTGAAGGTATTAAAGCAACTGGAAGGAGGATAAAGAGATAGCTCTGCATATGCTTTTACAGGGAGAATTGAGGGCGCAGATAGTCTGACAATGTTGTCTCTACCTTCCCCTCTAAAGATTTATGTCAGTTTTAGTGGGTTATATATACTCAATAAAAAAACTGTCTTCAGACTTTTTCATACTTTCAATCTACCTTCATTTTGGTGAAGTTCAGCTCTCGGAGAATTTTATTGCATGAGATTTTAGCAAATGGGTGAAGAGTATGTTATTTGTAAAACCAAATGTTTTAATGTAAGGAGGTGTTCAGTCTAAGAGTCTTGTGGTATTATATACATAAGTGATTTAACATGGATTGATGTGTCATTACTGCCATGAAAATCACATTTTACCTTAATAGTCTTTCCACAGTAGAGCACTCTAATATTCTTTGCTCTGTCACATGTCCTTTTTGAAGGATTCTCATTCTGTGAGATGCTGACACTTGATGCAAAAATAATGCACCAGCTATATTAGTAATAAAGAACCACAACTGTCTTCTGCTATTTTGGACAGGGTGGTGGTCTGGCTAATTTACAGCAACACTTTTACAAAACTTATCTTTGAACAAAATTAATCTTGATTTCCAAGTATAGTAAATAAAATATTTTTTCTTATCACCTTAAAATTGATATTTTAAAATAATTTTAGTAGTTTATTATTAAATTTATTAATTTGAATATTGTTTAAAGTGTATTTAGAAAAACACTATTAACTTCTACAGACTTTTTGAATTTTTTTCAGGTTTTCAATGGGCTTGATGGAAAATCGTGTAAGAGAAACCTAGCCATGGCCTACAATCACTCTCGTACCAAACACAAAATTTAATGAAAGAATTGTGATAATTTTTGTTTGGTGAAGGAAAGCTTGCACAAGGCCAAAGACAACACATGTACTGTTAGCACAATAAGGATGACTAAATCAGAGCTATTTTCTGATAAAGACTTCCTTGGGCTAAAGCTGAACCATAGATGAGCCTGGTCTACAAAAAGCTTCTCACACTGGCATTTTTACTGGGATAGTTTCAGCCACTGGCAGCTGTTCAGCTCTGATTAATTTTTACAATAATTTATATTTATCCCTATATAATTACAACTTATAACTACAAATTTTGGCCTTCACAGGTTTATTAATTTATGAAGACTTTTCCAAATATGTACACAGGACTGAATTCCTTGGGCTGAAACTTTAAGATTTGAGTTTTTTTCTGAAATTATTAAAATACACTACAATTTGTGAATATACTCACTTTAATTCTGAACTCATTGACTCATTGAATTTGGATGTTTCCCAATGGAATTGCTGAAGTAAGTTTAAAAGGCATTCATAGAAACGACTTGTTCTGTTTGGTTTCCTTTTGCTTTGTTTCTTTTTCAGTTTTGTGCAGACAAGTAACTAGCTTTTTATTTTTCTGTTTTCCATTTTAAGTATTTTTCCCCTTCAAACATCATGGTTCCAGTTTACAACATTTCTCTTTGTGATGCATCAGATTTTAATCTTTCCACAGCTGTGTAAGCTGTACAACAATTGAGTATACTTTGCATTTTCTTTATTTTAGAAAAAGGACAGTCTTCTAAAACATTGAACAGTGGAAGTTTCATCCCACTAACAAAAAATTGTACATAATCAGTCATTTATGCAATATTTAAACTGATAGCTTTGCCCCTTCAACATTGCTGCCACCCCTCTTCTTATTGTCAGTCATTTACATGCACAAACATACATTCTTGTCTCAGCTACAAGTTGTACTGGAGCACAGATAGTATAACTGTACACAGTATTTTGATTACTAGTTTTAGGAAAACTAATTTTCAAAAATCTAATCAGGAAAAAATAACAGAAAGAAGATACTTAGTCTGACAAATAGTTCTTTCAGCTACTATCACTGAACTCCTGCACTGGACTTGCATGAGAAATCGAATACAAAAAATTCTTCCCAATACTTAACCTTACAAAAAACTTTGCCAGCTATTTGGGCCATTTGATGTTGCCTCCACAGAACTGTCACAGCCACAGGTTTCATCAGTCGTGGTCTGGTATGATGATTGTATTCCTCAACTCAGTGAGCACCATCCTGTCTCTTGCTTAGTCCTCATCAGAGTATTTTGGACTACCAAAAAGATCACGTGTGTGACTATGGCATGCATGCCACCAGCAGTGCAGATGTCAGAATCTCAGAACTACAGAGGAATCAAGAAACAACCCCAAGAGGATGATTTTTGATCACCACAGGTGACCCTCAGATCACTGATTGTACCTGAGCCCTGCTGCAGACAGAACACATTCGAGACCATAGGAACTGGAGCTCATTCTAGTTCTTCACCCCATGCTTTTATTTAGTGTTCCCCATCTCTAAACATTTTTGCTACGAATGGAACTACCTTCTTTCTGCTTTTATTTGTCCTACTTATAACAAACTTCATACACTGGAAGATTTACAGGTTCACCCCTTGCATAAGGAAGTTAATGGTATAGTGCCTTTGTTTTCTCTTTTGTAAAGGCACTACCTAGGAAAGATTTAGAGTTTAATTTCTTCAAGATTTTCATTTTCATCTTGTCCTATCAAATTACTTGCATCCTTTCTCAATTGACATCTTCCACCCATTTTATGGGCATCCTTTTTATCTAGCTTGCATTAAACAACAAGGAATAAAAATAGACAATATAGGGTGTGTCCCTGTTGAAATGCATCTGATTCTCAAATTTTCCTTCAGTTTCTAAGCATTCAAGAATCCCCACTGATATCACACTGGCTGTTGTTAAAGCACACTGCTACTGCAAATCAGGTAATGTATTTAAGTGTTTTAATATGGACTAAAGAGCTCATTTTAGGCTCCTCTTCTCAAAAATCATTATTCATATATTTGTGGCAATGATCATTACATGAAGTAGTGGACATGTATGCATGGTAGTAGTTTGTATGTAGAAGAAAATACATAACTAGATTATGAAAAAAGTGAACGTTCATACAAGTTTAGGACTTTTTCTTTGAAACAAACTTGTGCCAACAAATACTGTCACTCTTTTCTTCACCAAGTCATAACTGTTCATTAGTCCCATAATATTTAAGCATTCTTTACATAAGCAGTAAAACTAGCTAGTACTAAGTGAATTTTCAGTTAGTCTATATTTGATGATCAGTAGCTAAAAATCAGATACAGCTTATCTGACAGATAAATCCAGTTAATGACTGCCAATTAATTATTTCTCCCATAGAATCAGCAAATTCTAAGCAATGAATTGTTTTCATTGGAAATTATGATTAAGCAAATCTTCAGTCCATGGAACACACACTAAGTCCTGTATCTTCTCAGGCCTGAGTTCTCTCTGACCTATGGGAGTTTTTTTTTAATATTTTTTGTGTTCTATATTTTCTCTTTTTTTAAGTGTACCTCCTCTTACTGCCACCATCCTTCATACTACCTAGCTATTTTTTTTAATTTCCCATTTATTAAATTTTTTTCTCTGTTAATGAAACTAGAGTTCCATATTAGTAACTAGAACTTATCAGAAATGAAAAAATTTACCAGGAATGTGGTAGACTATTGTTATCTCTGAACTGCCTATCCATTTACTTTCGAGAGGCAGCTTTAATATTTAAAACAACTAAACACAAAGAAGCTCCATTGTTTTCATTAGGACAGAGATCAAAGAATCTCTTAAAATCTATACAGTACTATATTTTGGGGAACTGGATACATTTACTCCTGTTTCTTAAATACATACTTTTTTTTACAAGATATTTGTATTCAAAAAATATGAAATAGTAATTAGCACACACTAGATCATAGATAAACCTCGAAGTATTGCTAAGTCATTAATACCATCCATTGGAAGACTCAGCTTTGGCCACTTACAGTTTTGTCGAATTTTACTTGATTGGGAAAACAGTTTATATGGGCTACGCCCACCTCCAAAACATTGTTTAAGCTATTTCATATACCAGGAATGTACAGAAAGTTGCTTTCTTTGCATAAAAATAAGCAAGTAATGTATGTCTACAAATCCCCATGGGTTGTCAGTACTTAGAGTTTAGATCTACTATGCAGGTTAAAATGCGTATTATGTAAGTCCTATGATATCCCTGTTAGTCCTATTGTACCTTACATTTGTTTTGGCCAAGAAGTAGAAAGCTTGACATAGTCAATTCCAGAGCTGATCAAAGGTGAATTTTTCAGTATTGGCTGCAGAGGTATAGGATAGTGATTAACTTGCTCAAGCCCATTTGAAACTTCAAAGACAGTTATGTATTATCTGCATATTTGGAGGCTGTGGCTTTTCAAAGTTGAGTTTTGTTGCATTATGACTGTAAAGAAGAAGGGAACTGAAGATGATACTATTCAATCTACCATTGTTCATGAGCACAAGATCAGAACTTTACTGACAGTGGTTACTGAATATTGTATGTGTTTTAATAGATTCAGACTTCATCGTTCTTATTTTCACAGTTTTTTTCATAACCAGTCCAAATAACAATGTTTTCTTATGGTTAACTTTATTAGATGCATGAACCTGAAGCACTCTCTGAGGTTTGAATCATCCTCCTGTCAACTACTTCTGAATTTGGGGTAAATTAGTATTAAGCAATGCAGTACAGAGCATACTGTAAAGGAATGAACTGCTACTGAAAGCCTCTCTCTTTCTACTTCAGTATTTGTTTACCTCATAGCATAAGTCAATACATCCCTGCCAGTCAGAAGTGATCATCAAGAATAGGTATTCTCTGGCACAAATTGGGATACTATTGTGCTCATCTTTAAAATACTACTGACATTCATGTTTTCTGGACCTCTTTCATTGTAGTGACACAACACTCTGCAAGGATACTATACCTCCTTTCTAAAAACAAATTTTACAAGGGCAATTAATTTTCTTTTGTCGTTCACCTTCAATTTCCTAGTTTAAACACTTTGCAAATGCATAATTTGAGGAAGGGAATGTTACACATTGACAACTCTAGCTAAAGTTTGTAGAAGAACAAAGTTATCTGCAGTCCATTAACAAGCATTGTAAGCATAGTTGATAAAATTCCTTCTTATTTATATTGTACTAGCTATTTAATCTGCTCCAGCTTAAAGGAAAGAGAATGGTTAGCACTCTACCATGTATGAAAGAGAAAAGGATTTCCCAGCGGGGGAATAAGATAAGGCAGCACAAGCAAGTACATGCCCTATAATCGTGTACTTTGCATAGATTTGTACTGAAAACTGCTTGTTGTTTTCAGATCCCTCTAGATTATGCAAACCAGAAAAATGGCATGATTTCCTATCCTATGAAGCTGAACCCCAGCTGCAAAATGTGATTGTTTTTTGCAGTAGGAGGTTGTTTTTTGTAGTGCAAAGGGGAAGGCCCCGGGTTCAGTTATTACAAATGTTTTCTGCTTTTTCTATGCTGGTACTGCCACAGCTGTGATCAGGCATTCTGGAGTGAGTTTTATGTGTGAAACTGGTTGACTTCCTCTTGTTGGAAGCGCATTGAATAGGAGTAAAGCAGAGCTTTGTAGATGTCTGCCCACACAGAGACTACAGCTTCTCTGTTTTGCAACAGGAGAAACTATAATGATGGCGATCATGTTTGAGGTTTAAAGAATGTTTTACTTAGTGTAAAACTGATCTGAGCACACATCAGATTCTCTTGTAGAGACATATCAAATTTCATCTACATTCTGTGATTTAGTCTCAAATTGCAGTGAATTCAAGAGCTAGGTGATCATAAATTGCATTGAATACAAATCTTAGTCTTTGCAGATTTTAATTTAAAGGAATATACTATGGTAAACAAAATCATATTGTCATTATCTTATATCACATATTTTAATATTTCTCTTATTTCCCTCATAAAAATGAACTTGAAAATTCAAATGTCAGAATCTTATAATTATACAAAGAATAACAAAAAAGTTATTTCATTGTGGGTGCCAGACAATCATTCTTCTTGATAGGTACACTAAATCTGTCTTTCTGTTCTAAACTTGTTTTTTTATTTCCAGTTACTCTTTTTGGAAACTTTCTCTTGGGGATTTGTAAATCTCATTTTTAAAGCCGAACAAAAGCATTCTCCCTTTTTTTGCATGAAGAGAAGTAAAAGGACTTCCAACTAGACAGCCCTGCATGTTACATTTGTTTCCAAGTTGAGTGTGATAGAAGTCACGTATTTCACATCTCAGGAATAAAGATGATTTCTCCAAATGGCTTCTATAAACTGACATTAGAAACAAAACAGCACTGCAACACACTGCAGGTATTGGATTGAGAAAATGGATATTGTGAATGGAGACACAGATGGTCAGAACTTCCTTTGACTCTGATCTGAGTGAGGACAGTTATTTTAAAAGCATCTATACTGAAACAGAGGAATTGTTGTTCCGGTCAACCCAAAGAGAAGTCCCAGTTCTGAAGAACATGCAGTGTAAGAGCCAACGTGTAAGTAAAAAGGGGAAGATGAGAAGAACAGAGGTTTAAAAAAAAGGTAGGAAGAGTCCTCTATATATTAATTTCTGTCTCACTTCAAGTTGGCTTTTTGTCTGCCCACAGAAACCTTTAACACACTCTACCACGGTTTAAGAAAAAAGGATATAAATACATCATATTTAAGTATATCTGCGTGTGTGCATGCATCTGTAAGTAGATTTACAGAATTCCAGAATATCAGAAGGGAAGCCACAAGCTGGAAGGGAGCCACAAGGATTACTGAGTCCAACTCTTAAGTGAATGGATGATACGGTGAATGAACCCATGACCTTGGTGTTATAGGCAACAAGTAATTAGTGAGAATACAGACACTTTAATTTGTGTAAGTGAAGAGGTATTTATACACAGGCTTATTTTCCATTCATTCATTTGCAAATGAACTGCACACATCAGAAATGTTTACTGATTAAGTGCAAGTGAAAAGCAGAAACACAGTAATGTGCTTAATAGCCCACATCAAATATTTTTTGTGAACCTTTTCCATTAGCTGGAATGTTTGTCTTAGAAGATGCAGAAGAGTAAAAACTCCTCTTGTCATAGGACTTTTTTGACCTATATTACAGCAGTACATGACATGTGTGTGAAATATCCCGCGAGACAATAATTTTCCCAGAAAACTGTGTTGTCAGAGGCAATGATTAGACGTAGACAAAAAAATAGAAAATGGAGAAAATGAGTTTGAAAGCCTGCTACGTTCATCTTCATGGCCTTGTGCTACTACAATCACCTTTTGATCTTTTCTGGCAAACAGGATATTGGTGGTATCATAAAAATAATGTTCACTTCTTGAAAAATGCTTTAGAATTTAAAGACAAAATATTTAGGTAAATAATTCCAAATAATAATTCCTGCTTGATCACTGACAGAGTATTCCTTCTTTAAAATGAAACATCACTCAGATCTTTAAATGTCAGTGTTTCTGTAAACAATAGCTTTACTTTCTCATTCAGGCAAAGATATAACACATTTGGAAGGACTTTCAATATCTGTTATATTGTCATTTACCCACTGCTGTATTCATTCACTAGGGAATCCTAATGTACCAGGAGAAACATTTTCTTTACAATGCACATTTACAATAAGGTCGAAAGCCTTAATACCCGTGGCTAGTAAGAGACAGTGAATTCTGACAAGATATCTGAAGAGGGTCTGTCCACTTGTGGCTGCAGAATACCTCCCTGATTCTCGAGATTCATTGAGAAGTTAAAATGCAAATTTTTGGAGACTCAAAGCTTTCAGAAATGGTGGCTTTTTCACTGCCCCTTTCACTAGTATTTGATGAAGAAGGACATTTTGAGACATTTTTCTAAATATTTGGTGAGATTTTCTGAAGATTAGTCACCCTGACTATACAGAAATTTCTTAGCAACCAAGTCTAACTTTGGGATACACTGATCATTAACACATAACTGACGGAGGTGGAAAAATGAGGGTCAGAACACTTCAGGGTGGTGGTGAGAAGAAAAGCCTTTATTTAACTCCTTGCTTCAAAATGGCTCCCACCTTACATAGGTAAGGAGAGAACATTCTAGAAAGAGGGTGTAACCGGAGAGGAGTTTGGGCAAACCAAGGGGATGGAATAACCATATAGGGAAAGTGTTGCAATGCACCAAAAACTGACCAATGGGGAAACGGGACTCATGGCCATGAGGGATAAAGGAAATTACCAGAACTTTAAGTACAGAATATGGGGAATTATACAGTAAATATGAAACACCACATAAAATCCAAAATGCGTATTCTTCAATAGTACACAAAAGTCAGTATCTGCTTATAGAGCACTCTCTTCCTCAGGAAGAATGCCGAACTTGATATTTTCCTTCAATCTCAGTATCTGCAGATAATGGTGTTCCATTTGCCTATACAGACAGTCTGACATTACTGAAACAAATACTTGCTGAGGAAATGCTCTTGTATCAGTCTTCTGGGGAAAAAAATGTGTCAACAACTTGTCTGATTCTGCTTATAAAAATAGGGTAAGCATTGTGTTGTTATTTTCAAGGACTCATACATAATAAAACATTTGTGTGAAAATACGTCAACATTGCAAGTCTACAATTAAGACTTGATTCTAAGACTTAAATGAAAGTGTTATCATCTGGAGTTCACTAAAGGTCCATTCACAAAAAATTTCAAATGACTCCTAATTAGGTCTAGATTATGTTTCCTTTGCATGTAGGGCTTGATATTGCTAATCTTGCATTGGCAATCTCCACTGCCTCAATGACAGTTACTCATTACAGCATTTTGCTATTTCCCATTTTCAGTTCTTGAAAGTGAATAGCTGTTCTTTCATCTTAATTCAAATAGCATTCAGTGAATTTTAATTAAATCATTCTTTGAGTTTATATGACATTGTTCTGGTTACCCATTATGAGGCTTTCACACCCAAACTTTAGTTTTCCTAATAAGTCTAACCTATTGGCCAACAAGGTCAACTGTTTCTCATTAAGAATAATAACCAGCCAATTGTAGTATAAAATACATATGAAATATTGTGCAAATTCTGCTCTCTTTTCATTCCCTCTCATTTGCATAAAGGAACACTTCATACTTGACTGAAGCAATTTTTACTGGACAATTAATTTAAATTAAAAAATCAAGATTAATTTTCCTCTATTACTTGTTTTCATACTGTTGTTTATTCAGATAGAGCTCTTTACAGCGTCCCAAAGACCAGGGGTGAAATAGTGTGTGGAATATTTAAAAAGAAGACGATATTTTTCTTCTCTGTAAAAGGAAGCAAACAGAAGAAGAAGCAATATGGCTTTGTAGATGTGGATACATTGCTGCTGAACATACACACTTGTTTTCATCATGAAATGTTTCCAGGAGCTGGCATTTATGAATAGCATAACTATAATGGGCAAATCAGAATGTCTACATTTCTAGCTGCTATTGCTGTCCAATGATTCTAGTGGGTTTTACTAAAGTTTAATTTTTATGAGTATATGTAAATAAGCATTCTGGCATCTGATAACATACAAAAATCCTGGAGCAATAAGGGAAACTACAAACTGAACAGGGAGACGTTCAACACATTAAGAGAGAGCTGTTGCAGCTGTACCAGGTAACACAGCTGTACAAGGGCAATAATTTTTCCAACTTTTTTTCCCTACATACTGTGTCCACATTCTGTAATTGTGAATCTCCTCACACCTTTACATACCTTTAGGCCTCAATGGAGTAATGATGCATAAATGTATGTAGACACACACACATGTATAGATATACGAATGTATAATTTGTGTATGCATATTTCTATGCAAAGATTTTAACATGACACACTAGCCGCAGGATAATTATTCTAGCTCAGATCAGTTTAATTTGAAAGAAAACAAGATTGGGGTTCTAATCTCATTGTCATAATTTATTAATCTGCCTTCTGAGACTGTGATCAAATGAGATTTTTGGATCTAATTTTCCCCTGAGATTTTTATGCAAAAAAAGGGAGAGATAAGCACCTGAAAACTGAAATTGTTATCTTTTAAAGTTGTTAGATATTGGTTTCTTTTTGCCATGCTTTTAAGAAAGTTACCATTTAAAAGTAAAAAAATATACATAAAGCTAAAGTATCGAACTCATTTAATGTGCTCCTCAAATTTCCAGCAAAAGAAAGTGGTATCTTTTTGCCAGTGTGAGGAGTGTGAGGAAAGAACAGTATTTTATGTATTCCTAACATAAAATTCCCAGACTTTGAATTGCTCAAAATGGTGATATGCCACCTATTCTTTTCCTCTTCACTTTTTCCTTCCTTCTGTGATCCTTTCTAACTCATATTTCAGCATTTTATCTTCAGGTTTTAGTATGCTGCATGGTAGTCTTCAGACATGTAATAAAGACTAACATTGCAAACTTCTTACTTTGCAGTGTTAGGATAGTAGGATCTTCCTTTCATATAATGGAAATGTTTACCCAAATAACTGTTTATCCATGAGAACATGGAGTTTCTAATCTGGCCCAAAATCCTTTTCTAAGACCTCCTTCATCTTCAAAGATGGACAGCAGGACAAAAAAATTTTACATAATGACAGCGTGTAGCTGAGTTAATAACTCTCCACCTGTTGTGGTTTAAACATGATGCAGGTGCAACAGATACAGTAATCACTGATGAACTTTACAAATAAAGCAACTTCTTAAAAAAGTCTATAAAATTATTTTGTACTTTTGCATTTTCACACTGGATGGAAACAGTATTTGCCTAAAATATTCATTCGAGTGAACTGATCCCCAGACGCTGGATGAAACACAAAAGGCATTCCTAATCCCTATAAACCCCAAAGAGCCCGACCCTTAGGGCTCGTGCTGTGAAACTTCATTTCACAGTGGCTGAAGTTTGCCTGTGCCTCATGCTCAGGTGACAGTGGGTCATGGGCTGCAGGAAGCCCACGGGACAGCATGCGGTTCCCGTTGGAATGACGAGATTCACGATGGGACTCGGACCAGGCAGAGATCTCTGTTGCGGGCTTTTGAGTCTAACACCGCAGGTACCTTTTTTCCCCTCGGCAGTCAGATTTATTAGGATTCCCGCAGGCCCAGTTATGGGAGTTAGTTACCGGCCCACGGCAGCCAGGACCGAGAGGGCAGTGAGCCCCGGGCGGGCAAGGCAAGCAGGTTGCCACGGCTCGCCTCGTCGTGGCCAAACCCCGCTCCCAGTGGCCCAGACCCACTCGCGTCTCTCACCAAGCAGGAGAGCGGTGCCCGCCCTACGAGGGGTAGCGGGTCCCTGTCCCTCCATCGCCCCCGGGGGTCCCTGCCCTGGCCGCCCCGGCCTGCGGGGCACGCAGGCGTCTCGCCGCTGCTCCTCCAGGGCCGGCGGCTGCCGAGGGGCGGGCGGGCGCAGGGCCGGGCTGGCGCACAACCCCGGCAGTACCGAGGGCCCAGGCTTTGCCACGCGGGCCAGGGGTAGGGAAGAAGCAAGAACCAACCACACAGCGCCGACAGAGCGGGCTGCTCCTGCCCGCCGGCGGCGGAGAGCGCCGGCTCTGTGGCGGCGGGAGGGAGCGCGGCACGGAGGTTCCCCCGTCCCGGCTCCATCCCTGCCTCTCTCCGCACCTGGCTGCTGCCGCTCCCGGCGGGCGGGGGTGCGTGTGCGCTGCCTCCCGCACCCCGGCTGCCCCCGCCCGCTGCATGCAGCCCCCGGAGCAACGCAGCACAGGAGGACGCGCCGGGTGCGTTATGATTTACTCTTTTCTCTATTATTTTGTGGTTTGGGTTTTGTTTTTTCTCTCCGGACGCTTCGCGGTGGGAAGAAGGGCGCACAGGCCTCCCGACCGCCGCCGCTCCTGGCCGTGCCCAGCCCGCACTCTGCGCCAGCCGTGCTTTGTTGTTGTTGTTGCTCCGTGGGAAGGAGGCGCACAGAGCGAGCGCTCACCCAGGCGCGGGGGCGGGCGGGGGACAGCTGTTTCGACTTGTTTCTCTTCCTCTTCGCGTGCGAGCCCCGCGTCCCATCCTCCTCGGCGGGGGCAGCCGCGGGGGCGCGCGGAATGCGGCTGGCTGCGGGACACCTGAGCAGTGGCTCCGCACAGGCGGGCCAGGTTAGGTGTCTCCTGGGCTCCCTCGGGGGAGGGATTCTGCTCGCGGAACAGGTACTTGCGGACAGGGAGAGCGGTGCTCGGGGCGATCGGTGGGAGAGCTGGGCAGCTGCCCGGCCCGGTCCCCCGGAGGTGTCTCGTCCTCGCCTCGCCGCGGGGCCGACGGGCGCGGGGCTCGCCCTCCGTCGGGGCGGCTGTACCTTACATAACCGCGCGGGGAGCGGGGCAGGAGGCCTGCAATCAGTCACTACCTTGGGCTTCCGGTTTCACATCGCAAAGCCTTAAACAGAAACGGCCAACTTCTTTTTTTTTTTTTTTTTTTTTTTGTCTCTGGTCGGCCTCCGACGGCGCTGGCGTGAGCTGGGGCGGGAGGGTGCTGGCCCCCGCATCCCACCGCTGCCCGCCCCGGGCTGCACTCACCGGCTCTTGCAGGGATTTCCTTGAAGTTTCTGTGAGGAAGGCTTGGACCGGCTGCGGCGCTGGCGAGGAGCCTCTGGGACGCTCTGTCGGCGCCCCCCGCGGCCCCACCTTCTCCGCCCGCCTCGCTCGGCTCGGGTCGGCTCGGGCTGCCGTGCTTCTGATGCGTGTCACCGGCTGTGCAGGGGCTATGCGGTTGCTGTGGGGGGTTTGACGGTGTTTAAAATAACTCTGTCTGTGATGAGCTGTGGCGATAGCAAAGGCTGCAGTTTTAGTGTCTTCGTGCGCTTGTAGGGACTTATTAAAAAATCGCTGCACGGTTTGCCTTGGAGAGAATGTAAACATGTATTTTTAAGTAGGCCCATCGTGATAGTGTTTCCTGTGTGCTCCGCCTTTGTGCTACAATATATCAGATGCTACATTTGGAGTAAAGTTGATTAAAATAATATGAAGAAACTGGGAAAAGGCTTTCTTGTGGAGAAACTGAAGTTTTCCCCCTTTTCAGTGGATCCAAAATTGAGTCAGATGATTAGGAGTGACAGCACTGTTTTATTTCTGTTATATCCATAAATTATTTTATGAAGTCCTGAGAGTAATATAGTTTTGTGTCTATGGAGTGCTGCTAGTTCACAGATACAGACAAGTTAACCTGTAAATTGTGGGCAATTGTGTATAAAGGCTTGAAATACCTGGCTGGATGATTACCCTGTCAGTCAAGGTAAATAATAACAGAGTAAGAGAACAGTCTTGGATTTTGTTAATGATTTGATTACTGTTGGCAATCAAGTAGGAAACAGTTCTCTAAAATCTTTAAATGATCTTAGAGCAGTTAGTAATAACTGGTATGAGTCTGTCAAAGCTCTCAAGCATCACGGATTAAATACTTGTGTTTTAGATCAACTCTGTTGCAGATTGCCTTCTGAATGATTCTAAAGAACACCTATAAGAACATTATAAATGCCATACCAGGTTATACCAAAGTTTCTACTGGTAAGTGCCTAGAGAGGATCAGGATAGGGAAAGCTTGCAGTGATGCTTCCTTAGAATATGCTCTGCGGGCAACTGTGGCTCAAGGATTCCCTTTGGTAGAAGTGTTGCCTTTGTGCTTGACAGACGCAAAGTTTTTTGTGTTGTATATTCTTTGATCTTATACAGTAGTGTCTGAAAACATGTAGACTTTTAGTCTCTGAGGAAATAGATGGTGAGATGAAGCATTCTACAGACATTATTTGTCACTGATAAGATGGTCAGAGAGCAATTTCTTGATTGCAAAGGCCTATGGAGAGGAGTTATATTGATGAATATTAATTTTCCAAGCAGTGTTCATGCATTAGGCTCTGAGATAATGCATTTAAAATAAAGTTTGGTATTTATAATGTAAAGAAAAGGGCAAAGAGTGCCACACTCTTCTAATGTATCCTAACAAAATAGATTCGAATTCATTTTCACTGAGTTGGGAGAAAGCCATTAATAAAATGTATTGTCAACTTCATTGTATTCATAATAAGTAGAGAATTAAGAGCAGAAATTGGGTTTATGCCATGCTGTACTGCTGAAGAGTGTTCACAGACTTTCCAAGCCACTATTCTATCATGATAGGTGATATGAATAAGGTTACAGTCACTATTGTCACTATTGTGGTGATAAATTTTAGGTCAGACCCATGATGATAGAAATTACAGCATATAACTTGAAAATAGTTTCATATTTTTAATTGCTTAATTTTGGGTGTTTGTGAAAATTTTTATGACAAACGTGTTCTTGAATTGGGATTTATTTCTCATAAGGTCAGCTTCCATATGATACCTAGATTTCTAGTTAGCTAAGGCCTTACATCCTCTTTAAAGACAAGCTTGTCAGTATAC
This sequence comes from Manacus vitellinus, assembly GCF_001715985.3. NCBI lineage: Eukaryota > Metazoa > Chordata > Aves > Passeriformes > Pipridae > Manacus > Manacus vitellinus. Next base: position 1,598,287 of record NW_021939256.1, on the reverse strand, counting down.
TGGAAATCACTGACTCAAAGTATCCTGCGCATGCAGAGAGGATTATATCTGTTTTCAAGGCATGGCAACAACCATGACTTGACATTGGTCACCCCATGAATTGATAGTGTAGTTGGAACATGCATCCAGTTCCTTCCAGTTCTGAGAGTCTGAGAAGATGAGTGATAGCGGCGTGTGGAATTACAAATGAAGGTATAGTGGAATAATAATTGTAAGATGAAGCAAGAGAGCAAACTGTCTCAGTCTCAATACCATTATGTATGCAAAAATTTCTTGTGTGTTCTTTTTGTGGTGGTTTTATTCAGTGCTTGATATAAATTACTCATATGGTTGAAATAGCCACTTCAGTTATTTATTTCATCAAATAGAACATATAATAATAACACTTTAGGCTCTAATTACTCTGCTACATGATTGTTATGTCTAAAGAAACACTTATATAATGAACTGTGGAGAGAAGACCAAATAAACTGAAATAGACATCTCATTCTTGCTTGAAGCATAAGTAGTAAATGTTGTTCATTGTTCAAAATATGTTTTCTGTTAACTTCTTACCTGCCAAAAGGGAGAGTCATGAAAATAAGATTGGTGCTCATATATTAGAACCTGGGCCATTTGGTTCAAATTTTTACTTTCAGAACTAAATTGATTTAATTTACATGAGAACATAAGAATTTTTGACAGTCAACACCGTCAAATGTTGATGAAATCAACATTAATGTGGATGAAATCTAATATTTTCTTATTAAAACACTGAAAGCATAACCAGTGTTTAATGGGAAGAAGACTGGAAAGTTTGTAGTCTAAGATTCTGATCTTGCATACAAGGTTTAAAGTGTAAACTCTCTCATGGATTAAAGGACAGCAGAGTCTTCTGGATCATTGGTGAAGTGCTCAGTCCTGTGGTGTTTAATTACCTGAATAATTTTTCTTTCAGGCAAGATGTCAGGTTGAAATTGTTATTCACGTTTTCTGCGTTGGGACTCTTAAATAAAAGACAGCAGAGATGAAGAGCATGAAGTCAGGAACTTTTAGATGCAGCCAGTTCATAGTCTTTTATGAGGCAGGAATTTGTCTTGTTTCTTTAAAATACTGTTGAAGACAGAAAGGTGTCCAGAATTCTTGGGTGCTTCCAAGAAAAAATCATCAGGACATTGTAATTTCTGAAGAAGCCTGAATTTATATGTATTTAAAAAAAAAAAGTTAGCAACCAAGTGAAGAAGAATCAGGAAAAAGATATATGCTTTTAGAGCTTGGGTACTCAAATCACTTGTATAACTGGAGTTTCAGACAGGTAACACTAGGCTTCAGTACTTTGTTTGCATATTTCTATCCATTTTCTGGGGCACCCAGCCTTCTACACAAAGATTTGGACCTAATTAGATAATTGCTATGAAAAGAACAAGTTGGACACAGTTGCCAAAGGCAGTGGCTGAGTTTGGTGGAGATTACGTTAGAGCTGTATTACTGTAGCCTTCAGTCATAGCTCTGGGTCTCCTTCTACTAATCATTCTGCAGGCAGATTGTTCTCACCCTGATGAGACAATGCATGAGTGCTGCATTTGAGCTGAAGGAGCACAATATAGTAATACTGACTAGACCACAAATTAAGATGCCACAATTGAAATCTAGTTCTCCAAGGGTTTTGCCAACTTGAGAATTTAGACAAAATATTCTTTGTTATGCTAAGCATTGTAGAATTGGCTATTATTGGAAAGAGTTGCACAAAAGTTCATTGAGGGATCTCCCCCAGCAAGACAATGATAGCATCTAATCTTACATATTTGGTGACATTAAATAAAGGCTATGTCACAACATGTTTTACATTTTCTTTACTTAATTATTTCATTCAATCATTATGTACTTTCTGTGTTCTTTTCTCTGGTTGTTTTCTTGTATTAGTAGCACATGAAGAAATGTATTCCGTCTAACCACCACATATATCAAATGTTATCCTGTTTGAATCCTTATGTCACGTGGGCTTTTGGGTATAGTAGCGAATAGTTTTGATGCTAGTTATGCTTATGATTAAAAATTTCATTAACTTCTCTAAATAACAAGTGGTACTCATGTTTTCTTGCTTTGCCAGCTGTTTTCAGAGTTTGGTCTTTGGTTTTTTTTAAAAGACTTTTTCTTGGTGTCCAGGAGATATCGCTCAATCTCTTACGAATTTTCTACACCTCATCTTCTTATTTGAGAGGTTTGCAAAGACTGACCCTTCTGTAAAAGGTTGATTACGCTGGGTGTAACTTTTTGGGTAGAGATTGACATACACTTTACTACTATGTTCTTTAAAGGATTCAGAATCTATTATGAACATTTATTAGGTGGTTAAAGAATTTCTAAATAGCATATACTTAAGCAGTTCCTGACAACAGTATTCAGATTTTAATGTTCTGAGGTTTTCATAGTCTGAAAGAAGCTTTATGCTTCTTAAAATGCTCCGTTAAAAATAAGTAGAGAACTCTTTGGTTAATGTAGAGTGAGATCATTCCTATGAGGCTTCTTGCATCAGTTGCAGTAACTGTGAAATCCCAGCTCTGTTGCTTGGAATAGTTGTAAATCTTGGACATAACCCAGGAAAGCCCACACAAAAGGCACGTGAGAGAAGAACAAGAAATAACATGGAAATTTCCAACCAGTTTTTTTTTTGCTTCTGTCCTGAAGTGATTTTGAAATAACTCAGTGGGGAATTTAGTTTTCTAAATATTTACTGAACTATTGCTTTTTATTTTACTCCCCCCCCACCGAAGCTTTCAGAAGGCCTTTTAAATAGGAGAAACAAGGAAAGTAATGAATCTGAAAAGATTGATCAAATCAGATGTTGTTTGGTTGTTGTTTTTTTTTTAAACACACAATGACTGAAGGTACAATAGTGGGTTTTACATATTTTTTTTAAGATGTCAGCAGTTTTTGATCAATGTATCAGCTGTACTAGGTTTGTTTTGCACATTGGAATGAAAAATGTTTTTTAAATCTGACTTTTGTGTTTCTTTCCAACACTTATAAAATTTCTTAAGTGTATAATTGCAATTCTCAGTATTTATCTTTTCAAGCACTTGGGAATGCTCAAACATTTGGTAATATTTAAATTCAGGTCTTTTCAGATTGGTTAAGTTAACAACTGAGGGAATCTAGTTTCTATTATGCTTTGAAAGTTAGAGGGAGAGGAAAATCAAAGCAAATACACAGCAACATATATTCTTAAAATTAATTCAGGCAAGTAGTGTATTTTTTAAGATGTTTACATGATGCATTATCTTTGCTGTCTGCTAAAGACTTGAAATCTCTGGATCACAAATGAAAATGCATTTGTTCTTAGCCTACTTCTTATTTGAAAGTCAGAAAATTCAGGTAAAGTGGTGCAGTTGGACAATTTGTAGCTATCTTTGGAATTCAGACACTTAAAAAAAGAGGTTTGGCAGTGTGAGAGATCAGTACTGCCAGACACACATAAAGCTGTTCTGGCTGCATTTTTGACTCGGTTCTTCTGATTGGTCTTGTGAATACATCCAAGACCATGAAAAATAATGGTTATATGTAATGGATTACGTTAGATCAAGGACTTGTACAGTGCAACAACAGCCTGTCATCTCAATGGTAATGTATTTGTCGCCCAAAGCCTAGAAAAGCCCTGAAATACAGCTGTTCTGTAGCTGTCATGCACTTCCAGTTTTGCTTTTGTTTTTGGTTATTTTTCAGTTGTAAATTGGGCTGTGACAGTTTCCAGATTGGAAGGCAGTTGTGTATTCTGGGTGTTCAAGGGTCTTTTGGAGGACAGTGTATAGCTGCATCATCTGTTGTGTCTTAGGATCTACTGTCAGCCCTTTCTGGACGTGGTCTTACCAAAGTGTGGTATGGAGTTAAGAAGCCAATCATGAGGTATGTTCATCTTTGAACATAAGGTGTTTCACTGGTGAAACTGCCATGGTAAAATCGTGGTTTCCAATATAGCAATAGCCCCACAGCCCTAAGGACAGTTGTCTTGTACTTTCAGAATAGTATTCATATTTCTAGTTTTCCTTGATGGGCTTCAGATGGGCAAACTGAAGTGAGGTAGAGTGGCTTCAGGTTGGTAATGTTAATTGGTAGAGATGGTCATTCCTCAGGCTGGAGTACCAAGTACCTAGAATATACACACTACCCTTTTTTTTTTAATGCAGCAATTCTGCAGATCCCAGTGACACTCATTACTGTCCTCTGGCCTTCAAATCTGTGCCTAAACCTGAGTGTCATCAACATACCCTTATCTCATTGCCATTTTTACCTAATATATTTAATAATATATATATATATTAGACTCTCAGCTCATCTGGGAAGAGACTCATCAGCTTCTGGGATGGCAGTTAAATCCACAACGTCTCATGGTTATAGGAAGACATTGCTTTATGATGTTGTGTAATGTATTGTAATGCTTTTCAGTTATCTTTCTCCATCATTATTTCCCAGATGTCAGGATTACTCTTCTCTTTTAACTCTTAAAACATGAGTCTTTAGTTAAACTCTCTTGTCAGATCTTGTTAGTTTTCTGGATGAAAAGTAGCGTTGGAATATTATCTGATAGAACTTATAGTGATCAAAATAAAATAATATCCTTGTCCCTTTGAGTATTAAGAAGATACAGAAGGAATTATTGTGAATTTGCGCATATGCTGGGTTTTTTTTGTGTGTGAAGGACGGCTGTGCAAGTTTGTGCCCATAAAGGACCTGTTACAGTGAAATTATGACAGCAAAAGCTGACACTAAATGAAGGAAAATAATTGGCTGACGTTTTCAGTAGTTCTGTGGTATGGGATAAAATAGTGATGAAACAATAAAAAGCACTAACTTTAGAGATTAGTGGCTTGGAGCTTTATCCATAAAGAATGATATAATCATTATAATAGGAAACTTTTTGACCCTTACTGTATTGCATTTGTAATGTTTTGATAGCTCACACCATTCTAGAGAGTTAAAATAGGAGTAAACCCCATAATCACATAAATTACTAAAATCACTGTCAAGTTACACAGTGATTTCATTTTAATTTTTGTCTTCAGTGAAGTGGTCACTGAAAAATAGTCAGCAATTCCATTCCATGCATTTTCATCTCTACATTGCTTAGTTTAAAGAAGGAAATCACAGTGTCTGAAAGGCTGACCAAAATGCAGTGGTGAACTGTTTTGAAAATGGTTGCCTGGAGTGCTTCATGTATTAACAGAATTGGTGATAGCAAAGATGGGCAGAACCTTTTCATATTTCTGAAGTCAACCTTGGTGTTAACTCTCCTTTTATTTTTATGAAAGTAGAAAGAAAACTGGGGTTTATTTTTTTCCCCATACTTGTTTTTTTACCTTAATATACGTGCTCAAATAATTAGGACTGACTTAAAGGAAAACCATTGCAATTATTTGTTCTTTGGTGCTTGTTGCGTCTTTTTGATTCTTTCCTCAGATGGTGAAAGTTACTGTATTGAGGGACTTCTTACTAAAGTGTGTAGCTTCTACATATAGAAACTCCCTCGCTTAGTTTTTTTTGTTATCTTTTATCTGTACTATTACTTTGCCCTTACTTGCTCATGGAAAAGAGATGAGTATAGGGTTCTGAATAGCTTTCATCAGCATAGTCTGACTCAGAACTGTTCACCTGGAGGGTAGGCAATAATTTGGCTTTGTTTTTGTTTTTCAGAAAGATACACTTGTCGAGTGGGAAATAACCCATAATAGGCTTACATGAAAAAGTTGTTGCTTTAGTGGAAACATTTCAACTGAATGCAGGACTGTTGATGTTGAAGAATTAATCTTAAATTTTGGCTGACTTATGGAGTGGGTTGTGAAATATTCTATTTTTCTCCTCCTCTTGTGGTAAAAAAGCTTTGTATGTGGTGTGGTTACTAGGTTTGGTGTTGTTTTGGTTGGTTGGTTTCTCCTTAAAATTCCTAAATGCCACAACCTGCTTTATTAATGAAAGCACCACAGGAAGATATTTGATTCCAACTGAAGGTTGAAATTATAGCCACAAGTAATATTTTTTGGTGCCCCTGGAAAAAGTGAGAAAGAAATAATGAAAACTTTGCAATGTAATTGGTCTTTTATTGTAAATGGTTTGTATGTTTCATTCCTGTGAGTAATATTTTGTCCAATCATTAGACCTGAATGAGGTCACAAGCAAGGTATAGCAACAACAAAATATGCTCCTTGTCTTAATGGAGTGATGTGGTAAAATGCTGAGTAGCAGCATATTCAGAATTCTTGACTGGAGTTTATATTTTACCTTTAGGGACTGTTGTATCAACCATGAGGTGTATGCTGTACGTGTAGTCTTTTCTTATTTATAATTAGCTTCTGGTTTTGGTGCCTTCCCCCCCATAGCTGCAGTGCTTCTAAGTGAATTAGGATTAACCTGGTTAAAGTTGTACAGTCTTTCTGATTCAGTGAGTCGAGTAGCCTTGTAGAGGCTTTTGAAGGACATGTTCTATGAGGCCCTTGTTGGCACAATTCTTCTGATCTGCGTAAGTGTGTACAATTCACAGAAGAGTGAAGGCATTCAATTTACTGCATGTATATAGATCATATGTACAGCATGTTTTGAGTATGCCTGAAGCTTCTCTTGTCTTCCTAAATGTGCATGCTCTGCATAACATAGGTATACGATTCTAACATAGATTTGTAAATTCATTTGGGTTAGAAGGGAGGTCTCCAGTGCATCCTTCTGCTCACAGCAGCATCACTCATAAGATCCGACCAAGCAAGGTAGTACTTTGTTTAGTTGTGTTAAGGATCTCCAAACCCTTCTGCGTCATAGGAGAGACTTTAGCCCCCCACTTTGTGCCTGATGAGGGATTCCACACCTCCTCTCTGCGTGCTTTACACTGATCAGGCTGTGCACCCATTCTCAGCCCACTACCAATGATTTCACCAAATCTGCACAAAATTCTAATTTATACAGAATCTACTCAGTGAATTTTAACAGTCACCCTTTGGCTCCTCCCTGCTCCAAAGATCCCATGTGAACTCACCTGGTGCCAGCAGTTGGATGTTTGGAGAAAGGAGACTCCAAGGCAGTGTCCTACAGTCTCCCACCTGGGTCTCCAATCCCAGCCTGACCATTCACAAGGCTCTCTGACAGTCACACTCCCAATGCCAGAGACTTTCACTGCTGGGACCAAAGCCCCTCCACAATGGGTGACTCCAGGGAGTTGGCAGGTGCCCTGCTTGACTCCCTACACACCACACTCACAATCAGACCAGGTTTCCTTACCAGTTCCACCCCAGGTTTCATATAGCAGTCTCTCAGATGTCTCACTCTGTAAAACAATTTATTCACGGTAGAGTAACACAGAAATAGCTCAAGCTGGTGCCTTCAAGAAGGGACCCTGAACAAAGGACACCTGGACTTTTATAGCTTCACAGTCTAAGTGCATGAATGTCTTGCTCTTCCTCCTGAGTCCTTGGCTCCTGTTGTGTCTCTGATTGTCCAGTCACCTGGCTGGGCCACAGGTCCCTGTGCCCTTTGTTATGCAAAAGGTTGGCAGTTCCAGGCCTCTGGTCTCAGGCCAGAGCTCAGTCTGCAGCTCTCACTGCAGCTTGCAACCTGAGCGACCTGCACCAAATGTATTCCTCAACAGTTGCATCTTTAAAAGCTCCAAGACAGAGATTTGACCATGTTTCAGGCTACCTGTTCCATTGCTTCATTATCCTCATAGTGTTATTTCCCCCTTATCTAATAAATATTTACAACTTCTCAGGTTATGATTGACATTGTTCTGCCCTCATGGACTTGGTGAAAAGCCTGGTCTCATAATTTTTATAATTTACTTTTGGATATTGAAAATTTGATACTAGGTGCTTCAAAGCTTTCTGCAGGCTGAACAAATCTCAGTTCTTACAGCCTCTCCTCACAGGGCATGTGTTCCAGCTGACAAACATCTTTGTGGCCTTCCACTGAACTTGCTTCACTCAACAGTTCATCGTGTGGATCCAAAAGTAGACCCAGTAGTGCAGACATCAGAGTAATGGACTGTGCACGAAGCAGAACAATTGCTTCCCTCAGTCACTGGCTGTGCTTCTGTTGCCAAAGCCTAGAATGCTGTTAGCTGTCCTTGCTGCCAGGTGGATTGCTGATTCATGTCTTGCCAGGACCCCCAACTTGTTTTCGGTGGAGCTGCTCACCAGTATAGCTGCTGTCCAACCATCTGTAGGTGACTGAGTGCATGCTGGTCACAGGATGAAGCACCTGCATCTTGGGAATGTGGTGGTGAATGAGTCGGGACTTCATGTGACCCAGGGGAACAAGCTTGTTAGGAACAGGATGTTGCTTCCAGAGTGATTCTTGCTCCTTGTGTATGTTTGAGGAATTTACAAGACAAGAAGGTGACAGCAAAAGTGACAGTAAGTTTAATAGTTGTATTGGTTTGATCATTGTATTGGTGATGTGCTTATAGCCAGTGGGCTTTGCCCTGGATTCTCTTTTATATTGATTTGGGTCCATAGTCTTGCCATTAGCTTGAGAGTATCAAGAAACACATATGCAGGTGTCAGTGAGGGGTAGAATACAAATCTATATTTGTATTCTAATATGCATTTAAAGCTTCTTTTTTTGGTAGTTTTTTGCCGTTTTTTTGTTTTGTTTTGTTGCTACGCCTAATCTGCTTTTACAACTTCTCCAATCATGTCGTGGCTTTTTTCTGCTAATCATCATTTTTATATTCCCTTATTACTCATAGTTTTTAGGTGGTCTTTGGAAAACACCAGCAACTGTCAAATGCAATAAGACCCACAGTAAAACTGTGACTTGCTTGATTTGCATGGAGTAAGAAGCAAACAAATTTAACCTGATGTATGATGCTGAATACTGAATTCACAATGACTTATTGGGCAATTCAGTGTTTCTTAGATCTTATCATTGGCCCCACATGCTTTACTGGTTCAGATGTTTAATTTTCCAACTTCTGTTGTCACCGAACAATGATTACTCTGTGCAGTTCATCATGTATCAAAATAATTTTGTCATGTGATGATAGTTGTCCTTTGTCCAGTACAGAATTGTACATTTAGATATTCATTTTTATTACCTGCATTGTTATTTAGGATCTGAAAAGCCTCTGGCGAGTAAAGCTATAAATATATTTAATGAAACATTTCTACAGGACCAGCAAGTGAACCAATGGTAAGAGTTACATTGTACAGCTTAGAAATGTTCAATCCTATGAAATGTTCAATAGTATCAATCCTATCAACAGTGAATTAATCAGAAATACAGCTTTCATAAAATGGTTTGAATGGCATGTGTAACTAACTCATTATTTTAATGCTTCCAATAGTGTTTAATTGCAGTAAGATTTTAGTACTTTAGGAAAAAAAATCATAATAGTTGGAAAGTCATTGTCAGTATTTTAACTTGATTTTACGTGTACCCCAAAATCACATTGGTATTTTCTAAACTGAGGCTGAAAAATGCATGCAGGGGGAAAAGTCAGATGCTGTAAGGTAAATAGTAAATGGTACCTCTGTGATAAATTTTAGATATATAAGTTCTCACTTTTATCTCTGATGTCTGTATCTTTCACATTTTTGGAAGCTGTTTTTATGCTTTACTCATGAAGTATAAAATCCCATCTTCTTCTTGTTCAGTTTAGTAAATATTATACATGCAAATATGACATTGGTAGAATATTAAATTTGAAGATGCACAAATGATTAAAGGTATTTCAAAATCAGCCAACTCTGTACTTTAACCTGAAAGAAATAACCAGGGCTTTGGAAAGAGAGCAATTAAGTAATTTCATAATCAGTCATGCATTACAGCAATAATACTGGCACACACAAGCATAAAAACTGGTTTTGCAGTGTCTGCCTGATACAAGCCAATACAATTGTCTTCAGTGAGCTTGCTTGAATAAGAAAAACCCAAATAAATAAGAACAAATGAATGCAAGATTTTAAGACATTAAGATTTGTTGGTATACTAATTTTAAATAGATAATAAACAGATAAAAAGGTTATTCTGTATGTGTCCTTTTGTGATATTGGGTCATTTTGTGATTTCTTTTTTTTTTATTGATTGAGAGAGGCATTGACTTAGAGTATGTTGACTTATAATTACATTCTGTTTGTATAAAAACTCCTCCTGTACTGTAAGTTAAATAAGTTGACTATCATATAATTTTTTAAGCATTTTAAGTTTTTTTTTATTTAAAGATTGCTGCAATTCAAAAATATTTGAAATTATTCTTATTTGTATTTTGTTGGGAACTCTATGCTTTGAACAGATTTTAAACCATGTTGTAAATAAAAATTGCCAGTCCTAAGAGACCATATTTTTATAATAATCATTTATGATCTTGTGGACTTTACACAGAATACCAATTTTTATGAGGTCTGATATCACTCAAGTTCCTAAAAATTAAGTTATCATGAGAAACTAAAAGATGCGCTTAAATTATTTCACTTCAACCCCCATCATAAAGAGCAAGACTAACTCATTAGAGAGATTCTTGGGATTGCTCTCCTAAGAGAAATTCATAACAAAGAGCCAGAAGCGGACAAGTCACAAAAATAGTGTTGGTTCACATGAAGCAGAAAATAAAAGTTGTGTTTGGGGGAAACTGAGGCAAGAAGTTACAGTTCAGACTGAACAGAATGCAGAGTAGCATTGCTGTGGGACATACATACTGCGTGTTTGGCCAAGAGAGATTTCCTTCTGCTTGCAGATTCTGTATTTGCAATATAAGATCAGGCAGGTTGGGGAGCAGAGCATGAAAAAAACTCCTTTGTGAAAACTTCTGGATTACATTTGCATCTGGACAACTTGCAGTAGGCAAATGGTAAGCAAGTGATGAGCAAGATAATGGTGTTGCTGGAATGTTTTGACTTGAAATGAGCAAAATGGTAGTTGGTACCAAAATTATTAGGTGCCCTTGTTTGTGCTATGTTTTGATATCATTTGTTCATCAGCTCCTGTATGTTCCAGTCCCACTGGACCTGGCATCACTGTGCATCTGATTCTGTTATCGTCTGCTTACACCTTTTCCCCATGTGGCGTTTGAGAGAGCATTTGTGATATGGTCTGCAAACCTTCTCCATTCTAGCAGACCACCAATATCTGATGTCATTTTAAAGTGCTTTAGGACTGGCTATTCATATGATGTAGTTGGCAAGATAAGGGAAATTTATGTGCATTGCGAATTGAATTTGAGTGAATATAAGTGAACTCTGATGTATCCAAACTGATTAAATGTTTACATGCAACTATGTTAAAAAACCCCAAACCAGCTCTGGTGATAGTTGCTTTCCACTTTGCTTAGCTTTAAACATAGTCTGCAGTGCTTTTAGCTTATGTTTTTAAACATCCTTGCCAGATACTATGAAACCTGTGGTTTGGGGGTGGAGCTGTGTTTTTGATCAAGGTGTTTTTTTTCTGAGTGAATATTGTGTGCTTCAAGAAAATAAATGGGGAAAACATTTTTTTCCCCCTAGAATTGCTGTATTTTTGTTTTGGACATTCACATTGCTTTTGGCAGATGCTCAAATACAAAGCCAGGAATGGATTTACTAATAGATACTTTCTTATAAATGGAAATGCATTAGTGTTAGTGGATGCACCAAAAGAAGGTAGTGATTAAACAGTAGCACTAGCTTTGTAAGAACAAAGGTTTTAAGGTTTTAAAATGCCACAGACTAAATATTATGGACCACAGCTGGGCAGTGTTGAAATAAAGAGACTGTTCGTGGGCCTGCACCAATGTATTTGGGCATGAAAGACTCCAGCTGCAACATTTCAAACTAATCATAACTGCTAACTTAGAATACCTGGACTCCACTAAAAAAAGTGTTATAAATTAGTTAAAACCTAGGGGTATAACTTAATTGCTTGCAATTTAATAAAATTTGGTTAAAGTACGATGCCACGTTAAATAAGAGACCTATTGTTTTCACTCGTGGATAACTCATGCAGATGTTAAATGACAGGTTTTAATTCGGGTGTGGTGGACTTTGTACTTCAGAAAGTAACTTGTATTAATGGCTGCACTTGTGCTGTAGTTGTTGTTGTTAGAAAGTGCTATAAGTGAATTAAGAGTTGAATGGTAGCAGGCTGGGTAGAGGTATTGTTTGAGGTGAGAAGTAATTCAGCCAAACCAGCAGCTTGGTATCTATTTTGTGAAAGGTTTTAACTCTGTTAAGGAGTGGGATGAGAAGGACCTTTATCGATTGAATCAGTGATGTGATGCACAAACAGGTTGCTGGAAGAGTTCATTATGTAATTTTTCACATGTATATGTGACATAAAGTTTCAGCCATAGACTGTGGAAATACTATTCATTATTGCATTTCTATGGAATGTTTACTGCTGAGTGTTTTAGGAGGGGATTTTAAGGACTCTTTTGGAATATAGTCTTAGGAGGAATGTTACGAAAAGGCCAGTTGGTTTGTAAATGATTTGGGAAATAGGGATTAAAGAGACTTGAAGAGCCTTGTATGAAGCTGCTAGTCTATCTAGTGCTGAGAATTAAATGTCTCAGATTACTAAGGCAGCAAATGAGAAAAGGTTACTGAAAGTCAGTATCCATACAAAGTGTGTTTTGCTGCCTTTTCTCTTCCTAGAGCTGTGGAGGGCAGAGGTGGACTTTGTGTGTCTCACAACTGTTTCCTGAGGGCCAATGCTCACAGAAGAACTGGTTAGCCAAGACCCTGCTGTGCTGTAGTTGGGATGGAGATCAGCTCTGTCTCTTCCTCAGAGTGTTCAGGCCTTCATTTCCTGCTGCAAGGAGCAGGCTGCAAAGGTTGTTGAGCCTGAGTGATGGTCCCTTTCTTCAGTAAATGTGTGTCTGTGCAGAGAGAGTTACAATTTTCTCATGCTCTGGGCTGATCCCTTACAGGATAAAATGGATGAACAGGAATTCATCAATGAACTCAGAGTGCAGAATAAAGTCTATTTGTCCAATGCCCTACACCCAGCTGACTAAAAACTGTCATATTTCCTTTTTGCTCTCTCTTTCCAGAGTATTGCTGGTTTTGTCATTTTGCTTTGTTTGGGGGTTAGGTTGTTTTATCCTTTTTTAAAGTCAGTTGTCAGTGTACGAACAGGTTCATGAAAAGGTAGTTCCTCTCTGCTCCCCACCTCTTTGTCAATGCTTCAGGTACGCTGTTTAGAAATATGGACTGAAATATCCTCAGGCAAAAGGAGTGGCCTGTGTCATTTGGGGCTGTTATGCCATGGTAAGAACCACACCATTCATGAAGTCTCTGAAATACAGTGGTCAGGCTCTTGCTTTCTGTCTTGAACACAGCTAGGTTTTCTACTCTCCTCTGGTTCTAGCAGAGTCCTGCTTTTTTGATGTTTAGAAATACTCTGACTTTCAGTTTAGATTTATATGTGGGCAGCATGTATTTCTCCTAACACCACTCATTTCGCTTTGCTTTACTTAGGCTTGACAAGTCAGGGGCTTTTGGTCTTATCCCTTTATAATAGGTTCCTATTGCTCTCCTCATCCTTGCATCTGTTCTAGTAAAAAATTCATGTTGTTAAATACGGCTGACTGGAATCGTACCTTGTATTCAGCTGATGTTATGCTAGTGGCTTGTGTGATGACATTAATTCTTCCCTATCTTAACTGGAAATGTCATGATACAGTCTGTCTTTTTTTTTTTTTTTAATCTATTTTCCCCTGCCAGATCACACTGGTGACTCACAGTTATCCTGTGATCAAGCCAGACTGATCTTTCCCTTCAGTATCTTCTAAAATGATCCCTGGTTTCCCACATCCTGTGTGAGGGTGCTAATCACAAGCTTATTATCTCATGGTATGAGTGACCTTCTGCTATAGCTGTTTAAAAAAAAAAAAAAAAGGCAGGGAGTGGGTTGTTGCAGTGGTTTCCACTCTGTCTTGTGATAATCTTGAGCCTGATAGTTAGCATTTTCCGTGTCTGAGACAAAGTTGGCTGAATGAAGACCTAAGATGTCAGAGAAATAACCTCATTGTATATTCATGGAGTTTGGTGTAAAATCATGTGAAGCTGCTTGGCTGTGTCATCATAGCTGGAGTGTTATTTTGTATAACTGATGGCAGAACCTGACGTCCATGAAGCACTCGTAAAATAAGAAAGGAGGCATGTGTTGTGATTACACACCCCAGCATTATGTAGTAGCTGAGAACGGGTTTTTGGAATGAAAGGTCTGGATTTAATTTCCTAATATCTGTCAAAGATTCTCAAGTGGGCTGTAAGTAATTTTTTACGTATTATCCTTAACTTATCTCTGCCTTTGTTCTATATCTGTAATATGGGAGAAAGCTTTACCTCCTGGTCACATGTTTTGTCTGCTTATGTTGCAAGACCTTTAGGGAAGGAACTTCCTTGCTGTCTTTGCGTGCTGTCTGGAAACCCACTCTTGGTTGAAGGCTGTGGACCCTGTCACGAATGATGATGTTTGAAACATTTTCTTCTTTTTAAAATATTTAGTTACCAATAAAAATAAAATAGTTTACAAGTGCAGCTTGTTCAAGAACAAGATATTCTCGTGATTGGTGCTGTAAATATTATATGCAACCTTGCCTAGCTTTTAATCATGTAGTGGATTAGAGGTATATTTTGATAATAATCTTTGAAAGGGAATGCACTGCTAGTCTCCATATTGAAACACATATTTTCTTACTCCATTACTTTGATATGTTTCCAGATTTTATTATCTATTTCTTTTGTACACTGAATATGATGTGAATGGTGAACTGCATTGGAAAACTCTGCTGAAGAAATGAGTGGCCTGTCACATTCTTTTCTCATCCTTTTAGCATGAAATAAACAGTCTGGTTTTCTTTTTAATGAAAGAAGGGGAGAAAATAGCCTTGTGTACATTTCATACATTCTCATGTTCAAATGGAAATTTTTCCCAGTCATTGTTCTCTTCAATAGTTTTCAGTAATGACTGTTTCTATATTTGCTTTGTACATACCCTGGATAAAGGTTAGGAAAGCAACAGTAGCACATAGAATTTAAGATTTAGATAAAATGAGACAATGTTCCAGTATGAGGCACGAGTACTTGAAAGCATATTTGAAGAAGCACATAAGTAAAATAATTGTGTCACAGTGCTGTTTCTCATGCAGATTACAGCTGCTGTTACTCATTAATTATTTAAAATTCCAAGTGCGATAACTCACAGCTTAGTGACTGTAACCTGCCAAGCCTCTGACCTAAGCAACTAAAACCCAAAACACCTGGACTAAAATTTCATTTTAAAAGAAGATAAATTGATTTATTTATTCCTCAGATATACAGTTCTCCTTAGCAAGAAATAATTTTGTTTTCTCTCCTCAGAAGGGAAAGCAAAACAGCATATCATTGCCAGAGAAAATCCCAGATTGGTGTCAGAGTATATGTGTTTCCAGATAGGTATTCCTGAGCACAGAAAATTGCTTCTATACAGCTTTCTAAGTTACTTTGTTCTTAAATTTATTTATTGATTTAAAACCAGAGGAATTTACAAATCCTTAGTTAAGCTTCATGAAGTGTCACTTGCAACTTCTATTGCAAACCATTTCAAACTGGAGAACTGTCTTGTTTGTGTTTCTGCTACTGGACTGCAGATAAATGTAATCTGTTAGGAGGCTGTCACATGAACCTTGAACCTTGTTGCATGTTTTAAGCACACTTACAAATTAAAATCCTGAGGACTGAGTCTCCATCAAATTACTTCAAAAAGTACTTTAAGAGCATAATCTCATGCATGAACCCTCAGACAATCAAGTTAGTAAAAGAGAAGGCAAAAAGAATTGAGAAATATAAGCATATAGTTAAGGATGCATTTTTTTAATGTCAGAAAAGAAAGATCACGTTTTGTGCTCCTTTGGCAGTGTGTTTATGGGAAGGGAGAGATATGACTACAGTAGTGGATTGGGTCAAGAGGGAGTCAACTTGGAGTATGGTGAAAGTCGGACCCTTTTGTAATATCAGTATTTATGCCAAATGTAACAGAGGAGAATTTACAGGAAATACAACTGTTGGTTGATATGTTTACAGTATAGATAGCTTATATATGAAGTCAGAAGAGAGGGAGACAAAGGGACAAAGGTTGGGCAGAGAGAGATATTTTTCCTGTTTTGGTTTTTTTTTTTTTTAATTGAAAAGGATGTAGTGGTTCAGTGTTATCTCACAGCACAGTTAATGCTGTTTGGAGAGGGTGAATCATCTTCTTGTCCCATCTGTTGGTCTGTTGAATATGAGAAGAGCTAGCATACAATGCCTTTGATTCATGCATGTTTAGAACTGCAGGTGTGTGTTTTGTCCTCAGTCTCTACAGTGTGTTAATGAAACACATCGAAGTGTGTTCACTGGGAAACTTAGGCGACCTACCTCACTTTAAAAGGGAGAATATACCATTCACCATTTGGAGAGAGCTTTTTTTTCTAAGCTGAGAAGGGGAAAAAAAGTGAGTTTTCAAATATATTTTGGTTTTATTCTCTTGCTATTTTTTAAATTTTTATGGGAAAACAAATGTTAGGTCTTGTCTGTTTTCAGAGTACCTTGATCTCAGAAACTGAAAGTCTCCAAGTAACAAATACTTCTCTGTATATTTCTCAATAGCTCCATGCTTTTTTCCTATCCAATACTGATAAAATTATTGCTTTGGCCTAAAATTCTCCATGATTTGAATTTAAATGTCATCCTTTTTTCATTTTTTTCTGGTTACTTATATTATATATCCTTGTGTGCTGGTCTATATTTTTAAAAATTATTTTAGCATTTGGTACAAATGTGTGACTTTTAGTTGTTGACTCATTGAGGCCTAAAGTCGAAATTCACAGCTGGGGGGGTGTAATCCTAAAAGAAATATGGTACTTTAGAAGCTAGGATGTTGAAAAGTGATGGTCTTGGGAGTCTACTGCATATCTTTACATACAATGAGGTTATGACATGTCTCTGTTCTTAGACTTTATATATCTTTCTTTGTCCTTTTATTTATTATTATTATTTTCATTAGAGAGTTGATTTTACTGTAGTATCAAATTATTTGTCTCTGGCGCATACAGGTGCTGAAAAAAATAACCAACAGTTATATGTCTGGTCCTTTTCAGAGGGTTGGGAAAAATTGGTCCTTGCTCCAAGGTTTTGTCATGCAGACCTAAACAGTTCTCCAAAATGCAAAAAAATTACCCCTGGCCTATTTTGTTGTGGTGTTGTGTGTAAATGCCTGTATGTAGCAAATTAAATGAAACCTGTTGATATTAGTGACTGAGATAAGAGTAGATAAATCAGTCTTAATTTCGTAGGAGGGCAACATTTCCCTTTTGGTATGCATTCAAGGGGCACATATGTTAGTGTACGTGTGGCCCTCTCTGTTCCCTAGACTGGGAATAACTGTGAGGCACAAGTATCTCAGCAAAGTCATAGAGGACATACAAGGAGATCCACGTTTAGTCGAGATCCTGGGTTTTAGGTACTCTAGTAGAAGTGCAGCAAGCACAGGGAATGGTGCTTGGATGTATTGGGTGTATCTGTACTTTGCCCCAGGCCTTTGGGGTCGTACCTAGTTCCTCCATCAGATGCACTGTAGGTGATTAAAGAAATTTCCTTATGACCCAGCAGGTGCATTGACACAGAGTTCACAGGGCTCCACTAATCTTAGTGTTTTGAAGACAAACAGTGAACATGTGACTAATGCCAAATGATTAAAATCATTGATGATTTCCATTTGTATAAGGGAGTGTAGATATCAGCATGTGCTATGTGATATTAGGTGAGCACTTTTCTATTTGGGAAGGGAGGTAGAAAAGCCCTGTTGAGAAATTTTTTTTTTCAAATTTTATGCTTTCTTTTTCTCAATGTGTGGGATGAGGCTGCTGGTGTTCTAGCAGGGAGAGTGGGGTGAGTTGAAGGAAGAAAGGACAAAAGTCTAAAATAGAAAATAAATATATGTGGTTTAGCAATTTCATTGTAATTTCACTGTTGTCTATAATCAAGTTTAGACTATGCTCAGCTGTGCTGAGGCAAGATTCCTGGAAATCAAATGCTTTTACAAAAAATAATATGCAATAACCTTCTTGCTGGCAGTAGAGGAAAATTGTAATCAAACAATCAGAAAACATCTTAAATCTTATGTTCTGTCTTCTCTGCTCACCCTATGGCAATTTTAGGAAATAGCTTTCAACAGCATTTTTTTCTCAAAAGATATTTTTTCTCAGTGTTGTAACCTTTCCCATGTACCCTACTGTTGCAGAAAATTGCAGAGAAAATTAAGTAAGTTTGGTGTCCTTTGCAATGCTATATGAGGTATATGTAAGTTATTGAGCAATGTGCTAGCATTGGGAAGTACTTTCTCAGATAAATAGTGTTTCAGAACTTAGCCCATCTCTCAGTGGAGTGGTTTTCTAGGTCTAGGATCCTTGCTAAGGTGCATGCAGTTGTCTGTAAACATGGAAATTGCTGTAATGTCTAGACGGGTCAGTAAGGGCAGGACTCTGATATGCAAGGCACTGTACATGATTAAATGTATCTGAAAGTACTAAACTCCTGTTGACTTCTCTGAAATCTTGGTTTTGATAGTTCATGATGGAAATGTGTCTCGAATAATGTATTTTTCTTTCATGAAGGATTCGTCAGAGAAATATAATTGTGGATGTCAAAAATGAAATAAAGTGTGATCTAGCAAGAATTGCAGACTTTCACAATAATGAAATATTAAATCTGCATTAAATAACAGTGAAACCTGTGAGGGATATAAGGCACTATATTTTATTAAATAATTTAACACTCGAATTAAGAGGACAGGATTCTTAGGGAGCAGTTTGTCCATGAGGCAGGTTGCTTTTGTTATGTGGTTTCTCACATCTGTCTATGAAGCGTCTGACTGTGGCTGCTGTTGGAATTAACTGCAGGTCACTCATTCGTGCCTGCTGGAGGTGTTTCTTTCTTGGTGCACTGGAGTATTAGGTTACCACCACGAGGGAATTCTGAAGCAACAGATGAGGTGTGCTCAGTGTCTCAATCTGTTTTGAAAGAAGGCTGAAGTGAAAGGCTTCCTTGCAAAGATGCATATCACACTGAGAGCCTAAAAAAGCCACTCAAAGCTGGCAACCAGTGCTGTGCAATGTGTCAGCTTGCTTCCCAGGAACCTACGTAACCTGGATCTGACACTACAAAAAAAAAAATCTTTTGCTTGTCATTTTGCTGGGTATGTTTGTGGTTAATAGTTTACATTAGAAGGCTACCAAAAATAGAGACAAGTTGCACATTTCTTAAAAGAAATTACACTTGTCATTTTTCCTAATAAGACCTGGATATAGTAGTAAAGTACAATATTTACAAGTATAAGAATAGTCATTAATTTAGCAGGAAGTTTTAAGTAAATTCCTCAAATATTTTTATATTCTACGATTACCATTCCCATGTGTGAGTAAGACTAGGAGCACTTGCTAAAACTATCTAATGTTGTAACTCTGCACTATTATCCAACAACTGTGATGAATATGTATTCCTAGACAAGGTAGTAATTATGTTCTGATACTTGTAAATATGTAAGTCCTTGCATACCTTTATTATTATGTGTAGTTCTCTTGAGTCATAATTAACGTGTGGGAAGAGGTAAGATCATATTTAACAATCCATTTGCAGCATCCTATGATAGACATACAGTAGTTGATGCATTTTAATATGAAGTAACCATTAATGTTCAATAAAAGTGCTCAATGCAGAATTGTTTACAGACTGTTTTGACTCCTGAATTACAATATCACTTATTTAAAGTCTGATGACTGCATGGATGAACTTTTTTGCAAGCTCCCATGAGTGAATAAGGAAATGATATTTTGCATTTAAAACAGTGTAAACTGCAGAAAGTGATACCATTGCACTTCTTGGTATATTCAAAACATTTAGAGTAGCATTTTTCTGTCTTTCAGTGAAAATTCTAAGTCATAAACTTCTTTATAGTAGAGTGTGTGTGTATGGGAAGATGATTAGAACTTCTTTTTTAACCACAAATATCCATTAATTTCAAGGCAGATTAGAATGAGCTAAAAAAATGATATGGTGATACATGATTCTAAAATTTTTAATCAACTGTGCAGATGAAGATAAGTTACGTGATCCCAACATAAGCATATTTTTGTAGGTATGTGATATGTTTTTCCATGCCTTTTTGTATTTTTTCTTTTTTTATTTTGGATTTGGCAACAGCAAGGAGAAGTTTCTCTCCTTGGATAAGGCAGTGGCGTTTCTGTAGTTGTTGCTAGTTGGAATATGGGTTCCTATTGTGAAGAAAGCAGGAACGCTGGTCTAGGCTTCCATCAGGTTACCTGTTAGGCCGACTCCGTAAAAAGGTAGATGGATGTGAGGAGACATTTGATTTCCTTTCCTCAGGGCAAAATCCTGTGACGGTTTTTGGAATTACTTGAAGCAGGTGGCATAGCTGGAATTATTGCTGTATCAGTCATGGATTGGGAAGTGCCAGGTCATGGCAGCAGAGCTGATTCAGCCAGGTACGTGATTATAGCATGGTGCTGAGGTGGCTGGGTGATTGCTGGCGGTGCCTGCAGCAGCATTTCACAGCTTCCTGCATGAATTTACTTAGTTCACCCAAAAGAAAAAAAGTTTTTGGGTAGCAGAAGTTTTTCCAGCTTTTAGTCTTGTTAAATCAGTTTATTTGTGTGGCCTGTTGTTTTCTGAACCTCTCAGATGGTTTTAATATGAAACCAAGAAGTCTTGATGGGGACTTCTGTAGGGGAGCTGATGATGTAACTGATCACTGCAGGCATGCATAGTGTCATTCTGTGACTCAAGCTCACGTGCAAAATCTTTCATCTCACAGGATTTACAAAATTTGCACTGTTTCATAAGGAAGGTTTTGGATAAATGCTGTAGTGGTCAAAAGCTAAATCTCACGTGCAAGCCTATTTTGGCAGGGTGTGATTCTTGTTAGATTCAAAGATGATTACTGCGTTTCTACAATACTTCTGTGTTTTCATTGTTTGGAGCATCGTGACTGTTCTTGTGGTTGTTCATCAGTGCTAAAGCATGCATGGATTCCTCTGCAAACAAGCATGTTGATCAGTCAACAGACATTTGTTAGTAAGTGCAAGAAGCTGTTTCTTCTCTTTATAGAGAGCTGCTTAGTCTGGCAACCTGTATGTTGTGAAGGTGACTAAAATGAAAATATGAGTCTTTTTCCAGCTCAGATGTTTTGAATAGTTGGCTGCAAGTTTCTACAAAGGTTGAAAAATTAGTAATCCCTTTGAAGTCAGTGGCTCAACTCATTGCATAAAGATTGGCGCAGATAGAAACTGCAATGTGGTCTCCCTCAGGACAGTAACAACCAAAATCAGCATTTAAATTGTAATGTTTCAGGGTGTACTTGCATGATGAAGTGAAAAGGATCCGTGTGCCCACTTTTTAATCAAGTAAGGCAGACTTCTGCTTGAGGCTAAAGTGAAAAATTAAGTCTTTTTGTTGCTGTAAATGTTTTTAATGTTTACAGGCTTGTGTATATATATGGTTTCACTTCCTAGTCAGATATCTTCAGAACAGTTGGCACTATACAATTCCTTTCATAATTCACATCAGATTGGAAACCTTTTTTTTTTTTTTCCAAATTATTACTTATAGTTTTCTCCATTTAATAGGTAGCATGAAGAATTCTGTAACATTTAGGATATCCTTGCTAGGACCTGGTTGCTTTTGTCCCTTTGGCTAAAAAGTGCTACATAAGGAATTAATAGTAGGTACCTGTAGTTAACTTATCTTCCTTTTGATCATCTGCATTCATTTATGCATGAAAAAAATGAAGTAAAATCTAGTTGCATTACTGTTAGTGTCTGCAGAATAAGAAGGGGTTGATCATGTGAATTTAGACCACATGCTGTCCCTCTGATACATTCAAAACAAGAAATGAAACAGAACTGAAAATTTACAGGCTTAATCGGTGCTATTAGTTTCCAAGCTTTTAAGTTTGTCCCTGTAGAGAAATGTAACACTTGGCTGAGATGTAAGTGTACTTTCAAACCACACTCCTAAACTTTGAATAATGTTGTACATTTCCATTTCTCCAAGCTATTTTTTTCTTTTTTATTTCCCTCCATGTGTAATTTTTAGCATCTTGCTGAAGGAATTATGCGCCCGGGAATCAGGAGCACGTGGATTAGCCATTTCATATTCTTCTCTCTTTCACAGAATAGCTTGGGTTGGAAGGGACCTTAGAGATCATTTAATTCCACCCCTGATTTCCTTGGGTTTCATTTTGTTTGCTTGCTTTGTGCAGACTTGTGAGTGGAAAACTGGCCTTATTATTTTCAGGTATCTACAGCATGGCAGCATAGAGGTTTTCATTACTTTTCCTTTCACTGGGCAGCAAATGATTTTTAAATATTTATCTAGCTTAGTTTCACAGCCTGGCTCTTCTGTATCTGATATCTTTGTCTACCTTGACATTGCAGGACTGGGACCCTGCTATGCTGAGAATTTTGTGGTACAGGGTGATTGTTCCTGGAGTGTTACTCCAAAGACACCAGGGAGACTAACAGGAGGCAGGAGGACACTGATCACAGTTCAGGTTTGCAAGTGTACATGTGTAATCTGTGTACTTAGACGTGTGTTATAGATCAAATTTGATAGTTAATTTTTTGATGAGTGGAAGAATAATACATGGAACATGTCTTTGTGTTTCTCTGTAGACATTGCTTACAGTTTTGTATTCCACTCTCTTTTCCTTATGTTGTGAAACAGGTAATGAGAGGTGAACTGCTGCTTATAATTTGTAGAGGAAAGGCTGGTTTGAGGAAGTTCAGCTCTGAAACCCAGTGTATATGAATTTATTTGTATTTTTCCTTGAAAATTTTAAGAACCTCAAAATATGTGAATTGGTTGTATTGATTTCACAAATTAAAAGGATAGGGTTGCTGTGGGTTTTTTTGTTTGTTTGGTTGAGGTTTTTTTCATCTTTTATGCCATAGACAGTGCTGTTTTAAAAAAAAAATCTGTTTCCAATTTGTCAGTAAATTCTACCTTGGGTACATTTACCGAGTTTGGATGCTTTTTAATTTTTCTTTTGTGAAAACTTAGAGGTATGTATTTGTGAGGAATTATTTAACTGAATAAATGTAATACAGTGTGTGGCACTTTGATTTTAGAGCAAATTGAATTCAGTGAATAGTCAAATAAGCACTATAGGCCCTCAAAGTCTGAAATTTGTCTTTGGGTGGTTGGGTGGGGGAGTGGAGTGTCTGTGTGAATAAATCTATCAGTCTCTCCAAAATCTGCAGTAGAGATACAGTATAAGATTGCTTTTCACAAAGTTCACATTTCTGTGATGGAAAGTCATGAGTAATCAAAGTTTCTCTCTTTAGAATCCTTTTGTACACAAATCATGTAGATGAGGGTTGTAACTATATGTATTCTACTGAGCGAAACTGGTTAACAGCCTATTGTTTTGCTTCATGCATTTTCTATCATAAGTCTAGTTGTCTTTTCTTCCAGTCATAAGATTATGCTTAAGGAAGTAATTTATCCTTCTGATAGCGAGAGCATAGTGCCAGGATTTCTGCTGCTAAAGTTTGATGGTATATACTTCTGTTTATTGCAGAGTAATAAAGTGTTACTGTTAGCACCAGAAGCTGAACTTTATTACTGAAAATTCAGTTCTTGATTCTGAGAGGAAAAAATCCACTTGGAACATTTTTTGCATGTCGTTTTAAGTTTCTTGACTTTAAATGCTATGATGCACTGCATTCATGTCAGCTGAAGGC
The DNA here is from genome assembly GCF_001715985.3 of Manacus vitellinus. Taxonomy (NCBI): domain Eukaryota; kingdom Metazoa; phylum Chordata; class Aves; order Passeriformes; family Pipridae; genus Manacus; species Manacus vitellinus. Next base: position 1,574,577 of record NW_021939256.1, on the reverse strand, counting down.
AGCACCTGTGTGTAAAATCCTATACAAACACATGTTTCTATGAGAAGAAATATGTGGCATAACCACAAGTGTGCTCTAAAACCTGAAATTTGAGTGTTGTGGTTTAACCTACATGAGCTCTGTTAAAGCTGAAATACAACAGGATGAGACAGAAAATACAAAGAAAGAGTTGGCATTCCTTGCTTACATGCTTGTCATGAAAGTGGGAACTGTAAAGAACTTACACGTTTTAACCTCCACAGCAAGTTGTTGGCAGTTTAGTGTGGTGCTTTTTTCAGTAATTGCTGTTTATATAATGGTAAATGTGAACTTACTTGATCTTTTATGGAAGTTTGCATTTTCAGATTATTTGATACATATTGCATTGTTTTGTTATTATAAACATAATATCAAAAAACAGGTCTAGTCTTGTTTTATATACAAGTTTCACAATGAACATTTTTTATTTTTTTAGTTTTCTTTTTAGAAGGTGGTAAACTTTCTGGTATTGCTTAATTTGCAAAATAGACCAGATAAGCATATTTTTGTTCCTCAGCATCCTTCACAGATCTTACCTTGGACTGTAAAAAATGCTTATTGTATGAGAAAAATTTCTTTGTTATGTCTCAGATGAAAAATTAATTTGTATTTCTGTGCAAATGTATTGGTTTCAAAAATGCTATTTTGGTTTTATCTTTTCAGAATTTTAGGTTTTGGTGATCCAGCATGGGGAACCATGTAGGAAAACGAGAACATAGTGCTGACAAGTCAACCAAGGTAGGTGGAGAAAATTGTAGAGATGAGGCTACCTGAGAAATATGTATGTTATGAAATATGGGGTTTTTTTAGAGCAGTTGTTTACCAGATCGCTGATACCATTACTATTTTGTAGTTGACACTATAAAATGAACACCTTTTTTTGAAAGATGATGAGATCCTATGAGATGATGAAATCCTATGAAAAGATGAAATCCTGTGAGATGTGGCCAAATCAGGTTTTCCTGTGCTGGATTTAATGAGAGATGTGATGTTTTCCCATGTCAGATCCACAGCTGATAATAAGCTTCTCAGTCATGATGGAAATGAATGAAGTGATCCTTAGAAGCAAGATATTGTAGAATTTTTAGAGTTGGTGAGCCAAGTTATTTTCTGTGTGTTGACTGTTTTCCATTTCAGCAGTCACTGGCTTTATCCATAAGAAAGAAGCTATATGGAAACACACAAAATAAGAGGATTCTAAAGGAAAAGACTGTCAGTCTGAGGAGATACAGCTTTAAAAATCTCCTTCCCCCCAAAGAAATATGAGAACTGTCAAAATGTTCATTAAAAGTTCATATTTGTTTTCTAAGCTTTTGCTGACACTGTTGTATTTTCTGCAAATAGCGTGGTATTCTGTTTGGCTTGTGATAACATCTTGTTTATTTATTTTTCTGTGTTGTACCAGAAGAGATTTCACACATATCCTAAAACAGGACATCTTCCCATATATATATATAAAAAAATGCTGCTTGTTGCTAGCTGTTGCTATCTTCCCTCCACCCATCCTCACCCAAAAATAACAGTTTACAGTCGAAGCCCACACTGTATAAAGTTATTGCCCTTTGCATTGGACAGATGATGTAAACAGATAGTTCTGGGCTTTTTCTGGAGGAATGTGGGTATTTTGCATTGCTGTGGCAGATAAGCAGCTATCCCTAAAAGGTATACAAACTAGAATTTGTACAGTTATTAGTTCTTTGCCATCTCCTTTAGGAAAATACATAAGCACACTGGAAGGAATAGGGATAAAACAGCAAGAAGACAGGACAGCTGGCTACATATGTACATATGGTTTTGTTTTGGGTTGGTGCAGTATTTTGTAAAATGGTTTTGTGGCCCAAGTTTCGGTTTTAGTACAAACAATAGTAGGAGTCCCAAGTTGTTGTCCTGTGGTGACTTGCCCTTTAGAAAACTGTTGTGCAGCAAAGTCGAATGTACCAAACAGATGCATTTAGCCAAGTATTTTGATCCTTTCTGACTGTGAGGTCCTGCAGGTGTGTTACGGTAGGTTTACAGAGCTTGATGGGCTGTAGTGCACTACATATGCCCTGATTTGGTACTTGAGGACAAAATTTGGTCAGAAAAAGACATTGTATCCTCTCTCAAGCTGTGGGATCACAGGTGTTTGATTCATCTTCGTGGCAGGGGGGTGAGTTGTTGGGCACATGGGGCGTCAAAAAGCTAAAGATTCTTCAAATTGTAGCAGCCTATGCGGTAGGCGGAAGGACTATGGTGGTGAGGAAGAGTTAGGTGGCCTTGAGTCTTGCGCATGGTGTGTAGAAGAGATCCACAAGGAAGTGGTTTGTTGCAGTTCTTTAAAATTCCTTCCTTTTCCTGATTAGTTCATGGAGAATACTTGATTCTGCAATCAAAATAATATTCATTTACCAAAATTGTTTTTTGAAGGGGGAACTTATTACTGTAGTAAAATGTTCTGTCCCTCACTCATCCTTCTTAGAGGGACAAAAATCAAAACCCCAAACCCCTAAACTTTCAAATTAGCAATGCTTGATCAAAATCTCCCTTTGTGCACAGTAATGTCATGTCACAAGAAATTTCAAGGCCACAGATTTAAAGTCAGGAAATAGATGGTTAAAGTGCTACTATGTATTCCCTATAGGTACTCAATCTTGATTCAGTTCTTACAGGCAGCATTAAAGTTCTTCTTAGTGGTAGTATTAACCACATGTCAGACTTTTTCTTTCCCTTTCGTTTTTTCTTTTTTTAAGTTGAAGTAGCTTTGTTGTTGTTGTTCAATATAGCTGTAAATTAGAACTGTCTTCCCACCAGTCTTCTAGTATGGTATGGGAGACAATTGCTGAGGCTTTCAGAGACTACTTCAGAAATGCTGAACTGCCCCTCCTCACTCATAGCGATAAAACTGCAATGAAAGAGGTGAACATCTCCTCAAGAGTCTTTCTAAACTTCATTACTTTCACACTTCAGACTGTTTACTATACCTCCTTTCTCAAACCTTTAGTACCAAAGAAAACAACAGAATTTTAGGCAGCATCTTTGAACTTTTGATGTCAAGTTTACAAAGACGGTAGTGGCTCCTGAAATGATAGACTGTTTCTGCACAGAACTATTTTATGTGTAGTGACATTAGAGAAACTGTTGCCAACTGCAGCTATCATAATTCTTGGTTGTTCAGTAAATGTCCTGTAATACAGCAATTACTATGGGGTTGGGATTATTTTTAGTTGACATCTAACTTCACTTTACTTTTAGTAAATTTGACTATTTGAATTACAAAATTAGAACTAGATTTCAGAAAAGGAATTATTTCATCAAATATCTAAGATGATACCAAGATGCTTTCAAATTAGGAAATCTGCAAAAGACAGTAAAATGGCTTCCCATGCTGTGACACTTCTTTCAAAATATTGTTCTCCTCTTGATTTATAAATATGCCAAGCTATAGCAATTATTTAATAAATAATGAGATACTGTGAAATTAAATGAATGCTTTAAAAAATAATTGGTCTATTTGACCTAAATAATGTATAAAAGTGTTTACAAAACCCTTATGTTTTACTCAAAGCAATAATATACACCATCTCATTTCTGCTGGGTTGCTTTCTCTTGTGTTTGATGGATCGACATCCTTTAGAGTTTTGTAAGATACAAAAACCCTATTCAATGAACCAGTAATTTATCTTTTCTTTTTACTTTGAATGGTTCTAGACTTCGCATCTGCTTAATGCATTAGTAAATGTGTAACTATTTGTTTACTTTGTTCTTAGTGTTAATACTTGGGTTTAAACTTTACATAAATATATCTAAAAACAACAGCAAAAAGCAAAAGGGCTATCCTTCATGCCCTGAGTTTCTTTAAGTTCTCAGAGACCTAACTTAGAGGAGTAGACAGAGTAGACAGTGAAGTTTTATTGGTTTTTGTTCAGAACTGTAGTTGATCTTAGTTAATTTGGCATCACTAAGCTACAAAGTGCCACAATCTCTTCTGTAATAACTAAAGCTGCCTGTGTCACAACAGCAAAGTTCGCTGCTACTCCTCATTTTGATTGTCTTCCTCAGAGAATTCTGCACAGCACGTTATTGCCATCCCAAAATCTTTGAACCTTCTTAGCACCTGTCAAAACTGGCCCTTAACTTCATTGATGGTTTGGGACGAGGGGGTTGGAAGGAAGGTTTCCAGCATTGTCCCATTTCTTCCACAGCAACTATCAAGTGCACCTAGTCCAAGGAGCCTGGTTTCCATGGTTACATACTACTATGGCAAGCATGAAACCAAGCTTGTGACCTATAAAGAAAGATCAAAACCCATGGCCCTGCCATGTCAAGGGATTGCTCAAGAAACTTAAAAGGGCCTAGAATATATTAGATTATTGGAAATACTGGATTCTCTACCCAGCTCACATCGTTGATGTACTTGGGTTGTGCTGTAAATAAACACCAAGGAACCAAACCCTCTGATACCCAGCTCTGAAAAACCTTGGCAAATGTAACTGCAGGCCAAAACTGAAAACAGACATAGTGGTGATAAGGCACTCAATCTAAAATTTAATGTTTTGTATGAACTAAAAATAATCTGTTAATAATGACTGGGTCTTACTGGGTAGTAAACTTATGAAAAACCTTGCCTTTAATTGCAATGAGGTATGCACCCAGATTCTATAATGTCTTTTGCAGTGGTTGATTCGATAATTTTAATAAACTGCCTGGTTCTCAGTGTTTAAGGAGAACTCAGCATCACTAGTTCAGTAAATCAGATGGTTTCTACACTGCTTTTGAGGAGATTCTATTTTCTTTACTCATTTTTTCTCCGTTGTCTTTCTAATGTTCAGAAATTTGCACCCTGTCTAAGACAGCAGTAGTGGTCCTGATAACACTGACAGAAAGTTTTCTGCCTCTCCCTTGTAAAAGGGAGATGAAATTCTGAGGATGGCTGGCACGTGTTGGTAGTTGTATTGATCATCTCATATATGCTCAACAATCTGCAAGCAAAAAGGTTTTCACACTAATGCACTACCTCATGGTTGAGACCACTTACAGACCTGAGCTATGTGTGGTTTTTACAAGGTGCTTCCTCTTGGTATGCATCATAAATTATCAAGAAAGGAAAAAACTAACAAATGTGGCTTTTGATTTTATTACATTTATATAGTCTTATTGCCATCCACAAATCAATCATGCAGCTTTTTCACTTTTTTCCCCTAGCAAACTTGCATAGCACTCTTTTTATTTTCTAGTGTAATTGTGTGTTTTCTCAGTTTTACCTTTTGCTGTAAAGCAATAAAAAGCATGGGTCCTTTTATGGTGTATTCTTTGCAATTTGATGTTTTTGATTAGAACACTCCCTCTGAGCTAATATCTTTCTGAAGGCAAAGGAAAAAGAGAGAAAAACTTTAAAATGTTGAGAGCGACAGTGTTTTCTGTGACAGATTTGATGAGCATTTTCACCAGCCAGTTTTAAAGGTTACATACACAGTGAAGAAATTCTTGTGACCAACGAGCATCTGTTTAAGCTGGTGCCTGGCACAAGGAATTGCTGCTTTTGGAAGAGGCAAATCCTCTTCAAGAGTATGAAGGGAAATTCTAGGCAGTCAGGTTAAGCATTACCAGTTGAATCTGATAGATGTCTGTTTTTTTCAGTTTCTACCATCGACCTAGCTTCGGCCTTGAGCAAGTCCTCATGTGCTCTCTCTGTCTCTCTGTTTAATTACTTTCTCTGGAATGTTTGTTGGGACTGATGCAGTGTCATTCTGTATTAATGGTAGTGCTTGGAGACCTTGAGTGGAGCCTTCAGATGCTAACGTGCTTCAGCTAGTGAGATGATATCATAATGATACAGAAATGACTGTACGGTTTGAAACCTCTGAGAATGCCAAGCATGAAGCAGCTATGACATCTGTCCTCAAAAATTAACCCTACGACCATCTTTCAGTTTGGTATTGGAAGTCTGTGTTGATGGTTCACTAGGCAAATAGCTCTACTACAAAGTTAAAGGGAACAATTCATGTGTCTAAATCCAAGTGATATGTTTCAATACTTGACTGTTCATTAAATTCTTCGGGCGCTGAATTTAGTATGGTCAGTTATAGTCATTATATTTGATCTTTCTAATGTCTAAAATATGACAAGCTCAGATTTTGATTTCAGCAAGTGTTTCAGTGTTTCGAGTAAATGTGTAGGCAATGGTTTCATAAAATAAGTTGAGAGCATGTTTTCCTGTTCAGCACACAACGGCTAAGTACTAGTGTTTCTTGATTTAGGTCTTGAGCTGGTTGAGCTTGCATGGGTGTAAAAGGAAGAGGTGCAGTCACTGTGGTTTTGGCTGGGGAAGAGGTAGGGTCTTAGGCTTTGTTTTCCCACCCTCAGCCTACAGAACTGACTAGAAGAGGGAAGTGCACTCTGTGCTTCAGGGGCCATGTTGTTGTTGAGGTTGTTTCCTATAGTTCCTTCCTTTTTAGTTTTGATACAGAACTAGATAAATGTCCTTTCAAATGAGTTTAATGCCAGTACCACTTAAATTAGCAATTATACTCCTGGAAGAACAGGAGCGTAATGCACTGGGAATTCTTTGTGAACTCTCTGTGAACTGTTCTATTTGCTGAGATGTCTTTTCTAATGAGTCAGCCCATACTTCAGCCAGAGAACATGTTGTTCAGTTTATTAGCATCTTCACACCAGAGAAACGAAGGCAAAGTTGTTCATATTTTTAATCTTGAGGAAGCAGTAAGTGACATGGAGATCCTGAAAGGGAGCAGTATCTTCCTTCCTCACATAACCGTTTGTGCTTTTACTGTTATGGTGGTCACAGATCAACACGCGACAATATGTTCACAGAATGACAGATTATGCTGAGTGGGAAGAGACCCACAAGGAGCATCAAGTCCAACCTTTAGTCCTGCACAAGACCATCCCCATGATTCACACCATATGCCTGAGAGTATCATCCAAACACTTGAACTCCGTCAGGCTTGGTGCTGTGACCACTTCCCTGCAGAGCCTGTTCTAGTGTCCAACCACCCTCTGAGTGAGGAACTTTTTCTAATATCCAACCTAAACCTCCCCTGACACAATGTCAGGCCATTCCCTCGGGTCCTGTCACTGGTCACCCGAGAGAAGAGATCAGTGCCTGCCCCTCCTATTCCTCTCATGAGGAAATTGTAGACTGCAATTAGGTCTCCCCTCAGTCTTCTCCAGGCTGAACAGACCAAGTGACCTCAACCGCTCCTCATACGGCTTCCCCCCAAAGCCCTTCACCATCTTCATTGCTCTCCTTTGGACACTAAGAGCTTAATGTCTTTCTTACATTGTGGCACCCAAAACTGCGCACAGTATTCAAGGTGAGGCTGCCCCAGTGCAGAGCCGAGTGGGACAATCCCCTCCCTTGACTGGCTGACGATGCTTTGCCTGATGCCCCCCAGGACACGGTTGGTCCTCCTGGCTGCCAGCGCACTACTGACTCATATTTAACTTGCCATCGACCAGGACTTGTTGTATCACCTGCTCTGAAATTGGGTGAGATGAAGATTCTTGTTTGTTGCTTGGGCCTTAGTTATATTTGAGAAGAGCTTAAAAACACTTCTGCAACAATGTATTACCTTAGAATGCAGTTATGGATGCAAACTCATTTGCAATGAAATGTATTCTCCCTATTACAGAAATTGCCAAGCTTTACCTGTGGATACCCAGTGCCAAACCACAATGGAATCTCCAGTGTAAGACAAACCTGCCCTCTAGCACAAGTATTAAACCCTGTTAAAGGTGCATTTTAAAGTTTGTTCTCATCTTTTTCTCCTAGTGCTAATTCTGTTGTCTTTGATGCTCCTGGGCAGCAGCTGTGAGGAAAGTGCTGGAACCATGCTTTATTTTAATTCTCAGCTTCACACTGTTGCACTTCTGTGTCTAGTGTAACTACTGTGCAGCTAGCGTAGTGTAACTAGTTGTAAGACATGGTTTTACACTGTGCCTCAGTACAAAGTCAAAACACTGTCTCTGCTTAGATCTGATGCTAAATATTCTGCCATGAGAAAAGAGGAGTTCCACATTGTTGAGTTGAATCCTGCTCTTGTTTGTAAATTCAGCAAGTGTGTAATGGACATCATAAGGACAAATATACAGGACTTTCCCATAGAAAGTATCACTGACAGTAGCTTCTTTTTGCACTTCAGAAGCTGAATTTCTTGAATAACTGCAACTATTTGTACACTGAGTAAATTTAGCTTGTCTGTGGCTACAGTTTATTTTTTCTCTTTGAGTTGAAATGTCACAGAACGTTTTTCCTTTTTATTTAACTTTTTCAGGCGCTTTGCTTTGAGCTGATGGAAATGCTTTGATAGCATTTGCTGGAGAAAACAAGGTTTTTTTTAAAAAGGAAACTGAAAAACTTTTAAGCAGAATAATATAACTTTATTCTTGATTGCTGAGATAAGATTCACTCTTAAAAACAATCTGATCTTTCAGTGCAGCAACCAGTGAATGTGGCCATAAAAATATCAGAATTTGCATAGTGCCAAAAGCCACACAGTACATAACAGTTACCCTGGATTATTAGGGGGACTTCTGAGCATCAGTTGTAATCAGGAAGAGGCAATAATGGAAATCTTGCATTTTTGTGACAGTGCCACAGAGTGATGTTCAGGCTGATGAGGCTAAACTTAGCTAGAACTGAAAGCTGATTTAGGGAGGCATGAGGGCACTCAGCTTGCTCATGATTGCTAGGCAGCTCAAAAACCATCGAAAAGACCCAAGAACCAGAAATCTTAACAAGTCTACCACCCCTAAGATCTATCTTCAAACCAGACACTTATTATCAAAACAGTAGTCACCATTTTGGGGTCCTCAGTTGTTCCTGTTCTGTGTAAAGCTTCAGGAATGGATTCACTGTTTGGTGGTGCTGAGGTTTTCAGATGAGTTATGGAAATCCCAGTATGCTGGAGGTGTTTTGATTCAAAACAATTCAAGACAGTGATGTTGAAGTCTGAGTGATGTGGAGGGTTTGTTTTGGTTTTGTGGTCATAACTGGCTTGTACTCCTAGCTCCTTCTACTTTATCTTCCCTCTACTTCTTATGCCCAGTTTCTTTCTGCATGCTACTTTCTGCCAGTACCTCTGATGCAGTCAAAATACATTGCTTTGATTTTTCTGAGGCATTAGAAATAGTACTTAGTTGCTAACAGTGTTGTTGCATGCTCAGAAACAGTGAAGAGATGGCCAGCTAACAGGCAGTCTGATCAGGAAGGTGTGAACACCGTGGAAGAAAACAGAAAATTTACACTTCTCTGACAACACATATCCACTAGAAAAACTATTTTCAAGCCAGGTCTCTCTCTTCATGTTGGCATATGACTTTCTGCAACTGTCCCAGCATACCACAGTACATTGCTTTGCAAGGCTATCCAGTAGTGCCACTGTCAATATTTGAAAGATGAAAATCAAAACTGTTTTCTGTTATTTTTATGACCTACTGTCATCACCACTTATATACTCCTTTATCATAAAGCTGTGTTGGATTTTTGCATTTGTACCTTGTACCTGTTGAAAAATTTGTTTTATGCAGAAAATATAAGAATTGCTGTGTAGTTCTTCTGGGGAAATGTGGCTAAAATTTGTCAACGTGAAGTGGAACTGTGTGCAAAAAACTTTAAATCTCACTTCTGTTCCTTTTGTGCACTCATATATATAATATGTACATGCCCATACAGAAAAAAGTACAACTGTAAATTTAAAAATGTTTATGTATAAACACAAGGGTATATTCAAGTACTCATACTCTGCTTATATCCCTGGATGGCTGCAAAAGTACTCTCTATATCAGTTTCAAAAGGCAAGATCCTCCACGCTGGGGAGTCTGACTATCCATTCTGATGTTCCCTATGAACTACAAGTTAAGTGTTTTCTTAACGCTGAAGCAGAACTTTCTACTGCAGATAAAACTTTCCTAATGGTGCACAGTGATAAAGCCTGAATAATCAGTACTTTTTTTTTTAAACTCATGTCTGAAATTCCAGACAATCCTGGTTTTTTTTGCGACTTGGCAGATGAAAGATTGCTGAATGTGAGACTCAGAATCTCAAGTCAGTGCCTCTCAGTGAGAAATGTTTATGCATCATAAAATATATTGAAGATATTTCAATACCTAATATTTTTTGATTTCAAATATCTTTAATATATTTTAAAAATATAAACTATGAGTATAGTTAAATATATCTTTGTATTCTAGGAGAGGCTTCAGAGTTCACAGTAGGTGAGACCCACTGCCTAAAGTAACAACTGTTTTGTCTTTGGTATGCTGCTACACAGAAAACTGAGTCTGTTTGGGACAAGTGATGTTACTTCTGGAGCTCAGTCACATGAGATGAGATTCTAGGTCAAGACTGTATATAATGAAGACTAAAACTTACTTTTTTTCTGCTGAAAGAAATACATGAAAGTGTCATGTGCTGCCCTATACTTGCTGATAGAAATAGATTCTTTCCTATGGTGTGGTGCTAATTTTCAGTTTCTTTCAGAATCAAATCTATGTTTGGAGAAAATTTATGTTATATATATGTTATATTTATGTTATTTGAGATGGATCTGAACCACTGTAATCCACTACATTCAGATTGGCTTAAATGAAGGATGTTCTGACAATGCGGATTTGAACATTCAAACTTAGAATTCTGAATTCATTTACTTGACCAGTTAATGTTGATATTTTGATTCTACAATTCAATATTAAAAAAAAAAAAAAGAATTCTGACACCTTTTCCTCTTGTTTTGACCTCAGTGTCTTGTGTTACTTTCCTGCAATCCTCTCAGGGTGAGAGGAGACTTAATTCCATTCTGAAATTTTTTCAGTATACTTCTATCTGTTTCTTCCTTTTCCTTTCTACTGGCATCTTGTCTATTGTTTATTATTTTATTCTTGTTATTATATTATGCTATGCTATATAGGTCTTACAAGGATTGATAAAACCATCTAAAAATGAAATTTTTATACAGCTTGGGGTGGGGGGAGGAGGCCAAAAGATCCCTGTCAGTGGAGGTATTCAGGTGGAATGGGGAGCTCTGGGTTCCAAAAGCCTCTCAACAGACTGTATGGGTGTCCTGGCTAGTGACCTTTAACTCCAAGTACACAAACAACCAGTGAAGCAGGTCCCATGTCTGCCTTTGACAACAGATGCTGAGATCTTTCAGGTGTCAGATTCTACTCTGGGATTTTGCAGAGTTTATAATGCCAGAGCATAATGCAGTTAATACTGTAATAACACTGTATTGCAGCTGTTGAGTCACCTGATTCTGGGAGAATAAAAAGTGGAGTTTGTGGCATTTTTGAAGCTTATAGGGCTTGACACATAGACTTTGTACAAACTAAATTGCCTGTCTTGTATCACTCCTGATTCTTTCTTCTGATGCTGTATATAAGGAACAGGAGTCCCTCTGAACATGTTTTACATGTAGCCCGCGAGGGAGATGGCTCACACTGAACTACAGAACGTGGTGCACTATTGCACTATTGAACATAGTGCAAGTTATTTTTACAGCATAGGAGCAGGGACCCTTGGTTTTGATCCCAGCCTCTGAGCTCTGGTCTAAGCAGATGACAAGTTGTTCTGGTTTTTGCTCTGGTAGGCTTGCTTTAACCAATTAGGCTGCAAACCATGGGCTGGTGAAGCAGGGGCAGAGCTGCTTTCTTCCTGCAGAGAGCCAGACGGCCAGTTAATTATCCCAATCACTGAGTAAGACTTGGCCAAGTCTCCTGCTCAGTTCTCAATTCTGCTGCTGTGCTGCCAAATTGGGTCTTGTGTCTTTACGAAAAGGAGCACTTCAGCAACAACTATGAGCATCTGGACTTCTTTTGGTCATGATTTAATGTGGTTACTTTCAAACCTTGAAATGGTTCCTATCTTAACATTGTTTCCTTAAGAGAAAAGAATGCCTGGTGCTTAACTGGACTAAAGATTTCTGGTCTGAGTTGGGACATCCTGCTTGTTACAGTGTTGTTAATATCAAGGCATGGTTGTGACAGCAAAAAAAGCTTTGAGTAGGAACTCACATTTTGAAACATTGATTCTCTATGATTTTGCAAGGAGAACTTTCATATCTGTTGAGTTACCTATTACAGGACAAAATTTGAGGGGAGGAATTTTGAGGGGAAGAGTGTTTTGGTTTGCCAGAGTTTTCAAAATCCTGCTTTAGGATAAGTATTTTTCATAGTTAGGAAGAAATAGGAAATGGTTATTTGAATGCTGCACTAAAGGAGATGTGCTAGACTGTAGGGGTTGTAAACTTGCTAATAGAATTGCAAATGCAGTGTGTTTGCTTATCAATGTGCTTATTCACTTGGTTTAATAACTGCAAATATAGTTTATGTGTAAGCCCTTCATACAAATATATTTGTTGGTGAAATGCAATATATGTAACTCAATCAGTTGCTTTTGTGTCAAGATAATCCACTTTTATTACAATAAATAATTTTAGAAAATAAAACTGTGGGCTGCTAGAGGCAAAGGATGGGACAAAGCAGAGTAATGATAAGATATTATTGGCAATGTAGGGAATTGAATTAAAAAGATGTCTAGGTATTTCCAGCAGGCCACCTATTTTGTTCTGTGCTATAAAAAGGCAGTGTCTTGGTCTAAAGTGATTATGGACTCCCATGCCGGTAGTTATTCAAGCTGCTTGAGTTAGACTGTCAGTCAATTCCCAAATAGCCTGTACATGGGAAGGATCAAATATATGTTAATACAATACAGCTATTTAAGTTTTTGTATTTAGAGCTGATGGATTCTAATCTGCATTTATTTTAAGATTTTTTTTTTTTAATCCATCATGCTCCACCTGTTTTCTTCAGTCCTGGATCTGTTTCACACAGCTTTTTTCAGTATTGTTTTGACTGTGGCTCTGGCAGTACCAATTCTACACAGAAGTTATGTAGTCAATGGATTTTACTACCTCTAAGGGAGAAGGTGAAGAGCTTTGCAAGGTCTGTTTTGCTTATCTATGAAGTCTGCACTGTACAGCACATGAGTAATACCAAAAAATCTGTCTGAGGTCTAACTTCTCTGAAGTTACAGCTGCTTCTTTTTTATGATGAAATTACCAGCAAGAGAATAGAAGTGGAAATAGCTCCTTGTTTATGCACAGGTTTTCTGTCTCCAGTTCAATTCTCTGCCTAGAGAAGCAATTGAACATAGTGCAAGTTTGTTTTACAATTGCCCGCATGACTCCTTTAATTCCTGCTTGCCTATAGAATTGAGGCATGGATTTTAGCCTTCACAACACATATGCAGTGATGTAAAATTCTATTTGTGTGCAGAGGGTTACTAAGTAACAGTTGCTGAGGGAAATGCAGTCTTTAACTGTGTGACGTCTGTGCACTTAAAATTGCCAGCCAAGTAGTGCATTAGCATAGATTTTGCACATTAATGTAATGGGATTTGCTGTTGGCAATGTGTGAGCAAAACCTTGTGAAAACCAACAACAGTGTAGTTTGAAGAGTTATAGTCTCCCTGCAGCCTGGCCTTGTGGACAGGAGATAAAACCAGTTTTTGCCCTTCTACTTCATCCTTTCCATACTGCACCATAGTTAAGGACCCTGATATATTTCATAGAATCATAGAATATCCTGAATTGGAAGGGAACCACTGAGTCCAGCTCCTGGCCCTGCATAGGACAACCCCAAGAATATCAAACCACGTGCCTGAGAGTATCGTCCAAACACTCCTTGAACTCTGTCAGGCTTGGTGCTGTGTCCACTTCCCTGCAGAGCCTGTTCCAGTGCCCAACCACTCTCTGGATGAAGAACCTTTTAGTAGTATCTAACCTAACTCTCCCCTGACACAGCTTCATACCATTCCCTCAGGTCCTGTCACTGGTCATTAGAGATAAGAAATCAGTGCCTGCTTCGTTTGCCAGCTTCCAGTCAACTAGGACCTTTCTAGATTCCCAAGACGGTTGAAAAATCATTGAGAGAGGTCTCATGATGACATCAGCCAGCTCCTTTATCCTGGAATAAATCCCATCAGGCACCATAGACAACAGGATCCAGCTGAAGCAGCAAGTCCCCCCCCAGGTTCAGGGTTGTCTGGGAGTTTATTATTCTCACAGTCACGGTCCTGTCGTTCAGGGCTCTGGGGGTCCTAGTTTTAATATTAGTATATGTATTTTAATATTTGTGTGATATTTGTATGTGTATTTGTATTTATATGTATATCTACCTATAAATAAAAAGGTTTCCACATGTAATTGGTATGTTTTGCATGTGTATCTTCCTTCAGGAGGAGAACGTTGAGTGGCAAACAAAAAGACCATTGTGACTTGGGAATTGACTGGGTGTTGATAATACAAGGAGAAGTTTACCTTGAGCTATGTGTCTTAGAGGATTTGGTTTTTTCTATGGATTTTTTTTCGAGGAATGTTACTTGGGAAAGGTCATGTGTCTATCCTTGAAAAGGAGCTTTTCTGTTGAAGATGATTCTACTTAAGTGATCAACCTTTCCTTTAAATCACACTTAGTATAATTTACAGTAGGACTTTGAGCTGGAGACCTTTATATGCTGCTAAAGATGAATTTTTGAACTTTCATGAAGTCCTACATCTTTTTACTGATTTCTCTATTACAAAGCTACTTTATTTTCTGCAAATACTTGGAAGATAGGGAGGACTGTACATATATATAAATAATTATTGCGGTGGGAAGGTAACATGAGATTATTAGGCTGTATGATTTGTTCACTGTGGATTATGGAGAACTTAATTTCAGTATGGTTCCTATATTAATTATATCATTATGTCAGAGTATATGAAAGATGTGCAAAACTAAATTTTTATAATGAACTACTTCCACAGTGCTTGTATAACAGTGGCATAAATATCTATTGGGCATATATAGTCATTAGTTTCTTGAATTTTTATGATGTTGTTTTAGCTGAATCCAAGAGTGTTATTTGTTTATCACTGAGAAATGCATTATAGCTGGTAGTTGATCTTATGTTATTTACCTGAGCTCTGCAGTAATCAGCATTGCCACTGTCACGTGAATAGTATCATAAGTTGTCAAGTGAAAAATTTACTTCATTTATTCAGTCATGGCAATTGTTTTTTAATTTGTTTCTTGTTCTTTCTATGGGCAATTAAAAAAACTTAACAAACCAAACCAAGCAAAAACCAAAACTAATTATATCATCTCTGTAAACCTTTGTGCGTTGATCTCTATTCCTGGCATAGTAAAGACTGTTGACATTTTTGATGGGTTATAATTCTCAAGTACTGTCTGATTGCATTTTTTGCCAGTGTTTGGGAGAGCAGAGTATCTGAGCATTTTATAGTCTCTCATCCAGTCCACCCATTTTGGTTTTGAGGTCAGAAACCCTTCCCTCTGGGATGAAACTGGTCCTGAATTTTTCACTGTTCTTCAAACTCCTGTTTTTCTGTAATTCTCTGTGATCAGCTATGACTGGTGTATTTTAGACACAACTTTTCCCTCAGGAAGCTGTCATTGCTGGTGACGGTATTGACTCTGAGCAAAGTATCTTTAAAGTCTATAGAAGCAGCAAAGCAGAACAAGGGGAGAAAAATTGTCAGCACAACCCTAAGTACATGTCTGTTCTTCCAAACCCTTTTCTTCTTGCTCCATAGGGACTCATGTGTCTTCTCTCTAATGGCCAAGTTTAGGAGAACAAGGGTTAAGCCTTTTTGCTAATAGTGCCTGCCTTTGCCATACTTCAGGAGCTGCTCAGCAGTTCCAAACACCTTTAATGCAATCATTTATAGTCACTTAAGTAAAATGGATGCAAAAAATAAACTGAATCTTTTCTGCAAAGCTACTTTCAGGCCAGTTGGCCTTTGCTGATCCTAGTGAATGGAGTGAACCCATTTCAGATGTAGAGTTTTGCATGTGTCTTTATTGCACTTAATGAGATTCTTGTCTGTTTATTTCTGTAGCCTGTCGAGGTTCCTCTGAATAGCAGCTCTTCCTTTCAGTGTACTGACCAGTCCACCAGTTTGTTATTAGCTGGGTCTTTAATAAAGACACTAAACAATATTGGCCTTTGAGTTGATCCCTGAGGGATGTGGATGCTGACTGACTGCTGGTAGGGTGCTGTGCTGTTGATCACAGTCTTTTGAGTGTGGTGATGCACCAGTTATCCACCGCTTGTATTCCACCTACCCAAACCTTATCTTCTCTGTCTGAATATAAGAGTAGAGTGGCAGACTGTGGGAGGCTGTGTCACAGGCCACACTAAAGTCGGGGATATGATGTTATGCTTTTCCCCTCCTCCACAGAACCAATCATTTCATCACAGGAGGCAGTCAGGTTGGTCAGATAACGTTTGCCTTTGGTAAATCCAAGCAGGCTGTTCCCACACACCTTCTATCCATGGAGAACAATTACAGTTAAAACTGTTATGTCATCTGCTTTTAATAAAAAAGAGAAAAACAGCCAAGCATTTGAAATGCTGTGTATTAAGAATGTCTCTCACTTTACCAATGTATTATCACTCCTTCAGTGTTAACACAGAGGTTTCTGTTGAGTACAGAGTGTACCCTACCTTTGACAGTCTTTTATACTACAATAAAGTATTGCACTTTGGGATAATTGACAAAAAGCATGAAGGCCTTTTTCCTTTCAAGACAAATCCACATAAAAGACAGAAGAGGCATGACATGCATTTTCTTGTTGGATGATGGCCCTTATTTGCTTGAAACCTTTATAGGGAGATAGACAATGGTCACAGATTTACAAAGTCTTGACTGATACCAGCCTGTACACTGTAAAGTACAGAGTTAGTGTTGAGTGGTCACAGAAAAAAGGCAATGCTGACAGGCTGAGCTAATGGTTGGGGTTTTGTTTGGTTGGTTTGTTGTTTGTTTACTGTTTTGTTTTTTTTTTTTCCCCTCTAATTAAATAGCTATAAAAGAGGAAAGATCTAAAAATTAGGCACTAGAGGAAAAGGTGGAAGTCGAAGAAGAGAAGAACAGTTGTTCCTGCCTAGAGTTTGAGACAGACCTCAGGCAGTGAATAGAAATGTTTGCTAGTAGTTTCATGCTCCCACCCAGAGACTGGGTCTTGCACAGATGATGTCTTTAGGTAGTGCAAGGTAGCATTTATTTAAATCCTTTTTTTTTTTTTTTAACACATAGCACTTTCAACATGATACTTTTCCTGAAGCTGTGCAGGGTTTTTACTAGAACCACATTAATGAATCAAGCTCTGGTAAACTGAATCATCTTTTTAAATGTCAGTTTCTGTTTGCTTTTTGGCTCACTGAGTGATAAGCTGGCTGCTCACAGGCTGTATTTCTGGTCTTAACCATTTCTCCTGTCCATAATGCACACGAGTCTTTCATTGTCATCACTTCTGATACTTATTTACGTTGGTATTAGAGAAGATGGACATTTATTTTTACAATCAGTTGGGAATTTATATTTCTTGGTCTTTCTCAGGTTTAATTTCTTTGTTTGACTTTATACATTTGGAAAATGGAAGATACAACTGTTTAAAGCAATACTGTCCCTTCAACAAAACAAGAAGTGCTCCTGAAGAACTTCAGGATTGTGTATAGTGCACATGGCATCTTTCTTATTCAGTAATTAGATTAGCTCTTCATTATTTTCAAAAGGTATGAGAACCATCTATATTATGGAGCACGTATCTTATCATATTGACCATCTGAAAACACTTTGGATAAATGTTTTCTGATTGGAGTCTTTTCTTTATGGTGTACATAAGTGGAAGCAATTAGCTTTACAGGAAAACCTCCCCTATTTCCAGGTGAGTAATAATGTGTATTGTAATAATGTATCAGATGTAATAATGTATCTGATGAATCAGATGTCACCTGGGACTGAAGAAGCACTGAGTGTGTGATCTGAATGAGTAATTTCTTTGGGCACTCAGGATATGTCTTACCAGTGGCTTAGTGTGGTAAGCAGCAATCATTAACTCAAGATGACTATTTCTGAAAGTTAGGAATGTGTTAAATTATTGATATATAGGAAAAAAATGTAATATTTTAGCTGTACTCCTTCCATATGAAATCACCAAGACCTGTTAGAAACTAGCCACATCGCTTCATGCAAGTTAGGAAAAATATTAAACAGATTGCATGTATGAAATACCCACATATATACACACACACATATATATGCAGGTATTTCATATATATATATATATACACGCACACACATATATGTACATACACAATATTGCATACCCACATCTGCATGTTACACTCTGGGCTCCATTAGAGTGTAAGTGTGCTCCAGAGGAGGGCACCAAAATCTGAAGGTATTAGTGGAACTGGTACAGCAAACCAGTTGGTGCCTGGGTAGCCAGAACTCGATGAGGTCAGGCTCAGTGACAGGCCTTAAAATATCCGGAAGTCCCAGTGTGATCAGATGCTCTGATCAAGTTTAAAATAGGTGCTCAATAAAGTCCAGGTACCTCACAACTGCATAAATATTCTGATATTATTGCTGCTGGTTGAAACAATGCATCCACTGTTTTCTTGTAGCTTACTTCTTGCTTTAGAAGACTTTCATGTACCAATTGTGGGGCAACTAGTGAAATGGGCCTCTGCCACTTATTAACATTGGCGGCTCTTCAAGATTTGTTGTTGTTCTTGTTGTTTTTCCCCTCACAGTGGTCAGTACTATATGAATGCTAATTTAGACATTTTAAACATAGACTGAACAATTGCCTGAAAATAAACAATTAAAATGTCATCTCTCTGGTCTTGTTTGGGTAAACAATTGGGTTTGTTGTGTTTTTTTTCCAAAATATTTTTCCTCTGAGACTTTCTTATTCCCTTCTGAGATGGGAAAGTTCACCTGTTGAATACATAGGTTGTAGTTCAGCATGCAACTTCATACATGTGTTACAATGGTACATTTTTCTTTTAATCATATTCGTGCAATTGTAACTCTGCACAGTAGATTTTGTGAGAGTGCCTCTGTGTTGGGTTAAAGTGTGGAGGGAAGCATTGTTCTCTTGTTTGTTTTCAGAAAATGCCGTGGGTTGTCCCTGGCTGGATGCCCAGTGCCCACCAAAGCTGCTCTATCGCTCCCCTCCTCAACTGGATAGGGGAGAGAAAATATAACAAAAGGCTCTTGGGTCAAGATAAGGACAGGGAGAGATCACTCACTGGTTACTCTCATGGGCAAAACAGATTTGACTTGAGAAAAGCTAATTTAAATGATTACCAGTCAATTCAAAGTAGGACAATGAGAAATAAAAATTAAATCTTAAAATATTTTCCCTCCACCCCTCCCTTCTTACTGTGCTTAACTTCACTCCCTTCACTCCTGCACAGGGACAGGGAATGGGGGTTGTAGTTAGTTCATCATGCCATGTCTCTCAGCATCTTCCTTCTCAGGGAAGGACTCCTCACACTCTTCCCATGCTCCAGCATGGGGTGTCTCCCATTGGAGGCAGTCCTGCACAAATTTCTCCAACCTGAGTCCTTCCCACGGACTGCAGTTCTTCACAAACTGCTCCAAGCATGGGTCAATTTCCACAGGGTGCAGTCCTTCAGGAGCAGTCTCCTTCAGCATGGGACCCGCAAGAGGCCACAAGTCCTGCCAGCAAAACTGCTCCAACCTGAGCTCATCTCTCTGTGGGCCATAGGTCCTGCCAAGAGCTTTTGGCAGATAAGCTTTTGGCTTCCCATGGGGTCACAGCCTCCTTCAGGCATCCACCTGCTCTGGCATGAGGTTCTCCATGGGCTGCAGGGGGACAGCTGCCTCACCATGGCCTTCACCATGGGCTGCAAGGGAATCTCTGCTCTGGCGCCTGGAGCACCTCCTTTTTCTTGGTGTCTGCAGAGTTGTTTTTCTGACATATTTAATTTCTCCCTACTGCTGCAGGTTTGTTTTGCCTCCCTTACTGACTACATTATCCCAGAGGCACTGTCAGTATAGCTGATGGGCTTGGCCTTGATGAGAGGCAGATCCATCTTGGACCTATTTGGTCCATTGGACATTGGTTCCATCAGACATAAGGGAAGGTTCTAACAGCTTCTCAAAGAAACCACCCCTGTAGCCCCCCTGTTACCAAAACCTGGCCATGCAAATCCAATGCAGAAGACAAACTAATGGAATAAGGAGCAAAATCATGGGAGGACGTATCTGTTTTTACACAAACCATTGACATAATGCCATATATGCAGAGGTGACTGACAAATTTTGCTTTGAAGGTATTCACCTTTGTGAAAAACCGAGCAGGCTTTAATGCAGTTCTCACCATTAGCAGTGTCATATTGTTCGCTTTTGAAGAAGCTGTCAAAGAAGAAAATACAGATTTTTTATGTAATATTAGTTTTCCTGTTTTATCAGTGTTCTTGCACTATGAGTGATCTGTGTGGGTACTGACTGGGTACTTGCTGAAGACTTGGAGTGTGTATGATGTCTGAAGAAGAATTGACTTGCTAATGATTTTCAAATTACCTGATATCTGAAAATAATCATAAAGAGCCATGATCTTGTTTAGCACATATGAATGTTGCAAAAGGTAAATTATGATACTAATAAGGGTCTACTCCTCCATTCCTGATAATGGATACAAAAGTCAAAGCAAGCAGCAAATGGGAGCAGTTTCCATTTGTGTTGGAGACCTTGCTGGGGAATTTTTTCCTTGTTGTTGGAGTAGATTATTTTTGGTTAGATTTTTTGACATCTCCTAACTTGCATTGTATTGCTTTAGTGTTAATTAGGTGCATTGTTTTGTGTTATTTATTGTATATTTTATGACACTCTTTCTGGTTCAGTTTAGACAGTTTCTTGAAAATGACTGACAGCTAGAATATTTCCGAAATCAGTTAGTCTTCTCTTTAGATTTTGCATTTTGTGGTTGTTAAGGTAACTGGAAAAGTGAGAAAGGGATCCTCATTGTGCTTCTCTTCAAGTGTCTCAGGCAAAATTTTAAATTGATTGTAATAGGTGCTCTGAAATTGCTTTCTTAAAAATATTCAGATAAGTATTGTATGCATTTTGGTGTTTATTCTTTGTCTCTAGGATGTTTCTCTGTGTTCTAGTAAGTAATTTTATCTATGTACCATGGTCAACTGTCTGCTAGTTGGTTTATACCTGGAAGACTTACAGTGGCCTGCTGAAAGAAAGGTCAGCCAGATTTGGGCCCATAGTTGGACATCAGGTGAACAAAGCCCTGGGGTAGTACTGTGGCTTTCTGAAGAGGTAGTTCTTCCTGCCAGATAATTTTAATGTCAAAATTTAGCATTTAACTTTCTGTTTCTTCCTGCTGATTGACTTGAGTGAGAATTGGAGTTGCTGAGAGTTAATGGGCAAGGCCTATCTCTTAAAAAGATCTATAAAAAAGACTTACAAAGGTGACTAATACTTCTAAGAGTCTTGCAATGTCTTTGGTGAGGTATGGAAATTACATAGGTTACGACTACATTTCTGTGTGTGCTTTCTCATGTACTTTCTCTTTTAGGAGAGAGATTTGGGTCCATGGTGTTGTGGAACAAGGGCACAGGAGCCAGGTTTTTCTCCTTGATCTTCCCAGTGAGGATGTAGGGCTTGAAAAGAAGGAAGGGAATCCTGGAGGTCAACAACTGGTTGCACAGCTGATCTTGACAACAGGCATTTGGCTTTTACAACCATGGAGACCCTCTATGAGGGGCAAGAACTGCTCAGAAAAGATTGAATCTACCTGACCAAGTCAGGCAAAAGCATCTTTGCCAACAGGCTGGCCAAGCTGGTCAGGAGAGCTTTAAACTAAGAATAACAAGGGAGAGAGACAGCAACCCACAGACAAGTGAGGAATTGATGGACTGGCTTTGCAAACAAAGGGTGATGTGGACAAGATTAACCTTGGAAACAACATAATAGGGCTGAAGGCAGAGGTTGGTTCCATGAACTATCAAGGAAATACTTGTTTTTGCCTAGTGAGTCTCCATTAGACTCAAAGTTTTGATACAAATTAGTTTGTAGTGATTTTTTTCTATAGTGTTATAGTGAGGAATTGTTTTTGACATGGTAGTATATTGATAAAGTGATCCTTGATAACATGATCAAAAAAGGTCTTTCCTTTTCTTCACATATTGATAGTGAAGGTAGCACTAAGCTAGAACTAGTAAAAGCAATGAAGTGTCCTTCTGTTGTGCCTGTACTTTAGTGCATGGAGCTTTTATCACCTGTGGTATTTGCTGGATGCATTTATTTATCAAATACAAAAGAGAAATGAGACTGACTGCAGGAAATCTTGATAGTTACCCTTTCCTCATCACCATTCTGTGCTGATTACTTAGGCTTAAATTTCAAAAGTCTTCTACAAAACCATACACTTTAGAAGTGAATAGAGATTTTTTTTTGTATGCTTGATGTTTTTTAAAATTTACTCAAGTGGTAGTTAAAAGATGTCATACCACTGTTTTACAATTATAAAAACTATTTTGTGTCTTTATCAGTTTCCTTTAACTAACAAAAAGCCCTTGGTTCTGTGCCAACTGTATTTCAAAACTTTTATCTTAAAAGAAAACTTTATTTACATTTTGAAAAGGGCAGGCACATTGATTATTTTGTAAATCAAATTACTTTGCCCCTGTAAAACTTGACATTTGAAAATATTTTCTTCTAAGTGGTGTTTGTGCATATATTTACACTCCACAGAGGACCTATGTTCATTTTAGGAGCACAGACTAAGTTGTCATTTTCTTTCAAGATCATGCGTTTAATATTGGCCTATTTAAATCAAACAGGGAAGTGGGAAAGTAATTTTCTGTTTTGGATGGATAGACTGGTATATTCATATGAAGCCCTCGTTTTGCATGACTGTTGGTGTGTTCATGGCAGCTTCTCCTTAAACAAGTGTTACATAACAAGCCTTGTTTTCCCATACCAACTGGAGTGAGGGAGGGCCTGTGTGGTGGATTGGATCTGAGAGCTGGTTTGGTTCAGTTCTCTCTCTCTGTCACCTCACATTATTAGGATCAATTAGTTTTAGCTTCTCTTCCACTCTTTGTCCCTTGAGGGCCCAAAAAGTCATGGGAGCAGCCCAGCTTGTGGGGATGGTAAAGAGGGAGCATGCAGGCCTCAGAGATGGGACAAGTTTGGGACCATAGAGGGAGTTAAAGATTAAAATACCTTGCCACTTCTGAAAGGCAAAGGTGTCTTTTTCTCAACAGCCCACAACCTCCCCAAAATCCTAACCCCTTTTTGTACAAGATTAAGAAATATCTGTTAAGTTTCATTGTTTTTTTTAATCACAGTGCAGAAACAAATGCATTCAAATTCTGACACTGTGGTCAGAATTTCCTTTGAACCCAAAAATCTTGCAGGTAAATATAATATGTTTTATTATCAGGCAATTTGTGTGTAAAATTTTTCTTAGCTTTGGCCTAGAAATACACTTCATGAGGCTACAGACCTCCAAGTGACCTAAAGCAACAGCAGTGTATTGGAAAAGTTCCCTTCTAAAATTAACTTCTTGATGTTAAATTTTATTCTTCTTTTAATTCTTGGCAAATACATGTAAATTTTGCTTTTTAAATGCTGAAAATGTCTTGGTAGGTTTTAGGGAGTTGAAGAGATGTAATTTTGAATGTAAAGTGCTTCTCTATAGCAGCTTTTGAACTTTCTTTCCCCATGAGCTATAGGCTTGGAAGTGAAAATTAAATTCAAGAAGTTGTAAGTTCATTTTTGATGTGCAGTGGCAGTTGTTTCAGAGTGTTTCCTGCTCATTAAGCTCAAAAAGGATTTGAATTAGTGTCATGAATCACTGTGAGTAGAACAGCAAGAAAGTGTTTTAAAGTTGTCCGCTGTTTTTAGCTTCTTTTTGTAGCCTCTTAACACAGACCAAGCACTAAAAGATACTTTTATTATTCAAGAAAGCCAGTCTTCAACTGCATTGAGGAAATGACCCAGGCATATATTCTGTGTAATTATTTTGCACAGTGAGGGACTGGTTCTTGTGAATAATGGAATTAAGAATAAATTACCAGAAGTGAAATTCTAGCCTCCCTGCAGTCTGGTTTGCTGCTGGGGAACTGGGCAAAGCTAATCTTTGGTGTTATGTGCCGAGTTCCTTCTGTGCGCGTTTAGTTGGCACAGTTGTGCTTCAGCTTTTTGTAGCCCACATAGTCACATGTGTTCCACTTGGCTTCTGCAGACTGGTGGAGTCAACAATTTATGTTGATGAGGGAAACCATATCTGTTTTCTCTTAACAATGGTAATGCCAGCTTCAGAGTCAGGATATCAACTATGTTGGGTTTTTGTCAAAAATACCTTTCTGCGGTCAATTGGAGTACCACAGAAGCCGGAAGATTTTCACAACCAGGGGCCCAGAAAAGACGTTTTATTGCTGATAATGTGGCAGAAGGGTTTATTTCTAATAGTCTCGTACTGTTCTTAGGCTTGACACTTTTACAGTGAATATTTCTGAGATGGTCTGTAATAGTTTCATTTTGTAATATATTTCACTCAAAATACCTTCGAGGTGATGGAAGAAAATGAATAGTATTTAACTGACTATTTTGGTGGGGGGGTTTTCGTGCTGATTTAAGACACTTTTCTTGTTCCTGGGTCACTGCAGATGTGTGTGATGCAGCAGATTTGGACATTCCTTCAGGCATAAATTTTTATTTTTTATTTTTTTAAACATCCATAAGCATCAGGCAAACACAGCAACGCAGCATTGTACAGCAAGTTGTTGGTGGGAGTCTGGGAAAGGGGCTGTAGCCTCTCTGAGTACCATGACATCAGGTAACTTATGCACTGAATCATGGTTTGGAATGATGAATTCTCCTAGCTGCACGCCTTTGTGCCCAGATATTTCTAGGTCGCCTGCAGGCAAGTGTTAGAAGACCTCTCAGTGCCTTTGCTTTCTCTGCTGATTAGTGCTGCTTTGTAGAAGCGGCAGGAATCCTCAGGATGTTGCTTTGAGGCGTGTTTGTAGTGCTGCTGAGCGCCCTGCTGTGCCGTTGCATTGAGCTCCCCATAGACAACTGCCACCACTTTTGCATCTCTTCTCTCTTCCTGTGGTTAAAAGGGGCAAATCAACAGGTTTGCTGCCACAGTCAGTCCTGTGGAGGATTCAAGGCTGAGGATCTCTAATTATTTGGGCAGCAGCAATTATTTTGCTTTTTATTAATTGCAAACTGCCAAACTCAAGCCTGTGATATAAGAAGCTCAATGTACAAGGTCGAAAGGTATTTTTTGCCTGAACCACCTCTGCCCCCAAAAACATTTGTAATGCTCTGTTCCTGACTGGTGGATTGTTATTTTGCACTTTTTTAATGACTTTGGGTTTTCCCCTCTTAACTATTGTGCATCATTCTTTAACTAGTTGCTACATTTTGCATCTCTGTTGTGCTTTTACAATAGATTTGAGTATTCAGATGCTTAGATGACCTTCTTTATCTTTTTCTGGTATATCAGATATCTGTATGAATTCAGATTTTATGAATATGCTGGAATATAGAAGTACTTTCATTAACTGTGAAGAAAACCTGATTGCTTTTGTACACTGTTTTATTATAGCCCTTCAGAAAGACCTCAGGTGGTGGCATTTGCAAATTACTAGTGTGCTAGGGTCACACACTGCCGTTGTTCAATGGATTTATGAAGCTTTTAAGGAGATACAAAGTTGATGCTGCAGCCTCAGCTCTCAGTGTATTTATGACCTAAACCACATCCTTTCCTTGAAAAAAATAGAGAGTGAAATATTTTCACTTATTCAACATGCAACTAAAACAAGTGCTTAAAGGAAAGTAGTCAGTCTAGATAAGACGAAGGTGATGAGTGGACTGCGAAAGCATCGTTATTGATAGTTGTCACTTTTCAGACCATTCTGGAAATGTGCTTGAAGACTTTTTGTAAAAGAGATGTGCTCTTGTGCTTGATATCCAAAGTTTTTATTTTTTATTTTGTTCATTGAGCATTGTTATGGTTCCTCTTCGATTCATGAGGTCAAGAGAGCTCCATCCATCAATTTGCCTGCCCGATGCTGTTTGCAGTGGCACTATAGAAACACTGCCTGGGTTCAAAGCAGGTAGGACATGTGCTTTAATAATAGTAGGGCCAGGTCAAGTGTTCTAGAACTGTCAAACCTCACTGTGTTGCCAAGTGTGGGTTTAGGTCCTTATACCGATCTTCACAGTTTCCTATTACATGTGCCACTGCACTGCTTGTACAGCTGGTGCAGTGGCTGTTGCTCTGTAGGATTGGCAGAGGAAATAGCAAGTCATAACCCTGTCCATACTTGTCTGAATTTTATATGAGTCACATCCAGGTTTCCTGTGTATGTGTTAATGTGCACCGAGTGGAAGACATTTGCTTGAATATATTGACCCAGAGCATATTTTTGTGTCTTGTTTTAACTTGTTTTGCAAATTCCTTGCTGTTTTATGAGAATTTCTGATTCTGGCAGTGTCTTAGAGTACCCATGAAGTAACAGATTGCTAACACAGCTTTTCCTCTCCTTCTACCCCTGTGCATAGGGTACCTGAGGTTGGTTTTTTTCTGTTCACAGTATTCTTACAAAAATCTTGATTTTTGCACAGGGTTGTCTGACCTGCTTTTATTTAGTTTTGTTCCCAAATGAACTCTGTCATTTTAGCAACTTGCTCCCAAATGCAATTAAACCTCTGTTAGTAGTATGGACAAAGTGATGTAATCCCTTATTTTCTCCCTATTACATGCTTGAAATTCCCTCCTCAGCACAGGGAAATACCGTATGGACTAGTAAAGCTAACTAGTAGCATACCGTAGGTTCATTAGTTGTCTTTACCTGTTACATTCTGAGCTGAAGAGACTTCAGTTCAGTTATAAAGTATGAGAACCCCATTGTGGTCAGGAACATTTAAAGGCTCAGAATATTCTGTGAAATCTGTGAAACTTCTCCACAAACAGAAGTAATTTTTAAACACCCTTCGTAAGTGAAGGGAAGCACACAGCAAAATAGCGTGGAACTGGTAATGGGGAATGTAGCAAAGTTTTGAGTTGGAATTCAGTGGTTTTTATCGCAACCCCTTGGTACCTTAAGGTTTTCTAATAGACTAACTTAGTTTCTTCAAAGACCTGGATAATGTGTCTGAGGCATCTCAGACCTTTTTCAAAGGGCCTTTGTCTGCCTTGGGGGTTAGTGATGAGATCCTTCGGTTTGCAACTTCTTTTGAAATTCTCCATCATTGGCATCAACAGCAGCAGTAGCACTGTACTGTTGAAGCTGAGAGGAACAGAAAACTCCTTGGAAAACTCTAGCCCTCTGTCTTTACATCACCCTGTCATTTTTTTTTCACTCTTATATCTTAAATAAGATTTTGACACATGCATGGGAATGTAAAAATAATTACATATGGAATTTTGTAGAAACTATCAAGTATAGGATATTTTGAGTATTGCATTTTAGAAACTGAACATAAATAATCTGTAGAAATGAAAATAAAAGTGAAATATGAGATATACTCGAAAATTGAAGATGATTAGCATGATGTTTGAAAGAGTTATTTTATTTAACTGAAAATTAATGGTAAAATCTGAATCCTTTTCTTGGCTGATGGGGACTGAAGAACGAACTGATGTAGGAGTTCCTGGAATTTTTTCAAGAGCTTGAAGCTGTATAGATAACATGAGCCCAGCTTCAGTCTGGCATAACCCTTTTCTGAATGATGGCAGTAGTCTTGCTGGAGGAGCAGGAATCCGCCAGTATAACGATGTTAAAATTCACCATTCCTGTTTTGTGCAAGAAGCTTGGTGCTTGCTAATATGTCTATGAGTTTTTGTACTAATGGAAAGGGTTTGGAAAATCTCCACATTTAAGAAGAATTAATGGTTGAACGTACTTGTTAATGCAGGTCCAGGTGATCTCTGCTCACCTGAAGAGGGCCAACTACCATTCCATGAATTCTTGCTGCTAATGAGGGTTGTCCACAGCATCTCATCTGTCTGATTGTGTTAAGCTGTACATGTAAAAATTCCTCTCTTTGAACAGGAGCTAAAACCTTTGAGACTGAGGTCTCTGATAAGAAAGTAACAAGGAATTCTTCCAGCTTTTATGAAATCAACATTGTTAATACTTAGTCTGGAGGTTCACAGTACAAAAATTATGAAGAAAATTATGGTTGTTAAGATTGACTTAAATCCTGTCTGGCTGATTGCAGCAGTATTTGGTATTTAGAGACACATCTGTGCATTTGACAGACTTAATGATATGTGTCTCTCAATCCTGTTACTGTCACAATTTTGAAGGAGCACATATTCCTGTTTTAAAGATTTTTCTTATTTTTTTTCACATGGAACTCTGTGGAAAATCAGTTAGCTCTGAGAAGAAACAATACATTGAGTGTCATGAAGATATACTATAGCCTGAACAGCATATATACATTTTGTGAATGAAAGGTAGCCTTGCATGGTAGAATTGAGGTGAATATCATTGCAGAAGCAGAAAATCAGGAATGCTTTGCATACTTCTTCAGCTGAGTCTGGAGCAGCATGATCTACTGCTGTGGATATAGTTTGGATTATCCAGATTGTTATTGTCTGCAATAATTTCTGCTTTTTCTCCTATTTCAAAATGAAGGCTTATTGACAGTCCAGTATGGTTTTATCCATTAGAAACTCTTGTCCGTCTTTTGAAGTGGTGTCTGTTGTCTGTCTTAGTTTTATAAATGTAACATGGGGAGTAATCAAGTGTTTAACCATGCCTCCAGTGCTGCTAGCTGCCAGTGCTGAGGAGGGAAGGCAATGTGCTGTGGATAGGAATGAATGAGAGAAGGAACTGGAGAAATGTCTATACTGCCAAAGCAGCAGTTCGTGCACTCATGGTCTGTGTTGTCTTGCTGCAGTTAGAATTCTTGATGTCCATGTGTGGCACTTTTCTGAAAATAAAAAAATTTTAGCTGTTTTCATTTGTGCTATTGGGATGGAACTAAAAATACTAGCTAAGTATATAGTAAGAAAAAGGAGTAGATTGTAAAAGGCAGGACTGAGAGCACAGAAAATATGAATCTTTGCTTCACAGTGGATTTCTTTAATTCTCATTTAGATATAACACTTCTTGAATAATTATTTGGTTTCTGATGAGAATTTTTAACTTTGCTATGTGGTTTTATCATTTAGAAACTGAAGTCATTGAGTAACAGCTTTGTGGTTAAAGGAAAAGAAACAAGCCCTTCCTAACTAGTATGCAAAAATGGCAAACTAGTTAAAAAGTGAGCTTGAATACTCTATAGTACAACTTTCCATTTCCTGAGGACATAGCTGCTTCTGTAAATGTGATATGCTTCACCACACTTTTTAACCTGGCCTAGTACCTGCAGAATATAGCTTATTGTAACTCAGTACTTCTTAACACTTCCCACCTAGGTAAAGATCATCTAAGTAGACTGATAGCAGCAAAATGCTGGTAGCCTCACTTCTTACACTAATGGGTATATATATAGCCAAAACATTTTTTTTATATTGCTGTTCATTTGTTGCAAATATTTTGATAGCTCCTGGTTATCTGTATATTTACCTATCAAAGTTTTAAAATGTTGTGTAATATGGAGCCTGTGGTGTTCACATGGATGGAAAACAGGTGAACTGAGTCAAAGGCACCGGGGGACAGCTACAGTAGGAAGCTGGACCAAAAATGTCTTGTAAAACTGAGGCAGATTATAATGCAGTTTCTAATTTTTATCAGGTCTGAATCAAGAGCAGCTGTTCATGTACATATTCACATACATACAGTTGATGTGTATGTGTATGTATGTCTTATTTTGTAAATGCTTTATGAAATAATAGAAGTATTTCCAGTCTGTGACCAGCTGTTATCATGCAGTAGATGCTGGCTTGCTACGTAGGTGTTTATGGTGTTTTGGAACATGAGTGACCTGATTCATGTAAGAAATACAACTTAATTGTGCTTTGGTAGTGATTTTGGTGCCCTATGGTTTCTCTTCCAATGCTGGAACACCTGCAAAATGGGGCACATCCTCCTCACTTTATCTGAAGTACAGATTAAGAGATGCTTTTTCGGGTGAGAGAATTTTTTTGAGTTTAAGCCTATTAAACTCATTGAGTTTAATGTTTATTTCATGCTAAAATCATATATCTGTTCTCTTGGGAACTGATACTGTAAAATAAACCTATTTTCCCTATCACTATGGAAACTGCATTGAGTATTCAACCTGAAAGAGCTAGATAGAATTATGTTTACTCTGTTATGTACAAAGGGCCTTTATTTTATAACCAGCCACAAGCACACCATAACTGTAGGTAAAGAATCTCTCCTGGCACAGCTCAGGCAGCGTAAGGTGATGTGCTTTCACTTTTTCTGTTCACCAATTGAAAGAATGGAGATACTTTTTTTTCAGGATACTAGAAAAAAGAATCAAACAACTGACCATGCCTTGACTTTTCAAGTGTTGTTTTGCAGCACAACTTGGTTTGGAGCATCTGGATCATTGATTGTTATTTTGCAGTGATTTTCCTTGTATTGGTTTTGGTAATATAAATATTATATATATGACAGCAAAAATGTGTCATTTTTTTGGTGCAAATAATAAAGCAAAACAAATCTTTTTAAAGTTTGCATTTTGGTTAAGAAGACATACCAAGCAGAATTACATCCAGCCATGCACTGTCATGTTTTAGGCTGATAAATCATACAACTTTGCTGTCATCGTCTTGGAGCTGGTATCTGTCAACACCAACATTGTGACTTATGCAGGGATCAGACAGCACATCTGCTATGTAGTTTTTCCAGTGATTTAACTCAAACCAAAATGTCTCAGGGTTCAGTCTTTCTAGTTTCCCCGTGACTGCCAAAACCATGTTTTCAAAGTGAGGGATGCAAACATCTCTCCACTAAGAGCTTGGAGTGACAACTCGTTTCATATCTGAGTATCACAGCTGAGTATCACAGCTGAGTTTCTGCTGGTTAGTGTTTTGTTGCTACTGCTCTTGATGCCTTACAGCAGGTTACAGACTTCCAGCTGTTTCCCAAGAGGAACAAGAGCATGAGGCATAGCAACCCCTCTCCTCCTGCACTACCAGCTTTACCATACATGAAATATAATGAAATACACTTGAAGATGGATTTAACAAACACTGCCTTTACAAAGCCTAGAGCATTAGCTCTGATCAAGAGTTCAGATATCCCCTTCATTTGGGAAAGCCCTGAACTTGGTTCGATCATCTAAATGTATTAATTTTGCCTCATCCATGATGACACAATTTTTAATTTTTTTTTTCCTTTGGGATTGGCTTACCCTGCTGTAGCAGATATCGTCTTCTGCTTTTTTCAGAGTTGAAGGTTGTTCTCCTTCTCTCTCTACAACAAAGATGAAGTTGACTTGCTGCTCACTGTAAAGCAACTAAAATAGGAGGGAGAACCCAACTGCAATATGCAGCTTACAGAATCAGTGGCCTCTAAATGCAGGTCATTCAGTAAACCATTACAGATGCTGTGGACCTTGGCTTGTGTCCCTCCTGTGTGTGGATGGCACCTAACACATTGCACACTGGGTGGCTCCACAACTTACAAATTATATCTGTGGGGAAAGGACTTTTAAGTTATTTGTGCTGATTATGGAGTTGTTTACCCAAAACAAGTTGCCTCCCAGTACAGCCACTACTGATTTCTGACTGGGTTCCTCCATCTTCCCGAGGGACACTAGTTAGGCCAAAGTGACGTGAGCATTTGCTAAAATTGAATTCCCTCCTCAGATCTGAGAGGTTCATAGCTGATGGGTTTTCTGCACGGGACGCTCAGGTTGGTGCCTCGAGGGAGTGCAGAATCCTTTCACTCCTACAGGAACTTCCTGCTCCAGGAAGGACCTGCAGTTGTCCTCTGAAGCACAGTTTCTCCATCTGTGCTTTCCCTAATTCTTGTCTGCTGCTGTGTGACACCAGTAGGCTTGCTAGGTCTATCTGTAATTTTTTTTCTGAAAAATCTTACTGTCTTGCTTCAAAGTCTCTTGAGTTTATGTGCCTTTAGTTTGCACTCCTGTATTCTACAGGGAGGTTGACAGACTTAAATAAGAGAAGTTTGGGAGTGTTTCTGAGACCCAAGATAGTAATTTTCATGAACAGATTGTAAACCAGTATTTTCAAATATATGTCAGGATTTAAAAATTGTATTTCTCCAAAATCACACAAAGCTTTCTGATTGAGTATGCACTTGAGTAGAGCCATATCCATCTTTTTAAAAGCATAGACATACTACATTTCTTTTTTATTCCTTCCTCAACTGTTAGTCAACTCTTTCCAGCAATATTTAATATTACATCAGTCACTCCATATCCATCATTCAGCAGTTGACTGCTTATGCAGTTTACTCTCTGCCTGGCTGTAGGCTTGCATATATACATTTCTCTTGAGTACCAAAGTAAAACATTTTGAAAACATGAGTTATTTTTTCTTTAGTAGCAGTATAAATATTTAAAACTCAAGGTTTCACAGCTTATGTTTTCTTCAGCCTTTTCTATCTTGGGAATGAAATGCTCTAACTTCTGGCAATTTAAGTGCTAAAGCTGTTGATTTATCTCTGAGCCCCGTCTAAAAACAGGTAGCTAGTTGGCACATTTGCTTCAAAAATAGATAAGTAATTTAAAGAGTTAAGTACCTGAGTTGGTTAAAGATTTGAAGCTGGCTGCTCACTTACCTTTGCTCTCTAAGGAGAAATATTTCTGCACTATCTTCTGATCTCTTGGTTCACTAAGTCAACAGTGGAAGATGTCAATAGAAATAAAATGAAATATGAGGAAGAAAGGTGGAAACTTACAAGTCTGTTATGGTTTAAGATCTCTCTCTTATTTAGATGTCTTTTCTAGACCTCCATCTTATGTGGTCTAGTCAGATTAAAATAGGTGCAAAAAAAAGAAAAAAACCAAACCAAAAAAACCTGGATTTTCTGAGAGTATTTGCCCTCAATATTTTGCAAAACCACATATATGTATATATATATACACATATACATATATACATATATATATAGCAAAGATACCAAAACTACCTGTGTTAACAATTCACTATTCTTTAAGAATGTAATGTATATAATTAATAAGTTTGAAGAGTGTTTCCGTTTGAGAGCTATAAAAGAATAACTAATCTCAATAAATGTTTGTTTTACAGAGTGCTGAAACCAAGGTGGAGGAATCAGCTAAAGAGAGTCCAAAAACAGCCAGACTAACACAACAGTCTTCAGAGGATAATGAAGTATTTGGTGAGTTAGTAGGACAAGTGGAAAATGTTATTTGATATGTTAGTACAAAGACAATTCCCACAAAGTCTTAGTGATCTATTTAATATTGGTGTACAGGATTTGAGTGCAGGCTGTACAGTTCCACAGAGACCTGGAAAGATGGAGGAAAGGACCAAGAAGAAAACAAAGAGGGATTAAGGGTCTAAAACAAATCATCTCTGAGAGAAGAAAGATTGAATCTAAGTGTTCAACAAAATTAAAGATTAATGCAGTAAGAGGGAAAATAAACTTTTCTCTATCCATAATGTACAGGATAACAGTGAATTCTTAAAATTGCAGGAAGATGTGATCAAATATTATGAAAAGGAATCCTAAAAAGAATACTAAAGCATTGGGGTGCATCATCTGGAAAGTGTGGAAATTCACCATTGCAGGCCTTGAAAAACAGGTTAGACAAGTAACTGTCTAAACTGATGTAATCATCTTGTGCTAGAAGGATAGACCAGATGACCTTTGAGAATACTTGGAAGCCTAGATTTTAGATGATCTCCTCTTGATATTTTTCCGTGAATCCCCTCCCTGCTCTCCATATAGGTTTTGCTGGTAGTTTTATTATTGGATCTGAAAGCTGCATTTGACCTTTTCTTCTGCATTAAGATTTGGAAAAGAGCCAGGGAATCATAGACTTGTAGAATAGGCTGCATTGGAAGGGACGAATCATTGAGTCCAACTCCTGACCTTGTGCAGGACACCCCAAGAACCCACCATGTGCCTGAGAGCATTGTCCAAACACTTCTCAACCTCAGACAGACTGTGACTACTTCCCCGGGGGAGTCTGATCCAGAGCTCAACTACCCTCTGGGTGAAAATCTTTTTCTGATAAGGAAAGGTTTATTATTCCAACTTTATGTTGATTTTTTGCTAATAGAACTCCAATAAAAAGCAGTAGTCTAACATTAATGCTTGAGAGGTTAGGGCAAGGCAGAAAGTTGGTGTAGTATTTAGCTCTGTTATATTCCAGAGTGGAAACTCAAGGTATGCAGAAGTTATATAGGTGTTACTAAGGCTGTCTAGCATGAAAACTTTTGGATAAGTGGAGTATTTTTGAATACAGTACGGAATTTTTTTCTTTCCAGATACAAAAGGAGTGGAACATGGATAATTAATCTATATATGGAAACAATGCTTGTGACCATTTAAACTATTTTTGTTCAAAATCATCTTTTCTCAGTGAGATAATATAGTGTGATTGGCACATGAGCCTGAATTCCTGGTATGAATACTTCCAACACTGATCATGTAGTGCCAGTGTCTGATGAATCCACAAATGGACTTTAGAAATAGCTTTCAACTTTATTAAGTCAGTGCTGAGGCTATTACCTCATTTCCTCTCCATTTTTTCCACCAGTTATTTGCAGTAGATCCAGTATTACTGGTTATAAAGTGTCTCGGTATGGTGTAATGTGCATCTCAAGCTGTGTCCTTCCTCAGTTTAGATCTCTAGTTTTCTTTCCATGAGAAGGATGGAGACAGCAAACCAAGGAGTTCTCCATCTACCTCCTTCTACCAGCAAAATCTCAGGCTTTTAAACCTTCTCTGTATTCTGATCATTAGCCCCACGTAGCAGTGAGTTAAACCAATAGTTGGTCTAGCCTGTGGTCCATGTGGGGACTGTGAGCTTAAAGATGGGAATTAAGAACCGTGAAGTTCACTGTTGATAGCCTTAAAATCAACATGCAGTGAGCTATACCCTCACTACTAATTGAAGAAGGTCAACATGCAGTGTACTACACGGTCTTTAAAGCTAATGATTTACTAACAAATTGCTAAAAATTTCCATGTTCCAAATCTGTGAACTGAACTGGTTATCTAAGATAAGCCGATGATCAACCTTTGATAACTCACAACAAAGAGGAAAATTTCTTTCCAACTCCAAAATCAGTCAGACTATAGCATCGTATATCAACCCCTTTACCATTTTGCAAATGAAAGTCTGACTTGTTTGTTGTTTTTAAGATTAGGTCAAAATGGGGGGAAAAGAGAGGAAGTATGGTGCAAATGGAGTCTGAAATTTTCTTTTATGAAACCACTGTAGTGAGAATCAGAGAGAATATTTTGGCCGATACAAGTGATACAAGTTTCATGTGTCTTGAGAATGACAGTGCTGTGTATGCCTGCCTTTCCCTGTAGTTCTGGAAAATTTATTAAAATACTTTGTTCTGAGGATAAACTTGAAACAATTTTCCCTAGGTGAGTTATTTGTGGTCCTGTGACTTAAATGATTACAGACCCTGCTCAGTTATTCTTCCTATGGCTTGGTCTATGAGCTATTCCTCATTTCTTTATTCTTCCTTTTTCCCCAGTGATGATAATTATACTAAGCATCAAGTATGCACCAGTAGTTGGTTAATTTATAGCTTCAGCTTTGACTAGAATCCCTCTTCCGAAGAATTTTTAATAGCCTCCAGTCCCTTTGAGTGGGTGCAGCGCAGCCTTCCCTTTCCACACAGATAGCTATCTTATGACTTATTTATTTATTTTTCACAGAGATCTCTTTCCCCAGCTTTCTCTGGACAATGCCACCCCCTACAGAAAGGTTAGCACAGGCAGCGGAGAAGTCAGTTCCTGCCTGACGCAGCCACTGAGCCCCCTTCAGAAGTGGAGGCAGCACCCCTTGAGTGCTGCCTGCCTTTCCTGTCTTGGTGCGTGGGTGCGCAGCCGGCGCTGGGAGGAGTCGGGTCCGCCGACAGCAGTGGCTGTTCCTCTTCGCTGATGCCGCCCGGTGGCAGCAGCTCCCAGACCCTGGCAGCCACCAGAGCGCCTGGACTGCCAGGTCAAGGGTTCTTTAGCAAGAAGACAGAAATCTCTTGATTTCCACTTGTCCCCGGCCTCTCCAAGGTTAGTATTGCCTTGGACCAGGTGACAATATGACTTGCCAGGATAAGGGAACTTTCTCTGCTGTGAACATCATGGAATAGATGCAATTCTAAAGATTGTTATAAAAAAAGTATCTGACAAAGCTGTGCTGTTTGAATACGGCAGTATTTCTTTTGGAAATACTTCCTTCTGGAGTAAGTGTGGTTTCTGCAGTCCTTATCAGTTGGGTACAGTTTTGGAAGCAAACACATTATTATTGATTGAAAATGTCATGGCAGTAAAGAACCAAGCATGGGGATCTCTTGCACGTCTCCTTGACCTGACAGCATTCTTTGTAGATACAAGCAAGGAGCACCACTTGTGAGTGAACGTAAATGTTTTAGTTTTCTTGTTCTTTTTCTCCATATGGGTTGGATCTGGGACTTACCATTCTGGAGGGCTTTTTTAGCATTTCTCTTTAATATTAATTTTATACTGGGTGTATATGAAATGATCTTACCAACGATGAAGCCACATTGTACCAGCTGCTTTATGAAACAAACAAAAAAGTCAGGTGTGTCTTGTGTTTCGGAGAGCTAATTCTCAAAAATGAAGTACATTTTATACAAGAGGACAGAGTAGAGAAGTGGAGCAGAAGGGTAAGGGTATGGGAGAGAAAAGACATCACAGTGATGGTATTTGTAACTATGAAATTCTGAATTGACAAGAGTTAGTTTTGTTTGTCCTTTGAAAGGATTTTCTTGTGGCACCCAACAGAGTTCTGTTGTCTCATATATACTGAATCTGCATCTGTGATGGGGAACTAGAATGTCTTGCTTGCTACAAACTTCTGTTGAACTTGCACGTAGTCAACATGGTGTCTGTTGCAACCAGTATGTAGTCAGAAAAGGATCATGAATGACATCTCAGTCCAAGGGAGAGAAGAAAATTGCTGGGTATGGTGCTATGCGTTTAAGGAAGTGGATCAGGAGGTGACTGTTAGCCTTACTTCCAGAGATTATTTTCAGAAGTTTATCAGATCCATTGCAACTCTACAATTGTAAGGCAGAAGCAGGGGGGAAAACTGCCAGTCATTCTGACCACTGGGAGGATTGGACCTTCATTTCTTTGGTGCAACCCCATATTGCATTAACTTGGAAAATGATAAATGCGGATTTTTATTTATACTTCATACTGGTTTTTTTGTAAGGTTGAGCATAAAATTACAAGTAAGGAAAATTTCTCCATGGGGGAACTGCAGTATGGTTACAGCATATTCCCCTTTCTGATGGCAATGAATGTCAAAGTATACTAACTTTTCAGGATAGAATCATAGAATAGTTTGAGTTGGAAGGGATCTTTGAAGGTCATCTAGTCCCACCCCCCACTGAGGGCAGAGATGTCTTCAACTAGATCAGGTTTCTCAGAACCCTGTCCAACCTCACCTTGAATGTTTTCAGGAATGGGGCATCCATGGGCATTGCCTCTGTGGGCAACCTGTTCCAGTGTTTTACCACCCTCATTGTAAAAAACATCTTCCTCGGAAAGATACAGTAAGACTTGATCTTCTTAAACAGGAAAGTTTCATTTCTATCTAGTAGATCAGGTCTAAAATTATATCTGGATATGACCATGGTTCTTCTGGCTTAGTGCTTTCCAGGGATCCATGCTGTGAGGCTGGAGTTGTACTGTGAGGTGTTGGGGTTTTGTTACTCTTGTTGTTTGGATTTAGTGTGTGTGTGGGGGTGGATTTTATTAATAAAAAAGGCAAAATTAACATTTTTTTTTCCCCTGAAAGAAAAGATCATATTATAGAGCTTTCCCAGCACCATCTGCCATTCTCTTGTTTCTAATTGCAGTACTGGGTACATCCTAAGGTATCTTTTTGTATGCAGAGTTAAGAGATGCAGCAAAAAAGTGTACATTCAGCACAGTTCCACAGCGACCCTGACTCACCCTGATTCATTGCTTATGATGATGCCTGCTGCTGTGTCCTACGCAGAATGTCCTGTAGGTAGTTGTATAAACCCATGCAGGTTGAAAAAACTTCTGTCTCCGTGAAACTTCCATCTATAGCAGTTTGACAGATGTAGTCATGCTCCCACTTCATCCAAACCTAGGAATTTTTGGATGCTGTGTAACTAATATCAGTTTTGTGTTGGAGTTTTTTGGGGGTTTTTGTTCAGCTGAGGATTTAAGGATGGTTTATAAAGTTTCTCTTAAAAAATAACAGAATTTGTATTCTAGTTTTACAGAATATACTTACAAGGTGGGAATATATATGTCAGTGTGTTACATCTCTATGGATGTCACTCTTCCTGTATCCATTTTTGCTTTTTGATTCTTCTTTAAAAAAGGGAGGGAGCGGAATGTGAAGGGAGGAGCTGGAAGGCACAATGCCTTTATCAGAAGGTGATGCAGTCTTGTCAGGAGCTGGCTGAAAGCTGAGGGTTATCGCAGTTCAGTGACCTTACTGGGAAGCTCTTTGTAAACACAATCAATTATGGAACACAAGCTATGACTTTAATGCAAAATAATGGCAAGCTTACACAAAAAAATCAATGTGGTGAGACAGCAAATGGTCCTAAAATAGGTGTTATTACCATGGTGCAGTTATTTCCTCTTGCCTGAGAAGCAAATGGGGGAATTTAGTGTCCTGTAGGTTTTCATTACATGCTAAGTAATAATTCTGGTTTTCCAACTGTCCACATATTTCTACTTTCCTTTACCATCTCTTTCCTTTCCCCAGTATCTTGCTCATTTTAATGGATTTTCTTTATTTAACAGTAACATTCAAACATTTTTTTTTCTGGCAGCCATCTGGTGCTTTAAACAGTAACAGTAGCTCTTGGATATCTAGCTAGTTAACATGCCATTATAATTAATGTAGTGTTCTCCAGTAGCATCTAAACTTTTAAGGTTACTTTTAGCATGGCACTGATCTTTGCTGCAAAATTAGTATATAAGCACTTAAGGGCACTTTAACAACTCTGATTTGGTATGATTTTTCTTTTTTTCTTTTGTGTACCACATGCAAGCAATATGCATAACAGAAGTTTGAGTTTTTCTTTTATCATAGGGACTGGATTTTCTAGGATCATTAGCACAGACGTGGAGCTGAGCCAGAGATGCCTGTTGCATTTTTAGCAGTGGTGGACTGTTCTCACTGTAATTAATCAGCACAATAACACTAAATAACTTATTCATTATTTTAATGCTTGCTATACAGTGTACAGAATCTGGTGATTTTTTTTCCCCCCTTGTTTATTCAGTAAGGGCGAGTCTGTGTGAAAGATGGGGGGGAAGCACAATAGGCATTTACCATCCTATTGTTATCCAGAACACACTTTGTAGCCGGTTGTAAAAGTGAGGATTGCTAAGGGTGGTCTAATGTCACTTGTTGCTGGGTGGTGATGCAAGGCCTTTGGCTAATTAGCTAGCCAGGAAAACAAGTTCCTGCTTTCCCAGTGTATTTTGTCATCTTTATCCTGTTAGCACGCTGCAGCCCAAGGGAGTATTCTGTTTTCACAGAAGCCCTTAGTGTTCTCTGTCACTGATCCTTATGTACCATCCAGTAGGGTTAAGGCAGGGTTTTATCTGTAAATGAATTAAAAGTGCTTCTAAAAGATCTTTATTTTGGGGAAAGGAGCTGAAATGTTGCTGTTGTCCCATTTCCAATTTTGTGAGGCTGAATGAACACTCAGTTCTGGTAGTGAAACAAGAAGAAGATTAGTCCTCCATGAGCCAACCACTCTTCCGTCGTGGAAGAGATGAAAACAGATGTTGTCATTGAAGTTGAATTACAACATGGCTCACTTTTTAATACAATGGTTAAAAGGGAACCAGAATGAGGTTTTGTACCATATATTAGGAGAATATGAAAACACCATCTAAGATTGATAATGCTTTTGTGTCTTAAAAAAAATAATATGAAAGTAATCTACTTTGACTTCTTGCATAATACAAACTGTGGAATTTCATTACATAATTCCTGGATAAAATCCATAATACCTGATTTGAACCAGAATATTACAAAAATTGTATAAAAACAATGGATTCTCCTCAGGCTTTTAGTGGTCAGTTCCCCTGATTAAAAAGAGGCACTTTGCCGATGGTCTAGACCCCATAATTACCTCCAATTGTCAGTCCAGGCCACACTAGGCTGCCCACAGCACAGATCAAGAGAGAGATATC
Source organism: Manacus vitellinus (assembly GCF_001715985.3). NCBI lineage: Eukaryota > Metazoa > Chordata > Aves > Passeriformes > Pipridae > Manacus > Manacus vitellinus. Next base: position 1,534,406 of record NW_021939256.1, on the reverse strand, counting down.
CAAACCCAGATTTTTTTCTTATCTGAATGCAGAAGATAGAAACTAGGGGAAAAAGGGGATACAGATGTGAATATCTTGCCCTCATAAATACAGTAGGTCAGTGCAAAGCTGGTGCTTCCCATCCAGCATGCTGTCAATCAGGTGAAATTCCAATCCTTGTCAGGATCAGATAGGCCTAAGAAATTTCTGGCTTGGATTTCTTAGTGATACTTCCCACTCGTGCCCCCATTTAAGTCTTGGTCACTGGCAATACTGTAATTAGATCTATTGACTTTGACAAAACTATAAAGATAGTGAGTTGAGCTTAAAAATCCAAAATGCATCAACTTGTCCTTCCAATATTAAAGGGGGGGACTGTGGAAAAAGCTGTGGATTTTCTTATATTTGGGTTGATGCCCGAAGATTATGGAACAGCATCAAGAGAGCCATTGTAGCTGCATCCTATCATCCACCAGCAGTTCTTTTGTGTGATGGGTGTAGCTCTGGAAGGAAGAGGCAAGCAGCAATAAGCCCCCTGTGAAGGATTATGAAAGTAGAGAATGACAGCATGTTATAAACATCCCACGCAAGTTGTTTTGGTGGTGACCCTCAGGAAGTATTTTTCTCTCTCTGCTGATTTAATCTAAATTGTGCTTCAGCCTCATGTATGGCATTTGCAAATGTGCCCACAAGACTTAAAATGAATCTGATGATGATGGAGAGTGAAAGCAAGAAGGAATGCAGAGCATTTGAATGAGCGAATGAAAATTTGCAGGACTTGGCGTCTGCCAGCTTCCCCTTGGCACTCCCATCTCTGTACCCTGGAGCTCTGTGAAACTCCAGGGCTCCAGTACCATGTCAGGCAGGAAATCCAACCCATACTTGAAACTATGGCTTTCTGTTACGCATTTGTTCAAGAAGGCTGACTGTGGTTTGGCTTAACTCCTTCAAATACATAGCTTGGCAGCACTTGTGCAATAGTTCAGTTTTATGGGAATAACAGTGTCCCTTTAAGTGCTGACAAGGAGGAACAGAGCAGAAATTCACATCTGAGATAATCTATTTTTGATGAGGAAAATAGAAGTGAAAAGGACTAGTATTTACTGGTGTGCACACACTGGTACTTGTACAGAAACATCCTGGTGGCGACAAGACTGCAATCGCTCACAAGCCTTGCGAGGAGCAGAGAACAGCCATGATAATGCTGCTCTTTATTTTCAGTGCTGTTCAGAGCAGGCTCCCTCTCTAGAGCCTTCCCTATGCTTCTCTTCCCTGTTGCCAATGAAAAGCTTGGCCTTCTCTAGGCCTTTTAATATTCCCACTTATTTGGAAGGGACTATTTGTATACTGGCTGTAAAGTGTCTCCATCAAAACAGCAACTTTAAATTAGTCTGACTGATTTTTAGTAGGTGTCATCTATTGTGATTTTTTGGGGGTTTTTTGGTTTGTTTTGTTTTTTTCTTTTTGGTCCTTTTTGCTGTAGCATCTTAAAATTTCTACTGTGCATCATATTAATCTGCCGCAGGATGACTGCAGTAGAAATCAGCATTTTAAACACTAAACTCAGTTGTTTAAATAAACACATGTATGGACTGTGCAAAAATAACTCTAAATCTGTTTATCTCAAGTGACTTCAACAGAAGCTGTCTACAGACAAAAGGAAATCACAAGAGTTCTTATTTCTGTTCTGAAAGATTTGTAATAGGATTTTCTTTTAACCTTTGCTTGTGGAAAAGTGATTGAATGGGCTCTTGAAACAAGAGTGATAGGTTTTGGATACCTAAGACAGCATGTGATGTTACAATAAATAGACTTTGTTTCACTGGACTCATTGGAAACAAAATGAAAATATTGATGCTTCAAAAATAAATACTTGACATTTGACAAACTCTTACTTCCTTGAAATAAATGTGCTTCCCTGAATGTTTATCAGGATGTAACAACTCTATTTACCTTGACAGGACCTCCTGCTTTTTCAGCACAGCAACTCTGCTTATTTCAACAGAGCCATGCCGTGGTTCCTACCAAGGAAGATGCTGACTTAGGTCTATGGTACTTGAAGTCCTCAGCTCAGCTAGCAGACTTGAAGTGGCTTCAAGCAGAGAGATATTTCCATTTTCTTGTCTGCAGACATCTTGCAACCCAAAGCCAAATGGGAGAAGCAGATAATTTTACTCTTGAACACATGGGCCAAGTTTTAATTGCAGTTTTGACACTGATTGCCATGAGTGGACTGAATTCTTTGCAAAACTTTTTTGTGCAGGATTAATTGTAGACATGATACATTTTTGCCATCTTCTGCTTCACCTGTTCATCAGGTCTAAAATTTTCCAGTATTTCATTTTTTGTAAGGCAAGGCTATGTCATGAGTAGGCATTAGTGTTATTCTGTTACCTTTTTTTACCTTCAGGCTGTCCTTTGTTTTGTGTGTCATGTTTAATCTTGTGTGTAAACTGGCCATCCTTAAGATGACCACAAGACCCTCTTGTTTGATCTCCAGATTTTATTGCTGTAGTATCATGTTCCTTCTCCATTTGTCAACACAGGAAATCTACTACAAAATAGGTAATGGATGTGGGGATATCAGTTATACAGTGAGCCTTATTTCAGTCTGAATGCCCTAGTCAGTATTAAATATAAATTCTGAAAGTTTAATATTTTTATTTATTTTCCAGAATTTCTTGAAATAATTTTACTACTTTGTTTCAAAATACATAATTCTGATATGAAGATCTGAAAGCCAATTTGTTTCAAGATCCATGCTGAAATAAAACCCTAAACCACAAACTGTTAAGACCTTTGAAAAATTAAAGCTTCCCTCTTCTTTTTCCACCAAATTACTCTGCCCTTGATGTGAGGGATCAGTGGCTGGCCAATATCATCATGAGCTACACAGCCTACAAAGGGACAGTGATAAATGAAAATAAACAGAGGAACTTATATAGATTTCAGCAGGATTAGGAATATGCTTTAACACTTCGAAATGCTATCCAGATTTTGACCTAGATATTTTGGTGGATCTGGGCTTATAGTGAGAATCAGAAAACTGGGCAAAATAGCTGTTTGTGCCTTTTCCCTCTGTGATAAATCCCCCCTGGGCTCCAGCAGAGAGGTGTGACCTCTATTTCCATATGCCAGCAATAATAAATCTGGCCTCTATTTAGTATTCAGGATGTGGATTGGAGTGATCAGTGGGATTGAACCTAATTAAGGAATTTTCTAAAAGTGAGAAGCTGAGGAGTTGAGACTTAAATGCACGCATACTTGGATTTTTATTTTTTCCTTTTCAGGTGCTCTAATTATTTTTGTGGTGCATATGATTTTTTTTCCTCTGTTACTAAAGTACCATAAGCCAAATGCAGACTCAATTCCAGCATTCTTTCAGTCACTATTCATACTGCAGAAGCTCCTGGCTCACTAAGCCTATTGAACTATAAAGATAATGGGAAGACCATGAGAAGGTTTCTCTGCACTGTTACAGCTGATTCCTATTTCTGAGAGTAGGTACTTTCTCTGCCAGTCAGACTCCTTTAGCACCAAGCAGTATTTTGCTCTTTAACTGCAGGGCAAGAATCAAATTGCTCTAGTTTTAGAGATGAACTGCAGTTTCATGATAAAACCTGTTCTGCTCGGGTAAACTCAGTAGCAGAACCACAACAGCACAATTATTCTGTGTGGATGTGTGCTTCATTAGCACCCTCTCTGTATACCATTTCTGCCCTGGACAGAATTACAGCTGCAATGTCATACCTGCACCAATCCAACTCTGCTAGTGACTGCTCCATAATGGCAAACATTGAAATGATTTCTCTCTTCAGCCCAACACTCTTTCTGTACTGACTTGTAATTCTTTTTTTCAATTCTAAATAATTATAAGGGGTGACAAGTGTCTTTCTAGTTTCTGAGTTATACTTTTGCCACCCTTTTTTTTTTTTGTTTAACATATGTGCTGATTACAAATGTCTTTTGCAGTGAAAATAGGAGACCTTTTCTACTGTTCCATCTTAGTTCTTGTGTAAAAGGACCCTTTTTAGTTCTACCTAGAGTTAAGGTACCTATTATTGGATTTCTGAGTCTGAAATGTTCTTGCAAATTATTTTCAAGATTCCAATTTAAAAAAAAAACAAACAACATTTGGAGCTGTCCCCCAAAGAACACAGAAGTCAATGTTTTGAAATCAGCATGTTACTCAAAATCACACACTGCTTTGGCTAGTCATTGTGACACTCAACCACTACTGATATATACAAATATCTGACTTTTCTAGTAAACACCCTGTATTTTTTCAGAGTATCATAATCGTGTTCTTTATCAGAAATGAATTGTGGGAAAAGACTGAATATAAGCAAGTTGGACACAGGGAACTGTTTTGAATTAGAGCATTTTCTCCTCCACCTATATTAGTCTGCTCATGTAGACATAGTTGTGACACAATATTGCAACATGAAGACTTGTATTTTTAAAGGCCAGATTCATAATTCAAATATTCTGATTTAAATAAAAATACAACCCTTCTAATTTAGCAGATTTGTTTTCACTGAGGGCATATATAAATATTTGATCCTTCTGGTAGTTTTATTTGGGTGTTTTATTTGTTATTTTAATTAGAGAATAAAAAGGGGTTTGGATGTCCTTGGAACATTTGAAAGTTGTAATTTTTTTGATTTATAATGTTAAAAAAAAAAAAGAGCTAAATAGCGATACTTTATTCTGAGTGAAATATTCTAGCATTTCTTCTTTGTAGAACTTTTAATGAGGTCTCATCTTTCTGAAAATTGCAGTTTATTTGCACTTAAGTGTAGGTTTTTAGAACGCTTCAAGTCTCCTTAAAATGCTGAGGTTACAATAATGCATTTGTTTTAAAGATATTATTTTTACACAAAAATAAGGACTCATGCTAGTAAGCTGTGTTTTCCACAGAGAGGAAAACAAAATTACAACTTGGATTAGGGGGAGGAATTTGATAAAGCATATTTATGTCCTTTCATGCACTGCACATTCATCTATTTAATTTCTAGGCTGGTTTGTGTGTAATGTGCGCACAGTGGAGATGCATATGCAATTTCCTTGTCTCTCTGAAGCATAAGTCATAAAGTGTATAATTTTCTGTAGATTTTTGGCACATAGTACCAGTTGGAGTTCTTGCCTATATGCTGCTTTTGCTGAAGTGGCATGAATGAGAGGTGGTTTGTTTTGTTGTTTGTTTGTTTGTTTTTTAATTAATATATCTATGGGTAAGAGGGGGAGCATTTCATTTTTGAGATTACTGGTAAAAACCATAATGTTTTCAACAAAACAATTCAAGAATCATTGAAGTGCATCACAAGGATATCTTAATGACTTGAATGGAATATTGCAAAACAATTTTTAAGAGGTAAGAAATAAATCTCATACAGGAGAAGGTAGGACAGGGCAGCATGGAGTAGTCTTGTTCTTTGGTAATTACATTATTTTTGTGTGCAGCTTTTTAGCCTAGTGTTTGGGTTTTGAGTGCAGGGGGTTTCCTTGTGGGGTTTTTGGAGTGGTTTGTTTGTTTGTTTGTTTGTTTGTTTGCTTTATTTGCTTGTGTTTGTTTGTGGGTTTTTTTCCCTCCTGTGTTACTATCTGCTTGTGCTAAGAACCTTGGATCAAATGTACTTACAGGTTTCTGCCTGTTGCTTTGGGGAGATACAGATGGATCTGGGGTTAGAAACACATCTGTTTCTGTTTTGTCATTCTTAAAACTGCTTCCCCTTTTAGTACACAAGCTCTCAAGCTTGAAATCCTTAAGTAAAGGATTGCTTATACACACCTTGTATATTGCTTATATGCACCTTTTAAATTAGCCCAGTGGTCAGCAAGTTCAACCGTTGTCCGAAAATGCAGAAATTCCAGGTCTGTGAAAACCCTACACTTAAAATGTCCTGCCAGTAGTTCTACCTCGGTCTTTATATGTGATAGCCGACATATCTCAGATGATCTCAACTCTCAGGGGAACATAAGAATAGAGGCATTCTCTGCGTGCATGAGTGCTTGGAATAACACTGTGCTTAGTGATCAAATGAACAATCCCTTTGAGCTTTCGAGATAGTACCCCCTCTCACAGGGCATCGGAAAGCATTTCTTTAACAATTATGCAACAACAAAGCACAATGGGATCACTGGTTGCCATGATTTATTTCGGAGGAGGAAAGTCAGAGTTTATATGTTACCTTGTTGTTACTATCTCAAATTAAACCTCTTCGGCAGTTCAGAAATGCAACCTGATCTGTTGCCAGACCCCTGGTACTAGCGGAATAAGATTCTGCATAAATAAGTGTTAGAAATTTTTTGTGTTACAGATTTTTGCAAAGATGTCACCTGCCTGTTACTCCTCCTCCCCCCGCCCCCAATCCCTTGTTCTTGCTTTTCAGTGAGCAGTTTAAAAATCTTCCTGGTGTAAACAGAACCTGTACCACTGACTATGCTTTTCTTATGCTCTGGGTCATTTCTCCAACCCCATGTTCTTCCTGTTTACTGTGACTGATTCCCAGTGTGTGACTATGATATTTTACTGCTGTTGTCTGCTTTTGCTTACCACCAGTCTTTTTTCCCTGTGCTTTCCTCCCCACATTTTCTTCACACCCGCTGATCTGTTTCTTTCTGCCAGACCTTCTTTAGCTGCATTTTCATCCTTCCATCAGGCTGGTTCCTTCCTTTTCTTCATTAGTTGCTCCTCCTCTTCAAGGTCTTCCTTTACTGCCAGGGGTCAAATCTACCTCTGCTGCTTTCTAGCAACTACTCTACTGACAAACACACAAAGTTCTCCTTCTGGTGAGCTTTTGACCATTAACCTGCTACACAGTATTAGACATTCTCTCTCTCTTCTTGCAACCCTGAAAATCAGAAAAATTAAAAGGAAAAAAAGAAGTCCATATCTTAAGGGTCAATTTAAAGTTATTTAGATAGTTTTTTGTTTGTTTTTAAATACACCATGTGGAACACTGAACACTGCAAGCCTCGTGCCAGTGAATATTCCAGCCTTGCATAGATGAATACGGGTGAGATGACCTGGGTTAATAGCACTGCTCAGGGCTGTTGTGGCCATTCTGCTGTAAACAAATTTTAGTCAAAGACTGAAACATATTCCGCAACAGGATGCTCTTGAAAAATAAAGTTTCTCTGAAAAGTTTTCTAAAAAATTATACTCTTTTCTGATAAAACTCTTAGTAGTCAGTCTTTAGCCAGATTTCGGGCCCAAGATACACAGACTCAGAATCAGTAAAAGTGTACTATCTTTGCAAGTAGCAAAAATAAAATATAAATGTTACTCTAGGTTACTAGTGTTACAAGTTGGTCACAGTTTCCAGAACTTAAAATACTCTCATCATTGAAAGGTTAATTTGTTTTACAAATAATAGAAATCTCAATCTCAGTTGAAATTGGATCTGTCTCTAATCTCTTTACTAGACAGAGGGGGTTTACTTGTAGTTGTTTAGAAAGCAAATTTTAAGTAAAATTATTTTGGGAAAAAAAATTATACTTCTGCTATTAAAATGTCACTGAAGTATTTGCATCCTCAAGTACATTTCATAAACCACAAATCCCTTGTTAATTGCAGTGCACAGATTTCACCTTACTATGATGGAGCCTTTGCAGCCATGATTATTAAAATTATCTAAATTTTTTTTGTTTTATGGCTATTAACAGAACTTTTATGAAATGGCTGTAGCAAACACATGGCATCCCTGAAAAGCTGAAGCTTTAGGAAGGCAGTGCTGACTTGCTCTCAGTCTCCTAAGCGTGTAAAGTGACCACTTAACCAGTGTACAATGATTGAATGTACGTATTTGAAAGGCAAAGGAATTAGTTAGCCTGAGAACTTAATAATGTGAAGTAGAATCAGTTCAATTCAGTTTTGGAATTCTTTTCTTTGAATCTGAAAACTAATAACAAGGTTTTCATATGTTGTGGATGTGTGTATACAAACATGTATTGGTATGACACACCAGTGTTGCACAGTTAGACAGCAGTAGAATAAATGCAAACACATATTTTTTCAATGTTCATATTACCTAATCTCTTCCTTCTGGATGATGAAGAATAAAAGTAGAAGATTGTAAATTGCATTCATTTAAAATTAAGATCAGATGGTTTCATTTTTTACTAGTGCAGTGCCCATGCCCTATTAAAATCTTGGGGAAAAAAAGTTATCATCTTTAGCAAAATTTCTAGTTTTCAGCTACTGAAGTAGGCCTCAACTTAATATTTAAATTCCTATGTTAGAATTTTACTGATTTATTGGGGGGGGTTCCCTTTTCTCCCTGCTAATTAAATTAATGCTGCCAGCATACCATCTTCAGACCAAGAAACGTTTTTACTTTTATATTTGTACTATTTATCTATACTTTAAGTTTGTCTGTACTTTTTAAGAAAGGGTATAAATTTCAATCTTAGCCCTAGATTTCAGATATGACCTATTATTTTCTCTAACATCTGTCCTCACTAGCTCTTCCTTCTGATGCTGCTAGTTCAAGAGAGCTTTTTGCTCTGATAGTAGTTTTAAAGCGTCTTGTTTGTCAACAATCCTTTTACTCCATTTCAGAAAAATCCAATATCAGCTGTTACATGCATGTAATCTGTATTATGTCCTGCTCTGCTTCAGAGTCCCTTGAAGCCAACCAAATCAGGCTACCAGGAGCTTGCAGTGTCCTCAATCTGAAGTTGAGCTCTGTGTAGAATGACATTTGTAGTCTGTGCTCTATTGAAGCAGTTGATTTAACGAAACTTTGTTCAGCTGCATAAAGGTTAATATTTTTCTTCATATAAAAGCAATTGCTGTGAATTTCCTATTTTTATGTTAGAAGCACATGCTATCAAGTAAGTAGAAGTGACTTTGAGCTTAAGGTATTTTAACACTTGGTTTTTCCCTTTTCACTGCCTTGCAAATAATTATAGTCACCTTTGTCCTCTGTTCTCAGTTGAGGCACTATCTTTCAAGATCTTGCCATGTTCTATTTGGACTGGATTATTTTGACCAACTTTAAAGTTTTGAAGTAAAACTCTGCTTTGCTTTAAGGTAGATTACTAACAAAGGCATTTTAACAGAGACCATTCACACAGATGATACCACTGATGCTGTAGAACAGCCTGGTAATATACCCCTTCTTTCAGATCATCCCAGTAGAATAGCCTGTGGTGATTGGCTTTGAGCTGCTTATAATCAGGAAACACCCAATTTGTTAGATTTTGCATTCTTGGTGTGCCAGAGGCTGGAAATGGGATATAAATTTGATACTTGATTTGATATTCCTGAGTAAAAGCCACACACATTTCTTCCTTCGCAGTCTTATTTTCTCCTGATGCAGCAGAAAACATATGATAATAGGTCCAAAAGGAAGTGGTTACTTAGGTAGCAACAAAGTGCTGCATTAACTATGGTCTCAAGGAAGAACGGGGAGGTGGGAAAGCTGCTCTGGTTTTATTTTATGTGGCAGAGGGTATTTAGTACAGCCAGTTTTCTTAGGGTCCCTCTCTGAGATTTTTTTTTTTAGTATGGAGAAAAGTAGTATGTCTGAATCTATTGCTGACCTTTTATCCTTTCTCCTAATTATTTTGAGTCCTGTGGATTAGTATCTTGCTTCAGATTAAAAACCACAAACAAACAAAAAACCCAAACCAACCCAAAAACCAGATGAATGTGCATAAACTGACAGCATGTTACCCTCTCTGTTAGAGTATGAAACTAGTAGAAATTAAAAAGCAGATGTAAAATTGATAAGCAGGGAATTTCCATGTTGTGAGTGGATTTTCTGAAATACCCAAAGAGAATTTTACATACTCTGAAAAAATTATCAGAAAGATCATAATGTGTGTGTGTAAGTAATAAAGAACACTAAGCATAGATATTCTCTGCAGAATATCCTAAAAAAATTTCACATTCACAACTCAGTCTTGAAGGAAAAATTGTAAATGGAAGAGAAGGACTAGAAAAATCTGGTCCATGCAAGCATCAGTAATGAACACTGTCAGTACCACGTTCTGGGAAATCAGAGATGTACAATAACTCTAGGCATTTTGGAGTTTGTACAGGGTTTTTTTCAGAAGAGTTGAAGGTCAAAATACCTGATGCCAGACTGCATATGAGCTTTAACCTGGCAGGTGAAATACTAACACCACTAAACTTTTCCAGTTTGGCTGGTAGTAGCGCCCCTGGCTGTGTGTGTTTTGTAAGAACATACTGGGGACAGCCAAGCAAGATGGCTCAGTGGACATATATTCTTAAACAGCAGCTGTCTGTAACATCCGGTTTTACTTGGCTAAGCACTAACTTAATTTTTGCTTTTTCCTTTTAAATTTTTTTGAGTATGTAGTAATCTGTTTGGAATGTTCTGTTAAGTTAGCAAAAATAGTCCAAAAGCAGAACTTGACAGCCACTGCTTTATTGCCAGCTCCTCCATATAACCCATTTCAAACAAAGGCTATTTCCAGGGTAGAGTTGTTACACATTTGGCTCGTTTGCTTTTAATTTCCATTAGACTTTACTACCAAAACAACCTGGCCATACCAGTGACAAGGCTGAAAGTTGGCTTGCTGATAACTGTTAATATTTGCCTTAAAAAGCATTTGATGAGGAGTCATGCTAAAGCTCTCTCCAAAGAGGGAGAGAGTAACGACACAATAAAAATACTTAATTTCACTTTTGGAGACCACTCATTTTTAATTTGTTCTGGGTGAACACATTCCATTGTATGCTGAAAGAAGAGACATAGCAGTTGATTTTATTTGTTATGTCTGCATGGGGCAGGAAGAGAAGAGAAGCAAAATAATTGTACAGATGTGGAAAGTACATTTCTACTGGTAGGGGAACAGGATGATCCCTTCTTCTGCACTTGAGTCTTGATCTGAAGTTCATGGCATGTGTGTCACACTGGCCATGATCTTGGGTTGAAAGCTGTTAGTAGTTGGCTTGTTGGTGTGTTTTGTACAGATACAGTGCCTGAGTGTTTGCATCCTAAGCAGGACTGAAAAGTTGGCTGATCAAGCACATAACTGATGCTGAAATCTAAAGATTTATTTCTGTACTTTGAATTTTTTTCTCAATGAGTGATTTATTTTTATATGTGCATCATGAAAAGCAAAGAAGCGTTTCTCTCTTCTTTTAAAGCTGAGGAATAACAAGATACAAATGAGCCCTCTAAATTGCAGGACCCCAGCAACATTTTCCATCTCCCTCTTGGGGCTAGAACCTGACTTCCTCCTGTATACATGGGCATGTAGTCCCTTTGCTTTCCCCTTCCACACCTCTGCAGCCATGTTCCCAGGTCAAAGAAACCTTCATGTGCAGGTTGGGTGACAGAGGATGTCAGAACTCACATCCTGACACAGAGCATGGACACAGCTATGCAACTGGAATGCATCCATTATGAACAAACATGAAGAACAGACTTTTTCAGGCCATTGGGAGTAAGGCTAAGGCTGCCTCTTTATTCTTCAGAGATTTTCAGTGATTACTGACCTTGATCAGTTTTCAGTTTGTGTAAAATAGATGCAGGAAAGACTAAGGAATGACAATACGATGGATGTTTCCCATTGATCACCTTAGTTCTGAATCATGATACTGTGTAATTCCTGCAAGGGAGATGAAGCACATAGTCCCTGATACGTATGCTTAGTCAGAGGTAAAAAAGTTCCATTCAGGCGGTTTTTAAAGACTTTTTAGAGCTTGTATAGGGCAAACAATCTTTTCGTAGAGGAGGAAAAGAAATTACTTCTCTGGTATCACTGATATCTCTCCAGTCAGCATTGAAGTGCAAGGGGATTCATTGAATGTTATGTTTTCCAGATTCAGAGCCTTTTGCTCTATTTTGTGTTACAAAGCATGAAAAGACAGTCTCTTTGAATACATTTCTTTTATAGAATCACTGACTCTTGTAAATGTATTTCTTTTTTCATTTTAATTCCTTTTCTGGCTACCATTTTAAGCATAGTTGATCTAGTTAGCTAACCCTTCTGCTGGTTTAATGCTCTGGTACTTCTGAGTTAATAATGCTCATATTTGTGCAGATGTTCCTAAAGAAACTGTCTATGACCACTATGAGAAACTTCAGTGTCAAAAGTTAAGCTGTTGTATTCCCCAGAGACGTGGTGCCTCTCCATTGGAGTACATCCACCCTTACTTTTTGCTAACATTTATCCATTTTTAGGGGGTTATGCTTATTAAGGGGATTGCCTTTATTCAGTCATCATGTAAACTGGGATTTACTAATCACATCAGATTTGTGTATATGTATATGCAGGATAGTGCTGACAAAAGGATTCTGCTTTCAAAACTTAGTAACATCAAATAGGTCTCAGTTGTCTGTGAATCTGCTGACTTAAAAGATATACAGATGCACATTTTTTTCACAGAATGGCTCAACAGAGTTGGCATTAGCAGTTATATGCAGTAATCTGGGACAAACAAGTTTATACATCTACCCAATTATGTTAAGTTCCTGGGAGCTGGGCGGGGCATTCTGCCACTCACATGAGTGCAAGTGGCTCCCCAGTGACTTAAATACCACTCAAGATAATCTTACAAAAAATTAGCAGGTCTCTACTGCAGTGCGAGCAGAAGAATGGCTGAAGATTATGCAATTTTTCTGCTGGTTAGTGGTGGTGATGATGATGATAGTTATCATTTAGGCTAGCCCCATACAACTTCCAGACACTGCATAGCTTGAAAGCATTTATTATGTGTAACGGACTTGGCAATGACAAAAAGATGTAAGCAGCATGACTTCAACTTGCAGTCATCTAGCCAAACTGTTTCAAATGATAAATTACATGTGTATGAAAACGAATATATGTTCAGATAACATCATGATATAACTTCAAATCAAATTATTATTTTTCTCATTTTTTATAGGGATTGCAACTTGCTTGCACTATCAGTAGAAATGTAGGATAATTTGACAATTGCTGATTTCAACTAAATTGTGTCAGCTACCTGCAAAGAATATGGGTATATGAAAAATATTTTCCTTGTCAGAATAGAAAATTGGGAATTCAGAAATAGCGTGAATGATAGACCTGTCTTATTTAATGTCACAGAAAGAATTGTCAGGAGGAGATGTGGGTAGGGAGAAGGGGATTTGTTTCAGTAAATGGCTCTTTATGATACTTTCTGAAAGGCAAGCAGTAAGAGCTGGAGAATTTTCCAAGTGCAAGTTTTTTGTCCTAATTATGAACTACTTATTTTCTTATCTTTATGAAATGTATCTTTCTTTGTTAATCAGTGTGTATTTAATTTTTTTTTTCACTTCTGTTTCTCAGAGAGTAATATCCACAGTGGGGTATTTTGCTGCTGGAAAACACCTTTCGAGGTTCAACCCCTCCTCTAAGAGTGTCATTTTCTTTAGGTAATCAGGATAATTCAGTGTGTACTGGGGAGGTGGAACCCTCTGTTTTTCTTGCTCTCATCAGATTGAGCACAGATTAGTTTTCTTTCAGTGTTTTTTTGAAGGCCAAAGATAATAAATGAAGCTCAAAATTAAATGCATTTGCTTTTCACAGTTTGATGCTTTCAGGCTGTTGGGAATCAGCAGGAGTGGCCCAGCGTGGGGGTGAGCTGGGACATCAAGGCAGGCAGGGGCAGACACCTCGGGTACCTGGTGAGGGGAGCAGGAGCAGCGATGGCTGTCAGAGTACTGGCAGGTCCCAGCATGGTGAGACACAAGGCTGGGCACGGGCAGTGTCAGGCAGGTCAGGCCTGGCCAAGAGCTGGAGCTGAAACACATCTCTTGGCCAGCCACGTGGGAGGCTTCTCACAGGTCTTTGACTTAAATGTGCTGTTTCCTGGCTGTCTGGACCTGGGTTGGAACTACCCTGTAGCAGAGCTACCTTGAGCGTGGGCAGGTAACTCCCAGATGAGTGGGTGGGAAGAGGCTGCAGAGCCTGCTGGCGCACTCCGGACCCTGGAAAGGTAACTGTGAGCCAAGGTTTTTTCAAACTACTCCTCACAGGCCTACAGATGGAATTAGGGTTTTTTGCTTGGTTTTGGTTTCATTATTTTTGTTTAATTATTTATTTATTTATTCATTTTTAACCTTATAGGACATGAACATGAACCTGGAGGTACACAGGCAATTTTCCTGCTACTTTCTCCACCACATTGGACTTCTACAGTCTGTGGTATCTCTTTGGCAGACTGTACTAGTTATCCTGTTTTCTCAGGATAAGCAGAGTCTATCACTATAGTCCACTATATGTCACTATGACGGGCTACATTCTAAGCTGAGAACTGAACCAAGTTGCAAGGGCTTTGTAAACTGATTGCATTATTTACTTATTTCAAAGGGATGCTAAATAACTTTCTGGGATACCACAGACTGTGAATATGAAAGACTTCATATTTTGCCAAACAAAACCAATTAGTGGCTACAGAAATGCTCTTAAAGTTTTTACCTGGGAAATAAATGACCTTCTATTTTCAGAGATAAAATTAACACAGCTGTGTTAATTCAGAGATAAAATTAACACAGTTCTGTCTATGGAGCACTTTTGACCTTCTGTAAGTTGTCTGCACAGCTACCTAGGAGACAGAAAAATGAAGACTACCTGCTGGGAAAACCAAGGCAGAGTTGTTGGTTTATTTCAGAAACTCATGGTGACTTGAGCATGGTGCTTCTGCACACATAGGCACAGATCTACTAATTGTTTGGCCTTCTGTCAGCAGACACAGGAGGAACTGCCAGCTGGAGCCTGACAGTCCCAGGTTAGTGCAGCACCAAGCCCGCTCTAGGCATTAGTTAAGTTTGCTGGCTGGGATGAGCATGCTGCTGGGGGCTGCAATATGACTTCTGCTGGCCTAGGGTGCCAGTGGAGCAATCTCTGCTTGCAAAAAGCAGCCATGGTATCACCTGCCTTCCTGGGATTTCATCCTCAGTTAGGGCAACCAGGACTGTATGGCATGTGCATTTTCTGTATACAAGTGCTGCCCTTTGATAGTCCTTCTTGTGTAACCTATTGAATTTCTCTCAGGCTATTGCAGAAGTGTGGTTTTACTCATTCTCGTGCTTGCTTGGTGGATTGAAAGAAACATACCCAAAGTACACTTGGAAAAACATGTTTGTAGCATTTCTTGCTTGTTAAAATATTGTGTGGCTTCATTGCACTACCATTTTAGTCTTCAGAACTAATAACTCTTTTTGCTGTGTTTTCTTCATCACATAAAAAGTGACTTTATACATACTCGAATAGCAAAATAAAGTTTGTGAGTTCTTTTTCTTTCTTTCTTTCTTTCTTTCTTTCTTTCTTTCTTTTTTAAATAGCAGTAACTCCCACGAACTGGTACAAGGCTTGGTACTGTGCAAGCAGTTTTTCACTCTTAGAATGCTGCTACTGAAAAGCAGATATTGTGTAAAGTACCATCGATCACTGCCGCGGTTTTATACAGTTTGTCACCATTGTTCTTCATATAGCATTGAGTCACATTTAGAACTATGGTACAGCTCACAAGTGTTCAGCACAGGGGGAAAAAAGTGTTGATTATTTTTTTTTTTTTAAATTGTGAAAAACCTCTTTATTATTTATAATCTGATATCAATGATTTTTTAGTGTACGGAAAATATGTCTGATGTGGCCTAGTATAGATGAGGACAGATTTATTAATATATTTAGAAGTGTATGACATGGTTTGTTATGATGGAGAGTTGAATGGAGTTTCTAAAGATATAGAATAGCTGAGGTTAGATACTAGAATATTAAAGCAGAAATCTAAAAGGCTATTCTGACAGATGCTAAGCCCAGAGGCAGAAATGGACTTTTGTTGTATGTCTAGATTTATGTCAGCAGCTTTGGGATCCCCAATAATTTCCTGGGGTTTTTTTCTGACTGTGAGCATACTGTATGTCAGGTAAAATCCCACTGAAATACTAGAAGACTTCAAATTGATGCGTGAGAAGAGCGAATTTTCTCTTAGTCTATCAAACACCATACAAACACATCTTTTTGAAATGTGAATTTCATGCTGCACAGATCGTATCAGTAGCCCAGACTACTTTGGAAATCTTGGAATTTTGTCCCCTACTTCAGCCAATATAGAAATATTTTGTTTTCCTTTCATGCACTATCTGTATAGACAAACTTGTAAAATGATATGGGGAGAATCCTGTTTGTAACTGGGATGTGGAGGAGGCAGCACTGTATGATCTTTTTGTTAGCACAGCCATTTAAATTTCACTGGGTATGGTGGGAAGTTAAGTATTTCTTCTTTCAGTGCAGCAAAAACAAACTTCTCAAACTGGATCAATCTGTGGCACCAACCAAGCAACACTTAAGACTGGATTAAGAGAACTCTGGGTAGATGCTGATCCAGCAGTGCTCTGTTAGTGGAGGTGTAGAAGGTTGATGGGGTACTGCTGGAAAGACGTTTGTGAAATGTGCTGTGAAATGACTTTGAAAGCTCTTAGCTAATGAATACAAATGTCAGCAATCCAGAGCGGCAGAAGGGTTTGAGAAAGGGCAATAGGCCATGCAGTATTTATTTTCCAAGTGGGAACCCTTTGAAAGTAGATGTTTTTTTGTTAACTCCCAGTATCATAAGATGTACATGGGTTTTAAGCATTTGGCAGGGTAGGTTAGGAGAGGTAGCACTTAAATTGTGACTCTCCCAGTTGATTTAGAAGTGAATATTTGTTGTCAGCTTGTAGTAGCTTCTGACAGCTCTGCCTGGTAGGCTTTATGATGAAGAGAGATTTCAGAAGTGAATTGGTGTGCAGAGATAATTTGGAATCTTATCCAAGATGAAGTCTCTTAAAGCCTACAGCAGTATGGTGAGGGATCACGATGTCTGTGGAGGTGGAGCCTCTGGGAGTCAAATAGGCAGCACAGCAGAGTGGTTTGGACAGCAGCTTTGGTCCAGGAACCCTGTGAAGAGAAGGTGGGAGGAAGGACTGGAAACTGTTGGGGGCCAGAGGGGGAGATGGTGCTTGACATGAGAGAACAGCAGGGTGGTGTGACGGGTGCAAATACAGTCCTTTCTTTCAGAATTGGAAGTCTTACATTTAAGGCTCTGGATACTGTAGAGCGAACAGTCTCGTGATTGCATGTAATGTTTCTTTATTCCCTGCTAAATGTAGGCCATTGCTTGCAGGATAAACAGACAAGGTGGTTTGTATCAAGCTCTAAATGTCTTGAGTTCACATTTTTCATTAACCTTTTCATAATCAAAAGAAACACTCATCTCTCCTTTTTTTTTTTGTGGTATCTTTTCACCAAACATCTTATTCTTAGCTCTCTGCCAATATTTCTGTGAAATAATCTCTGTTGTAAGACCCTGTGCCAGTTCAGTAAGTGCACACTGCTCTGAACAGTTTATCATTGTTGTATGATCTAAAATTCTTAGGGTTTTAATTGTACATAGATTATAAAGGCCTTGAAGAAATTTTTGCTAATAGCTTAACAAAATACACACTGTTTATTGCATGTGTTACAATATTTTTATACCCTCCACTCATTCTGACACAGAAATTCCATGGCTCTGCTCCTAGATCAGTGCTGACATTCTCCATTATGCAGCTTCCAGACAAAGCTGTTTTGACAAGCAAGACAGGCCATGGTGGCAAAAATCCCGTTCCCTTCCTTCACAGTAGTGAACAGAATGCAAGGTCCTCTGGTGCTGTTCTCCTTATGGCAGGGCCTGCAGAGAGACTTTAAACCATGAGACTGGCCAGACAGCCTCAGGTCTGTGCTCCAGCAGCATCCTTGCCATAGATGTGCTCAGGTGTGGTTTCTCTACTGGCGTTGGATATGGCATGTGGAATTTTTCCTTTGAGTAACCTGGCTTCTAGCTTCATTTGCAGAGTCCAGAATTATCACTTTCTAAAGTGACTGTCACTTTCTAAAATCCTGTGTTATTACATGAATACATTTTAAAATCTGTTTTGAGTAAGCCTTGCCAGGTAGACAAAAACTAAATGGAGCGCAGAACATCCCTGGGGTGGCATATTTGTGAAGCATTTACTGGGTTTTTAAAATTAACAGCTGCTGATCTTTTAGGCAGAATTACTTTCTCACCATTCATACCAAAGGCAGAGCTGGAGCTGCAGATGACTGCTATGCAGTATCCATATGAGACAGAGATCTTAATATGAACATCTTGAACTGGATTTGAAGCTCATAACTGGGTCCTCTATGTCTGTGAAGGGCACAGAGATGCTCATGTCTTCCACCTCATGAATGCAGCTGGTGGTGTGACTCTTGTCCCCACTGAGATGTGAGCTTCTTCCACTGGTATAATGTCTTGGGTTGAACTGGAGGTGTGAGTCACAACATGGTCGTTGCATTGCCGCAGGACCCAGAGGTGTTCACATCTTCTACCTCTTGGACACAGCTGGATATGTGGGTCACAACATGGGCCTCTGCATCCTCACGGGGCAGGCAGGGAGCTGCTCTTACCACTGGCATTGTGGACAGAGTGGGTGGGAGGTGTGGATCACCACCTGGGCTTTTGCCTCCCACAGGGCACAGAGGTGCTTACATTATCTTAGGATATTTCACCAGTTTCTGAGATGTGATAAGCTGTGTGAACAAATTCTGTGCAACTGAAAGAAAATGTCAGGCTGATACAGTGTCTAACTGTTGTGGACTTGTTCAGATTGTAGAGAGCTGCAGTTTAGGCAGCCTTGAAAATCCTAACTCCACCTTCTTTTTTTTTTTTTAAATTTTTTTTGTGTATTTCTTCAGTATTTTTCGTTGGCTTCTGTAGAGGCAGATCTCCAGTTTTGTTTTACATGTGCAACAATTCGACACAATGATAATGGTCTACAGACTTATTTGTGCTTGGGTGTTTCTGATATTTTTAGAAATGTTAGCAAATATGTACATCATACTCAAAATGTACAATTTATAGGACTGTAGTGTATCTTAGAATTTTCTGGGAAAAAAAATTCTCTAAAAACTACCAAAGTAATACCCCTCTCTGCAAATTCTGTAACTGTGATTCCCTGAGATCACCTGGGCTTTTAAAAGCTTCAATTCAGAATACATTAACAGGGCAAAATAGAGAAATCCAGGGATGCAGTGTACACCTGAAGCATGTGCAAAAATGTCAAGCTTGTTGATTACATCATCCTGCAGGTGATTCACAGCTGCCAAATACCCAGTTGCATTGTACACTCGTCTCTCTAGGACTGCCACATTCCTCTAATTTGCTTTTTACCTCTGCCTGTTCTATACAAAGCTGTCTTGGAAAAAAAACTTTGAAATTATATCCTCAAAAAAACAAATGAGTGCATTATTTGTGGGGAGCTAAAAGTATTCATATTCTCTTATTTCTTTTAACATATGAAAAACTCCTGTACAGTACTTTGAGCTCTACTGTGAAGTGTTTTTTGGGGCTTAGTTTAGTTAGTTGGTCTCAGGAAAACTTAACATACATGAACACTCTGATTCTGTAGGACTAAAATATATAGCTCATAAAAATTGTGGTTTATTGCCTTGCTCTAAGTAGTTTCCCTCTGGTCACAAACTAATTATGTCTTTCAAAGGTAGCATATTTGGTTAACTTATTTCAATTGTATTTTATTCTGCAGTTTATGCTTTTTAAATAATATAATACCACTCAGACATTTAACTCCTGGTCAAGAAAAATACAGCACTGTTGTCAAGTCCTCTTTTGGATGTGCTACATGATGGGTTTAACAGAAAATATTCTATAGCTGGTTTGGTTGGTTTTGCTTTTTTTTTTTTTTGCTGCTTATTGTTCTGTGAGCAACTTCTTTGAACCAGCTGGTTCAGTCTCTGCCCTCACCTCACTCATTTCACCAATATCTCTTTTTCTGCTGATTTTAAGGCCCTGTTTCTTTATGGTGTTATGAAAGAAATTTAACTGTAATATTGGGTACTCGGTTGCAGCAATGGGAATAGGTTATTTTTCAGTAAAACAAAACTGATGTTGAAAATACAAATGATAGTAGAAGTTGTGAGATCTTATGAAAGCACTAGTCATTTTGTTGTGCTATTACTTTGGGAGGGGGTGGGGTATGTACAGGTTTGCAATCTACTGATTATTCAGACTCCGTGCAGTTGAAGCAGAAAAGCTGAATAATCAAACAATCTTTGTTTAGTACTAGTCAGTTGCACAGTTTTTAAAGAACACAAATGCTGATAGGTCGAACAGGTAATTTAATTTTTCCTCTTAAGCACATGAAATTGTTTATTAGAAATGATGCTCCAGCTCACTTTGCTGTGGGAGGATCCTTTGTGAGATACTCAAGATTAAAACAAACCTGTATGTTCTAGTAACACAAAGGAACAATTTTTCTTTGAAACTGGTGGGTGGATAAAATTCTTTGTTTAAGTTTTTAAAAAAGTTTCTGCGGGCTGTATGGAGAATTGCCACATGTTTCTCATAGATTCCAAATTTCTGCCATAGCAAGTCCCACTGGTTTCAACCACAGGCTCTTTTGTTTTCTGTACTCTCCTTTGTAACCCTCAGCAAAGGGAGGCAATGCCAGTAGTTCTGGAAAACAAGAAAGAGAGGGTGTGAGCCAGGCCTACACTGCTGCATTCCTCTGCAATGGTAGGCCATGCCACTGTGGGCTTTGTTTCAGTTCTTAATTGTAAATCAGTGGCATGGATAACCAAGTGACCAACTCTATGAAAGCATGCAGAGTGCAGAAGGCAGTTTGTTCAATCAAGTGGATCAGTTTTTATTACAATCTCAAGGTCAAAAATTGTTCTATTGCAGGGAATGTTTTTAACTTTTTTGAATGCCTCTTTTAGTTGTAGGTTTTTTTACTTGTTCTCACAAGCATACAACACCTTCACACACCCATGAGGCAAATAACATTCCAGAACCATTTCTCTTTCATAGAATCATAGAATCATTAAGGTTGGAAAAGACCTCAAAGATCATCAAGTCCCGCCTTTGACCGAACACCACCATGTCAACTAAACCATAGCACTAAGTGCCATGTCCAGTCATTCCTGGAACACTTTCAGGAATAGTGACTCCACCACTTCCTTGCCTGGGCAGTACATTCCAGTGCTTAACCACCTTTTCAGTGAAGAAATTCTTCCTGATGTCCAACCTGAACCTCTCTGGTACAGCTTGAGGCTAAAGATATGACAACAACAATCCCCCCCAGCATCTGTACTACCTGTTATAGGGACCCTTTTTCCAAAAACTGTTAGCTGTACTGCGGAGTGATGCTTAAGGGATGCATTTATCATGAAACTGGTACTCCTGTAAACAAGCAATGGTTCACAGTTGCATATTAAACACTTTGTCTGGGATGATGAAGTCTAACAGAATTTAGGGGAAAGAAAAAAAATCAGGCTGTTGATCAACCTAATTAACTTGCAAAATTAATACTACCTATTATTTATCACTTCTTATTCCAACAGTACTTTTATATGTGAAATTAAAGTGTATTGACTTGTGTTGTCATCAGCATCTATCTTTTAGGCGTTGGGTCCCTTAAATGAAAGATGCAAACTTAGGAAAGCAGATGATAATTGCTGTTAAAGGACATAATTTACTGGTTGTGTTACATATAATTTTACAATTTACCTCAGTACAAACATGACCTTTAAACAGTTGCTGCCATACTGAAAGAAGTGTATTTAACTAGATGGGACCCATGCAGACTTGTACTGCTTGTACAAACAATGCATACACTAGACCCAGGACTTAAAATCTAAAAGTCTGTTCTTGACCCTTACCAAGAGGTCGATGGTTTGATTGTCCTTATGCAGATCAACAGTGCTGTATGTAGTAAAGGATGCTTCTGGCAGATAACTTCTCCTATATAGACAACCTTCAAGATAAACTACTTTCACAGCTGAATCTTTCCATCTCCACTTCCTGAGCTCTCAGAAATACCTTTCATGTAGCTGAGGGAAGTGCTGAAAATGGTACATCTCAGAATGATGACAAGGCCTGCTCTGTGGTATGCTGAGGGAACTGAGAAGAAACTGTCAAGCCAGCTCGGGAGTTTAATTTATCCCACTGTCAAAAGAACAGCACTACTGTTAGAAACACCTTTGGCAGCCAGCAAGTTTTTCATTGACTGGCCTTTTGGAAAGAAGGTTGCTAGTCATTTCAGGAGAGATTTTATTGTATCTCTTACCTAGCAAAATAGCCACTTGTGAATCGATGCCACAGCATGTCAAATGTTTGAGGGTTTGTTTTTTTACCCAGCAGATCTGGAGTACATTTTAGGTTAGTATCAGAAATAAAGTGAGAGGAATCACACTTATTTTTTCATACTGTAATAATTAGTGTCTGAAAGAATTTATATTCTCATATGCGATTTTCATACTTTTTCCTGCAGCATAATTTAATGCTAAAAACTACAAATTCCTATTTTACCCAAGTGAATGCAGTATTTATTTTCCTAAAAATTTGAGCATAAATAATATAAATAAAGTGTCATTCCTTTCTCTTGCTATACCTGCAAAGACAGTTGATTCCATAGCAGGATGTGAACTGACATTTCCCTTCTCTCCATCAAACCTTTTTGTGTTTTCATGTCAGCTCTTTTGTAAGGCCGAGTTCTGCTACCTCAGCAGCTTTTCTCCAGTGGGAGAGGACCAGGGAGGGCTTGAAGGAATGAGATCTTTCATGAGTCTGAAAGAAACTGTGCCAAGCCTTGGGTGTTAACAAAGGTCTAATGGGTCCTATTTGACCTGTTGGTTTTCAACTCTCAGGAGGCATAATACTTTCTGCAGAGAACAGCTAAGAAACTGGTATTCCATGAGGCATCAGGGATTCAGAAAAAGCAACATTTGTCAGATTCTTCTTGTAAAATTTTAAGTTGAAGTTTTGTTCACCTGACCACAGCAAATGTCAGCTCTAAAAATATGTTGTGCCTTTATTAACAGCAGTGCAATCCTTTTTAGCAGGCTCAGCCAGTAAGCCTTATTGACCCAAGATGTAGTATAGAACTAAACTTGGTCTTTTATTCAATTTAACTCAATACTAGTAAATACTGGACCAGGTGGGTTTTTGCAGTTTTTCCCATATTTTTAGTACTAAGGTTTATTGTAAGGGAAATTGTGCCACAACAGACCCCTTATTCACTGCCTCATCAGATCAGTGTAGAAGTGTACTCAGCTCATCAATGGAATGGAAACACCCTCACACCTTTTGTTCCAGTCTGGTAGGAGCCCTATAGGCTCCATAATGTCTAATGGAAGCAGTTGATGAGGAAAGTCAAAGGAGCGTATGTTATGCTTAACAGGTGGCTTCTAATTTTTTGTGGAGGTTTGGGCTACAGCTTGATTAACCTGTAGGGAACGCTGAGTTTTTTGTGCAGAAAAATGTTCTTCTTTCAGTTATGCTGAAACTATAGAGAAAATTTGCCTTTGGGTGGAATTTTTTTACCTGAAAGTGACAAGCTTTGGCAAAGAGGGGAGGGAGGAGAGCGAGC
The DNA here is from genome assembly GCF_001715985.3 of Manacus vitellinus. NCBI lineage: Eukaryota > Metazoa > Chordata > Aves > Passeriformes > Pipridae > Manacus > Manacus vitellinus. The sequence goes on along the minus strand of NW_021939256.1, from coordinate 1,511,049 downwards.
TGTAATGGAAGTGGTCTCTTGGCTGACTGCAGTAGGAGTGTTAAACTCATGTGAATCTGTATTGTGAGACACACTGGCATTTTTTCTCTGGATTCATTCTGCTAGCAAATGAGGAAAATGTTTGTGTAAAGGCTAAATGCACCATCAGATCAGTTGTAGTTGCGTTGAGAACCATGACCAGCTGTTTGTCACAGTGATGCTGCATGTCATCTATTCCAAACAGAAATATTTTTCCAAAATTGATTTCCAACTGTTTGACAAGCATCAGACAAACCCAGTAATTAGATCTGTGAATTGAAATGCCTGATGGCATATTGCCTTCTAACCATATTAGTGAAGTTAGGCTGAGAGCCATTTTTTGTCTGCAGCGTCTTAGTATAATGAGGATGAATCAAGCTTTGCAGTTCGGATTTAACAATGCAGACATAATTCTTTCCTCTCTCTCTCTGCAAATACTTCTGTAGTGAAGCCTATTGGCTGTAGGCATTCCATTCTACTGTGGACAGCACTGCAGTAAAAGTCCAAACCAGGAGCTGGAGTTCTCTGCACCAGTTTACTGGTTTGCACCCATTCTGTCATCCCCTTTCTTCCTTTAGTTTGATCAGTGGGTGTTCCCACAGCATCCTAAACCATGCAGTGCTCCTCAGAGCAGCCATGACTGGCCTTGTTGTTTCTGATGGATGACTTGCACTGGTCTGTAGGATGAATGGCTTTGCTACTGTTGCCTTTGACACTTGATACCACTGAGCACCAAATAGTTTGGATCCTTTTTCCAAAGACATTAAATTGGTCAGCTTTTTGTTTGATCTTGGCTCTTGTAATAGGTCACAGTCTGTAATTACTGCTGCATGTTCAGACTCCTCATTTACACACTCCACTGTTCCATCTACTGAAGAACATTAGAGTTTGATAGTGCTGAGAGTGATAGTGCAGAAGAAATGGAAGTGTTTGGCTTCATGACAGTATCCAAAGACAGAGTTGAATTAGGACTCTCAGCACTGCCTAACGCTGTACTTCCTGCAAACAATTCCTTAAGGTCATTTTTCTAAAGAACTTAACTCCATAAAAAGGAAAGGGAGAACACTGGGAAACAGTTATCTCAACACAGAGTGGGAACCCAGACATCCTCAGCTGCAGCATATATGTAGTGATGATGAATGTCCTTTTTCTGACCTTTCATTCTTTCAAATGCCTGATTGTACCACAAATATTACTAGAATCCACATCTTCCAAAATAGTGGTTTCAACCTCTTAAATAATGCAAGGTAAACTTACTAATACATATGCCTTAGTGTTACAGCTTACTAAAGATCTTGAAATCTTAGCTGTTACAAAGTTGGTAAATTTCTAGATGTAACCCTTTGTTGTTCAAGTGACTAAAAACAGGTGAATCAGCACAAAATTTCAGATGTTTTACTTCATATTTTATTGTCATCATTTCAGTAAACATACTGAAATAGAGTTGACTCAGAATTGAGAACTATATTGCATTATATTTAACTATCTTATAGAAGAGAGAAGACTGAAAAAGAAGAAAGGACAAATATGCATTATATTTCATGTGTGGAAAAACAGTGCTTTATAAATACATATGACTTAAGCTAAAAGGTAAGGTTGATTCAAAAGGTCCCTTTAGTTCAGTGAGATAATTTTCATCTTCATACCCTGAGAAAAGGAGGCCAAGAAAAGGAAATTAGTAATCAATCACAGCAGTCTGTAGTTATGATAAAAGTATATTAAATACTTGGTGTTACAAAGTTGATTAAGGTACTTTCTGGCATTTGTAATGAGCAGATGATACTTAATTCTTAAGATTTCTTACAGATATTTAAGGTCCTGTCATTTATTATCACAATCAATATTTGCAATATTCTGTCACTGTTGATCTAAGCTTCTCTTGAGAAGTTAAAGTAGGGGAATGTACTTCAGCTTCTATCAGCTTCATTTTCGTCATTTATTTTACAACATTTGTAGAGGGAGCAGCAATAGGAATGTGAGAGGAATTACAAGTATCTGCAAGAAAGCAAGACTGGAAAGGAGTGGGAGGAGATGAAAAACTTGTAATCTATTTTAAAACTCTTAGCTTAACAGGTTGTCCTCTGTATGGAAGAAGACTACAGTTAGGTGTACACAAGGAGACTATCATAGAGCAACTCCACCAAGTGACCTGTGAGAAGAATATTTGTATCCAAGATGTCTCTGTTAGAAATTGTACTTTGCACACAACAGGTTTCCATTGCCTTGAGAGTAGTTGTTGTTTGAACCATGTGAAGCTGTGAGGTCCCAGCCAATTAGAAACTTACATAAAAGAGTTATTTTGCTTCTCAAGAAATGGAATAAACTATTAATGTCCAATTGAGCATCAAGGCACAGTAGTTTTGAAAATACTTATATGGGGCCTAACTCCTATTAAAGACAATGGAGCATTGGATTTAATATTGTTTCATTGAAAGCACCTTTGAAATTTCGCTTTCGTTTCATTAACAGACTGCTCAGAATTTTTATTCATCTGTATTCCTCGTTATGGAAGTCACTGTGTATACAGGGAACAAATGGCCTTGTTCACTCTGACCAACACTTACAGGAAAAATTGTGCCTGCAGAGGCTCCAGAGTGGCACAGAGCAAGGGGAAGTGGAAAGGTGGTGTTGCCTTCGGGAATGGTCCTCGGCCGTGCCTGGAGTGTCACATCCCTGCTCACAGTCTGGCTCCCTCCTGCTACTTTTGGGCCAGTGTGAGGATGTGCTTTTCTCACACTGTCATTTGCACAGCTTTCCATGACTATATTCAATTAAATGTAAATAGAAAACACTTTGATAGCCTTCTGGTTAATGCCTATGGCAATGCATTCTGCTATATCCTATTTTATAAGGATTAACAAAAAAAAAGCCTCTTCCTCCCTGGGCAACTTTCTATGTACAAGCGATACAGTACAGGAAGGATACTCTATTTTAACAAAGAACATCTTGCAGGGAGAGACAACAAAAAATGTTATCAGTATCATATACACAGCATTTATAATGGGTAGTAATAGAAGTCTAAATATTTGTTTTTAAATGAACAAATAAGCATATGTTTACATGATTCATTAATTCTGTATATCCTTAAGACATTATTAAAGTGATCTGTCTCTCCAGATTCACTGGAAGACTTTGATTAGTTAGCAAAAATACTAACCATATCTCTTACATATTTCTATATATCAGAGAAGATTTAAGCATGCAGAAAATCTAGAGGAAAACTTAAATGTGTGCTTTCATTACTGAAATAAAGCATACAGAAAGATTTATACTTTATAGCTCACTGAGTATGCATTGGGAGAAGCTACTTTTGTGGCACAATTACCCTTCTTTGTTGCTTACCAATACCCGTATTCAGTGACACAAAGAACAACTGTTGTAAAAAATATTAGTATGCAGATGCTCTGCTGTTTTGTTAATGCATTTAGGTATATACAATAACTCTTTTGTTTGCTTTTCTTTTTCTGTCCTTGAATGGATTTGTATTATGGTATAGAATCTAAGCTTAGAGTTGCTGTTTAAAATGTTTTGCAGTTTTAGAATGTGCCACAAATCCAAGCTAGTTACCAAGCTAGTTACTTTTCTTTTGTTATATTAAGAAAATAATTTGGGTATATGAACAGTTTGAGAGTATCTTTTCAGGGAAACCCAAGTCCCAAAGTTGCCAGCAAATATTTCCCCACTAATGAGGTCTTCAGTGACAGTTAGTGTTGGATAAATAATTGTATTCCTGAGAGATACTTTCAGATATTTTAACCAAAAAAATTTTTCTTGAAGTCCCTTAACATTTTCTAGGTAGTTTTCACAGAAATAAAAAAAATATTGCACAGCAAAACTGCACTTTATGTTTTTATATGAAAAACTAGCAGGCTGGTTACAACCAATTGTAACCTACATACAGGTGTTTATTTGCAAAAGCCATCATTACTGTCTTGTGTGTGTATCCATAATATTATTTAAGAGTTATTCTCAGCCTTAGAAAAGTTTTCTTTGCTGTCCTGTGGGTGGGCAAAACCATATGAAATAACTGTCAATAACTGAAATTGCTCTGGTGAATCAGCAAAGTACTGGAGTCCAGAGTACTTCAAAAACATAACAGTATTTACCAGATCCTTTCCCTCCCATGGCAACAAGGACCAAATCAAATGAGGATGTAACAAGATAATAAGCAGACTCTAAAGGTAACACATGACTAACAGTAGCTTATTTCTGAAATTCTGAGCGTCCTTAACTCCAAAAGATGTTTCTGACACAGAGTGTGTGAGAAGTATCTGTGCTTGAAGGTTGCTTCTCAAGCAATGACCTACTAATACTCTTTTGGTGTTCCGTAGAGATAAGACATATTCATCAGTGGATGCAGTTCCACTTAGAACAGTAGGAATCATAGTATAGACTAAAAAAAAACCTCAGTAAATCTTTTTATCACTGATAGAAAGAGCTACTACAGGTAAAGGGCTAACTGTGCTGCAGCTGATGCTTTTCAGATATTTTACTGCATGCATCAGAACTCGGCTGTGGAGAAGGCAGCGGGCATTTCACTTTCACCACAAGGGTCTTTCTTGGCACCTTTCTTGACTAAAAGCTTGTCAGTTTCTGATAATTGTTTTTTATCACTTCTCACAAGCACTAAATGCAAATTGTACAGTTTTGCTCTAGGCCTTCAGCACTAGGACATTGCACCCCGAGTGCCAGAATAATCATACATGGAGAAAAACCGTGATGGGAGGCCAAGCAGAAATTGCAGTTTAGCGTTGTCTACCTTTTCTGAAGTGAGGACAATTGAAGAGTAGAAAAAGAGCCCCCTCCCCTCATTATGCTTGTTTGATTCATACTGAAGTTACAGTGAGTGATTCCAAATGGGGCCAAAAGCTCTGACATCGTGGAGAGGGAATGTGCACTTGCGAATGCACAGATCTGCAGTGTCACTTTAATTATTTATTTTTTCCTTCTGTTCTGGAAAAAAAGGGCATAGTTTAGTGTTGCAGTCCTCACGGGACAGTATGTGAATTCTGATTGTTCACTGAAAGCCTCTCATCAGCAAGAAAGTTAGTTTCAGTTGTGCTTCAAGTAATCTATTGATCTATTTATAAATATGTTACATTAAAAAAAAACAACAAACCACCACACCAAAAAAACCCACCTAGAACTACTGCAAATCTGTGTGAGAACATCATCCCAGTTTCAGTTCCAAGATAGCTTAATGTTCTTAAAGGCTGGTAGAGAACATAGTTTCATTACAACTGCACATATTACGGGTTTTGTATGAAATGAGCATCTCAAGGCAAGGGAAAGAAAGCAGCATTGTTCCAGGGCTGTTTTTCACAGGCCTGTATTCATATCTCATCCTTGTTGTTTGCAGGAGAGGCAGATGTGAACCAGAACAATGGGACCTCCACGAAGAACCCAGCGGTGACAGACTCCAAAGGCACAGCAGACCCAAAGAATGCCTGGCCTGAGGCCAACCCAGCTGACACGACTGGTCGCCCCCACTTGATCCGCCTCTTTTCCCGAGATGCCCCAGGAAGAGAAGACAACACCTTCAAAGATCGGCCCTCAGAGTCAGACGAGCTACAGACCATCCAAGAAGACAGTGCAGCAGCTTCAGAGAATTCGGATTTGATGGCTTCACAAAAACGCTCCTCTTTCCGGCACGGATCAAAAATGGCATCTGCAAGCACTATAGACCATGCTAGACATGGATCTCCAAGGCACAGAGACTCGGGTCTACTTGACTCGCTGGGCAGATTCTTTGGAGGTGAAAGACATGTTCCCCGGCGGGGCTCGGGCAAGGTGAGCTCTGAGGAATAGAGAACTGCAAAGGCTACAGGAAAATACAGTACAATTAAATAGGAAGGGTGGGTCTCAAAGAAAGGTCTAACTGCTTTAATGCAAGAGTTGACTTAGCCAGCAAGGTGGTACTTGTAATGTAATGCTTGGCTTTAGACTGAAAGCAACAACAAAAAAAGCTGGGATCTGGGATCTGGGAAACAAGAGGAGCTATTCTGGATAGTAACAAGGAGTATTAGAATTCCAGGTGGCTATAGAAACATTATTGAGAGAATTTTTATGAGTATTTAATGTGCATTGTATGTTTTTGTATGCTCTGCTTTTGTACGTTATTATTAAATATTTGCAAAAGGGAGCTGGATGAGAGCACTAAATGCAAGACACTTGGCACTAACTGAGAGACAAACTTGGAAATAGATGTTAGAAAAAGAATTGTGGCCAAATTCTCAGCCTGCTTGTGAAAAATCATGTTTTAAGCTCAGTTGACAGCACTGACGAGGAGATGGCTTCACAGATATTATCCTGAATCCCAGATGTACAAAATTGTCCAGCTGCTTTATTCTGGCAAGAAGTTAGGATATATTCCAAGCATTTCCTATTAGAAGTTTTATAACAAACCATTTCTTCAAGGTATTGATGAAAGGCTATTAATTGAATTCTTTCCTTTTCCAGTATTAACCTGCCTCCTCTGATAAACTATGCAGCTGGCATATTAGTTCACTATTACTCAAGTGGCAAAGTTTAAGATATTTTTGCTGTATGCTTTGCCACGTAAATGATAAGAGGAGTCTTGTGTTCGTGTGTCCACACACTACATAAGTATTTTAATGGAACTGCTGTAGGGCTGTAAAACCTTCTTTTAGCTGAATTTATTGTAGTTGCTTAAGTTGTGTGTTGCAAAAAGCAATGCTTATAATTGCTGACTGGGCCCATGAATAACCTTTGACAACCTTTGAGGTCTATGCGGTATTTCTAACCTGTGATATGTGCTGTCTTATAATTTTACACTGGGACAGAGTACATACTACTCTGTGGTGTAAAACTGATTTGTGGTGGTACAACAGCTGCAGGCTGTCAGTGTACTTCCCAGCTCCACACCTGGAAGCTCCACAATGTGTAATAGCCCTTCCCTGAAGAGCTGTTGTAATGTAGAGACCACTGGATGAAAAATACTCTAGAAACATAAAACCAGCAGCTTCTCACACTTGGTAGTCAGTACTAAGCAAGCTGTGTGTTTTGTTCTTTTCATTGTTCACATTTACAAACCGGGGCCTGTAACGCTGCTGTCAGTTTTAGCAACCAGGCAGTTGTTTCTGTAGGTATGTAATGTTCATACATGCAGCAAGCAGTTTCTGCAAATATCAGAGGCTGTTCCCAACACTGTTATTTTCTGGAACCTGGTTGGCTAGCTCAACTCTTGCTGTTTTATTGAAAAATAGTTTATGAAATGTTCTTTGTACACAAAGGAAACGATACCAAAAAGTTAGATTCTGCATACGGAATACACAGAGGTATGTACGTTCCTGCTTGGCAATAAATCAAACCAGCCAACTCACTTTTTAGAAGTAATGGCTAAAAAATGACTGCGAGTTGTACAAATTATGTATTTTATCCTTTGGCATGAACAAGATTGCTATGATTCTCTACAGATCTCTACATAATTATGTATGAGAGGGGAGGAGATCATCCCTTTTATCTCTGTTGCTGTTCAGTAAAGTGCTATTTTGAAGCACTTAAATGTCTGCAAAACAGTACAGAATTATGGACAATTCTAACATATTTTTTTTACCCACCAGAAGTACTTTTTTATTTTTCTTAAGAGCAACTACACGTAGTGTTACAGAGTCCTGACTTGCAGATCTGAGCTGGAAGCCCAGAGAAGTTTTATTATCTTGGCAAAAGTCAATCACATTAGGACTTCAGTGCCAAAGCATCTCTAGCACTGTTCCACACAATGATAATATTGATGCATGTCCTAGGAAACATTCCTAGGAAGTTCTCTCATGGGAGGGCAGTGTAGAAAGTATTGAGCAAGTGGCACAGACAGTTGTTTCAACTATTATTTATTTAGCCTTTGAAACAATGCCTTTTGGTTTCTTGTATCAAGGAAGCCTTGTGGTGTCATTTATTTATACATGTGTACACAGGGGAAATCCAGATGGCTAATAGTCTTACTTGTGCTTAAACCCTAAATAGTTGTTGTCATTTGCTGAATTTTGTTGAGTATGACTACTGATAGATGGTGTTCATGGATGACTTCAAATAGAATGAAGTCCTTTGGCAGTTTCCAGACTCCATTAAGTAAACAGGTCTTTGGTAAATAAGATCAAGAAAAGCACCTTAAAGGATGACTTTCAAAGGCTTGAAATGCAAAAGTTCCTAGAGCTGCACTGTTCATTTGTTTGCACTTGTTTTTGATTTATTTTGAAGCATTTCAAAGCAATTCTGCAGCTGCCTTTCTTGTAATCTTCATTTTTCAGCCAGTCCATGCCCCAGTGGGAGTGTATATCTCCACTACCCACACCAGCAAGCACTGGAATGCAAAGACAACACTTGCTCTTTGTACAGATTTACAGGGCTGACATTCAAGCAAAACACATAAATTCTTTGTGGAGGCATTTTCTTCTTGCAACCATGGCTAAGAAACATGTTAATGAATAATATTCACTATTGTGTACAGAAAGGTGGGGTAGGAACAATGCTGGGACTGTTTCATGGCCTCCTCTACTCCTATGGAACAGGTTCTCCCTTACCCTGCAATTCTGAAGTTAAATTAAGAGTGCATGGGAGTTGTTAAAAATAGAAATACTGGAATGTACAGAAATACCCCTTCTCTAAGGGACAGTAAGCACAGTGGCCCTTGTTCCCCCAATCCAAACCCCATCAATATTTTTGGATAGCCGAAAGTCAAGCAAAATCAGCTTGAATTTTGTACTTTTAAGAAAAAAATTTAAGACAGAATATTCTAAACAAAACTGCTGTTGTGCACAGCTCAAATTTAATTGTACTAAAGAAGAATTTAAAATGGTGACAGAAAGAAACTGTGGTGCAGACATTTTAAAAAGCATGCGAGAGGGAATAGCATAAGGATAAATTATTTCCTTCCTAATCTTTATAGAATATTTATCTAAACATTTGTAAAGCGTCTAAGCAAGTTTGTTAAAATGATCAAATGTTTACTGTGCCTCCTAGATTCTAGCCTGTATTCAACTTCAGTATGTACTGACTGCTATTTTGTTTCTTTGATGCAGCTTTTTATGCTTTTGTAATTCTTTTGTTTATGATTTTTTTTTTTCCTACTAAAGTTTGGATTGTGAAACAAGAACTTTTCTGTCCTGGTTTAACATTATGCATTAACGTACTAAACTTAAAACTACGTTTGTGACACAAATGCAACAAACCAAAATATTGTGTGTGACAGTAAACAACAGGCTAAGACCAGACTTAGTGAAAGATTAAATCAGTTTTTCTTATACATTTTGCTTCAGTTTTGTATGCAATCTTGTAAAGTTCTTCTGTTGCCTGTATGAAGCCTTGCTCCTATATTTCTTTCCCAATATCTGTGTGTCTGGATGCAAGGAATACGGAAAGAGATGGGGCTTCCCCATCCTATAGACAGATAAAAGGTATGAGGAGCACTGGGCTGAAGTTCTTCTCATCTTGAGCAGAATCAGGGTTTGGGATCAGAATTTCTGAAACAACAGTTCCAAACCCACTCCTAAGTTAAGCAGTTGCTGGAACAGGGATCTACAAAAATGGTTGCAATAGATATGCACAGGCAAAAAGTTTAGGAACCACAGTTTTAAATAATGCCAGGGAGAGATAAATTAATCAGAATAATTTAATAATTTTTCTTTTCTTGCACTTGAACTCTATATACATTTGCTGTGGAAGCTTTAATGTATACTACAGCACCGTGAAGAATTTGAAAAGGAGTTAAATCACATTGTATACTAGTCAGACTCACATTGATTTAAGTTTATACTTACTGTGATTTTTATTTCCAAGTCTGATTTTTCAGGGAGTGGTATTGCTCGTGATACTCTGTTTTGTAAAACCTGCTGTGCAAGCAGTGTGCTTGTAAAAAATATTTTTATATAGTTTATGGTGGTTGTAACAATAATTTTGTTTTAATCTTTTGCTTTATATGTGCTTTATGTATTCATTAAACTGTTTATATCACAACAACCGGTGTACTAATGATTTAATTTGTTTTAAATGCTTTAATCCATTAACAGAAGTTGCAACAAACTACTACTTGTACATGATGGGTTTTCAGATCATTAAAAGAGGCTGTATGCTCTTCTCCAAAATTCAGCTGAGACAGTTCATGGGACAGAAATAAAAAGAGGTTGCCTTCTGGAAGGAAAGGACTGGGTTTTTGAATAACTGAAGCTCCTAAATCTGATGTTCTCGGTTTATGATAATGGGAACTGAATCTGGCCTCTTGTTTGTAGCAGGTACTAATGAATGATGAATACCTAAACATGAATTAATGTATCAGAACTGCCAGTTTGAATCTCATTTAGCTTGTGCAGTGGTAGAACCTCTGAACGCTTTAGATCTGTCTGGTTGAAAAAATTGTCACCCATACAAAACCAGAAAGTATTAACAGGTGAGTACACTTAGGAGCCAACATTACATAGGATTGATTTTGACATGTTCATTTAACACACGTATGGCCATATACATGTTATTCATGCCTAATAGTTAACACATTATTTAATGTACTGGAACTTGCATTTTCAAGGAAATTACTGCTTAAAGCGATTATTACAAACTAAATGAATTTGGGAGTTGGACCAAGTAAATGCTCTGTAAGTGATGCTTAGAAATGTAAGCACTAACTTTTGGTGAAGTATTAGTGATGCTTTGTTCTCAATCTGGCAGCAGCTGCATGGCAAAGTTTGTTCAGAAATGGGACAAAGTATTTGGGGCTTGCTGATTTGTATTACAAGTTAAAGAGAAAATCATGACTGGGCAGACAGGAAAAGCCAATGGGCTTCACTGCTTTTACTGTCTTTTATATGGTCTCTTTTTGCCTCTGAAATTCAGAAATGTGTTAGCAACATGTTCAGGCTAAAATACACATTAATCAACTGAAGCATTTTAAAGGTCTCTGTTTCTAATCAGTTTGCATCAAAAGGTTTCCCCCTTTCATTGAACTTCTAACAAACAGGATATTTCAGTATAGTTTTTGCCTAACTTTTTCTAGAGTCTTCTATCCACAGGTATGATATAATAATAATAGTAGTAGTAATAACAACAAGTTTAAGTGGGAGCTGAAGAAGAGCGCAAAGGGTTCTTCTGAGCACCTGGTGAAGTTCCAGGCTTGCTGGTGCACTTTGCCTGGGCCTCAGCCTAATGGCATGGCTGCTGGAGGGTCAGCTTTTGGGTCTTTTGGTAGTAACTGGCCTTGGCTGTTCTCAACAATTCCTCTCATTTTCACCTGCAGGGCCCCACACCCCAGCTGAGAGTAAGGTCTGGATTTAATTTTCCTACTATATATGGAGGTGGTGGGGTGTTTGTTTAAACAAGTGGGAGGGGCAGGGAGAAGGTCAAATAGATCTAGTGAAAATGTAACATGAGGTATTTCTTTACCTAACATTGAATTTTTCTCCATTTGTTTATTTCTCTGCAGATGAACCAATCTGATAAAAAAGAAACAGTTTTAGACTAAAATCTGTTATATTGGGGTTTTTTCCCATCACATATATTATTTCCTTGTAAAGGAAGTACTGCATTATCCTTAGCAATTGACATCTTATGACGCTAAAATTAATGTTTTTGTTCTTCAGTTGTTTTGAGATTGTACCATGGTAAACACTGCCCAATAGAAAACTGAGACAAAAGCATTTTTTTCCCCACTGACTTTGTTTTGTACCTCTGTCATGACATACCATTAGTGACAATTCTGGCTTTCATCTTGTGTAGTCATGCAAAATATCTTATGTTGTTCCTGAAATGGTCTCCTGTTAGACATGTTCTGTTACTCATTTCTCTCAAAAGTTACTTGGTTTCATTTTGAGCTGCACAAAAAATCGTCCACTGCCATTTTTAGGTGATTTTACTGAATTTCTTACAAAGCAATTTTAAAAACATTTGTAAAACACAGAATTACTTCTGCAGACCCAAGATGAGCCTTAGCTCTCTTTAACTTTTTGCTTATGATGCATCTACCTTTTCATTTCTGATGACACATCATACAATTAATGTGCCTTGGAAGCTGTACAAACCTTAGGTTTGGGGTGATCTGTCTTCTTTATTTTATACTAACTCTATTGTTGGAATTTTTACCTCAGAGTGACAGTATTTGTTAAAAGAAATAAGCTATGAACCATGCCATGTCTAATTTTTTGTAATAGTAAACTCTCCTTACTTACGCTCTCTCCAAGTTATGCTGATACAGGCAATAGTACTTTTAACAACCTGTACAAGAGTTTAGCTTGTCATTTGCTTACCTATTGAAGGCAGAAAAGAAATAAAATTGGGCCAGTCCCTTCGAAGTTGAGAACTGATAAAATACTTTGTGGGTGGGTGAGTGTGTGCAGTCTGAGAGATGAAATGTTTATTTCCAGAAATCAAGGTTTTTTCTCCTCTTTATTTCTGGTCAGCAGCTATAAAGGGATAGTGTGCACCTAGTATTTATATTTTTGTTTTCCTAAAAATTCCTATCTTGTTCATTCTAAGAGTTTCATGACTATATGAAACAGGAACGGGACTTTTTGAAATATTTAGAAATTTCTGCTTTCTTACCAATAGCCATATCCACAATGTTACATTCTTTCACTGTAGCAGCACCAACAAACAGATGCATCTCCACCAAATACATATACAGGTGATCAGTAGAAATTTATCATGGTGAATACTGCTCTAGGATGCTTCTGTATCTTGACCATGTACAGTTAAGTCCTTAATGCTGTGAAATCTGCTGGTAGCAGAAGCTACTCTGAGAATACTAGCCAAAGTCTCTTTTTTGCTGGAGTGATCATTCTCAAAAAAAACCACCAAACAAAACCAAAAACTCAGCCAAAAAAAACCCCACACAAGCCATGGATCATTTCAACAAGGTTTAATCTACGCCATCAATACTAACTTGATAAACAACACAGAGGACAATACTGAATATGCACCACAGACTCTGTCCAAGCAGATAAAGAACCTCTGTCATGAAAAATATTTGAATGACATGATTTATGCTGGGCAGAAAAATGCTTCAGAAAAGAAAAGGCAAATTAAAGCATTGGGTTGTGCCTCTGAATCATTTATCAAGTGTCACAACAATGGAATAAAGAGGTCATGGGCAAAAACCCAGAAGGTACGATGGCACCGGTCTCTCACTCTGGTTCCATCATAAACTAGAATTTCTCTCCTGAACAACTGTCTTGATTCTTCTTTTTTTATCCAGTAATTCTTTAACCTGCTAATTTGTGAACAAGGCACTAAGAATAAGTGTGTTATAGGGAAATGTGGTTCTGAATTATCAACTGGCGCCTCTCCTGATGGTGTTCTCCATTGTTTCCTCCTTCATGCCATCTTTCTTATCTTCCTTGCATTTCTTACTTTTCAGTCATCTCTAGTCATTGCTGACGTGTTTGTTATTCCCATTGCTCTGGTAAGAATTCTACCTCTTTTTTTTTATCACCTATTTCTAGACAAAGATTGTATTAACAATCCCAGCACAACTCTGGAAGGCAGAATCTCCTGTACTCTACATCTCTCTTGCTGCCAATTGTCCTCTGTAAGGGCAATTTGAGCAAGTAATTTCATTTCTGTCTTAATTTCCACATTAGTAAAAATTATCAGTGCCATTACAAGGATGTGTGGCCCATTTTTTTTAAAGCGATTAGAAAAGCCTGCTGAATTTGGTAATTAACTATAATGGCACCATCAGACCAGCCAGTGGGGAAGATGTTGGTATCCACATTGGTTTTTTTAACAGATCAGCAAGCTGTGAACAGCCTGGAACAAACACCATCACAAAGAGAAAATTGGTACTTGGGTTGTACATGAATGAAGATTGAAGCAATGACACCGGTATAACACAGCTCTGGTTTAGTAGTGCATGTTCACAGAAATTATATTACTACTAGAATAAGCACTGAAAAATACATCCTCACATGACACGTGCTGTATGTTCTGTTGCTGCCTGATGAGAGGCTGGGTTAGTAGCACTGGAGGGCTCTGACACAGTGCCAGCTACGCCCAGGAACACAAAGCCCCTCCAAATTCCAAGATGAAGCAATTTCTATATTCAAGTGCCTGTCAGATTGTTCTAGTCAAACTATATAATAAAATTTCCTCATTAAAAAAAAAAACAACCAAAATGTAAACACTGAATAAGACTTACTGAAAGGATGTGTCTCAATTCCTGTTTAGCATACTGTTTCGAAGTGGTACTAACTACAGCAATTCAAACCTGGGTAGGAATTTCCTTAGAGTCTGGATTCAGAATCCACTTCGAGGACTAATACAAAATCAGCTGAGTAGCTTACAAATAATCTTTCAGCCTTTTCAGCCTCTCACCTGATGAGAGGTGTTTCATCACTTGATGTTTAAAAGCTAATTTTAGTCTACCAGTATGGTTGAAAATGTCTTAGTTGGGGGGGGTGGGGCTGGGTAAGCATTACATCCTGTAGGTTGCGGAACAGTTTGGTTTTCTAAGCCAATCTAAATGTACTTTTCATGTCTATATGAATCTAAAATTTGTTGATTTTTTTATGATTTCTTTTAAATTCATGCACACTGACTCACTGGGCATCTTGTGAAGAAGATCCATTGGACCAAGGAAATGTTAATTGTTTTTCATTCTTATGAATGTCAAAAATCTTTACTTAGTTTGACTACATTTTAAATCAGCTATTTCTTATTTCATATGTATTTGGATTTTGCCAGTAGAGAAACAACATAGGATGTGTTTAGATTTTCATCTCACATCCTAAAGTAGGCAACAAAACCACTTAACAGTAATAACTGAAGGGGATTGAAAAAAAGCTGTAAATGCAAGTACTCCCAACCCAAAGTATTTTAATACTGTTATTGTCACTAAAGCTTATAACAAACTGAGTAGAAGTTAGAGCTTTATGTTTCTATTTACACATATATGGGATCTTCAGCTATAAGCAATCCCCTTGTGGAGGATGAGAGCTCCCACTGACAGCTTATAATATGCATCTAAAAGTCTCCCTTAATGAGTTGCAAGATCTGACATACCCTGTTTATAGCAAGCGAAGTCAGGGATGGATTTCATGGGATTTCATCACTAAATACAAGCCTGCTTAACAACAACTTTTATACTTTTTATACCCGGAGTCAGCTGTTGCACAACACTGAAAAGTGTGCATATATATACACACACACACACACACACACACACACACACACACACACAGGTATCTTCAGGTAAATTGGAAATGTAATAATCTTCCAGAAAACCCCAAGTGGAGCACATACTGTTAAAGAAGTTGCAATTTTTTTTAATTTTTTTTTTTTTTAATGGCTCCTTCAAGGTATTAATACAGGTTGTGTCAGTAAATGTAATGTAATTAGTCTGATGTGAAAGTAGATGGCTAATACAGGGAATGCCATGCCAACTAACGTTGAGACTTAAAATACCTGCATGTTTTCTTTGCATTGTATTCACAGTTACTCTTTCTCTTTTTGGCTGACATGCCTAAGGTAGGTGACAGAGTAAACCAGTGCAACCTTCCTCTGCAGCACCAGAAAAGACTGCAAAACATTACAATATTGAATCACTCCGTGTGACAGGATAACTGTGGAGATTTTACATGTATTTTTAAGAATTCTTAGTTACATTATTAATCTTTAAAACTAATAATTTCACAGTGAAGTTGCAAACTGCATTTGTGTCATGAGATCTCCCAATTACTGCTTAGATTTCCAGTACTGGCAAATTTTATCTATTAAGATAATTGAGCCTAAGGGTTGTTTTTGGCTTTTTTGAATGTACAGCAGAGTTGACTTAGTAGAGATCCTTTATTAAGGTCAAACATAACAATAACTGGGAACGGGAAAAGCTGAGTGTTCTCCCATTCAGTTACTGAAAAATTACTGTATGTTTAAATTTTCTTTAAGGGCACAAACAGAGGCATCTCCATTTTAAACTTCACCAGCAGTACCCAAGGGCTCTGAATTCAACTTATACTTTGCAAGGGCATTTCAAAATACATAGATATGGAAGCCAAAGATACTTTCTATTGGCAATGCCCTCAAGACTGAAATTCCTTACAACATTGCGAGAGATGCAGGGAGAACTCGCTGCAGCTGCTGGGCAATAGAGACCAGTAATACAAAGAAATAAGAAGTAAATTTCATCCCTTCCTAAAACATGGTTGCTCTTCTCTATTCCTATTAGGTTTTAATAAGAATATCATTTAAGGTCAAGCACTTAAAGAATATTTAAAGATAAATGGTGATGATCTGAATGTATTAATGAAATGTACAATGACTACTGGATGATTTCATTCAAAAAAGTCCACTTCTATCACACCATCCCAGTAACAAATCCTAGCAGGATAAACCAGATATATTTTCTCTTTTCATTCTGAATCTGTTCTAATTTACCTTTTAACACCTATAGATATCAGTTATTACATAAATACGAGCAAGATCAGAAAAACACCGCTGGATTTTGCTCTCTGCCCCTAGGATCCAAAACCTGGACAAACAAACTACAGGTGAAAGAGTAATTCCAACAATGAATTGAAGGGAAACATGTAAATTACCTGTCACGAATTGAGAATAATATCAAAGATCCTGAAGACATATGATGTTTGCTGATGACAAGATTAAATGAAAGCACTTTATTTGTAAATCAGGAAACACATTGTTTAAACTCACTCAGAACAGTAATTAAAAATTACTTTAGATTTGCTACTGCTTCATTCACATTAAAAAGGGAGACAATCAAAGACAGTGATGATGTTTGGCACTGCAGGCAGAAGAAACTTTGTATTTACAGCATAATGACCTTTTCAATAAGCCAAGTTGATATCACCCAATAATTGATCAGAATGCCAAATTCAAGAAACTCAACCTGATCTAAACTCTAAAACCCTATATGCCAGCTTTTCTCCATGCCTGTGGCAATCCACAGCCCACAGGCAATCAAATCTGATTTTAAAGTTTTCTACTTCATACACTGTAATAGTTGTGCAGTTGGATGGTAACCAGTTTCTGCTGCTAATGATGGATGTTCAGATCTGGCACTTATCATGTTATTTATCCTAATGACATGGCAGTCAGCTGGTTTCAAAGGCAAAGCAATGGGCAATTTGAATGTACATTAACAAGACAAACACATGGCTGAAGTAACTTTCCCTAAACACCTGTTGGCAGCTTACTGGCTCTCTCTTCCTAATCATGGCCACAGAGGATATTTTGGCAACACTGGAACTAATGACAAAGCAGAAACTGCTGCAGAAGTATAAGTAGGGCTGCCTGCCTGACACTGCGGAGATCCAACAGATCCCATAAAACTTAGAATTTCCTGCTTTTAAAACAGTATCTACATGTCATCAGCAGGCAAAAAAACAACCCTGATAAAAACCAGCTGAACTTCTCTACACTGATTGCTTTTTTCTCCTATGGAGATCAATCTTATAAACAATATATCTGACTTAATATGGACTCTTGCCCAGGAAGCCCTACTGAAAATAGAAAGTATTGTCGGCCTCACTTGATTTCCTTATTCTAAAAAAAACCCCACATTGTTCTTGCAGTGTTATGTTCATCAATGTTATGTAGTCTTTGGGAACTGAGAAATGATACATGATGTATTCCTGCTCTACCATGAAAAATGACCTAACATAATTTTAAGGTTTTTTTCTATTTCTGGTTTAATTTCTAAAATTACATTCTACTATCCTCCTCAAGAAAAGTTCCCCACTTAGGTAAAATTAAAAGGTTTCTGCTACCTAAACTTTCCAGTAACAGGCTTAATTCCACACTGAGCTGTAATGTTAAAAACATGTGCATCCATATGTATGCACAACATATGTCCATATACACACTCTGTATTTGCCATTTCATAGCACTGACAACTTTAGGGTGCAATCTCTGTACATTTCCAAGGCATTTTTCTCTTCTTTTCATTCCTGGTGAAAACGACTCCTCATACCATCACTGATAATCTGTCCTTCCCAGCTGACTCAGTGATATGCCTGCTCTGTTTTTCAGGATATACATGCAGCCAGGGTCAGCCACCACGTCGGGTCCATCCCCCAGAGATCTCAGCATGGCCGGCCTGTTGATGACAACCCTGTAGTCCACTTCTTCAAGAACATTGTAAGTCTCCCCTTCGCTTGTTATGCAGTAAAATGAAATATTTTCTTTAGGATCCATCAGCAACCATCACTCCCCGATCATTACTCTTTATTTTGAGCCTCGTTAATTGTACTGTGCCTTTGCACTCATTATGCCATTCAAATACAAAAATAATTTTTACCTAGGAACACAAACAATACTGTAATGCTACCAAAAAAGCATGTGGAACTCTCCACTAGCCCAGTCAAATTTCAGCAACGATGTCAATTATACAGCTTCATCATATACAGGTTTTGTCCTTGTGTCTTCAACACTGGCAGTATTCAGGAATTATCACTGCTTAAAGACAGACATAAATCCAGTGTGTTCTAGGCAAATCCTAAGACAGCAGAGGAGCTTCTCAGTGCAATTACAATTTTTAACTCCTGGATAATTTGCAAAAGGCTTGATGACTTCCTAAATTTATTTTTGCCTTCATTTTACAACTTTTTTATGTTGCTTTGTAGGTCTCACCCCGTACACCTCCCCCAATGCAAGCAAAGGTAAGCAATTTCAGGGGCTCAAGCAACGTCCATTTATGGGCTAATTCATACTAATTCAACTGCAAGCCTGATTCATTGTCTTTAATGACACTAAGTAAAAATCTACAGGTATCATTGGGAGTAATTTAAAGCAAGGGCTTAAGACATAGAAGCCATGGTTCTCTTACTCATGCACTTTCTGACTTGAGGTATGACAAATCAAAGCCACTCATAGGGATTTTTATATTCAATTCATGCTGTGATTGCTTTATGTAATAAAGTAACAAAATGTAATGCTTGCAAACAAGCCTCACCCACCAGAAACTGTCCTTATATTTACTAAGCTCAGTTGGCTTTTGCAATACATAATACTGACAAACCATGGCTAGTAAAGTCAGTTCTTGTAATTACAATAATGAATTTTGACCTTTTTTTGCTTCGTGAAATGACTGTAGACTTGTTTTCAACTCCTGCCTCATTATCTGGCCATTATTTAATTATTTTTGCTGCCTTTTCATCTTCTTCTGTGTATGGCACACCCAGATGCTATGTTCCATAGTGATCATCATGTCATTGTTTCTATTTCTTGCATGTACAGGGAAGAGGATTATCCCTCACCAGATTTAGCTGGGTAGGTGATGAATGTGCTTTCAGTAACAGCCATTTTATTTGCCAGGCCAAAGCATATCTTGCTCCATTGCCTCAAGCTGCTGCGGCAACGTGATAATTTTGTTTTGTCTCTATTTTGCTATTTTGCTTTTCCCGTTCCACTTTCCTCCCTCCTTCCACAGCACTTTAAGATGGGTAATTGTATTGCTTGCTCTTATCCAGCAACTTGACAGCTCTTGCAGCAATAATTTCTTTTGCTTTAGCACAAAGGGAGCAAAATCCAATGCATGGCAAAGCTCTCCTTTAAGAGTTCTAGAAGACTCATCTGTTGCATTTTTCTTTTTCTGGGATGGACAAAAATGGGAGGGAGTGCTGGGATGGGATAAGTGCTTATTCCACAGTTCAAACTGCTCTTATACAGTCTGCAAAACTAACACTGTCACTAATCCAAGTATTTTGTCCCACCTTTCCTTGCAACCCCTGTCAGTAAAAAAGTGATCTACCTAAACAGCGACCAGACGAATTCTTTCCACAGTTTCTCAGAACTAATTAAATTGTACTTCTCTACCACAGGTTTGATTTTATACAAGATGGCATGTAAATTACTGGCATTTTAAGACAAAATACCAGTCTTCAAGCCATTAAGCTTTTTTTTCCTTATCAGAACACTACAAATTAGCTGATATGTTTGACATCTTAGAACTTGTGAAATTAAAACATATTTTGTCATGCAGGTTAACCTTCCAAGTATTCATTTTTTGATTGTGAATTCATTTTTTACAGATTGATGCTTCCCTCAGATTTGAGTCTATTCAGATCATTTCCTAACCTGTTTCTTCACTTGTTTATTACATAAAAGATTGTTCTATTCCAACAACCTCCAAATTCCTCATTTGAGTATTACATTTCAGTGATCACAAACAAAGATTATAATGTATATATGACAATTTGAATGTGACAATTTGCAATATACATGAAAATCTTTCTTTGCAGGGTGGTGAAGGACACAAGCCAGGATATGGAAGCGGAAAATTCTATGAGCATAAATCTGCTCACAAGGGACATAAGGGATCCTATCATGAGGGCCAGGGCACTCTTTCCAGAATCTTTAAACTGGTAAAGTACAACAACTTACTCTTAAGTACAAAAAAATTGAGTCCAGGAAAAAGAGAAGCCAAACCTCTCCAGAACCTGCCATGTTTGAAACAGCCACACTTCCTTAAAGCTTCTGAAGTAATTAGATTTGCATGGATAAACTAGAAGGTTATTTCATGGCTTAGTGACTACTTACATGACAGGAAACAAAGGTAAAAATACACAGTTAGTTACCATCAGGAAAGAAGGTAAGTCCACAAAGTCCCACAAAGACCTGCACCAGGATCAGTGTTGTTATTGAACACACAAATGAGCTGGAATACAGAAGACAAATGAGCTGACACAGCTTATTGCTGCTAAATTATCTAGAATAGTGAAAATTGAAGCAAACTGATCAACTGCAGAAAGATAGTACAAGGCAGTGATACACCTGGCTGAGATGCAGTAACAACTTGAGCAGTCCTGCTTGTTCCCAGTCCAGGTGGGAGAACTACAATATGTCAGTACAGCAACTTGCAACACCACTTAAGTCAGGCAAATTGGAAAACTGTGTCATACGAAAAATGAACATTTGGTCAGATTATCTTTAATTTGGTTCAGATCACCATTTCAAGTCACAGCACAGCTCCACCAAGACAGCCAATAAATGAAAACAGTACAGGAAGAAAGGTCAGTCGTGAGGATTTTTCATATTCTGTGTCAGGAAACAGACACATCATATCCACTGGCAGGTACTTTGACGAAGACTGTATTGTCCCTCGAAGGTAGTAAAGCATTCACTCATAACAAATCACCTACCGTACTATTCGCACATGAAGAATGCAACCAGCAGTCACCTTCAAGTCGGAAGGTCTGAGATCCCAATCTCAGACTCTTACTATTCCTCTCTGCAACAGGAGACATAACAGCACCTTCACCTGTAGCAAACCCCGCATTTTTACCTCTTACACGGTTTAGGTTATGTGTCTTCCATTGTAGAGTTGTTTTTTAAATATATGCAACACTGAGCAACAGCTTGAAAACTTCAAGGAGGTAGTAAGAATTCTTATGTTGCAATTAAAGAAAAGGAATGAGCTCTTCAGAGGCACAGGTAAAAATCAAATGTTTACCGTTTAAGTCTAATTTTCACATTGTGCACTTGTAGTTTTTAGTGGAGTTTGGATACATCAATACTAACATTATTTGTAAAATTTCATTTGAACATCTGAAAATACCCATTAATGATCTCTCAATAAAATTCAATATTTTTTTTGCATAATCATCACAGCTACTTTAACTTGGATTTATATATATATGAGAGATACATATACCAGTTCTACTTTTTAGATAGTCTTTTCCCAGCCGTTATAACTTGTGGAATTCATATCAGAGTTCTATTCAGGCCCATTTGATTTAGACCCATTGTTTACAGCAGGAGGCATTAACAACTATTTCTTTATACAGTTCTACAGTCTTTGACAATAAAAAAGTTATCCACTCTTTAAGATATCTTTGAAAGGAAAAAAAGTGAACTACCAAATGAATTAGACTGATTTTTCCTTGAAACAGTTCTGTAAAACTAGGGAGGCAGCGCTGAAAGATGAGAAGAATATAAATAAAGAAAACAAAGCCCCAAAGTACACACATGCCTTTTTTTTGAAGTAAGCAGTTCAGACATCACCTGATTACAGTAACAATTACCACACCATCTCACATTTGTGGTCATAAGCACATCTTCAAGATTTGCCTAAAATAGTTGCTAAAGCTAAGGGACAAGACACCCAGTTGGCCTAATCTTAAATTCCAAAGAATGAAACACCAAAATTTTAGCTTGGATCATCTTTGCTATAAAACCGCTTCTTTTCTCAATTGCAGGTTTATGAATAGTCACAATTCTTTTCTCCTAGCTTGATGTTTTCTTATTATTTGTAAAAACAGGCCAGGCTTCAGCCCTTTTATCTTCTCTTAGCTTCTTTTTGTTGTACTCACTAGAGATTGATGTTTTTCAGTGTATAGCCCCAAACACACATTAACTTTTAATTAACCTAACTCTGTTCTTCTCTCCACAGGGAGGCTCTGGGTCCCGACCTGGATCGCGGTCTGGTTCACCAATTGCTAGGCGTTGAAGCTCTAAGATGCCATTCAAGGATCCTGTACTCTGCTTCATAGTATAACTGCCTTAAAATTAATAACACCTGCCACAATTACCTAGATAGATGCAATCCATTACTTAATGCCAATTAGGTTCTGCATGCAGTACATTATACAAACTTCTATTGGCAATCCCTGACCAACAGCTGAATGAAAGGAACATAAAAAGTAGCTTTATTAGATGTTTTCCTTATTTTATGTGAAGTAACAAGATCTCTGACTTTACTTGTTCTTCTTCAGGATGCCCTAACTGTATGCTGGACTCTATTATTTCTCCCAAGCACCTAATTTGAGCTCAACTCTTCTGGTTTCGTTTTAGTGAACATCAGAATTACAAATAAAGAGTTATAATGTCTTGGACACTGAGCACTGCTGTTAATGAATTTCTGAGACACTGCTGTTAAAAAAACCCAACATGTGCAGAAGTTGCAAGGACTGTTTATCCAAATAGTTTTTTTGATTTTTTTCGGTTTGGTTTTTTATTTTGTTTTAATCTTCCTTCTCTCACTCACAGAATAATTTATTTTCATAACAGGATTAGGCAGTCATGGAAAGGTTTACCAAACACTGGGAGTTCAAGGTATGTGAAATGTGGGAGGGGGCAGATGTTGTAGAATCAATACGGTGCAGAGCAATAGCAATAAGGAAATTCTTTCCATGCCATGAATTGCTCATCGCATCCAAACCATTAGAATTAAGAGTAGATGAGGGAGAGAAAGAGGATTTCAAATTTGAGTTAGACTAATGTTATGAAACAAGGGATATTCCCAGAGAAACATCTAAGATTGCACAAGTGACCACTGGATGTCACCAGTGCTTGACGTAAACTCTGCTGCAACAGCATTGATTTTGCAGTACAATAAATGAGTAAATAAACACATAAACAAAAAAGTCTAATTTCTGAAAGAAAGCCCTTTAGTACTGGTATCTCAGGTAGTCCTGCACATCTCATGTTAGAATTTCAAGTCTTTCTGTTGGTATTGCAGCAGTGTTGTATTTGATCAGCTCATCTTTTGCCTGAGTAACACCAGGATGCCTATTAAGGGCAGTGCACCAAAGCAAACTCATAGTAAACTACTGTGAACATTTAACTGTTGTACTGTAGTTGCCTCATAGAAATAAATTGTAGCTCAGTTAGATTTTAGATATTAATTGTTCATGAATTACTAAAATGAATGTGTGGCGATTGTATTTCCAACCACACTTAGGGAAATAAAAGGCTCTTCTGAATTGCACTGTTTTATTACTTAAACTGACCATTTCTTCAAGCTGTCATCTAAGTGTCTGATTAATTATTTTATTTTTTTAGTTTTAGCCTATGCATTGTAGACTACAGTTAGTGCTTCGTAGGTTGAAACTGCATTCCTAATAAGTGCCCAGTGAAAGTTACCAATAAATATTTATGTAATTGCATTTCATATCTAAATCTATTGTAGGTTTAAATCAGTGTCCATTAATATGAAGCAATGGAAGATGAAATGATAGAAAATACATAGAAACTAAAGAAAACAAAACTGCCAAAATCATTAAGCATACACACAAGTATTACATCTCCTATTACACTGGTTGCTATGTGTATTTTTCTATTGTAGCTTCATTCAGATGTATACTCTGCAACGTAATAGTTGATTTAATTTGAATACATATTGTTCTTATAGGAACACAGCTCTTAAATATATTCATTATTGAAATAAAGTAATCAACTTGAAACTTGGGCCAGTTTTGTTTTTTACAGACAAAAAGGTCATGTATATGAAGGTCTGTTTGATTTATTTTTTTTCCTCCCACAATTTATGAATAATGTTCAGATACTAGAAAATGACACTTTGGGACCCAGCTGCCTGCATACAGGCTTCCATTGCTGGTGACTTAGCATGGCCCAGAAAGCTGCCAGTTGGACATAAGACCTATGGGAGACCAGTGTCTGTGCAGAGGTAGCTACAGACCAGGGGGATATTGCAAGGCATAAAATGTCTATGAACAGGCAATGAAATCCTGCCTTTCACGAGCAAGTGTGGCGCAAATAGCCTTCAAAAATGGGAAAGAATATTGAAGATAAAAAAACCCTGAGAAACACATCTTTCAAAATACTGCACTGTAGAACTTCAGAATTTATCCAAAGCTTCTTCCTTGCCTTCATCACTTGTTTCCCTCACAGTCATCTTTCCCAGAGGCTGAAAGTGGCTTTTTTGCATTTACCTCCTGTAGAAAAAACAGGGACAGCAACTGAAAGCATTATTTTACCAACATGAGTCTGTTGAAAGTGATTAAAACTTGGACTGAAATTTATTCTTTTAAGTACTCACTAGTTGTTTTGCTAAAAACCAACAGTTTCAATGGTGACTTGATTTGTAACCAAAAGGATTTTTCCTGAAACAGGAACGCACAACCAGTACTAGGGAGAGAGTAATTTCATGTACTGAAGGAATGGACATAAACCAAAAGAAATTCTGAGCAGACACAAGCCAAAAAGCCTGAGACTAGCATAAGCCTCCTACTACATCAAACCAGAAAGAACAGGGGCACTCCTACGCACTGTTCACTTACTCACTACACAATATGGCTGTTCAAGCAGGTCTCAGAACAAGAGTTCTTCTCTTTCCTTAAATAATGCATCTACTGCTTTTGAAAACAACAACATATTGGTTACCGTGTATTTGTACTGAACATGAACACATACACTACTTTGAAAACCTCCAACTCAGTCCTACCAAGGAACCTGGGCTATACAAACCTCTGTTCACTTTGAGAAGTGTCCATTTAAAAATAGCATCTTTTTACTCACAAGATCTTTTTTTAGCATGTGCTCACTGAGCATCATAGAATTACAGAATGGTTTGGGCGGAAAGGGACCCTAAAGATCATCTAGTTCCAACCTCCCTGCTGTGGACAGGGACACCTTCCACTAGACCAGGTTGCTCAGAGCTTCATCCACCCTGGCACTGAACACTTACAGGGACTGAGCATCCATAACTTCTCTGGACAACCTGTTCCAGTGCTCACCACCCTCATAATGAAGAATTTCTTTCTAACATCTGCTCTCTGAAACCTACTCTTTCAGTTTAAAGTCATTCTCCCTTGTCCTGTCATTACATGTTCTTGTAAAAAGTCCCCCTCTATCTTCTTAATAGGCTCTCTTCAAGTACCAGCCACTACCAGTTTTTACCTGCTGGCAAAGCAATCCCAGCTAGAGCAGACTGAACGCTTTCAAGCATTCAGGAATAAGGTTCCCATTATGAAGGATGGATTTGCATCTGAATGTGACCAGTTATAAATCATCTTCTGTCAAACTGAATTTTGCAACCTCTGGAAATCATCATCTCCTACACAGCAAACAACTCTAACCAGCTTTGCTGTGCATTTATACAGTATTCTCTGAAGTAACAGGGAAAAGGTTTTATACATGGTACACACAACACAGCACATTTTACTATAACAGATAAACAGGGTGCTATGTCATGAGGCCAGACAACTGTAAAATATAATATCTTCCTTAAACAGCTGAAACACTCATAAGATGGCTGGAAAGGAAGGCACTTCTGGAAGAACTTTATGACTTTTCTTTACATGCAATATTCAGACATGCACTTCTGGTAAACAGAGTTTTTAGAGTCTCCTGGAATCCAGAATCATATGCTTAAAAAATACACAAAACAGGATTTGGAAAAAAGTAATATTATTTAGCATGTTTTTGAATTAAATATTCCACATAACAAAAGTGTTATTTTCATGTCACCAACTATATTACTTATATACATATGCCAAACAGTTAACAAAAGAATTAAGAGATGCCCTATCAAAACCAACAGCCATTTCTTGCTTCAGCAATCTGAAATAACTAGTTTATATCATAGACAAAGTATAGACAATATTTACAGAAAAGGGCTTTTTGGATCTGAGAACAATTATCTTTCAGAAGGTAAATTAAAATCCAGCTCTGTATTATAGTACAACATATCCACCACTGATCTAGAAGTACTTGTGGCAACCAAACAGATGAAATTCCTGCAACTGGGATTAGTATTTACAAAATATACTGATCAGCCACACAGAGGCTCATATAACTTTAAATATATATATACATATACAAGCACACATATATATATCTATATATATGTAACATATAAATAAAATTCAAAAGAACAAGGCAAAAATAAGAAAAAAAAGCTTCTGTCTTTGGAATGTCTAAATGACAACTATGCTTTTACTCCAGTGTTTCTTTGTTATGAATATACTTAACAAGTGGCACCTTTGAAAGCATTACATAGTCAACTAGGTAGTTTTGCTGAAACAATGACTTAAACAACAAATAAAAGTAACATATTTCCAAAATTCACAAAGAAAATAACGAGGAATTTACAGATTCAAAATGATAACTGTTTACAGCACCAGGGAACACTGTATAATAGAGGTGACATAGTGTGCATCAGACGTTCTCCCTGCTACTACAAAATCGTACGTTTACTTCACAGATTTAATATATGGCTGTGTTTTCCACAGATACTGAGATATGTACCTGCTGATCCAATACAGCAAACAACAGAAGAAGCTTTCATTGCAATCTCTTCTTGTTTGGATTCTTGTGAAATAAGTATTGCTGAGTTCAAAACCTCAGACTTTTACCATAAAAACTAACAACTGTCTGCCTCTGTGGCTGGAATGGAAATGAACATGCTCCCTTCTCAAGGGTTTAACTCGATAAAAGCCATGAAATCATGGTATTTTATTTTTTTTCAACGAATTCTCAAAATGTACTAAAAAGAAAAAAAAAAGCTTTGAACAGCAATACAGCATTTTCCTGTGCCATGTAAGAAAAAAAATTGAAGGCAAAACCCCACTATTTTATACTGCATGCATGCATCAACTCTGCAACATTTTGTTTCCAATGTCAATTATTTCCTTAAATATGTGAAAAAGAAAGCTGACGGACAGTTTCATGATTTTCCCACGAAGTTATTCTTCACTTCCATTAAAAATGGGAATCATTCTATTCTAAAAATTTCCAGTTTATTTTTTAAGTAGGTATACTGGCTGTGAATTCGAAGATGAAACTGTATACATTATTACCTGAGTTCACTGATTCACAGACAACTTAGCACAGATTAAATGGTGTTTTCCCAATATTCTTCTACAAGCTTAAAAAATTGAATTCATCTTTTAGGTAATTTCTGTAAATAATTAGAAAAACTATAATATATTATTCTATTGTTAGTATTTTCAATGCTTGAAGTTTTAACTGTAAAATTTGAGTCCCAGAAACATTTTTAGCTTTCAAATTTTAAGGTGTCATCGAAAAACATTGCCTATACTTTGCCATTCATTTGAAGATTCTTGTACCACTTCTTCTAAATTCAGAGCACGACTAATATCTTCCCCTTCCTGTTCTTGATGACTAGCAGGCTCTTGTACAGGACCTACCAAGGTACAAGAGAAAAAGGCAAGTGAGTATGACTTCATGTATAGTGTTAGAAAAATGCCAATATAGCATTTGAGAATAAAGGAATCATGCTGGGAAAGGTATTACACAATGACTTCACATACTGCAGATTTATTAGACAGTCTTCAAAAAGTTTAAAAAAATCTAATATCATTGTTTTCCTGGAATAGTTTTTGTACTGTATTTCTGTACACAGAGTTCCACATAAAAAACAAGGAACCAAAAAGGCAACCAATCACTGTTTCAGCCTGATTTTTGGGTTGCGTGTGCAACTATTACCTCATCAGCTGTGGTCTTTGGCTATTAGTGCTTAATTCCTTGATAACTTAAGGGAAGTATTTTGTGTTTTCCCAGTAAAGCACATGGCTTTCTGAACTCACCAGTACTACCACTATGCTACGTACCAGTGTAACCATGAGCCCGTTTCATATGCAGCTTCATATTGCTTTTCTGTGTAAATCCCATTGCACAGTAATCACATTTATAAGGTCTCTCTCCCGTGTGCCTTTTCATGTGGACTTTAAGGGCACTCTTCTGGTTAAATGCCTTTTCACATAGTGTACACTGAAATGGCCGTTCCCCTTATAAAAGAGAAAAACATATTTAATCATTTTTCATTTCAACAGTAAAATACAGTTCAGAATTCAGTAAAAATCATCAAGATGACCTAGAAATGAAACAGATGTGACCGTTTTCTTTAAGACCTTCTCTAAACAGTGCTACAGCTCCATATTGTCAGTAAAAATTCCAAATTAAATGTCAGAATACTTATGTAAGTACTAAATCACTGATATTATCTTTCCTATCCAATTTATCATCTAAATAAATTATTTAACAGAGGTGCAAATAAATCAGTTTACCAGTTTGACTTTTCTGTACTCAAGGAAACCTTCAGCTTTTTACATCATTTAGAGTAATGCAGATAAAGCAATGTTCTAGAATTAACAAAGCTGATGTCTGTAAGAAACTAAAAAGTCAAATATGTTAAAAAAGAAGTGTTCTGCTAATTCTACATGGGACCTGTGGTCTCCTATGCCAACAGCTACTAGTGATTCCCACATCTTACCAAAGGATTGATCCAAATCTACCAGAATACTACTGATTTCTAACTATAAATGCACGAATGTATTCATTTAAAAATATTTAAATGTTTAAAAATATCTACTTTGCAAAATCGACCTTTGATTAAACATTCAACACCCCAACTTTAGAGATCAATGAAAGACACATTGTTGTATGTCATTAAGGACAGCTAAAAGCACTTTCTGAACTTAGATATACACCTTGTTATTAGTTAGCATGATAAAGCACAAGCAGGAGTATGAATACTTTCCCACAATTGTTCTTAAAGGATGAATTTCTCTCTCCCTTCATTACCTGTATGTTAGTGTTTCCACATCCACTGTAGCTTGCATGCCAAATCCAATTTCTTGGACAATCAATATAAGGTCCTTTAAAGCACAGAAGTTTTCTTTCTTTTTTGTCACTAACTATTTCACTAGTTTGAAGTGAAATCTAGGTTTCCTCAAGTACTTTTGATTCCATTTTTTTTATTCACTTAAAGTGAACAGCCTTTCTTGTGTTGTGTAATGGATTACCACATGGCTTTTGGGTAGAACTGGGAGCATCTGCTTCCCTCTAATTTCAACATTTCTCCAAACCGCTCTTCATTGGTAAATCTTAAAAGTACGAGATATTTAGAGTTATTCAGAGAAATAATGCTTTTCCCTTCTAACCACTGATTCAGTAGGTATTGCCCATTAGAAATGGTTAAAAATGTATAACCAGGAGAGAAATCACACTTTCTCACAGACAAAGATGGTACCTTTATGAAAGTAAGTCAGTTTAGATTTACATTAGCCTTTCCTATCCTAGTCCATAGTCCTATCATATGGATATGTTGTCTGACACTGCTGAAATAGAAACATAAATATGAATTTAGCAAGGTTTGTTACAGTTTGTGGGCATTCCTAGCCCATGAGCACCCAGGTACAAGAAACAAAAATATCTAAGGATTTACTAAGTGAATTACAAGTCCTTCCAAACCAGAAAGAATTTCTCCTATGATGGTGCAGATGCATAAAGGGACTCTGCTCTGTTCCCAGACTTCCTGAAGTGCTCTTTGCCCATAACAATGGGCAGCATGAGTCAAAGCAGGGAGAATGCAAACTGGTTCTCTCCTGCTTTCTCAATATTTTGTGGTACTCTTAACTAGAACATTTCCTTTTTTAAGAGTCTGTGTTATTTAGGCCATTTATGCAGAAAGCAAATTACTGGGGAATTCTGAAGAATTTTAATCTCCTTGGATTTTAACTCCTGTCTCTCTTTTCCTGTCCCCAGTATAACCAGAATGTTCCTTTCTATCACAGTAACCACAAAACAGCTTGGTGTTGGGGAAAGAGAAAGCTCTGGCTGACTCACTGAAAGAGACAGCTATCCTTTTGTGGGAGTCCCATCCAGCTTAACAGCAACACAGACAGCTTTTCCCTGTCTTTTTTAACTCTAGCAGCCATGACAGCTCACTCTTGGTAGCAGTGACAGGGAAAAGAAAGAACTTGTTTTGGAGAACTGACTCCTATATTTAGAACTCATGTTCTTAAGAACACTGTTCTTCAGGCACAGAAGGTGACAGGGAAGGCAGCTGGGCTAACATCCTATGTACAGCTCTCAACTTGTAGCAGGGCAGAAGCCACAACCTGAAAAGCACTTACATCACAGAAAATGTGATGGCTTCCCTGGGAGAAGCCAGCATGATCTTTATTTACAGATTACCAGTTGAAGAAAATACTTAAGCGGAAAAGAAAACAACAGATTAAAAGCAGATGAACTGAACAAGTAGCTCAATGACAATGAAGCCCTGTATACAGCAGTCAGTATCAGCAGTCAAGTCCATTCCTTGTTTAACATCATGGAGCACACCCACTCATTTGCTCATTCTTCTATATGCTTGAAGATTATCATCCAGTGTATTTACACCACTTTAAACAATGGCTTAAAATATGCTCTTATTAATCTGTTTCAAACTTTTACATACAAGCTCATGCATTCACATTACCACTGCAGTACTGCCAGTCCCAAAATACAGATAAGTTTAGTGAAGCATCATGAGATTTCAAGTCTGCTGTTCCTCCTTTTAACTTCCAAACATTTTGGGTTAGAAATTTACTTGGGTTTTTTTAAGCTTAAGCTGATATTTAAATGCAGTGAGCTGAAAGCATAAGCGAGGACTGCAAACATAACACCCTTATATTCATAAGAAAATCCCATGAGATAAAAATAATTTCTGTTGTTACCTGTGTGAATGCGACTGTGTCTCTCCAGCTGACTTGGCTTAGCAAAAGCTTTTTCACAAGTATCACACTTAAACACTCTAGGCTTCTGGGAGCTCAGCGACGGTCCAGCCTGATGGGTTTGCATGTGCTCCTAAGGTAGTATAAAAAAAAAAAATAAATTTCAGACCACTTAAAAAAATGTCAGTATTTAACATAAACAATATATTCACACCTTGAAGACAAAAGCAGAGAATCTTAGTCATCAGCAGACAAGCTGGAAGAAAATGGAAGCCTGCATTTTTTTTTTAATGAGAGATTATTATTTTGTATATCAACTCTTTGAAAGACTGATGCATCAGTATCTTTACATTTACATTTGAACAACTCCACCATGTATGTCTTGCTTTTTTTTGCATACGTTAGTCCCTTCACTAATTATCTGAAGCAAAATAAAACAAGCTGAACCAGAACTCTTGAAATGCTTTGTTCACCTACAAAGAGGTATTTTGACAACTGCATTTTAAGTTAATATAGGACTTTTTCCCCTCTCTCCTCCACAGTATCCATCTTCCTCCTTGTCTGATACATAGGTATTCCTCAGCACCTGAATTAGTACCATTCTGAAACTGTAGAGGCCTCAAACAGGGGACTATCACAACATACACTCATACACAGCCACACAATGCCAAGATGCAAATAGAACCACTTCATAATGAACTCTTAATTAAAAAAGAAGAAGAAAAAAAGAAAAAAAATGAAAAGAAAATCATTAAGGCCCTTATAGGTAAGACAGCAGAATGAGGATATGACATGTTTTACCTTCATGAAGAAGCATTAATAACAGCTCTAACTTCAGTGTTTTTAATTCACTGATGCTGGACCCAGAAGACTTGCAAATTTAGAAGAGTATCTTATGTTATCTATTAATTTTTTCATTTAAATATCTTTATTAATACCAAAAGAGAATTCAAATTAAAAAAGAAAGCAAATACATATATATTTAACTTAAAAAATCTATTCAAGAACTGTTTGTGAAACAGTACTGCAAATACTTGCCCACTTTTTAAAATGTGTGTGGATATTCTTTTCTAGTCTATCCATAACAGACTAAACTATTAATTAGTCTTTACTATACCTAAACAATAAGCCTTCTTGATGTCTATGGAGTCCTATTCCTCACTCCACGAACTGAGTCAAACTGTATCTGTAGAGTTTGTTTACACTGGAAAATCAGCGAGACAGTTACAGGGAAGAATATTATTATCATAATAATTATATAATACAGTACTACAGGGAAATAATATAAGGTCTTCTGAGAAAAATCAGTAATTCGTAAACCACGGCTTATGTGGAAATAAAAATCTTTTGCTTTTATCTTGTTTCTTACCTCCTGAAGCTTTGAAATTGTGGAAGCAAACTATGACCTACTCCAGAAAAATTAACAGAAACTGGTTGCTTCTTTCTTCCACCACAAAACATCCAACCCAAAACCCCCAAAAAACCCCAACAACCCCCCCATACCATTTTCTACTTGAAAGCAAACAAGATAGCATTCACATAGCCACCATAAAACTTTCTGTCATCTTTCTCTGAACAGTTTGTGATGCAGTTCAGGTCCACTGATCTGTCAACCTCTTATCATTTTCCTGTAAAATATATATACTTTTGAAAAAGAGTTCATGGGAATACAAAGCTCTGAACTTCAAGCACCTCTTTAAAGACATATTTAGTATTTCATTAATTGTTCATGTGACATTTTACAAGTTTATTTGTGTAATTCTCATATTCATCAGCAAGGAACTACCTTGGGGTTCCAAACCAGCATTATCTAATTAGAAAATAAGAACAGGAAACCTTCTTTGAAAGGGCCCTCAGCCCCTCACACATGCACTGGTATGTCACTCTTATTCCCACTCTACCTATCCTGAAACATTATTTGTAACCACCTGTCAGAGACTGAAATGGTTGATGATTTATGCATTCTAGGAGACTTTTGCAGGCTTTTGACTTGCATGATACCTCTGATGGGCAATCAAGAGGTGTGAAGTCCTGAAAAGGCAAGAACTGACCTTGCAGGCTTTTGACTTGCATGATACCTCTGATGGGCAATCAAGGGGTGTGAAGTCCTGAAAAGGCAAGAACTGACCTTGCAGGCTTTTGACTATTGATACGCCTGATGGGCAATCAGGACCCGCCCTCCCTCTGCTAAACTTGAAAGGCGGGAACCAGGCGAAACAAAAAGACACAGCACAAGGTGCCTCAGGTGGACTAAGCCCAAAAAAGGAAAAACAACCCCTCATGCCAGGGAGGTGCCAGAGCATGCTGAGGGTATATAAACTGACTGGTGACTTTGAGAATTTGGGAGTTCTCCTTCTCCCCCACTGCCTGCGAATCAAGACCATCGCTCTCAAGCATCGCTGGATCCAGTGGGCGGTGACTATGTCCATTTCTTTTATACTCTCAGCTTCTCTTTTCCCTTACTCTCATCCTGGTTTTCCTCTCCCCTAAACAGCTTCTCCCCCCCCCAAAAGGGGTTCCTTTCTTTTCTCTTACTCTCCCTGGCTCTTATCCTGCCTTTCTCTCCCCTATGCATTTTTCTCCTCCCCAGAAAGGTTATGACAGCACCCAAAAATGTTAACTTACCTGTTGATTCAAAATTGTTAAAATAAATCTTATCAATATATATTTTCATACACCGATTATTTAGTGTCGTTTCGCTTTAATCCACCCCAAAGGAATTTTTGATAAAACCTGGGTTACCCCCCCCCTCTTTTCCTGGGGCGGGTCGTAACGCCACCTCTGAAAGACTGGCAGAAAGTTCATTTCATTCCATTGTTTTAATAAGATGATAGTGCTGTTTTGATTTCATCTTAGAATCATCTCTGTGCTTTATTTACTATCTACAGTTAACTTGCAGATATTTCCACTACATACTGATATGGAATTGGGCAGTTTAGTCCAATGCACATCTTAAGATTCTCCTCTCTGAAGCTGTAAAATCAGAACAGTCACCCACATCAGAAGGGGAACTGAAGTCACTGGACTGAAAATTTTTGACACTGGGGGCAGGGTGGGTGGTAGGGGTGTTCATACATAATCTCTAAAGAAGATTTTCTTGTGGATAATTGTGAAACTGCTGGTACTGATACCTTTGGAAAAAAACCCATATAATTAAGTACTGGCATCTAAAGACTGATACCCTTACCTCTTATTTGGATTTTCTGGAAAGCCTGAAGTCTGGCAGTGCCCTTAATATTTCTGGTGATCTCCAGAATACTATCCAGTATAAAATGAAGACCATGAGTAAGAGGTCACTGAACCCTTCCCAAAACCCTAAGCCAAACCCCATGGTTTCATCTTTGCTGAATTTCCTGTTAAAGGCTGCTTACAGCTGACATTCTGGAACACCTTAATGAAGAAGAGTCTGATAATGTGTGGAATTTGTTTTAGTACATGATGGTCCAGTGGTAAATGAAACTGTCCTTTAAGACCCTTAAGATCAAAGCCACACATTAATCCAGCACTGTCCTAACCTACCACTAAACTACGTCCACTAAGCCACTGTTCACAGTGCCACATCTACATATTTTAATACCTTCAGAGCTGGGTACTCAACCACTTCCCTATAAAGCCTGTGCCAATGCTTGACAAGCTTTCAGCGAAGAAATTTTTCCCTAAAAGCCAATCTAAACCTCACCTGGCACAATTGAGGTCATTTCCTCTTGTCCTATTCCTTGTTACCTTGGAGAAGAGGTTGACCCCCATCTGCCTACATCCTCCTTTCAGGTAGTTGTAGCTATAAGGTCTCCCCTGAGCCTCCTTTCCTCCAGGCTAAACAACCCCAGCTCCCTCAGCTGCTCCTCATGAGACCTGTAATTGACACTCTTCACTAGCTCTGCTGCCCTTCCCTGGACACACTCTAGGATTTCATTGACTTTCTTAAAGTGAGCGACCCAAAACCTAATTCGAGGTGAGACCTCACCAGTGACAAGTACAGCGGGACTATCACTGCCCTGGTCCTGCTGGCCACACTATTTCTGGTACAAGCCAAGATGCCACTGGCTTTTTTGGCCACCTGGGCACACTGCTGGATCTTGTTCAACTGCTGTTGACCCAGCTCTTTTTCTACTGGGCTGCTTCACAGCCATTCCACCCCTGGCCTATAGCATTGCTGTGACCCAAGTGCAGGACCTGTCACTTCACCTGTTGAATCTCACACTGTCCAAATCCCTCTGCAGAGCCTTTCTGCCCTCCAGCAGATCAACACTCCCCCACAGCTTAGTGTCCTCTGCAAACTTATTGAGAGTGCACTCGATTTCCCTTGTCCAGATCATTCATAGAGATATGAAATATTAGTGGTCCCAGTACTGAGTCCTGGAGAACAGCCCTTGTGACTGGCCACCAGCTGGATGTAACTCTATTCACCACCACTCTGAGCGCGGTCATACAGACAGTGATCAGTGCACCGGTCCAAGCCATTGGAAGACTGCTTCTCTAGGAGAACGCTCTGGGAAATGGTGTCAAAGGCTTTGCTGAAGTTCAGGTAGACAACATCCACAGCCTTTCCCTCCACCACTGAGCAAGTCACTTTGTCACAGAAGGAAATCAAATTACTCAAGCAGAACCTGCCTTTCATAAACCCATGTTGGCTATGCCTGATCCACTGACTGTCCTGTATGTGCCACATGATGGCACTCAAGATGAGTTAATCCATAACCTTTCCTGGCACTGAGATCAGGCTGACAAGCCTGTAGTTTCCTGGATCCTATTTCCAGCCCTTCTTGTAGACAAGTGTCACATTTGTTAACCTCCAGTCAACTGAGACCTCTCTGGAGCCAGGGCTGCTCATAAATGATTGAAAGTGGTTTGGCAAGCTCTTCTGACAGGTCCCTCAGTACGCAAGGGTGGATTCCATCCTGCCCTATAGACCTGTGTCTCAGGTCATTGGCCATTTCCCCTCCCTCCACTGAGGTGTCTACGGTGCTGCACGCACTGGTACAGGGACGCTTCAGACATGCTCCAGTGTACTCAGCACTGTGGAGAAGACTGAAGGGCCTTGCTAGCATATGATTCCTCAAACATTGGTGTGCCATCCACAAGCTTATCTCTAGTGAGACTGGTTTTATCCCTTTCCCCCTACAAACCTAGTTTAAAGCTCTTTCAATAAGCCTCGCTAACTACTCAAAGATCCTTTTACCCCTTTGAGACAAGTGTAGCCCATCCGCAGCAGGCCTGCTGTCATGTGGACCAATCCATGATCAAAAACCCCAAAATTTTGCTGGTGATGCCAGTCTCAGATAGTTATTGATCTGCTGTCTCTTCCTTCATCATTCTCTGCAACCAGAAGGATAGAAGAAAAGATTACTTGTTCTTCTGATCCCTTAAAAAGTTGTTCCAAGGCCATGAAGTCTCTTGTGACTGCCTTTGAACTTCTTATTGCAACTTCATCGCTGCCTACCTGAAAAATCAATGATGGATAATAATCCAAGGGACATACAAGGGTAGGAAGTTCTGTTGTCACATCTTTAACTTGGGTCCAGTATATAACAGAAATCAAGGTTTAATTATGACAAAAAAATGTAACAACAGCCAGTTCTAAGAAAACAAATTGAAGAGAGACCGATATTTGGGTTTTGTTATCATTACTTAAGGAAAACAAGTACCAATACTGTTTTGTTTTTTTTTCCTGAAAAAATTCTTCTAAACAAGAAGTTTCACAACAACACATTTTATGACAGTTTCCCCAAGGTCCAATAGTCTGGTTGACAGACATAATCAGTCCAAGGGGGTGAACTTCACAAACGGAGCACATTTCCTTAAAATACGATATTGGAGTTAAAGGAAATCTATTGAAGAGCTCTCCTAAAAGCTACTTAGTACAAAGACATTGCCTTTGGCTTTAGGAATTTCCTGTTATAAACTCTGGAAGCTGGCAAAATTCTGGGCAAGTTATATGTTTGCTCTCTTCCTAAAGATCTTCTTCA
This sequence comes from Manacus vitellinus, assembly GCF_001715985.3. Classification (NCBI taxonomy): domain Eukaryota; kingdom Metazoa; phylum Chordata; class Aves; order Passeriformes; family Pipridae; genus Manacus; species Manacus vitellinus. The sequence goes on along the minus strand of NW_021939256.1, from coordinate 1,473,911 downwards.
AATAACTTCCATTTAGTATCTCTCAGAGATAGGATACTGGTCTGAACATAGCACTTGCCTAGTACAGCCCAATATCCCTAACAGGAACATCCTATAATCCAATTAGGAACTTAAATACACCATTAATTTTTTGAAAAGACTTCAATGTATCTGGTTGTCCATCATCTAGAAAACAGAACACAGAAACTATCCTAGACAACAGCAATAACATAAGGATATTTTAAAACAAACGCTTCCTCTACAAATGTCACTTCCACCCACAAGGCAGAATCTACAAATCAAATGATGAGTGCATAGCAGATAGCTTCCTGAGATTCCAAAAGATTATCTGGAAATCAGGATTAGCAGTGATGATATTCATATGCACTTAAAGTGAAATCTTTTCCTGGCACTACTACTTGCATGACAGGCATTCACATTTTTCATTCTGTAGTCAATATATGCATTAAAATCCTCTCCGTGCTCCAGAAGAGAGTTCTCTATCTCTATTATCACTTAGACTCCCTCTCTCAGATGCACACCTCTCACACTGTAAAAGGAAAGCAAAGACAAAGGGATAACAGGTACCTTTTGTTAATATCACAAAAAGTCCAAAACAAAGAAGGAGTTAACAGAACAATCAACTATTATTACCAAATACCTTGAGATGTGTTGCCCGCTTGAAGGCCTTATTACAGATGTGGCAAACGTGTATTCGTTCCTTGCCATGAACCTCCTTACAATGGTGCGTCAGCATGGTCACTGAATAAAAGGTTTGACTACACTCAAAACACTGGTGCCCACGACTTTCTTTTTCTGCTTGACTGCTTTTAGTCACATTAGGGGAAACCTCTGTCACCTACAACAATTTACAAAAGCACTATCAGATAATTTCATAGGCACATCCACAACATTGACTTATTTTTCTGAATCTACCTCAACCAATTTTTTGAGAGTACTTACAAGCAACTTACAAATACAAAGGAATTATTTACATACAGAAGTTGTATGTATATATGAATTTCTATTTTACTGCTCTTTAGAATGACATATATATGTATTTTAAGAAAACTACAATAATAGCTATGATCAAATTATTCTAACTATAAATAGAATGTGTTTGTAACAATATTTTTCTACATTCTGTTTTATACTCCTGAATATCATCTCAGATGATTCTCACATTTCTCCCCAAAGAAAATTCAAAGCCAAAAATGGTTCAGACAGAAAAGAAATTATCTCTGATTTTACAGGAGAAGAATATTTAATTTCTTTATTGGGGATTCTATTTTCATAATGAAGTAAAGCTCTGCCTCTAGAAATAGTGAAACATAATGAATAATTGATAGAATTTGGATAGTGTTGTGCTGCATTTTTGTTTCATTTTAATTAATGAGAAATGTTTGGGAAAATCTCACTTCCTTCAAATAATTTAACACAAAATTCCTTCAACTTTATACAGAAGAACCTTAAATACAGTAACACAGAAAGCAACAAATGAAGATGAAGGAAGTAGTACTCTAAATAAATTATTCAGGATAAACTAAACTTGAAAAGATAAAAAACATAGTAGAATATTATCCATACTAGAAATCAAAGATGCAAGATAAAACACATTGAAAGAAATCACAAAAAACACTCAGGAAAAGTGTGAGATGTTGGAAAGTCAATCAACAGTCACCATGATTAAATAAAACAACATCGCACAGAATGACAACTAGTTTACGTTATTACTACATTTTGAGTTATTACAACAGTGCTACACAGACATAGTCACACTTTACAAGTGATATGATAATAAGCCTTATGAAATGACACCCTGATTCATGAAAGAATATATATCTTGAGACACAAAATCTAGTTTTAAATTCAGAAGAGTAAGAAAATCTGTTCATGTTACACTTTAAAATATCCATATTCACAGAGTATTTGAATGCTGGAATTAAGAACTCACACTCATAAGCATATGCAAATGTAAAAAATCACATGCACAAGGTATTATTAGAAACACAGAATAGTTCAAATTGGAAGGGATGACTAGAGATTGTCTAGTCAAATGTCCCCAGTGCCATGTCCAGACATGTTCTGAATGTCACCAAGGATGAAGACTCTATGAACTCTCTGGACAACCTATTCCTATTCAAACACCCTCACAGTAAAAGAGGGTTTATGCTTAGATGGAATTGTTTTAATTTGTGCCAATTGCCTCTTGTCCTTACACTGGGTATGACTAAGACAAGCCTGGCTCTATCTGCTTTAGTCCCTCCCATCAGGTATGTATGTACATTGGTAAGAACACCCCAACTAGAATCTCTTTTAAGCCAAACAGTCCCAGTTCTCTCAGCCTCTCCTTCTACATTAGATGCACCAATTCTTTATTCATCTTTGTATCTCTCCGCTGCACTTACTCCTGTATATCTGTGTCTCTTGTACTGGTGGGTCCAGGACTGGACGCAGCACTCCAGATGATACATTCTCACTGGTACTGAGAAGAGGGGAGGATCAATTCTCTTGACCAGCTGGCAACACTCTCTTTATCAAATCCCAGATGCTGCTGGGCCTTCTTTGCTGCACTGCGGGCTCATGGTCAACTGTTTGTATATCAGTATCCCCTGGTCCATCTTTGAAAAGCTGCTTTCCTCCTGCCCTCAGCGTGTACTAACGCATGGGATTGTCCTTCTTCAGGGACAGAACTTGGCGCTTCCTATTGTTGATCTTCATGAGTGTCCTATAGGCCCAGTTCTCCAGCCTGCTGAGGTTCCTCTGCATGGCAGCACAACCATTCAGTCTGTAACTACTCCTTCCAGTTTTCTATCTCTGTAAACCTGATGAGCACGCACTGTGTTCTACCACTCAGGTCACTAAATGAAGAACATTAATGAACAGTACTAGACCCAGTATTTGAACCTGAGGGAACATTACTAATGACTGGTTTAGAGATGGACTTAGTTCTTTTTGAAACCATCAGTTCAGCTCGTGAGGATCACCTCTGCCCAAACCAGTACCAGGTCAACTCATATTCCATTTGCTGCTCATATACCTGTAAAATTCCATCTTGTTACATTTTACATCCCTTTTAGATTCAACTCCAGGTGAACATCGGGTTTCTCAAACTCATTTCTGTCTCCTTGAATGATGTCTCTGTACTTCTTCAAGGTCACCTGATCTTGCTTCCTTTTATGTATGTTTCTTTTTTATGTTCGAGTTTTGTCAGGAGATCCCTGTTCGTCCATGCTGGCCTCCTGTTGCCTTTATCTTCCTACATATTGGGACCTGGTGACTCTTGAGCTTGACGGAAGACAATATCTAAAATCAAACAGCTCTCCTGGTTCTCCCTCCTCTCCAGATCTGCTTAATATAAGATTATTCCATACTGTACTGGGTTTGCATGGTCAGGTAACTGCTGAATGATCTCTTTGTCCTTATCTTGACTCATGAACTTTTGATTTTACTTTTTTTCCCATTTTAATTTCTTTATCCCTGAGGAAGGGCAGTGATAGAGAAGCTTTGGTGGGCACCTGGCACTCAGCCAAGATAAACCCACCACATCAGCAGATCACTGAACAGACCATGATCTGCCTTCCTGATTTCCAGGTTATGATCTTGCCATTTGTTTTGTGTCCTTCCCTCAGTATCCTGATCTCCACAATCTCATGGTCACTGCAACAAAATATGTTCCCTGACCTTCCCATTTCCAATCAGTTCTTCCTTGTTTGCAATTATCAGCCCCAGAGGAGCACATCCACTTGTTGGTTTCTCAGTTATTGGTATCAGAAGTTATTATCAATGCACTCCAGAAGTTTCCTAGATTCCTTGTGCCCTGCTTGTTGCCTTTCAGATCTTAGACAGGCCAAAGTAATTCATGTGAACCAGGGACTGCAAATCACAGATTGGTTTAGGTGGAAAAGACCTTTTGAGGTCATCTAGTCCAACTTGCCTGCTCAAGAAGAGTCAGTCAGGTAGGTTGCCCAAGACCAAGATGAAAGCTCCATCTTTTATTTCTTCCTCATGAGGTGATCTGTAGCAGATGGCTAATACAACAGTCACCCATGTTGGTCTGCTGGCCAGTCTTTACCCATAAGGTCTCAGTTGGCTCACCACTCAGGCAGAGTTCCATTCCTGTTGCTGTCTTGCCAGCCTGCGCTTCCTAAAGATCCTGAATCCAGGCACCGTAGTGTTTTAATTGTGTAAGCTGTAGCACTTTCACTCTGTGATTCCAATGAGGTCACAGCCCTGCAACTACATGCAGACCTCTAAGTTCCTCCTGTTGGTTTCCCATGCTGCATGCATCAGTGTACAGGCACTTCAGAGAGACAACTAGTTGTGAACATTGTTCCAAGCAGAGTGTTGAAGTTTCCTCTCTAAAGCCATCATCTCAGCACCTTTATTCATACACACACACTTCAGGTGGGCCCCGTCCCTTCAGTCCTTATTACTTTTGAAGTATCTTGTGCCTGTATCAGCCACAACTTATCCATATCTTGCCCTCTGCTTGCCAGTGCAGTCCACCACTTCTTCACTTGATTGTGGGTCACCATCTGCCTCTCCCATTTCTCCTATTTTAGGGCTTGCATCACCAAGCTGGTGGGAAACAAGGCTGGTGGGCCTTCAAGAAGAGAAGTCTGAACTACTTTTTCTAATATTAATACTATCTTACATGTGTAAAAGTTTCTATTGAGATTCCAACACATATGGAGCTGAAAAGACTTTAGTTGCACCACTATTAAAACAATTTGGTTACAGAAAAAATGTAAAACATGTACCAATAGGTGCTATTTTTTTCCCACAGTTCCCTACTTTGTCTGTTTTTGTTATCAAAATACCAACTTACTTAGAAATTTTTGGAGCAGTCTGTGTTAAGAGTATGGTTATGTAATTTACAGAAAGAAACACATTATTAACTGCATTTCTTTTTCGTGTATGTATACGTATTTTTTAACTCAAAACTTGAAACAGAATCTGTGTGACTAGGAAGTCACAGAGAACCTCTTCCCAATACTCTTATTTGAGAATGACAGCCTCCATGATTCAGGTTATAAAGGAATTATTACAGTATTTTGATTAAATAATGTCCTTTTGTCCACAAAAGGATACAGAAATATATAGTACCTACCTGATACGTTATTTCATCAGAGTTTGCAGGTGCTGGATGGGGTGTATGGCTCACCAGTATAACTTGCTGTGAGCCTGATCCACTTTGGCTAGTGAGACTGGAATCTGTGAGTATAGCAGGGAACTGTTGACCCTACCAAAGAGGTGAGAAGAAAAAACAAAAGCAGCAGAATTATATATTTAAACAGGTATATTTAAACAGCTAACTGTAGTCACGTAAATTTTCATTTACACTGAGATTTCAACCACAGAATGACTCTAAATTTTCACTTTCTAGATTTTTAATTTTTTCCAATCTCCCCACTCTGTAGATTGTATTGCCAATGTGTCTTTGGCTCTTTATGACATCACAAAAACATTAAATTATGATAAAAATGAAACTAATGGTAAAGCTAGTGGGGAGATGATACTCCATACAGTACTATTTTTATAATTTTTTTATAATGCCACCTGTTATTAAAGATAGTCAATTAAATTCTGTCCTGTTACTTGCTGTGAAAGGAACTGTTGCAGCTGCTCTTCAACTCTCATGTTCACAAAGAGGAAAAGAAAAAAATTACCATATTAAATAATAGTAATTAATATTTTTAGGAGTACTATGCTGTATTACTGAGTAGTGATGATGAAGTACACAGTTCATCACTAAAACAGTAGAACTTATCTATTCAATGAAAAAAATAACCCTGCAAAATTTATCTGCACTTCTGTTTAAACAGTTCATGTTTCTAGATGCCAGTATGCACACATCTTTGGCAGAAAGAAGGAAAGTTAACTGAGTTTTCAAATATTATGTATTTACAGGACAAAATTATTTTCTAGGCAAAATTTCCATTTCCTGCCCTGAAAGACAGTAATATCACTTTATCTGCCAGTTCAGAAACGCATGTCTTACCTGTGAAGTGATATTAAGTGTAACTGCATCAAGACCACCTGACAACATTCCCTGAGTGTCAGCAAGAGTCAAAGTGACACTACCATCTCCTCCAACTCCTGATGAAGACATTACCAAATTCTGGGCAGAAACTGCAGACTGTGATATGGGTGTTGTTGAAGGCAGGTTTGTTCCACCTGTCGTATTAAGTTCTGGAATAGATGCAAAATGGTAAAATATAAATCTGTTACATAAAAAACCTCTTAGCTGCCAACTTATTTTAAGTGAATTTAATTTCTATTTCTCATTCACTAGGACTTTCTATTTTGGAGTCAACTAAACCAGTTAAACAGCTAATCGAGCATTAAAATTGTCAGAGTCAGATGATAAAATTAGAAAAATTTCATCTAAATGTAGCTTGATGGACATAATATTGACCAAACACGTGTTTGTGTGTATATAAACAGATATAGGTAGAAATTCATATATGTATTTAAAAACTCAAAATTTGAATACTAGAGTGACTTTGATATTTTTTCACATTTGCAGCAAATGCACAAGATTCCTCTGTCCTCCGATTTATAGAAACAGCCTTTCAATACTCCTTTAACTGCCCTGAAGTACTAAAAGATACGTCTTCTTGCTTTCATTTTCTACTTACTATGTGGAATAAAGTTCATTTAAACTGACATAACAATTTAAAGACTCTGAAAAAAACACACAAAGCCCTGTAGTTCCTGAATCATAATGTGCAAGATTATACCATTTCATATTTAGTTATCTGGTCTAATATTTATTTTTTAACAAAATGTTACCACTTCTAATTACAGAAATCTTTATATGCATACCTGGAGCATTTAGTGAAGGGCCCTGAGAAAGCAGCTGGTCATTGCTTATAGTTAATGTAGCACCTGTAGTCTGACTGCTGATGGTTGGCGCTGTTAGCCTTAAGCCAGTATTCAGATCACTGCCTCCAGAATTATGCTGAATAAGATCTTGGCCTGAATAGAAATTAGTCCTATTATAACTGGAAATGTCTCAACATTATTCTGCTACTGTTCTTAGAACTAAAAACAATAGATCATAAAATAATAAAAGTAGAAAATACAACCAAAACATAAAATTAATTTCTACAAATGCAGATTTTTATGCAGAGGTGCAACAAGTTTCTAATATAGATGTAACTATGACAATCTAGATCCTAAGATTTACAGAAATACCTGAGATTACTAATATTTAGACAAATATGGATCTTACTTATCTAGATTCGAGATACCAAATTCATGAATCAGTAAAAATCCAGCAAACCAAAGGCCAAATGTGGTTAGTGTGAATTTTTAGATCTGCTATATGGATAATGAATTGCATTGAACAAGTCTTGTAAAGACATCACTTAACATGGTGTTAATTTTGCTTGATGGTCAACCAGCATAAAACATAAAAACTGAAACACAGAAACTGAAAACCAAATCTATCAGTTGTTGGACACCATTTTTCTTAGATGAGTGAACATTCATGATCAAGCAGAAGAAGAACACAGACGTTATTGTCATGACACTTAAAAACACTAAACGTTACAGAACATAAAAAAAGAGAAAAGGAACAAAAGGAAATAAAATAAAAAACAAAGCAAAAGAAAAATGCACTAAATATTATACTAGATCTATTAAAGAAATGTTATTAATCAAAATACAAACTTTTATTTTTTTAATTTTAACTATCTTCAAATGTTACCTTATAAAATAGAGATCTGGTACCATCGAAGATTTTTAAAAATACCAACCAGATATTGTAAGAGTGATTTCTTGAGGACTTCCTGATGAGGTCGCATTAGTAGAGCCTGAAGCATGAGCTAGAACTTGACTCAAACTGGAGTTATTTATGGTCAACATTATCTCATGTTGTCCATTTGAAGATGACACCATACCCTGTGAAGTTATGACTTGAGAAATGTCCTGTGCACCTAAATACAAGGGGTAGAACAAAAAAAAAATCCATGAAGAGCCTTTCATTATAATAGACAAAATCTTTTAAAGTATTATTTGCTGAACTACAATAAATGATGTAGTCAAGGGGAGATACTAGAACATGCATTCTAAAGGATAAATTTTCATATCCAATTAAATCCTCTCTAGTTAAGATTTTCAGAACAAAGATTGTGTATTTTTCTTAAGACTTTGGAAGTTCTTAAGTATTTTCACTACACAGAATCACAGAATGGTCTGGGTTGGAAGGGACCTTAAAAAGTATCTAGTTCCAACCCCCCTGCTGTGGACAGCAATGCTTTTCACTAGACCAGATTGCTCAGAGCTCCATCCAGCCTGGCATTGAACACTTCCAGGGATAGACAATCCACAACTTCTCTAGGCAACCTGTTCCAGTTCCTCACGCTCAGAGTAAAGAATTTTTTCCTAATAAATATCTAATATAAACCTACTCTCTAATCCACCTTCTGAAAAAAAAATATATTAGCAAAGGGTAACACATAAAGTTGTAAAATTTGCTGAAGATGCTCATGCAAGAACTGCATGTTTATTTTATTAAATTAGGTATCTGGTTGGGGGGTAGGCAAGGGGTGACATTTTCTCACTGTGGATAATACCACTAAGTAGAACTAAGAAGTTCTAAGCACAATAAAACTATTGACACTTCTCACCATTTGCACTGGTTGTCAGCACAGACTCCTGCTCAGACAGGGATCCTATTGTCATATTAGCAGATGATGTTACCGTGGGCTGCAAAGACAGGCCTGATATGGGCTGAATAACCACATTAGCTGGCACTGCACTTTCTGTTGCCTGGAGGGAGGGATTCTGTGGAGCCATACTGGGATCTCCAGTTAGTTGTTGAGTAAGTAAATTACTCTGCTGCAACGTCTGCTGTAGAATACTTGGATCGATCTGAAAAACAAGTTTCAACGATCAATCTGAAGTTAAAAAAGATAGATTAAAATGAATATTCTTAACATAAATCCGGAATTCATATTTATTGCATATAGAGTAGATACAGTTCTTAAACTTTATAATTAACCATTTAAAACTTAAATTTATTTTTTATGTGTCAGCATATAGCCAGTCTCTTAAGTCACTAAGTATCAAGTCTATTCAGATTCACCTGTAGATTCTTCCATCAGCAAAACGTTTGAGAAATCATGATCATAGTTACATATTAGTATGGAAGGCATCAGGTACACACAGTGCTGGTATTCTGTACTGTCTTGTTAGTGCATGTAATGTTTATCATTGTCTTCAAGCCATTGAAAGTGAAAAGGCATGGAGCAGAATACCAGAAATTTTTTTTTTTTTTTTCAGCTACTAGGGCTCATTAAGGTCCCAGTTCACAATCCAAATACTGTTGTCTATAGTTAAAGACAGATTTTACTCTTCACAAACATTTAGCGATTGAGAAAAACAAAAATTAAAATGCCTTCATTTCACGCTAAAAACTCCTAGAGTAGAAAGACTGAGCAACTCAATACAACTCTGCAGATGTCCCTTCCCTAACCTTGGAGTTGTACCTGGTAACCTCTACAGTTCTCCTCTAAACTCAACGATTCTGTGAAACTAATCAAACACAACCAAGTTCCTAAAAATCATTGTTTCACATCTTTCAAATACAAACTTTTAAATGTAATCATCTCATCTTTTTTCTGTTGTTCCTTTTACAACCTCAGTAGGAATTGAAATTTTGAATCCAACTATTAAAAACTTGCATAGTTATACAGGTGTCTTATCTTGTGCAATAATTTGGGCTTGTTTCGGGGGATCGGAGTGAGAGATGCCTTTTGTAAGCTGGGTGAGAGTCTAAAGTACTTTCAAAGTGAAGAGACAAAATGCAGTTAAAAGAAAAAAACCATATTTTAAAGCAATATGCCAAAATCCTAGATGAGTAAAAAAAAATTAAAAAGAAAGAAACCAAACCAGAAAAATACCCCATTGTGCAGCTATTTTTAAAGTTTTTTAACATTGTATAACTCATACAGCAAGGTATTGCCATGTGCCTCACTCTTCTAGAATTATGTATATTCTAGAGAACTCTTCTAGAATTATGTATGCTCCTTAAACTTTCTTCAGCCCTCAAAGTGACTCCACAAAATTAAAAGCAAGAAATTGTAAGCAACCTACCTGTAATGTTATGTTGTTAATACTGCTGGCATCTATTCCAGAAATTTGAACATTTTGTCCAACCAGATTAGCAGCAAGTTGTAGCTGTATTCCTTCAAGAGTGGCCAAGCTACCATCTGTCAAGGACACAGTTAAGTCACCTCCAGCTACCAAAGAAAACAGTTATATTATAATGTTTTTATTTATCAGTATTGACTACCTCTTTTAGCTTGTTTATTTTTATAAATTAAATCAAGACAAAAGCTACGTAGACAACATTTATTTTATGCCAAGAAAAAGAATCTGAAGTAGATGATTGCCTGTTTTAAAGCTTCATAAATTCTGTGTGATTTAAGGATTGTTACTTAACAACTAACGAGTATCTTACAAAGCAAGAACTCCTCCAGAATAGCTTTGGAAACCTGGAGAAATTGGTATAAATTTCATTGGAAAGTGTGCTGCACCTAAACACAGCAGCACTCACACATGATATTTACATTCTGACTCTGAATACACACGAAAGCTACTGCCACATTTTGCACAGCACAAATGTTGTTCAGTATCAAAGGGTCAAAGTTCATCCTACGTACTAACATGGAAATAAAGGTATGTAAGCATTTGAAAACCAAAAATCTTCATTATTCATGTAAATAACTGGTGCAGAGAAACAGAATAACTGTTTTGCTTCTCCTCTTTTTAAAAAAAGGCAATAGAGTATTACCAAAAGGAATACAAGTACTTCGGAGCTGTTTGCTATCTATAATTTCTTCCTCTCTGCAGTGCAACACCACAGTAGAAACAAAAAGATCTTTTTAGGTGAACTGTATACGTTTTTCCCTTTGTTCTTAAATAAATAAATTTCTATTTATGTCACCAATGTGCATCGAACCATGAATTCAGTACAACTCTTACCTGTTTGGCAAGCAGTGTTTGCCATAACTTTCTGAACTCTAACAGAAAGCAAAGTTCAGAACTTGATCTCAACATCACCACCACCACGTCATCCATTTTTACCTGACACTGAAGCAGGCAGAATAGCCTGGCCCACAAGTCCTTGTTGAAGTAAATTTTGATCAAACTGACTTGTCAAAACGGAGTTATTCATGATGAAAACATTAGGGTCTGTAGAGGATGAATTAAGAAGGCTGACTGGTTGTAGTGCTTCAGTTGAAGTGCGGGCAACAGGCTTCCTAACTTTCTTTGTCTCCGGTTTATAATGACACTGTATGTGGGTTTTCCTGCGCCCCGAAGTACGAAACCGTAAATCACAGTGTGGACATTTGAAGGGCTTTGCTCCTGTATGCAGACGCATGTGGACTTTTAGACTCCCTTTTGTAGAAAAAGAATTACTGCACACATGACAACAGAAAAGCTTCTGGCCTGGAAAAGTTTCAAAAAGAGAAAGGGAAGTTATAAAAGCTCTAAAATATTGACAGCACTAAATCATGCATTTAACAAAAAACCCCAACATATTCTGGACTAATCTGAACAGAATAAATTTGAAATAACTGGACTTTTTCTTTATAATCTTGTCTGCTTTTCAAATGAATTAAGGATCTTAATGAAGGGCATATTAATTTTTTCCTATTACTAAAACTCAGTATGCTGTAAAAGCTTTCATGCAGAATCAAACTTGGTGACCTTCATGCCTCTGTCCTCCTCCTCATCTCACCTTCCTGACTAATCCAGTTGTTCTAACTACACAGTTCGTAAACCAGAGAATTAAAAGTTTTATCTCAACCTCTTCAGCATTTGGCTTCTACTTACTTGGCTATTCATTTCCTTTTTAATTCCAGCAGCTTTATTCTTCTGTTTCAATACTGCCACAATACTGACTAGAATTAGTGGATTACAGGTAGGAAATGAATAAAATTAAGTGAGATAACATCATAAGACAAAAATACCAGCCCCTCAAAGTAATTTAGAAGTACAGAAATCTGGCCTACACATATACAGACCTCCTTATCCTCTCTCCTTTCAGACTGCATAACATCTGAAAAAATCTTTGGTCTCAAATGGAACTGTTAATGTACTACAAGTAACAGCAAACTATGGAGTTTATTTCCTTAACCAAATCCACAGTTGTACAATTCACAAAAAGCATAATGTAAATATCTGGCAGAATACATGCCACTGCAGCTGAAAACTCCCTATAACTCCTGAAATTCCCAGACCTTCCAGCACAATATTGCTTTCTAGCTAAACAAGGGAAAGAAATCAATGCATTTCATAAAGAAATCACAAAACCAATGTGTGCCTATGATTCCTGGTATTGAATTCTAGTTTCCATTTACACAGAAGAATCTCTCATCAAATTCCTGAATTCAATTCAACCTACTCCAAATGACAGATTTAGATTACAAAACCCTGGCACTGTTGTCACTTTTTCTTCATCAAAACTAAGTAAAACTCTGACAGTGTTCTGTTTCAAATAATGGAGAAGAGCCCAATAACATGAGCCAGTAAGACAATGGGAATCTGGGCTGCAGAAAAGCTGTCTGCCACATTCAGGGTGCCACAAAGGAAGCCATCTAGCAGTCTTTCTCACTATATAAAAAAACCCCACCCAATGGTAGAAAAGGGAAATAAAAAAAATAAAAGCAAGAGAGAAGAAAACAAAAAAAAGTAAGCAGGAAAGAGTAAACTGAACATCTGAAGTCCTGTTATTTAAATATTCAAGGAGATTATTACCTGACTCTGGACAAATCTAATGTAAAATATTCCATTAAAGATAGTGAACAAAGAGACGCAATCTCTTTTAAAGTCCCAAAACTTTCCAACTGCTTGAATCTGGACATACATGACCAAATGCCTGCTTTGTTCTTTTGATTATCCTTAGTATCTGCTACTGTCTGAGACAAGATACTAATCTACGCAATGATCTGATGTGACACATCAGTAGTATTTCTTACTAAACAACAGAAGAAAATACAAATATAGTGCAACAGAGAGGGAGCTTCCATGAGCAAAATAATTATGTATTACAGTATTAAAAGTTTTCTATTTTGTCTTTTGTACTTTTGAAAAGAGATAATAATGAAGCTTAATGAAACTGTAGCCAGTTTTAGAAATTAATTAGTTCAGGATTTGGTTTATTACAGAAGTGCAATGGTAAGAAGAAAACGAGTATGAAAGATTTAGAGGGTTTTTTAATTAATGCAAAATTAGGGTTGAAGAACACCTCTATTAAAATCAGACCTCTCTCAGGAATACAGAGAAACTACTGTAAAAACCTAAATATTACAGATATTAGGTTTATATTCAACTTGCATGATTCAAACAGCTGAACGCTCAAATTTTTTGTACTCTTCTTTTTCAATTTACTTAGCAGCACAAACATTAATGTTAATAATTTTTTTCCTCTAGTTTAACTTTATAAAATCCCTCAACTCCACCTTCTTGCTCAGGAAAATCATTTATCATCGAAATGCTACAGAAGATTTGACACAAAAATGTTATGGATACTTGCACACATAGTTTTTGCAGAAGCTAAGTGTATGACTGCTTTAGAAGCCTACTAATAGAGAAGGCTGTAATAATATGGATTTTTCAAAATGTCCTAATATGATTAACTTGATGATGCCGTAAGTACCAAATTTCACTGACTACTGCCATTCATTGTGCCATATGCTAGATCCCAGCGAAAACATACCATTCCTTGCAAGATCTGTACTGAAAACAGCTGGTCAAGAAAGCAACCAGTTTCTAAACACAGACATTCAAAATCTTACTGACCTGTGTGTGTTTTAACATGACAGTCCAGAGTGGATTTTACAGTGAAACTCTTTCCACATTCTTCGCACTTATACGGCTTCTCTCCAGTATGGATACGAACGTGCCTAATAATTCCAGAATACATGTACGTCTGAATTCCTACTTTTACGTCAGTTTGCAAAAATATTTATTTTCTATCTTACTAATTTTAGAATTAATTAAATACTTATACTATCATTACACTAAGCAGAACAAGGAAAGAAAATTGAAGTATTTGCCTGATTTTTACATGCTTTCACATGCAGGTCTTATAGCAAGAAAAAATAATTTATTCAAAAACTTCATAATAATAATTTCAATACTGCAAGAAAATAAATATGAAAAGTCTGGGTTAGTCATAGTCAGAAAATGTATTTTATTTGACGTTATGTAAATATGAGTCAAAATTCAACTTAGACATAAAGAGTTATATGAAACTATTATTGCTTAAGTTTCTGGTGAACAATTTAGCAAATTAAAAACACACAAAACTTTTTCATTCCTTACCTGACTAAATCACTGGGTTTTTTAAAACTTTTGGGACAATAACTACAACAGTTGGCATATTTGGGTTCTGCTTCCAGTTCTGCTTGCTTATCTTTGATCTCACTAATTCTGTCTTTCTCTGCAGCAGACTGGACAAGAACTTTTTCTGAGACAGTGGCACTTTCTTGAGGCCTAATCTTTGCCAGTTCTGCTGTTTCTTCTTCTGTAAAAGTTATGACACCAGGACGAGATTTTCTGGAAGTTCTTTCAGAGTTTTCATCATCATCTTCAACACATGCAACTTTTAAGAAAAAAAAAAAAGGCAAAACAAAAAAAAATCAAACCAAAACAAAAAACCATGCTTGTTTAGTTTAATCTATCAGCTGAAATTACAAAAAATAGAAGGGTTTATTACTAAACACATCGCCACTACATTACATACTTGGACTTTAATCTCTTTCAAAGGTCTAATTACTCATGTCCGTACTTCATTTAAAAAAAAAAGCTGAATTTCTGATTCTTATTTTTACAATAACTAATACGGGTATAAGTAATTTAGGACAAAAAATGTTCTACTTTGGTGACATACTAAAGTAACTATGTCACATACAGTACCTTGAATACACTGGACAGATCCTGGAAAACATTTCTTTAAACAATTTAGATAACACAGCAATTTTAGCAGCTCTGGACATCAGACATTATCCATGCTGGAAGGCTATTTTGTAATATTACTGTTACAGCATTCATGTAATCCACCAAAACATCTGTATTTCTTATGGAGTAAGGACTGTAAAAGTAAAAGTGAAATAATTTACCTCCCCCTCCTGTATCTGTAGCTGCTGCTACAGCTGAGGAGACTGTCTGATGTTTTTTCATATGTTTTTTGCAGTGAACAGTTGTTCGAAAGCTTTCATCACAGAATGGGCACTTGTAAGGCTTCATGCTCATGTGAGTTGCCATGTGCCTGGTAAGGCTGCCATTAGTTGTGAAGGAGGTATTGCAAATGCTACAGCTGAATGCTTTAACTCCTTAAAGTAACAGAAACAAATAAGTAGCATGCTATTTGTTTAAGTTTGCTTACACAGGACATTTACAAAACCCAAACATGGTTTAAGCTAATATAGAGCTGGTATACTCTGTTACCTGTATGAGTCTTCTCATGTGACTTAAGAACTCCTGAGGAAACAAAACCACGTCCACAGAGTTGGCATTTATAAGGTTTCTCACCAGTATGTGATCGTACGTGTTGTTTCAAATGGCTGGATTTCTTAAAACCCTTGTTGCAATATTCACATCTATTAGAAGACAATTGTTTTCATTAGTTGTATACATTTACTAGCCATAAAAGATTGAGGAAATTCTGTAACGGAACATAGAAGTACAACAAACCTATATGAACGCCTACTTTGATCTTCATTATCCTCAAGAAAATGAGGCCGTTGGGTATGCAATTCAAGTTCTTCTTGTGGTGACTGATCTTGTATCAAGCGAGTAGTCTAAAAATCAAAGCCTCAAGTAAATTTCAATAACACGATACTGAAATAAAGTCACACAAACAGGCAACAAAAAATTTACAGCATTTACAGTCAATACCAGTAATCAAATTTATGCTTTCATAAATTTTGACAAGAAATTAAGAGTTCTATATGACACCTAGCTCTTTCATAGTAAGAAGGCAGGCACCAAAATGTTAACCTACTGTACTGGAATAAATAGACAATGTGGTGCATTTATACTTCTCTGAATCTACACAAAAACGTATTTAACTTGTCTAGGTTTTCTAATGTTGGAGGAGTTAAATTTAAAACTAGAGAAGCCATTTTAAACATTGAGTAGCAAAACACAGTGCTGCTGAAGACTTCACTACTTTTTGAGCATTCCTGTAAGTAAAAGCCACTATAGAATAATCCTTAAAAACAACAGCATGTTTTAAGATTTGAAGAGAAGGAAACTCCAAAGCCTGTAGGTTGAAATTACTCAAACTCTTCCAGATCCTAAACTCCACTTCAGTTCTCTGACTGACATTTCCAATTCGCAAACAAGCTTGAAGAGACAATAACTCATGCAGATCATCACGGTAAGTACATTACGACAGGTGGTCTTCATGCTAGGTGCTGCTACCATCATAAAAAGTTATATTTAAACTGTATTTTTAGCAACTGAGTTCTTTTACAAATTTAACGAGATGAAAACCACACAAGAACATCACACATTGTGATATGCAAGCTCCATGAATGACCACTATACATATGCAATGTTTTTTTATTGTTTGATCATAGATATAGAAATCAAAGAATTAGGACAAAAGATAGTGTAATAATGTACAATTATTTCATAACTTTATGTCTTTTTCCTCAGTTTTAACATTGCAATCCAACTCTACAGCATTATATCCTTTTTTAAGTCTAGAACACCAAAACATACAATTTCTTTTTAGAAACATGTAATCAGGTCACTTATCCTCTTCCCACCCCCGTTTTCCAGTTGCTAAACATAAGCAACCTAGAAAAGAAATCCTGAAACTTTTCTGACTTCTTATTTTACTTGCCACCAATGAAATGGTGCAAAGAAACTCACCACTGAACACAAAACAATGAAGCCTGCCTTCTAGCAGTACTTACTACATTAATAGTGTCTGTATTTGGAACCTGAAGAAGGGCTGGTGGATGGTAACTCGTTGAAAGAGCCTGAGATTCAAGTGTGCTTGAATCCTGCAGCTGCTGTACAGCTGGAAATTGAGTCTGTTGATTGTAGCTGTCGTTCACTGTAAAACCTGCCAGAAATTAAACAGTCACAAACCTGGAAAATACACTGAATTGGACTTTGAATAACACCACACTTCTCTGAAAACTACCTTCAAAAGAAGTTAAGTAGTATTACTACACAGTAATACTTGTATTCTTCACTGTTGAGTGTCAAAAGACACAAATGTTTCTGGCATCTATGTAATATGCATAATAGGGTTACTTACCATTAGCTGGAATTCTATTGGAAAATCTCCTCCACAGAAAAACACTGTTTGAAGTTTCTTCGGAGTGCCACAATTACCTTAGAGCCATTGAAATTTTGAATTTCTTGTATGTAAGCATGCATGTGTCAAACAGGTTGACCCATCTCCCTTTATCCACGTTGGTACCACGCTCCCTTAACTACACTGGAAGCCGATCACAAGGATGCAAAGCTCAGTGGGGAGGATGGCGGGTGAGTGGAGGAGATGACCCAATAGGAGAACTCCAGTTTCTGATAAAGTAACCCCATTTTCTCCTACTTTGGATCTCCTCCACATATTCCCACTCTTTAGATAATAGTAAAGTAGAGCCTCTCAAAGGCAAACTGCAAAGTAAAAAATAAACATATTTTTATTCACATTTCCAGTAAAAAGACCTGAAATTTTTATTTGGTTCTGTTCTCCCAAAATATCAGATCTTAATCACCTCCTTTTCTAAATGAATGGATGAAATGATAGCAACAATGATTCAGAGCCAGGGAAATATAGCTCAGATTGCATTGTTTTTAAATGCTATTATAGATGTCCTTTATCAATCCTTTTAAGTCCTAATACTTCTAAAAAAACAACCCACAATGTAATGTGGAAAAAAATGAAACCACAAGTATCAGTAATTCAGGTATGGGCAACAATTTTAGTACTTCTGTGCAGTTTGCCTTTAGTGGACAAAAAGGGTGAAGATTATGAAAAAAGGGCAGAAACAAACCCACATCAGAAGACCACAGCATCAAAGGCCAAAAAGCAATGCTTAAAGAATGTTTTGAATTACAGTATAACAGAAACTTGGATGTGTTAAGTTTAAGCAGAAATTTTCCCAAAAGACCCTTTCCACACCAGAAGAATACTGTGATCAGTAGAGGAAAAAACCCTACTCGTATGCTATTGCTTACATTATAGAATGAAAACCCAGAAATGTAAACAAATCTTGAAAGTACTATTAGTCAGGTCATAATCTGACACCAAATCTATCGTTGTAATTTCTATATAATTTTCTTTCCTACAACTTGTAATCCTACAAGATTACAAGAAAAAAAAAAGGATTCAACAAGCTGAACCTTGCACCTCAATTACTTAGTGAAATGACAAAATAAAAAAGTAGCCTGAAGAACAGCAATGAAAAGTTTTGCAGTGATAAAAGGGCTGCTAATTTACGCTTTTCAAATAAATTTTAGAAGTATCTTTATTGAAAAATGGCATTCCCACTACACTAGATGAGTATACAGAAAAAAACAAGACTCAAGAAACTGAAGCAAAGTGATGTCACTTCTATGCCCTACATGAAAAAAAAAAGGACATAACTATTAAATGTACAAAGAAACAGCTACCTAAAAAACCTGAAACTTTTTTTAATCAGCAGGTAAATTGTACTAGCTAAGAAGGAAAAAAGAAGTTACTATACCATGACCTGTTTTGCTTCACAGTGTTTAAATAAAAGCAATTATTGACATCCCGAAAAATTTCCCAGGACTGTGCAACAAAATGCTCAGGAGAAAAGTTCTGAATGTAGAGGTATTTGAGGACAAAACGAAAGAAATACTACTTCTGAAAGTAGTTCTGAAATAAATATGGACCAAAGCTGTGACAAGAATATATTTGATGCATTCCCATTTTGCCCAACACCTAACATGAAGGTAATTTTCCACTCAAAAAAGATCTGACAACTTGAGCATGCTCAAAGGCATTTGCTACCACCATAAAATTTCTACAGAACAGCATTAAAAAACCCCACACCACCAAACACCAAAAATCAGACATTCAGTCTGAGAGAGAAATAAATTTCATAACCTTTTTTTTCCTGCTCTTTTTTTTTTTCATCGCTATATATTGTTTTTCCCTGAAGCTTTTGATCAATCTTCAAAGAACAGAGAACATCTGAGGCTCTGTATAATAAGGGGAGTCTCTTACTATGACTATGAAGTCTTCTAAAGTTGGAACTGCATTTTGCATTTTTCAGTACAAGTAATCATTTGCGTTGCTTGGGGTTTTTTTGGCTTTCGGACATCACTCAACCTATTGTCTTCTATATTAACAAAACATATTGCAAAACAGAATACTCTGGAAATCAGTTTACTAGTGGAAAGATGTGCCTTGCACATGAGAATGAGAAAACAACAGCATGATACTCATAGCAAATACAATATTTTAGTTTAGACAAAACTTCAATTCTTTACTGACAGATCCTTCGAATTCTAACATTACCAACATCTACCTGCACATGTGCATTTCAGCTGGGACCAGTGCTTAGCAATTAAATGTTCTGCAGGTTTGCTTCTTAGGCAACTTTTGCAACCAGCTGAACAGTACTGACTGGAATCAGTGTGTAAATAGTTACTGAAAAATCAGAATGTCCTAAGATTGCAGATCAACTTCTTAGGAAAGCAAAACAGCAGTCTGGTGGCAAAGGTATATTTCTATGGGCTACAGAATAACATTTGGAAGCATTTGGAATTCTTGCAGTTTTTCAAGGTCACTCACCTATCACTACTATTTGAATTATCATTCAACCATGCTTACAGGGAGACTTTAAAGGAAGAAAAGGTGATGTAATTTATATGAAAACACATTTGGTGACATATTATTCAATAACTCCAAACCAATTTCATATAAAAGGTACACTTGGTTGTTCTGACATCACTAAAAAGTCTTGAAATGAAGATACCTGAACACATAAACTACCAAGAACACAAGTCCTTTTCCTCAGTCTTCAAATCTAGCTCAAATGAATCATAGATTATGATACAGCACCACCCTCACAGGATCTGCACTTCTTTACAAGTCTGAACACATCAAGAAGAAAACCTATCTGAACAAACCAGAAATTCAACAGAATTATTACAAACAAACCTGAAAGAGTAAGTTCTGGCAGGTCTGTGCAGACCTAGAAATCAGTCTCATCTGGCTGAAATGCTAAGATTTTTTTTTCTTAAAAAAAAACAATAAAAAAGAGATATCAAAACACCTATCAAAGATCTTTCATAACTCCTACATTGTTTTATTAATAAACACTGAACCAAAATATTTTAACAAGAATACAGCCTATAAATACCAAGGATAAAAAAGACATAGTGTTTTAAGCTTTAGTGTTCTGCCTAGCTGATAGGAAAAAGAAATTAGGAGCATGAAGCACAGATGCAGACATAGGGAGAGGGTCGACCAATTTAACGCATGCATCCGCGCAAATGCTTACCTACCTGAAATTCAAAAATTTTGAAGGGCTCCAGGATCTTCAAGGAAACTTCAAAGAGTTGGGAATCTGTGGATGAGATTCCAAGTAGAATAGGAGACATCTTATACAAACGAGACTTTAAAAAGCCCACACCACAAATGTTCTGATTCTCTGTACCAATTCTACAATGTACCGATGATCAGTCTGGATTTCTGACGATGAAAGAATTGTTTTGTGAGTTCTAGAAGAGTCTCTGTCCTCCCCAAGAAATCATTCAATATTTATTTAATAGAGAAGATACACATATGTAAAAACTGAAGTTTAAATAAGATAACAAAAAAATGTGCACATATTGGGTTTTCAAATTCAAAGGAGCCACTAACAAGGAAACAAAACCCACCACCACTCTTCAGATTAACATAGAGTTAAAGGCTGCACTTTTTTCTGTAGTCTCTTTTCATTCATTTGAAAAAACGTAAAAGGTAACCAGTGAAAATCGTCATAGAATTTTAAGAGGACCTGGATCAGTCTTGTTTAATAAAGGTGGAGACTTTAATTTTTTTTCTTTACATACAAAGCAGCACAACCTAGAGAATTAAAATCAGAAAGTTATGCTATTTCTCATAGTATCATGCAACTTACCAGAGTCAATTAAGTTTTTACAAAAGACGCTATAAAACTTAAAATGACACTATATCAGCTGGTCAGCCACTGAGGTATGCTTCCCAACCAAAACAAATGAAAACCCCTTGAACATTCTCCATGTAAGGAACTCCACGTGCCCACCCTGTCCCTCCCCAAAAAATCCCCAACCACCAAAAAAAACTCAAAACAAACCCAAACAAAATTAGTAGCTTCATACTAAGCAATAATTCAAGAAATCCAGCTCTGAAAAGCAAAGCAAGGTAGTCGCTTCTTCATTATTTACAGGTTACATAAGCCTTACACACTTCTCTGTCTTTTATAGGGAATAAAAGTTTTCAAATGCTTCCAATCTCCTTATTTGTTACTTACATTGCTCTATAAAATACAAAAGGAAACTGCTGTGGACAGCTGAAAGTATGATTTTCTACATGACTATATTTTGCACTGTCTTTTTTCAAAATGGATCCAAACAGCTACTCAGTCAAATCTTACCGTGTTTCTGATCATTTCAGGTTATGAGCATGCATATTTAGGGGGAAATTTGTGTAAACTGCCACAGCAATTTCAAACACAATCAAAGAAAGAATATGAAATGCCTGACTATAAAACCCCTACTGTAATGACTAGACATCGGCTCATAAAAGCAAAATCTATTTATATTTAAGTATTCAAAATATTCTACCAAGTATAGCTTCAAAACAGTAATTGTTTTGCAAGTCCTCTGCATTGCAGTTACTCTGAGTGCAGGTGCTTACTTTAGAAGTGCTTTATCATAGCTATGCTGAAGAGTCAGATTTATAAAAATTACTTTTGTAAAACCTTGATTCATTACTAACCTTGTGATAAGCCCTGTTGATCAAATGGCTGCTGTGTTATAGCCTGTTGTTCAAACTGAGTGATGTTTTCCTGTAAAGCATGCTGGGATGTCACAAATCTATCTGAAATGGGGAAGGAAAGGGGAGAAGGTGGGAGGAGAAAAGAAAAGAGAAAAATATCAAGATGTAAATAACTGCATATTTCAGTTGTTTCCAAACTCCTATATTTTATAGTCACTGAATTTTCACTGTATTAAAAATAAGCAAAAAATTATGGGTCAAACAAGTATTTAAATATTGGGTTATAGCACACTTTACTTACATTCCCCTGTTGTACTTGCTAACTCATTATACCATGGAAAAGAACAAATAAGCAAAACCAAAATACTTTGTTTCACTATTATGTATAAGTACATCAAATATTTCATATTCTCTCACCTCAAAACACAAGTATTACTTTCTAAGTAGACTATACAGAAGTACTTTTTATTAATAAGAGCTGATGTGGTAAAATTTTGTACTATTTTTTCTTATATTATTTTAGTAGTTTTGTTTGCTACTACTAAAGAGTGCAAATCTTAATCTTTTTATATTTTAACACTAAACCTAAAGAGCAATGAATGAAACTGTACAATATGCTTTAAGTAGCTAGCCTTTACTCCATGTATTTTTCTAGTTGTTTACTTGCATTGTCTTGAAAGCCAAAGGACTGAAATTTGTCAAGAAACTATTATTTGAGAACTTGTAAACTTACCTCATTATAAACCTAACTGTACTTCAAATACTCACCCTCGTCTTGCTCTAAAGGTTGGTCAGCCAACTGTTGTTCTAGTGCTGCTTCTTCTGTGCCTACTACTGGTTGCTGGTCTAACTCTAAAATAGCCTGCTGATCTGTTGCAACAGCTTCTGACTGCTGTAGCTCATCACTTTGAATCTCCACTTGCATCTGTGTAGAAACATGAATGCTCTGCTGATCTACTGTAGAATCATCTATTGAAGAGGATTGCTGATTCTGCTGAAGTTGCTGTGCAAGTTCATATCTGCAAAGAAAGGTAAGAAAGCCTTGTTGTGGTTTCAGTTAAGACACTTACCGTAACTATTTATGTGAAAAATTTATTATTTTTATTATACACCATAATTTACTAGACCTTCAAAAGGTACCTATGTGTTTGCTACCCATAAATAAACATCCATAGCCAAATATATGCATTTGTTACAGAGCAAAGCTGCCTTTCCAAGTATCTTTAAGGAACAGCTACTGAACTACACTGAAGGATTCACGTAAAAACTGTAAACATACCTATGAGTCTTCATGTGTTTTTTACAGTTTAGTGATGTTTTGAATGTCTTTTGACAATACGGACACATATACGGTCGAAGATCATTATGGATCCCCATATGTCGCCTAAGGCTACCACCAGTAGTGAAGGCCCCATTGCAGACAACACACTTGAAAGCTTTCAATCCAGTGTGTGTTCTAATATGTGCTTTCAGAACTCCAGCTGACACAAAACCTCTTCCACACTGAGAGCACTTAAATGGCTTTTCACCAGTATGCGACCTTTAGAAGAGAAAGCAGAAGATTTAACAGTTTGATTTACAAAGTTATTAAAGGACTAAATCTTAAAATGAGTAAAATAAACCAAACTAAGGTGACAGTTGTATGGATGGAAGAAGCCTCAGTTAAGAAAATCCAGAAATTAAAACTTTAATAACTTTAATGTCAAAGCTCACTGTCTGTAAAACTGCAATTTGATCTCATTTTCAAGCTACCCTTTCTTTTCAAAAGAAGGTTGGATTAGTTACCTCCACTGCTTCTCCTCCATTCTAAATTTTTCCTTCTTGAAACCAGGAGTTACATACAAAGCAGACAATCTGGAGTACGCAATTACAAAATTACCACAAGAATTCACAAGCAATGCTTGCTATTTTCTATACACAGTTTAGGAAAAAAACAGTCCAAGTGTTAATAAACTAAACTGCACACCGAACACTTGCATTGCTAGGACCACATACAGATATAAATTAGTTCAAAGCTTCCTCCAACTTTAACAGAAAAAAATCAATTACCACTAGTCCACTGTTTTAAGAGATGGTAAGAAAAAAGAAGTCTTTTCAGTGAATACTATATAAATTTCATGCTTTTCCATAAACTTCATATTACACACATTTCCTTTCTTCATTGCGTTTATTTTACCTGATGTGTTGTTTTAGATGACAAGATTTTTTATAGGCTCGATGGCAATAAAAACACTTGTATGGTCTCTCTGCATTATTCACAAAATTACTGTTAAAATAATTTTGGAAGACCTGGCTATTCCTTGGGATTGGTTGGATAAGACCTGCACACATAAACACACGCACAAAAAAAGGAAAAATTAATTGGTAAAGTTATCCAAAGCTGCAGTAGTCTGAAGAGCTAGCATTTGCAAAGAAAGCATGATTAAACTTAGAGCATCCAAAAATATTAAGACTGTGTATGTTTCCAGTACGTATTTAAAATTATGTATACATCTATTTAACATTATATATACTACACTGCACATGCTATTTTAGTGATAGTTCTTCTTTTATCCAGAGGTCCACCTCATTACAGTGAGTGTCCATGTCCAAAATAAACAAACTTTTAAAAAAGTTGACAGATATGAATTCACTGCTGATCCAATAATATCTTCTTCCTCCAACCTCGACCTTAACCAAGTGATATTTAATCAGTGTATCTCAGATGTATACTATAACTAGAATATGCATTTTATGGAAAGTATAAAACACCATGATTACCTGACTTTACTTAAAGGATAAAAGTAGTCCATTAAAAATTGTTGTACTTATACATCTACTTCAGCTAATCAGTCAATTTTGCTAATTCTCTGAGTGCCTCCAAAAACTTATTGTAAAAACACAACCCCAAAACCTCAAACCAATGTTTTTAAACAAATGCTTTTTACACACTGGTCCCTGAAGTCACTCAAGTGTCATTTTGGAAATTCAGTTGGAAGTTCCCACTACTAAATGTCCAGTTGGCTGAGAGAGTTGGACTTGTTCAGTCTGGAGAAGATAAGGTTTCAGGGAGACTTTATAGCAGCCTTTCGTACCTAAAGAGGGCTGGACAAGAGACATGGGTAGGGACTTTTTTAAAGGGCATGTAGTGATATGACAGGGGGTAATGACTTTAAGCTGAAGGAGGATAGGTTTAGATTAGATGTTAGTGAGGGTAGTGATTAACTGGAAGAGGTTGCCTAGAGAAGTTGTGGATGCCCCATCCCTGGAAGTGTTCAAGGTCAGGCTGGACAAGGTGTTGATCAGCCTGGTCTAGTGGAAGGTTTCCCTGCCCATTACAGGGAGACTGGAAATAGATGATCTTTAAGGTCCCCTGCAACCCACCATTCTAGGTTTCATTGAAATGTTAGTGCAGTAGGCTGTCTGAGAAGCAATCAACAGAAGGGTATAACCCCAAACATCATGACAGAATGGGGATAATAGCAGACTTCTCAAGTAAACCAACTCATCATCATTCACACAACTGTGAACTCAAAAGTACCCATCACAATACTAATAATACAATGGCTGATGGAATGATGAAAAGTTTCAGCAAATATACAAAAAGATCTCTTAATGGTCCTAAATATTCACCACAAAAGCCATTTATATTGTATTTTCCTTCTTCAGACTGTTTCATCTAGCTTGTTATGTTTCATATTCATAAAGGAAAGCCTGAATGGTTTCTGCTAAATTTCAAAACTAATTGAAAAGAGCAGAAGACAAGGAGAGAGAATTCTCTCAATTTTAAGAAGAGATGGCAACAATAAAAACAAAAACTATATCTCTCAGACTTGAAAATGTTTTTACATGTATGTTATACATATATATATTTATATATACGTAAATGCCAAAACTTGCTTTGCCTTCCCCAACAAACTCAGTTAGTGCAGTCGAATGATGTTCTATTAAGAAAACTCCTACCAAAATAAACCAAAACCACCTCCAAAAAATCCCAACAACAACCCCCAAAACACAAATCACAAACCAAAAAAACCCACCAAATCCAAACCCAAACCCCTACTTTTAAAATTACTTCTGGCATTCTTCTTTAATGATAATTAGCAGTAGTATACAGGAGATTACACAAGTATTACAAATCAGAAGAGGAGAAACTCCATATGACAAATATTTACTCTCAAATTTATTTTTGATCTTACAAGATTGGAATAATTCAATTAACTCTTTAAATGAACTATAGCTGACTAACTTATGAGTGTATACCAGGTTACAATGGTTCTAGTCTACAGAAATTTCCAATAAGATACATAATAAATCAGAAATAACTACATTATATAAATAACTGATTTCTAATAAAACACTCCCAAACTATTTACTTAACCTGTTCAACTCAGATAAATGAAACATTTCTCTGAACTGTTAGAACAGTTAAAATTGGGGTTACTCTAGACATAAAATGTCAGCAAAATAAATCCAAATGGGAACGTTTTATAAAGAAGTGTATTTCCTCCCATTAGTTCCATCTTTGGAACTGTAGTAAAGCCTTGAAAAAATTCCAGTAACTTTTTTTGCATTTCCTAATCAGTAAGTACCATAAACTACTGAAGTAAAATGAAACAAACACTGAAACAGATACAATTTGCAGACTTTTTTTCATAGGCTTTTAGAAAAATTAAGACTATTTTAAAAAGCAATATATGTATCAACAAAGGTGCCAGTCAAAGATTAACACTATTACCGAGCAACAATACTAGGTTCTTGACAACTCTAAAAGAACTCAAATTTTTTTTTTGTGGAGCGGGGGGGTACAAACATGGAAATATTGTTGGGGGTTGAAAACAACATGATACCCTCTAGACAAATAGTACAACTTCTTATTTTTACATTGAAAATTCCAATATCAGTGAAGTTCATGTGTTATCAGCACCTGTAGAAAAAAATTTTTATAGCATTTCTTGTCAAGATTCATCTTTTTCCAAAATCCGGACTTTCAATGTGCAGATGTTAATTGTATTGAAGTGTGGCTCTTTAAAATCAGGGAAAAGCACTATAGCAGTTTCCAGGGTTCATTCAAGAAAGAAATACTGTGTGATTGGGGTGTCTGAAGCTGTCAGCTAAGTTTTGCTTCCGCCCCAAAAATTTAAGTTTCTTATATCTGATACCAAAATAACCCTTACTCTTGCTTTCAGTAACTCCTGGAAGCAGCGGAAGCAAAAGCATTTTTAAAGAGTGATAAAGATTTTATCAGTATAAACTAAAGACATTAGCAATATAAGAGTCCACTGTAAAGATGATTACACAACAGAGAAGGCAGGAGTTCACAGACTGGCGAGTCAAACTAAGAGTAAACGCCTCACCCCCTACATTGACCTCTACTGGACAACAATATAATGTCTTGATTGGGCTGTACAACAACTAACTGGGCTGTACAACAACTAACTTCCTTCCAAAAAGTGGTTTTACGTAATATTGTGACAATTATTCTACAACAGAATTAAAGGAACTGTATGAATTCTCCATAGCAGGTTTGAGAATTTTTCTGCCCTTTTTGAAATATGACCACTAATGATTACCACTAATTCAGTTGAGGTCATAATTATAACAAACACTCTAAAATCATGTAACACACTGACTCATTAACATCTGTAATCTGTAATAAACATGACCATGTTAAGAAGAATCTAAGTCATGAACTGTCTGTCATCTTTTCTATACCAACAGTCTAATAATAGTTAAACTCCTCTCCTAATGTAAAAACACACTTCTTTTTTCCAGTAAGGATTATACAATTTCATTGTAAATAACAAATATCCTTCTTATTAATTTTAGTGCAAGCAAAGTATAAAATATGGCACTTTTCTGAAGCCTGATTGTTTCTGATTATTTATTATTTCAAAGTGCACCTTTATGAGTAAGCTCTGAATGTCTGCTTGATTGAACTGTGACTTTTATATTCCAGTGAAATCCAAATTTCAAGAGAGTACAGATTTACTTGCTCCTTACCTAAATCAGTTATGAGTATGGGTTCTTGCAAAGGAATGTCTGGTACTGGACCACTCGACTTTCCTACTCGAACTTTTGCAGGTTTACGTTGATGTCGCAGCTTTCTTAGTTCAGTATGTTTAAAATGTGAAGTGATATGAGTTTTCTGATGGCCCGATGTTCTAAATTTTTTGTCACAATGAGGACAAGCAAAAGGTCTAACACCTGCAAAAGATTAAAAAGAAAAAAGGATTAGTCTGGGATTTTATTTCCATCAATCTAGAAATGTAGCTTTAGAATACTGATTCTCTTTTCTGAATTTGCTTTTTTGTTTTCTATCACAGTGTCTATTCTTAAACAGGTTTTCAAAACAGATTGATGAAACCCAATCAAAAGTAACAATTAAATTGCTGAACTTCTGACTGATTGAAACATGACTTAAATCAGTGTTGTCAAGAAACTGAATGATGCGGAAGTGACAGCAATTTTCAAATGTTCCAGAAGCTATCCTAAAAATTGCAGGTACCAGGTAAAAGTCCTTCCAAAACAAACTTTTAAAAAACTGTGAGAAAAAGGAATCAGCAAACACACAGGCAAATGTGTTATATAATAGGATAAAACAGAGGAACAGTCATGTGACGAAATTAAAGAAATTCAAGGTCAGCCTCTGAAAATGTCAACACTGTTTGACGGCAGTCCAAAAAGCATGCCAACTGGAAATACCAAAGAAAGACTTCTGTAATGCAAAATCCAGTAGAAATCTCTCCCTGAAAAGGATACTGGAGAACTTAATAAGTTACAGGGACAGGTAAGGCTGAACTACTTTCAGCTTTTGTTCAAGGGGAAATCTTGTGACTTAAAAAGGCTAGGAAACACGACCAGGTATTATACAGAAAGCTTGATAAAATCACAGGTTGAAAACATGTACAAAAATGTACTTCAAAATACAGTAGCTAGTACATCATATGAAACCACAGAGCAGTTCCATAAACAATGGACTACCTATTTTCCAAGCCACATAGTGCTTCTGCCACTCTGAATGAGTCTGAGTTTTTCTAGAAAGTAAGGCTAACTTTAAACAAGAAGAAAAATTGCTGGTTTGCAAGTTTACAAAAAAAAAACAAAGTGAAAAACTTTCTGCAGAAGAACTGAACATTGATATTTCATGGATTAAATGCATCGAACTATAAAACACATTGAACACCAAATGCACCTTGTCAATGAATGACACTTTTGCAGAAGGTAATTACATAAACAGGAATGAAAGGAAAGAGCAGGGCATTTATGAGCTTATCTTGCTGAAACATTATTCAGCAGAATAAGAAAAGAAAAATGGAAAACAACTAGGTTGTCCACCAAATGCAGAAAATTCATTTTTCTCTGTGGAGAGAATAGTTCAGCCACAGAAAAACAGATATTGAGGACATCATGTATGATGTAAACAAGGACCATATGAACAGAGGAGTTTTAGGATATGCAGTGTAAGATAATGAAAACAGGTAAGCTGGTCAAGACATCAAGCAACACCTCAATGTTGAAGATAAAATGGGAAGTAACCAAAGAGTCCTGAACGACATAGTGAAATTATCAAAAAGTGTAGGGAAGGGGAGGGAAAACGCAGAGTAAATATGAAAGACGATGACTCTTTAAAAAGCACAATTAAATTCACTCACAATAGTGATATTAAAAAGGAACAACAGTTGACTCATCATCAGAAAACCAAATGGCTTTTGTAAGAGACCAAAGTCTCAAAGACATGAAACACTAGAAAGTTATGACAAAAAATTACTCATCATATAAGACACTAAAAATTATACATTCTCTGATAGATAACAATGACATGATAGACATGTCTATAACTTACACATTTCACATTGTCTTTTTTCATTCAAGGTTTCACCCACACCATGGAAAATAAGGAAAGCAATTTTGAATCCTTACCTGTATGTAGACGAATGTGAACTTTTAAACTCCCTGAGGTGGAAAAGCTTTTCATACAAAATTGGCACTTGAAAGCTTTGATGCCAGTGTGTGTTTTTATGTGCGCTGTCAGAGTGCTCTTAACTGCAAAGGCGCGGAAACACTGGGGACACTTGAATGGCTTCTCGTGGGTATGAATGCGAATGTGGCGCACTAGATCACTTGGTTTTTTAAATTCTTTAGAGCAATATGGACAAACATGCCACCTTATTCCATTTTCTTCACGTATAGAACCTAAAATAAGGAATATCAAAACGAGTCTGCTTTAAACCTTTTAACAATTCTTCAAAAATCCCACTACACTGACATCATTATACAAAGCAATCAAACTACACAAACAAAACTTTTTGTGAAATAGATACCATCACAATACAGTTTGTAGATGACTAACTTCTCTATCAGATACATTCTGCTTCACAAAACTGGTGATGGGTTGGAACGACAAAAACAAAACCCAAGATATTCCTCTTGAAATTCAATCAATGCAGTTTCTATGCCACTTAAAAATGTAGAATGTAGTTGCAATGCAACATAATGCACCAGTTAACTTATAAATACTATATCTAACAAAATTATCCAACAATGACTAAATCTTCAACCATAATCACATGAAATTATTTTAAGTACTAAACACTTATCTAACTGGAGGAGATACTTAGCACAACCCTCTCTTCTGCAAATTCATACTTAAATTACCTTTTGCAAACTTCTAAAGGAATAAAAATTGCACAACAAGCACTTCTGATAGATTTAAAATTTAAGGCTAGGGGTTTTTTTCCACAAAAGCTGTTTTATGATCCAAGAACCCTAAGCTCTATCCTAAGGCAACAGGATGCTTTTTCACAACAACAACAACAAAAAAAACCAAACAAACAAAAAACCCCTTCTAAATCCTATCAAGAGTTTTTTATTTATACATGTTGTTCAATATCCGATACTTTCTCATTTAAATCTGTTTACATAGTGAGTTTTTTTCCTGTAAACCATGTCAATACACTGAGGTCATAATACTTTATGAAAAAACAAAGGTTTTGACCTGTCAAAGTGTTTGACTGTACAGCAGTGACTTTTTTATCTGCAGCCAGAGCTAGAGAGTTATTAAGGTTATACACAAGCAACAAAATACTTATTACCAGAGGAAAGTGTTAATGTTGATTTTTACCACAGTTAGGCTGAACAAGCTGAATTTTTGACTCTGGATCAATTTCTGCATCCCTTGTCCCTCGCAAAAGAAAAAGCAACATCAGTGTATCTATGAAGATACTACAAACAGAGGTCAATGGCTTCTTGTAGTGCTGTCTCTACCAGGCAAGCCGCTAAAGTATGATGGTTTTACTTGGAACAAACTTCTAGCAGCCATAAAGCTTGAGTAATCTTGAAAATGAAATTGCATTTAAGCACACATAGACAAAACCCAGGCTTGCACATACACAACACAGTAGGGAAGCAGAATATCAACACATATTTATGGTGACAATATCACATCAGTACTGTTATTCCAGAGACAGGTGACATGAAGCATTATTGCTTGTATAATCTGTTATAGATACTGTTGTTCATATCTTACACTGTGTTTGAGATAAGAGCAATAAAGTTCATCACTGATCCACAATATATTTTGGGGAATCCCTTTATAAAGCCATAAACATAAATACTACAGTCTTTACAGAACAAGTAGAAAGCAGTGGCAACATTACCAGGCAAAAATGGTGATTTTTTCTTAATAAACTTCTTTTCTTTTTTATCTTGTTTATCTGTACTCTCTTGCTCCTTATCTTGTTCTGCATTATTAGAATCAGTTTGATGATTTGAGAGAGTTGGGACATCTGGGTTCTGATCCTGGGGTCCAGCAGTCTTAGCCTGGCTGCAGTCAGTAGAATGTGCAGAGACAGGAATTGAAGACAACCCACTGTTCTCTAATGCTTGCTAAAAAAGAACAAAAAAACTTCTACATTAAGAAAGAAACATTCCACAGTTACCCCAACTTTTCTCAAACAACTACTTGGAAGATATAATGCAAATATATTTAAAGGAATTAGAAGTCTCATTCTCACAGAATTTCAGTTAGATTTCAAACCTACAAACACATTATTACACAACACTGACTTCTGATTGTCTATTAAGATTTTAAGTTGCATTTCCAGCAGTTATTCATTTGCCGACAGCTGCCTTTTAGGAAACAACATTTTTTGTTTAAATAGCTATCAGGATAATAGTTACATATCACATTATTTTCTGCAACTACACATCACACTCCAGACATTACAGAACTCAGCACAGATAACATGGTGAACCCGCACATAGCTACATGTAATATTTGGGTCTTCCAAAAAGAAATTTAAATGGTACTTAAAAGGCTAGAGATAAAACGATATCTTCAAGGTTAGCAGGCTACAGCTAATATTAAAGAATATTATTCTCTGCCCGGTCCCATTCTGTTTGTGCCTTTATGTGGTGCAGGCTGCACAACAAGCACACATAGCTGATTCACCACCCTGCCTCTCTTCTGTTACATAGCGTCTCCTACTGCCAGATATATCAAGGACAGAATCTAATAGTTTAGGAAAAACTGACCTCGGAAAAAAAATTTCTTGCACAAATAGGAAATAGTCAAATAGCCCTTATTAATTAGAACAGGGTAAAGGCCATGTATATATTCTCATTTTTTAGCTAGATAAAAATATTTTTCCCCTCTTAAATGTCATCATGATTTAAGCATGGCATCACCTAAGGACATGCCACAAGCTGCTTCCAGGCAACAGGAAAAAAAAAAGCTAAAGTGATCAATAAAAATATTCATGTATGGGTGTGTACACTTAAAGCTTTCTTCTAGGTCATATAATCAATTTTTATAACCCTTCTTTTGCATTATTATATAAAAAGGTATCTTGGTGCATTCCATACCCATTCAGTAGATCCTTACACTTTTTTCTTTACTGATAAATGATTTAGAAATGCATAAGGAATGCTATAATTGAAAATACTCAGAATCATTTTCACTAGAATGAGAAAGAAACCGCCGAAATGTAAAGCTATTCTCACACTGAGCTCTTACCTGCAAAATATCTCTACTGATTCCCACCGCAATGTTGAGCTGTTGACCAGGTTGTTGAGGTTGGTTATTTTCTACAGGACCTGGTTCTGATAACTCAAGGAGCTGCTGAATGACATCAGTGACAGCCTGCTGACCCTGGTGAGCAGCAGCTGGAGACACCTGGTTTTCTGTCTGTTGAAGAAGTGGAGACCGAAAATGTGTGGCCTGAAATATACAGCAGTACATTTGTAAAGGAAGATGAAAAGTATATATTATGAACTCACCTGTCCAGGTCCCTTATCTGAAATGTTTGTTAACTGTCCACTACAAAGATGTCTCTTTGTATAAGACATAAGGATTATACAGAGCTGTCATTCAAGGTTTGCTCACTCCACTAAAGAATTGCTTCTGTATATCTCTTTTTTGGAGTCCTTATCAAACTCTAAATTGTAAGCTCACAGCTTTAATTAAATTTATTAAACTACTAAACCTTCAACCAATTTACAAAACACATGCATCAATTACAGAATTCCACATGTAGAGGCCACAGGAAAAGTAATTCCAAAACAAATAAACAGCACTGACATGGCTGTCTTTTCAAAGTTCACATTTATCTCAAGCAGGTCCTTTGGAAAAAAATAACCTTCTATTAGTTGGGATTTTTTTCTATATGAAATCAAAACCTTTCAGAACAAACTACCAACTTTTCCCCTTCAACTTTCAACCTTCAAAACCTCTTAGCTTTAGAAGAATCTCTTTATACTCTAAACATTTAAATAGGCATCAGGCTCTGTAAAAATACTACATAAACCTGAAGTTTAAAAATGTAATTTCTTAATCTTTGATTTGATAATTGTATCTTAGGCTACCTTAGCAAAAAATATGAAGAAAAAAAAGTGATATAAAGCCTTGGCATTTATTTTTTAAATAGGAAATAAAGACTCTTTTTCACCTTCATTTCTAAACTTCTCTTCCTTGTAACAAGAGAAAAAATAATTGTTAATGAAGGAACTGCTCAACATCTTCAACATGAAAATTACAGCATTACATGTATTTAGCCAGTGTGTTCTGTGTATTATACAGCAGTTTATATACAATCTCATGGAGGTTACCTTTTTTGAATAATAATATACACATACACACACATGAAGTTTTTTACCATTATTATTAAGATATGCTGTTCATTATAAAAAGTTTCAGAAGACCCTTTCTAGGTCTCATTTTAACACCCCATTTTAAAGACAGAATAGAAAATGAAGTGTTTTATTACTGCTCCATAATTCCAGAGTTGTTCAACTGGAATAGTGAATCTTTTGATGACCCTTGGTTTGTCTGATCTGCTGTGTAACACAGACCACGTGACTGCTCTGAGTGAATTACTCCTTCAAGTATAGTAACTGTACAAAAATTAGAGCAGTTTTTTAAATCAAGCAGTTTATTGTGGTAACTTTTTCTGTTACCATTCAACTTTAACATGTGGCTCCAATAGTAAACTATCCACACTAAAATTCCGTACTTTATTTCAAAGTGTCAATTTGTCTAGCCTCAACCCTCAAAATTATTTTTCTTTTCTCTATTAATGAGATTATAGATTTTTCCTTCTTCTTCAAAACAGCAGATCAAGTCACCCTGAAGTATTTTATCTGTTGGGCAGGGTAGCTAATGTACCTTGAATCTCTTCAATAATAAAATACGTCATAGCATGTTTTAAGAATTTTGATGGCTTTGATTTCCCCTGTATTACTGAAGACAGTTCATGATAGTGAACAATATAAACGAGCAAGTGAAAACAGCAAAAATTGCAGAAGGAAATACAGAGAATAGACAACAGTGGATCTGGACAGGCCAGATCAATGTGCAGAGGCCAGTTGTATGAGGTTTAACAAGGCCAAGTGCTGGGTCCTGCACTTGGGTCACAAGAACCCCATGTACTGCCACAGGCTGGGAACAAAGTGGTTGGAAAGATGCCTGGCAATTTCAGGCAATTTCTGTGAGGAGGAGGCAATGGGATCTACTGCTTCCAACTCATACCTCTCACTAGGAAAAAACCTTGCACGCTCCATCAAGTACAGGGAAACAGAGAATTTGACACCCTGACACAAGGGCCTAATTCCCATCTGGAGAAATGCAGGAGACCATGCAAGACTTGAAATTTAATTTCAACCGATTTAAAAAGAAAAAAAAGAAAAAATTACTTAAACTTTTGAAGAAAAGCTATTTCAATATTTTTAAAATCTCACAAGGAAATAGTATAATTATTTAATACAACAAATATTTGTAACCAATTAGTTCATATCAGTTCTGTCCAGCCATAAGTTAAGTGGTCCTGGAATAATGAATTTACAGTAAAAGACAAAAAGAAAGTGAGTGGACTGTTTATAATGACTTTAAAGCAGTAATGCCATATTTCCTAGTTCTTGGTTTCATGGATTCTAGCACATCAGAAGATAATCAGTAGCTGAACTGGGGAAAGGGAGACTGTAAGTCAGATGTCTGTCACTAAGATACCATGCTGCAATCAATAGGTGACAAACAAGATGCTATATAGCTGCAAAAAAACATGCCAGCATTCTCAGTGGGACTGGCACATACAGACCTGCCTGTACATCACAGCTATTTGCTATGAGGTTCCAGAAAGTCAGTCCTGCATCCTCCTACCCCAGCTCCACAGCTCGTCCTGAACCCCACAGTTCCACTGCTGTCCAAATTCCAACCAGCTCAACCATTATGAACACAACTCCTTTCCTCTAACCCAAATCATGGTATCCATGCAAAGTAAAGGCAGAGGGGCAGAACAATCCAATATTTTTAAGAGTCCTTACTTGCTTCTGGTCCTTTTATAGAGAAGAGCGTTTGGCTCCATTTTGAAGAGCTATTGAATGGAATTATATGCAAAATCATGACTGTGTAAACAAATGAGGGAATACAATCCATTCAAGGCCTATTCTGTCTCTACATAACCAGCTGCATTCACTAAAGAGCTTCTCTTCACATGTTAGTTGGTCAACTTATCATAGAGGATCACTGCATATCATTTTTCACCAGTTAAATGAAAATTTACAGAATTCTGTAAAGTTTCTCCCACTTCTAGTCTTGACACACAAATGTGACAAAAACTTTACACTTACGTTCTTCCATTTGTTATCAACAGGTTGCAAAAGATTAGCAGGGGATGTTGTTAAAGGCTGGGTGACAGGGTCCTACAAAGAAATGAAAATAAAGTATTTTAAACCTTTGTCAAAAAGAAGAAAAACATGACTAATATAATGCAGAAAAGTGGTACAGTTTATTTTCCCAGAAAAATGAACTGAGACTGAGAGAAACAAAAGTACACAAAATCACCATCACTACTTCATAGTTTATATACATTAAATAAACACAAGTTACAGAAACCAATACCTTAGCTATAAGTACTGATCCAGAAAAAGAAAAATAACAGCCTTACAGTAACCATAATTTACAAGATGTACTCATGTACCACACAAGAGTGCATTCTTCGGTAGCACAGTTTTTCAGGAAACTGCAGCTTTTGGATGTGTACTTAATAAGGACATAATCATTGCCTATCCCCAGGTACATAGCAAGGGATGACAGAGCCTATCACAAACTTCAGAATAGAATAATTATACCGGAGATTTGATGTCAAAGCAGCTCTGCAAGTTTTGAGCAGAATGAAGGCCAGTTCTAATCAAAGACTGTTAGCGCTAACCTAATAATGTGCCAGCTTTCTAAAGCAATTAAAAAATACAAATAATTAAGTATCTGCAGTTTCAGATAAGAAGTTGCAAATAGAAAGCATAATGCTCTCTGATATGCAACTGCCACATCATTTATTATCTCTGCTCTCCCTTGTTAAACTTCTTGACATCTCTTTTTAGAGAGAGACTTTTTCTGCCTTCTCTCTCTTTGCTTATATTATTGCATGGAGGTGTATTTGCTATACTGTTTCATGGAAGTGGAGAAGTATGCATCAGTGAAGATAACAACACACTGCTGTATTATCAATATGCTAGGCAAATGCAAAATATTTAACCAAAACAAAACAATAAGAACACAGTTAGCTGGGAAAAACAAACATGAGGTAGTATAAAGAAATTCTCTACCATCCTGCTTTTAAGATTAGGCTTGTGAATGCAGAAATGCACAAAAAGACACAGAGAATATAAGTATTTGCAAGCAAATAGGTCACATTAGCCTTTTTTTAATGAATTAACATGAAGAAGGAAATGGTATCTAAAAAACTGGTGCTCCAAACAACATTACTAGACAGTTGTTTTCAACAAGATACAGCTGCATAATGAAGTTGAGACTTCAAATTTTAACCCTCCTCTTCGAAGACTGGTCTTGTTTGTGACCATTAAAGTCGGGAATTAAGCAAAACAGAGTGAAATAAAGGTAAAAAAGGCAGTTCTATTCAAAGAAAAAAAGAGTACTATGATAAATTAAATATGTACTGGTTCAAAAAATAGAACAGTCTTCTAAAATCAGAAGCATTTTCTAAATTTTAGTTGTATCTGGGTAAAGAAAGAAAAACATTCAGTACTTCCAATAAAGCTATAGTTTTGCTTTATAATCTGCCATGTAAGAAGCTAACATTTAAAACAAATTACTGGAAACACACAGAAGGATCCACTATGTATTTATATGGACTAGATTTATATAAACAATTTCTGAAAATGTGTGGCAACTAATATATTATTTCAATAGTTCTAAATTTTACTGTTACACTTAAACTTCCCCATTAGTTTTATATTATCTGGGAGGCTAACATAATCTGTAAGGACCAGAATTATATTTTACTTCGTTTTAGAATTGAACTGTTGTATTTTCAACCAAATCCTCAAATTGTAAATCCTTTTTTGCATATACTTTGCCAATTTACATTTTCCCAACATTTAATCCTGAAACTTAATACCAGAAATCACACAAAACATGAAAAAGACAAAAGAAGCTACAGGTCTATAAGTTCTAACCTATCCAAAGAATTATCGGAATTAAGATATAGACCTGATTAAACTCTCAAAGGCATTTTCAAAATATACCAAACAAAACTTACTGCTGTAACATGAGATACATCTGTTGAAGCACTCGCAGAATTCTGTTGACCACCCATGTGCATCTTACTGATATGTGTATTTAAACTACCCAAGCTTTTGAAGACACAGCTACATTCTGTACAGTTGTATGTAGGGCCATTCTTCACCTTAAAGAAAAAAAAAAACACAAAAAATTTAAGTAATTTTTCCCCACATTTACCAAGTATATGTTTCATTATTTATCCATATAACAAATATACTGTGGGACTATGAGAGTAAAATGGTTTAATTTTTTCAAGTTACTGATGAAATTAATCTGGTATATCTTGGATATCAAACCAACTGTAATCTACGTGCATGACTATAACTGCCTATTACCACTTCTCAATGTTGGGAAGCAGTAGACAGCACAACAAATGTCATCTCGTAAATGACACTGCAGACTTTTCCCTCTTTACAATTTCCTACTGTTCCACACTTAGAAGCAAAACTGAAATGCAACTTTATCAATTAAGATGTGTCAGAAGATGAAACATCGTACATAACACAAAAGGTTGTTCTGAAATACAAAGACAAAAAAATGCAGACAAAACCAACACAGTGAAGGGCAGGGAAGTTTAATATGTAGTTTGAACTGAATTAAAACACACAGAATAAGAAAGTGACCAGCAGAAATTTGTTTGGGACTTTCAGACCAAGGCGTTAAGGTAATTAAAACAGCTAAATTTGCAGAGTTCAACCTTCCTCACTTCCCCTTCTTAGTCTATCACAGCAGTAATAGCCAGTGTAGGACTTGCAATATTATAAAGGGAGCAACAAAGTATTCAAAAGAAAACACACTGAAGTACTTGCAATATAGTATGGTATTTTGTATTTTTTGACACTGACCTGCTAACAAGACTTTCAAAAAGAGACATCAAGTAATAAAATACTGCTACAGCTCAACAGAGTTGTAGCCTTACAAAATGAGAACAGTCTGTAATTCATTATCACCTATGTTATTTTGTAATTTTCTCAGGATAAAACAAAGAATTCATAGAATTCCATGCATGCTTGAAGAAAACACAGCAAGACCAAGAAAGAAAAAAAAAATTTAAAAAAAAAATCAATAAATTACCCAAAGCTAAAATGTAGGCTCAGGACCACAGAAGCATAGGATGTGATCAAGAGGTAGAATTTTATTTAAAGCACCTTATCCCACAGCTTGTTTCTTTCTTACAGAAAAACTGAGTAACAGAGAAAAAAGTAAAAAATATTTTTTACTTCATCCCTAACAATCTGGTTTGGAAAAAGTAAATGTAAATTATGTAATCAATGAAATCAATGTCGATGTATTTTTTTATGTAGCAAAAGCTATCACATACAGAGAGCTGTGAACTCTGAAAACGACTAGTCACACAAAGATACAGAATCAATCAGGTTGGAAAAGACCTTTGAGATCCTCAAATCTAACCTTAATGACTGAACACCATCCTGTCAACCAGACTATGGCACTAAGTACCACGTTCAGTCTTCCTTAAACACCTCTAGGTATGGCAACTTCAATGGAAACCCCATTCCAATGCCTAATCACCCTTTCTGTGATAAAATTCTTCCTAATATCCAACCTAAACCTCCCCTGGTACAGCTTGAGGCTATGTCCCCTTGTTCTATCACTAGCTACCTGGGAGAAGAGACCAACCCCACCTGGCTACGACCTCCTTTCAAGTAGTTGTAGAGAGTAATAAGGTCCCCCCGAGCCTCTTCTTCTCCAGGCTAAACAATCCCAGTTCCCTCAGGCACTCCTCATAGGACCTGTGTTCCAGATCCTTCACATGCTTCACTGTCCTTCTCTGGACTCACTCCAGCACCTCAATGTCCTTCCTGAATTGAAGGGCCCAGAACTGGACACAGGACTCAAAGTTGTATGATTTAATATAACCAAGTGTAATACAAACTACTAAGACATATCCATATACTAAGGCACATCCTAAAAGGAAGAAACTAACACGCTAAAAAATCCTTAGTAAAAAAAAAATCCCCAAAATATCTGCCGTTGTAACACAAAAATGGAAAACGGGAACACAAATCTTGGACAGAGTTAGGGGAAGAGTGAGAACAGAGATGCTATTCTGCACCCATGAAAAAGAAAAAATGCAAAAAAAGCTGCCTCTATTACTTCATACCTTACGAATCAAAACTAGGTCCCTTTCTATGGGTATTTCCAACCAAAAATCACTGAAGTCAGTAAGGAAATTACTGAACAAAGTTGCACAGCCTATGTTGCTCAGAAGATTGCATTACTTTATCATAGCAGTACCTTTTGAATCTAAAAACCTGTCTATCACAGAGAAGAACAACAGGCATAAAGAGATCTGAGACAACAAATTTTATCTTATTCTGCAATTTTCTTCTACCTGTAACCAAAAAACTCCTGAAAAAGGCTGCAAGACATATACTTCAAATACAAATGGCAAGTAAGCTCTACGATGAGTTAGTGTGTTTGGCCTTGAAATTTTTCACCATTTTCTGCTTTGATGCTTTTGGCTTACTTTCATCTGAATCTAGTCCTCATTCTCCCAGGACAGACACAGGTACATTTTTATACACCTAAACCCACTACTTTCTAATCTATCCATGTACTGAAAACACAATGGCCAATGAAGGTTTTGCTACTTCTCCTAAGTACACATTTATTCAGATCAAGCAATTTAGGAAAGCTCGCTGGTCAAACCAGCAAACTCCAATCTACACTACAGCAGTAAATCTATACTGGCTGCAGACAGCACTGGAGCGCACAGGAACAGCAACAATTGAACAGGACATGTCAGTACCAAGGCATAATTAACTGTATTTACCTCCGAATGCACTCGCTGTATGTGCGACTGCAGGTTGCCTTTCTGGGAAAAGGCTGCGGGACAAAAGGCACAGGCGTGGGGCTTCTCCCCGGTGTGCTTGATCATGTGAGTCTGCAGAGCTCCCTTCTGGTTAAAGGCTTTCCCACACTCGCTGCATTTGAATGGTCTTTCACCTGCAAGGCAAAGGGAAGAGGGGGAAGAGGAGCATAAGGAGCTTCCAATAAGAGTTAGCAGTTTCCTGTGTTTAAAAGAAAAATTATAGCAGCTAAAATATAACCTTGCCTAGAGACATCTGTACATACATGCAAACACATTTTATTAGTGGGTTTTCAAGGAAAATTGTTTACCTCAGCCACCAACCTCAGC
This sequence comes from Manacus vitellinus, assembly GCF_001715985.3. Classification (NCBI taxonomy): domain Eukaryota; kingdom Metazoa; phylum Chordata; class Aves; order Passeriformes; family Pipridae; genus Manacus; species Manacus vitellinus. The sequence goes on along the minus strand of NW_021939256.1, from coordinate 1,432,736 downwards.
ACCTACTCTGATGACAATGTAGCCTTATGAAAAAGTTTTGTGAACTAGCTGATGATTATCAGTTAAAATGGTTAAAATGAAGGAAATCTATACAAAGCAATTATTTAGAATGGATTCTCTCGACTTGTAGTTTGGAAGACCTCAGAAGCTGTTATGCAAAATCACTGGAGGAAAAAAAAAGGGGGAGAAAGAAAAGAAACAACAAACCCACATACATCACTCTTGTATACCAAATTGTATAGAATGCATATATCTCCACTGAAACAGAGGGACCAGAGGGTAAATGGACAGTAATAAATAAGTATCAAAAATTTAACCTTTAGTTTAAAAATCAAAAAGTCTTACAGTAACACTGCAGAAGATGGCCTATGGTTCCTACTCCCCAATAAATATTAACAGCCGTTTACTCTTTACAACCATCTACTGAAAATATGCAATAAAATATTATACGAGATATCATACTCAGAAGATAATTTTAAGACTCTGAATGCTAATATTGCTATTGAACATTAAACAAAAAGTAGGCAATACTGCTACAGGAATGCTCTGCCACAATTTCCCAATTTTGGTGATCTCAGTGTTGCGCATTCTTCCAGTTATTTGTACATTCACAGATTAGGCACGAAAAACTGCGCAGAAATTGTAGGTGACAGAACACAAGAGAAGTGCGTAAACAGATTACAATGCTACATATTTTAAACATACAGATACTAAGAATAAATTTCAGTTTATTACAAACGTGTCTTAATTGACTACTGGGAACTTCTGCTATGAACTCAGTATTACCCTTTTTTCCTTTTAATTAAATAGTTTAGCTGAGGTAACTCCAAGACCTTGAAAACACTGCCTTTGCAAATTTCTTTACCAAAACCATCACAAGCATTCTGTACATTATATCTGCTACACCAGTAAGTACTACCATGCACTAAAGATAATGTACATTAAAGCAGCTGTAACAAATATTTTTATATGACTTCTAGTTATATAGCTGTAATTACATCTACTTTACACTTATTAATTCTTAATTAAATTCACGTTGTCTGGAAGAAAGGCAGCTATTTTTTGAAATAGATTACAAGCATTTAACTCACTGAAGGAATATATTTTTTCTGTTCTGCTGCTTACGGGATTTGAAGATGCTTTAAGATCTGTTTAGTTTTTAAGACAAAGAACATTGATTCACATCTTGAAATACAATGACAAAATTCCTGCTGGGCTTTCATAGGTAAAAGGCTTAGCTTCCACTAAGAGGTGGTGGACACAGAGAAGTATTGCTTCAGGTTAAGTGTGCCTATTTAAGTAAATCTCATTACAGAAACTAAATCTTAATTCCACTGTGGAAATGTGGAATTTCTGTACTCCGCAAGTATAACTTAAAACACAGATTGAGAGGAGGAATGAGGGGCTTATTACTTAGTTATTAGTATGGGAATTGTAGCCTCTGAGACTTAATTTTTTTCCCAAAAGGGTGTAAGTGCTTGAAATGACTAGTTACAAACAAAAAATAGTATTGCAAATTAAGACACTAATGTAATGCTGCACATGTAGCTCAGACAGGCTCTTTCAACAATTAAAAACTTGGGGATTCTAAATTCTTTACAGTAGAGTTGTACTTTCCTACGTAGTTACAGTACCTCAAGCAACTGAATACCACACAGATTGTCTGCAGGTTTAGAATAATAAAGTAATTCACAAATTAAATGAGCATTTGCTAGCTACTTGGAACTTCAAATTATCTACTGTCATGTGCAGATTGGGACTGTCTCTGGCTTCCCAGTAGACAAATGTCTTTTTATTCTTCTAAAGAACCATTAATGCCCTTGAACTTTTTGAAGCTTTAAAGAAGCATCCTTAACCAACTATTACCTTGTTTCTTTAATTTCAACTAGAATAAGCTAAAATAATGTATCAAATACAGTCAAGACTCCAAAATACTCAATTCTCGCTGACCTTTTTTGGGGTATTTGTTTGAAGCAATTTTTTAAAAGCAGGTACAAGGGTGACCTCTTGTGTTACTATTCTATAACTGGATCTGTTGAACTTAAAAAGATTCTTAAGAAAGAGTCATGCAATGGTATTTTTATTTCTCCTTGGTAAACAAAGCCATTCTTGTAAATAGCAACTCATCACATCTCTGCCTGAAACGACTGTTAATACAAACAACATTGCACACTTATGTAACTGCATATTTGAACTAGCTAAAAACTAGACAAACAGCAATTTATTCAATATATATGAAAAATACATACATATTGCATAGCACTGAAACACTTCCAGCAAAGGTTCTGTTTAAGGACTAACTCCTGCTATACGATGTATAGCTGGTTGAAACTTAAGAACTATTCCCTTAGTCGTCTGTAAACTTCAAAACTTTTATTCTGTGCTTGGTATTTTTCAATTATTTCAACTGCTTAAGGGTTAAGCGTGCACATATTTAGGACAGCAATTTAGAAAAAACCATTTGCTATTCATTCTGGAAATTTGAACAGCCACTTGCACTTCTTCAATTACCAAAATTACAATCTAGGCTTATCGCACCCCAAGATCATTTTGCAATTTCAAATAAATCAATTTAAAAACAAATGCAAGGCCACTATTTCAGTAGTATTATTAATTCTTATGCACTTTCACCCTTTTTGGGACAGTAAATTTTAGAACCTGCTCTCTAGAGTATGTAAGATCTTACTTGGAGTAGTTGACTCACCCTTGCCTAGTGATTCGCGGTTTAGGGCTCACTGAAACTGCAAGTACCAAAACTGATATTTGGTAAAAAATGAAACCTATAGAGTACTTTAATTTTTTTAACTGTTTCCGATTATATGAAGAGAAATTTTAAAAGCATATAAATTTGCTAAGCAGAGGAAAATAAAAAAAGTTTATTTTAAACCAACAGGTAACAGCATCTAATGAGTGAAATGTATTGATAGCATTTGAAGTCCCAACAGGGAGAAAAAGACTAGCATTTCACAGGTTCACTGAATTTTGTAAAACCAATGCCAATTAAAATAATTACTTCCACAGCCTTACCTGTGTGTATTCTAACATGTCGTGTTAACTGACTTGGTTTCTGGAACGTCTTTCCACAGTGAGGACAGGAATAGGTAAACCCACTTCTGTCAATGTTTCTGTTGTAAGATCTAGTATTTGATACTCTGTCATTAAAAAAAAACCCAAATAATTAAATAATTTTAATATGAAGCATTATTTTAATGATTTTATTTTAACCCATCATTTTTAGCATAGTGTAAACTTGATAACAACATACAGTATCAGCTGCAACAGCGAAAAACCAAAGTCTATAATGATACTAAAAGAACAATGCAATCAGCTTTTTTCTAAGGACCTACATGCACCAAGAATTTCAGTTATTTCTGTAATAAAAATGGATACACCCTAGAGGCTCTCTAGAGACATTTTCAGAGTATATTCTGCCAGAAGTATACAGTGACTTCACAAATATTATTTTTATGGGAACTTTCAACTCTGTGCAACTCTGCTTCTTTTGCCTGAACACGAGTCCTTTATTCTTAACTAGAATAGGAAAATCTCATGAATTTGAGTCTCAATGCACTTGCTGAAGTCTATAAGGAGCAAGCTAACAATTTAACAACCCAAATACTCACCCCTGCCCCTCAAACGCAAATCACACTCTCCACAGAACCATAATAACAGATGATATAAATTCCCCAAATTCATTTCTCTACAAATCAAACTAACTAGTTTAAATGGCTGCTGAGAAACGTCAACAGCAATGTGGAAAACTGACTGAAAAAAAGGAAAAAAACCAGATTTTGCAGACCATCACAACAACTCAGGAAAACAAGCAGAAGCCACAAGGCAGCGGGCAAACCAGTACAGTATTGAGAGCATTCAATTATCTTCCATACTGCCTAAGTAACAACACCTATACATTAATCCAGCTTCTCAGTACTGCTTAATTCTAGCTGATATTAAACAATTTTAAATACCTGGTGTTTTTAGCTAGTTCTTTCAGTTGTTCATAATGTGGAGCAAAAGTGCAAAGCACACCACCACATTGAAAGACAAGTCGTATAACAGAAAAAAATAGCAGGGAAGTAATAGTCTGTGTATAACACAAGAAATCATTAAACTTCTCAAATGCTGCATCTTTCCACTCTAGGAGAACATAGATGTTCAGTGTATATTTAAAGGAAAGCACATTTTCCCTTCCAATTACTTAAAAAAAACTACATGTATTTTTAAAATCCTTTTATAATCTTAAAGAATGAGCACAGTGTGGGTAATATATTTTAATTTTACATATTAATTATATCTACTAAAATTTTAAAAAGTATCCAGAATAAGTCAACTGAAAACTGAAGATAAGGAGAGAGAACAACACAGATGTTACAACCTCTTCTTTTCACCTGAGGACAGATCTAGACCAGCCTGATTGTCAGAATGCATTCTTTGATGAGCAATATGTCTTCACTGTATCTGCAGCACTTTAAGAACAAAAATAATATCTGATTTGGAGGCAGTTGTAGGGACAATCACTAAAGATCAGATCACCTTCTAAATTACTTCATCATTTAGAGTCAGAATGACCATTTTCTTTTCAGCAAAAGCTAGATACTGAATTTAAATTAGTATTAAATTTAAATTTAAAAACTTCCTAATAGTCTGAATACAAATGATTCAGAGAACTATTACCTTTTTGGCAATGAAAGTGCATCCCCTCAATGAAAAAAACTTAAAGGAACAAAGCTCTTCATAATTTTAAATCCTAAAAAATCTCTGAAGTTTATTTTACACTGAAAAACAGTAGTCAAATTCATGTGTGTCTTTGAACTTTAAATACACTCTACATAACTGAGTTAGACCAAACATTAACTTTTCGTAATTCATTAATTAATCTTTTCACATTCAACAATAAAATTTGAATTTCCACATTTTTCCTTTCAAAATTATTTCTGTGAAACACAGGTCTGAGCTGCATTTGCTTTGTGATGACCTGGAGCGGGAACACTGAATCAAGTCATTAACCCTGCTCATATACATGGGTTGTATTGGTCCTTGGTTAAAGGACAGCACAGCACCAGTACAGACAGCAGTTTATGGAACACAACTGCAACACGTTTCTACATCTGAACTGATGAATAAGACGAATGTCATATAAGAAAGTTCTGAATCCAGAAATAATCCATGCTTAGGAAAATAAACAAATGATCATGAAGCACTTAGATGTCTTTTATGTCAGCATGGGGCACACATAATACTCTCTCAAAATCACAACCATCATATTATATTCACTCTATTCTTTATTCATCCTAATCTTCATTCATCTCTACACAGGAGACGTCCACAACAAGAATGATTTTTGTATGCAATATGGTACATTTATATAACCCAATACAAACATAACTTGATTCTTCAAACCCTTAAATTTCTGTTTGCAAATGGAAATCTACAACAATACTTTTTTCAACCTTCTGGAACACAATTATTAAGATCTTAGAAGCTGTATCATCTGCTAAGAAAAAGAACTGGAAATAGCCAGTATTTCTTGGTTTTAGATAGGTAATTTTCCCCATCTGTTTTTTACAGAAACTGAGAAGAGATTAAAAGAGAAATAACTAGTCAAGACTTTTGGCTTTCTTAATATATAAACTAAACCAATAGAACTAAGTTTTTCTTCCTTCTAACTTAAAAAAATTCTCGCATTCCTAAAAGTAAAGTTAAACTAGAGAGCTGAAAGAAAGGACAGAACAAATATCCACCAAGAATAAGAACAGCATTTGTCAGGCCTCTTTTTTTACCTTCATTTTGTGCTTTTTCAGATTTACAAGAAACTCATGGGAGGTTGTGATGAGGACCGCTTGCAAAAAACAATTAAACTGAAATGAACAACTTTTCTTTGCAGAAGGCAATCATGAGAACTTTTGTCATTAAAATAAAGGCTATGTAAAATTAATATACATTTGCTTCGATGTACTGCTATTAGCCTTTAAAATCATAAACACACTTCAAAAAACCACTTTGCATCAGAAAAACTTAACCCGTGTTTACAAATAGCTAGCAGATGAACTATGCTTAGTATGTGTGCCTAAATACAAAAACGGGGGGGGGGGGAAGGCCTCCAAAAATAACCAACTTAAGCAAAGTTTTAAAAAGCAAATGCCATTTCATAATGGCATAGCAAAGAAAAGAAATTATCTGCATCAATCATGGTATTTTGCTGACTAGAAATGCTATTCCTGCTTTTCCCAGCTATCACCATAAAACTAGCATCTGCTCATTTTGTTACAATCCCGTGATCGTCACCTTATTTTATAGTGAGTTTTCATATGCTCCTTTAGCTGCGAGGAAGTTTCAAATTCCTTTTTGCAAGATTTGCAGCTGTGGATCCTGCTGCCTGCCAATTCTTGACGATGTTCTTCCATGTGTATGGACAGCTGACTCTGTAAAGTGAATTCATCTCCACATTCTGAACAGATAAGATTCTGAGAGAGATAATAGACACTGATTTTTAAAAATATTCCCAAAGAGCAGTATACACACAAGCTTTGCTCAAGCAGATTAATGTATCCTTCTATGGACATTGTCAGCTGGAAGCAAGCAGCAATAAAAGTATACAGCAAAAAAATTTTATGAGTCCCATAATATAAACCATGAACAATAATCACTGTAAGATTATATTAATATTTATATTTGAAGAAACTCCACTGAAACCGAATTCTGAAAAAAGTTCACACGGCAGCAGCAGCAGCAAGCACTTCAGTACCACCATCACCAGTCCCTATTTCCTTGGTAGGCTGATTCAAGACACACACAGAAACTTACCTCAGTGCCATTACACTATGGTCTACAGAAACATTGGTAACAAATACTACTTTCCAACCACAAGCACCTTAAATGTAGAGTCAGGGATATCTCACTTTTACTGGTTAAAATTATATTTTTAAACAGTAATCCCACCACAGTTAGTACTGAATTTTCTTAAGCTATCTTCACAGAAAAGCTGACAGAAATTAATAGGGACACATAATACTTCTGACAGATAAACCATTAATTTTACAGCAGTGTTAAACACACCATTTTCCAGTTATATTATTATTCTATGACATTTAGAATGGAAACTAACTTCTGATGTTTAATGCAAAACTATTGTCACTTCTCTGAAATTCAGAGGTAGAATCAAAGTCAAATATTATTTCAATGAAAACTAAAAGCTCTTGACTTCCTTTTGCTTTACAAAATTCTTAATTTTTATTTGTCATTCCATCTTTATTTTACAAAATCTAAGCTGAGAGTTAAGCTTAAATGTCTAAAAATATCTATTATCTCTGTTAAATGTTCCTCACTGGTGTGCATAAATAACTTCAGACATCAATAACTTCAGATGGTCAATAACCTCTGCTTCAAGTTCAAATTCCAGATCTCCTACAGGTCCTAGGCAAAAGTACTGGGCAAGTTATTCCTGCAGTTCTCTGTGAATTGTTACATTCATCTCTGTTTCATCATAAAATTATTGGGCATTATAAGAATACATTCATTAGCAATTGAAAGGTACTCATATTTTTATAAATTTAATGTTCAAACCGCAGATTGAATTTTAAATTAGAAGGCATCACACAGCCTATTCTTCTGACATCTGCACCAAGTATCAAAATTAGAGCTGCTGAAGTGCATGAAAAATCACTTAGTGGCAGAAATGAATATCAAAAATTACTCTCAGGTGTCTTTCTTGACGCTTAGTTTCCTTATTCTGATGTTTTTAGCCATTTATAAATCAAGTTCCCTTAATAATACCCATCAAGCCATGTATCATTATAGATATATTAACATGCAACAAAATTGTACTCAAGTCCACTTAACTTGGCTGTGTATGTGACAAAATGTGAACTAAAACATGATTAAAGAAGGAACACAATCTCTACACATGGTATACCCTGCCTGGATTAGACAAGTATAAACAGGCCTATTATCCCAAACGTAGTGGTCAAAACTGCCGCAAAGCCATCTGCAGTTGGCATGGAGAAATATACCACTGTTATGTTTATGATCAGAAGCCAGATGATAACAGCGCTTTAGCTCCAATTCTCCAACATAAAGTCTAAGTTTAAAAAAGCCTTCACGGGAGAAGGAGCAATTACTTGATTGAAAACTTGGTATTTTGGGCAGTGCAATCAACTCTGGCAACTGCAATAATGCAGTAATGCCTATGAAGGGTGCAAAACACCACTGTGTATTAACTGTTTGCTAAGAATTCAACCAACACCTTATAAAAATGGAAAACTAAATTTTGAGAGGGAAAGAAAGACAAAGCACTTTGAAGCAAAACCACCACTCAAAAACAGAAGTGGGAGTTGTAGATAAGGGAACAACTTCTTCTATTTCTATAGATGGTGAGAGTGCCTCACCATGACATCTGCCATCAAACACAATCACCCAGATTATTACATGTGGGCTTATGTAGATGAAGTCACAGAAATATCTTCAAAATAAAAGTATTTGAAAATAACCAATCAGTTAATATTTATATATATGTCAAACATGCACAGATTCTCTTTGTTAACAAAGACACGATGGGAACACTTAGTTATATCCAGCTTATTAATTTTTGTAACTATTATTAAAACAGTCTCCCCACTAAAAGTTTTTTTATTTCTTTTAAATCAAACAATTTATTCACTCCTCCAATCTAAGGTATACGGGTAGGGGATTAAATAAAACTATTATGACATGTCTTTTCAAAATTTAAGTTATGACATTTAATGAATTACCTCCTCTTTCTCATGTAGCATTATATGAGCTTTCAGACTGGCTACTCTGGAGAATTTCTTGTTGCACACAGGACAGGTAGGATCTTCGCCATTGTGAGTACATTTATGAAGTGTCAAGTTGAATTCAACATTAAATGACATTGGACACTGGTCACATCGGTGAGGCTGTTCGTTAAAATCACAAAAATTAAGACAAAATTCATTAATTACATTAATTCAAAATTACATATACCCTGGGTGACACATATAACCATACAAATCAAAATGTTAAAAATAGAAGAGTAGTTCAAGTACCTACATATGATAATGATCCTTAACAATACCAATCTTAATTATTTTTCTCCTTTGCATCTCATTACTGAAGATACAAATATAGCATTTCAAGAGCACATGGGGAAAGAAAGCAGGAAAATTAAGTAAAGCAGAGGTTCAAAACTGAGACTGTCTGAGAAGAATGAAGTCAGCAGTAAAGAGGAACAAGCAGGAGATGGAGATATATTTTCCTACTTTAACTGTGATCACGATTCACCCAGAGGGTGGTTGGGTGCTGGAACAGGCTCCCCAGGGAAGTGATCACAGCACCAAGCCTAACAGGCTTCAAGAAGCATTTGGACAACACTCTCAGGCACATGGGGTGATTCTTGGGGCTGTCCTGTGCCTCAGAGATCCTTGTGGATCCCTTCCAACTCAAGATATTCTATGATTCTATGAAATCTTCATAAGCAAAATTAATAATCAAAACAGCAAAACAGTTTATACTAGGATTGGCTGCTCTTCAGTTGGTATCTGCACAATCAGTTTTCATTTTTTAAGAGCACCTTCACTTCTAGATATAAAAGCTCTTACATAACTGTGCAATAGCATGGTTTTAACAGTCATATATCAACTTTACAACATTGAATCTTCTCTAAGTTGTTCTTTGTATACGTAAGTTATCCCAAAGTGCTACATTTTGTAAAAATTAATCTGTACGTACAACTACCTCAAAAAGTAATAAAATTATTTTTCCATCACATGTAAGTAGTTCCAGCTTTGTGAAACAGAAAACAAGGAAAAGAAATTAAATGCTTCATATTACAGATGCAACCTGTGGCAGAAGTTTCATTTAAAAAGTCAGTCCAGTCTTAAGCACATATCTGTATTTTTCTCATTCTTTCCTAAATTTGACTCGTAAGCAGCTAAAGTGATGACATTAATCTACTGCTTAATACATACATACTAAATTAGTTTATTAGTGAGGTCCAGTTAATCAATATAAGTATTATTTTCTTTTTATTGCTAATATATAGAATCACTTTGAAAATTCGATTGAAAGAAACCTACACACTTCCTCATCTACCTGAATATTTTATAAGTCAAAGAAAATAGCTAAAATTAAAAATTACTGATCTGGAAACAGCAATCGAACTAAACAACATCAAAGTAAGGTCCTGTCTCAAAGGAAACATGAGAAAACATGAAAGAGAAGAAACTTAACTGAGGTCCCCAAGTAGTAATTTTTAGTGGTGTGACTAAAAAAATGGAAAAGATGTCTTGTGTTAGCTTTACCTGACAGTCTATGAAAATATCATTATACATTGGTTATATCTACCAGAATTCATACCTTGTCATTTTGCTCATGATCCCTCATATGGCGCTGGAACTGGGTCTCTTTTGGAAAAGATAGCAAACAAATCTCACACTTATGCAAGTTAGGTACTTGGTAGGGAAAATTTCCGTTCTCTATATTTGGTGTCAGAACGTCATCTACAAAACAACAATCAAAACATTTGTATAAAGTCATATTTCATCTACTTATAATTTATTGTAAAAAACAAATTTTTTGAAGCAGAAACTATTTCAACTCCCCTAAGATTTTGACTTATACAACACTCTAAATTCAAGGGATCTTGCAGATATCAAACATAAACATTACTGCTTTCAGTGACAACAGATCAACCACATATATCCATACTGCCAGTTGCTAAAGAGATAAACAATCACCTTTTCCTAGTAATTTGAAATAAATTCTTCCTGTGCTTCATAAACATCCATCAAATTTGCAACAGAATAAAACTCTGCCAGATACACCAGGTATGAGTAAGATACTGAGAAGGGTTGCTTTTAATAATATTACATCGCACGTTTTTAAGACTTTTAAAAATTACGTAGTCAGTAGTTCTGACTATACAAGTTTTCTGCCCTCCATCACTTCTCTCTCTTTTTTTCCTTAAGAAAAATTTGGACATCTTTTCTTTCTTCTACACTTGGCAATGTAAAACCTTTATTAAAACCTATATTAAAACCTTTAGAGTTGTAAAACCAACACCACTGTTTCAAATAGCTGAGAGAGAGGCAATAAACTGGAAGTCAAACTGTGTACACATTAAGTCAGTGAAGAAAGAGATGTATTTTTCTTTTAAACAGACCCAGTCTAAGTCCATACAGTTTTCTTGTTTTGAACTCCTAAAATCACATAACTTTGGATATACAAGTTCCAAGCTTCTATACCCTCTTGCTCAAATGGCCAAAGTTAAACATATAAATACTTTACGATATACAGAAAATATCAATCCAACTAAGTTAAACACATTTTACATTTGAGAAGATACTGCATTACTACAGAAGTTATCTTTATTCAAGAATAACTTGAAGAAAAGCAATTGGCAGGAGGACTTATATCATTCAAAGCAGTATTATTAAAATGAAAATAAAAATTGATTGACTTGTGCTGCAGGTTAGGGACACTGAAGCGAAAAAATCCACAGAATTCAGTTTCAAACATTCCTACAGCTCCAACTACATCGACAACAGAACACCAAAAGAAGGGAACATTGATTTTGTGATCTAGACACTCAAGGCCTGATATTTCTCTTTAAGTCAGTACTTTCCACCATGAATATAAGAATTAGGCACAGGAAGTAACAACACAAGTAGAAGTTTACAGCATTCTGTTTACATTTCCTCAGAGGAAATCAAAGATCACAATTCATACAGTATTTCTGCTCAGTACTGCACCCACTTCAAAGTCCTGTCTCATTCACCACAACATTTACAAGGGAGGGGAAAAAAAAAAATCAGTACCTTATATCCTGACCATATTTTTTGCTTGCCAAAATTCTCATGAATAAACTTTAAAAGCTTGTAGTTGAGGAAGCTGTAGGAAACATTTCAGCATAATATATTTTGGGCAAGAAGTAAAAACAATGTCCTAGGGACTTACACTTCCCATTTCTGGACCGAGATGCCCAATTAACTTCTGCTTTGCAAAGTTTAGTTATAAAGTATTTCTCTGTAACAGAAAGATGTAAGTATCACAAATATTTATCATGTGTAAACTTAACCTACTGCATCCTTTAATGGACTCTCAGCTGTACATTCATAGTATATGCAGACACTATCAATAACAACCCTGAAACAGTCATATTTCTTCAATAATTAAAACCCACAGCTTTAACTAAAAGACACAGTCCTTTAAGCATCCTTGTGATAAATACCCCTGAGTTGAATAAAGGACACAAAATCAGTTTCTGTAAATACTGACAGGACAAGGGATGTGGAAGAAAAATCTACTCTGATACTTGGGCTATATGAAAACGTAATGCAGAAGGTTTTCCTTTCCCCTAGAAAAAGGAGTAATTGTTCAACCCCATGAAAGCCTGACCTCTCACTTTGACAACTGAAAAATGATCCAATCCATGACTTTAGAAAGGCCTTCAAGCCTTCTCCTTCAACCAAAGAGATTGTTATCTTTAAAGTCACTCTTAAGATCAAAGACACTGGACAATATACAAAAACAATGCCTAAGAAATTGAAGTAGCTAAAGTGTAACACCGACATCAAAGGTGCTAACTTTGAAACACAGAAAAAGCAACATGTTCACTAGTGTCTGAATAACATTACTAAATGACACCAGTTTTCATTCAATAACATTTCTAGGTATCATTTTCATTAAAATGTGTATCATATCTGTAATATTGACTGTAATACTGATTAATCTACAGGCTGTGAATTTTCTTCTGGAATTCAAAAGGAGTTTAATTATAAAATGAAAAATCAAATATCTTTGATTTTCAACAGAAAATGTGATGTTTCAACAGAATTTGATGACTATATTTCTATGAAATCATACCACCTGATTGCAGAGATATACAAGAAGACAGTACTTCAGCTTTTCTTTAAAAAGACAGAAATGATTAACATTAAATCAGAAAGAGGTAACAAGATAGAGAAAACCAGGAAAGACACTGTCAATTAAAATTAACAAGCAAGTGAGCTATATTTTGACTTTCCAGGCAGCACTCCTGGATTCATGAAGTATGGCTTGAGTCTGTCTTCATTTCAATGTGAAAATGAAACAACAGTTTGACAAAGTTTTTTGTTAGATTTAATATCCAGATGAAGACTTTACACTGATACCTCTATCATAAAAGTCAAAGTAATAACCTAAAATACTGTATTTTAGATAAATCATCATAAAACAATCTTTCCTTATATTAGAGGAAAAAGTGCTTTTAGACACATCAACTTGGATCATGAAACAAGCCAATCACTGCAAAATACTGAACCTATCCTGAAGGCCAATATTTTTGAATACCAAAAAAAACATGTAGATTATGTCAGTTCAAGAAGCTGGCAGTGGGGTATGGACCCTGTACTTTTAAATGCCCTGAGAAATTTGTTAATTGAAAAAAAACCCACAACAATTCTAAACATTCTCTGTGTACCAAAGGGAAACAAAATGAAGATACTGACATACCTGACACAGTGTTTAATGGACACAATTCATCATTTATCATATTATGAAGCACATAATAAATAGATAATATGATGCTTATGCTCTCAGAAAAATATAAGTATTAGGTACACAAATTAAGCAATCTATTTAATGTCAGACATACTCTGGCAGATGAAAACAGAAGTCTGCTGTCTATTAATGAACTAACTGAATGCCATTCAAGCCAGCAATACAGAATTAAAAGTTTGAGGGTTTAATTCAAGAAGACATTATCTGATTAAACACATAATGTCAGCACAATCACACAAAAAACTGGCATGCTCTTAGTAGAGAGAAGCTACTCAGTGATATCATAAACACACACAGAGAAAACACAAAATTACTATCAGAGTAACAAACCCTTAGAAAAAACAAGTGATTTTTTCAGATCTGCACAGTACAACAAATAATAAACCTCACTGAACAGGTGCAAAGCTTAAAACACTGTCATTTATTAATATGAACTGCATGGAAACAGTGCAGAAGCTGCTGTCACTTACTATTTTTTTTCCAATTTGCATATTAGTCTGGTTGCAACATAAATCAACCTTATTACATCACAGCCTGAGAGAGACAGTCAAGTATCAAAACAATTAAACTAAACAGGGAGTACTTAGCTCATTATGCACTGTCAAACACATTTTTGCCTGTATGTACTTTCAAATGTATTTTTGTCTGTATCCTTACAGTTTGTCCAAAGTGCCCACAGATAGCAGAATCAGATTTGTGAAGTACCTATCGATGATAATAAACTTTCAGTTTAAAGATAGTCTTATTTAAATACTCTTAATGTTACAACCTGTAATTTCTGTTTTAAATTTATTGCCCCTCACAGAGCAGTAGCAATCACTTTGGGTCAACTCAGCCGTGACACAGCCTTCACCAACACTTGACCTCGGGAGTTGAGTCAGCGAGCAGGTGCTCTCTGCTATAAGCCAGTGACGACAACTCAGCGTGGAAGGAGGAAGACAGAATAAGAGCACTCCAAGCCTTCCCTCCTTATGTAAGCAGCACTGTGCCTCATGGCAGCCTGCAGTCCTCTCTGCAAGGCGCAGATGGACTCATTCAGCTGTGAATGCAGCACAGCCTTATTAGACCTCTAATAACCTCCTCGCATCTGACTGAGAGGACACTGCGAATAAAGCACTCAAGCTTGTGAAATTTGTGGATGAAAATTTGTCACTGAATGGCAGCTGGCAAGCCTAGGGACAAAAGGGTCTGACCCTATCAAAACCTATTTACTAATTTATGAGTGACAAGAAAGTGGTAGGACAAGAGAACAAAACAGGGATGCCAACACTGACATTTCCTCATACTACACTTGAACTCATAGAACGCAAATGATAATGAATCATTAAAACATTTTGCCTAGTTCTGCAATCATAAAAGAAACAGTTTACTTTAAATTTAGTTCAGTACTCTTAAACCAAAAATAGAAGTCATTCCTCGTGACTTCTGATGGGAAGAGAAGGGGAGAGACTAACTCTCGGTCCACGTATCAAATCAAAATCCAGAAATCAATCAATATTGGCTTGTATAAGACAAGGTAGTTTTATTATGTTTTGGTCAACACACAATCAGGAATGTAAAGTACTACCAGTCCGGACACTTGGCTTCCAGGAGTGCACTGCTGGGAGGGACATCCAGGGGCCAATCACTCAGCATGTGCCAACATAAAGCAGCTGCACTCCTTTCAGGAGCAGACGATTCCAGACATTGCACAGCTACATTAATGCACTGCAGCAGCAGAGAAGCCTGACAGGACATGGAATTAACAGCTCCATCATAACTGGTTAGATACTAAATGGATTGCATTGGGTCTGGTTGGGATGGACTCAACTTCCTTCCTATCAGCTGTTTAAAATCTGTGACTAAAGGCAAACATTTGCCTTTGCATCACTTGGTTGGGCTTTTTTGTTGGATGGTGATTCAGCTGGCTTGAGGGGTTTTTTGTTTTGGTTTGGGGTTTTTACCTTTTTCTTTTTTACCTTTCTTTTTTTTTAAAACTTTATTTACTAAACTGTCTTCATCTCAACCTACAAGCTTTTTCTTGCTCTTGCCATTCCTGTTCTCTCTCTCATCCTACTGCAAGAGAAAGTGAGCAAGTGGCTGGAGCGTGTTTCATGGCTGGCCAAGGACAACCCACCACACAGATACACCATCCGCATCATCCTAATCTACACAGATAACTGAAAATATTGGCATCTCCCTAACCAACTTCGATAGCTTCATCTGCCATTCAGGTAAATCCTGTCATATTTATTGTTAAATACTCCAAAACAGGAGTTATACTTTTTTCCCCACAGTTGCATATGAATATACCAAGCCACTGTTTTTCAGCTGTTTGTTTTTACATGATTTGGATATCTCCTGGTTGAGACCATGACCCTTAGCTGTGCCCAGCCACTACAGTGTTAACAGAAACTTCTGAATGAAGTCAATGATTTACCACATGATCATCCTTCTCCCAGGGAGCGAACAAAATCCAACTGCAGCAAAAAACCTCATAAGAAAGACAAGAGAGGTCTCAAATAGAAACTGTAATTATATCTGGAAGTACTTAATGCATATGAATAAATGAGGTATGAAGGTATCAGCACAAGTGCAATAGGGAATAAGATTTCTGCAATTGGCAGAAAGCTACAGAGAAGGGACCGAACAGGGGCTGAAATTATCACAGAGACAGAACTTAAACACAAGTCATTCAACTGCATAATAACTTGGGAAAAGACACACACATATTTCAAGTATAGTGAGGATCTAATGTGGAATTAAAGCACACCAGTGTGATCCAAGTTTATCATCTTCTCCCTAAGACACAACACACCCCTCGTAAATAACCACAGATTTTCTTACTGCAGAATAGTGAGATGGCCAAACAACAGTATCGCTATTAAAATCTAACAATTATCTTTTCTAAGGCAAAAGTTTGGGCAGTTGTCCTTCTGTATGTTTTAAAAAGGAATTACCTCTACCTATCCTATTTAACAGATTTAGAGCACATCACATAAGCAGCACCTCAACCTCTTCATTCTTGCCTTCAAGACATGACTCCCCTATTCTCTTCTTGTCAGTCAAAGGCCAGCACATAAAACCCTAATACACAACTACTAAAATAATCTACATAACAAAAATTTGGTAAGACTTCACTGGGGAGTTCAAGTTTCAATTTTTTTCAGTAATACAAAAGTGGAATGTAAAGCCTCCAAACTGACCTTCTCCTAATTCAATACACTCACACCATAAATGATGCAAACCAAATACAGCCAGCTCTGCAGAGCTGTGTCATCTTCTCTGTTTCTCAGCTTTGTGTATTTAATATTTAGCACTCTTCATATGTGAAATCTGTTACAATTCAGGCCTCCCGAAGGCACGATAAACTCAAATTTTAACTGCACTCATAAAAGAATTCAGCTCAAACTTGCGCAAAAGTGGCCTTCGGGTTTAATATGTGACATACACTCTAGGCTTAAAAAACGCTTCAGTATGTCCTAAAATATTTCATTTTGCTGTTCAAAGAATTCCTCCTCTGCTATCTGAAAAAGATCTCACAGTCATGAAGGTCAAAACTGCTCATTTCATGTTGCTGCTATTCAGTGACAAACATCACAGGTACAACAGAAAGAACCTCTCTACGGAAGAAGACTCCACAACTTCCTTCTGTAACCAATGCCAGTGCTCAGTCACCCTCACACTGAAAAAGTGTTTCCTTATGCTCAGACAGAACCTCCCATTTTTTGGTTTGTGCCCAGAGAAGTCAATTTGAACAGTTCAATTGAGATAAAAAAAAAAAAAAAAGAAGAAATCATTGCAAAATGGTTTTGGGGAAACACTACAATGCCAAAAAAAGGTTATCTTAGAATAGCAGCTATTGAGGTCACGATATTATTTTGACTGTTGTTGCCTAGAGTTCATTTTTTTTATCCAACATATTTCATTTTCCTAGAACAAAGAACTTGTTCTAGTCTTTGACATGCATGGCGGTTGAAGAAGTCTAAAGGAAGCTGTGTAACATTACTGATTCACCTTTATTTTCTCTCAAAGATGCATTACCAGAAACATACAGACTGTACAACTACAGAGCAACACTTCTCTTTCATGATACACATCAGCATAACAAGGCCGCAGGAATTCCAAGGACCACACTAAAAAAGAACCTAAAAGTGTACAATTTCCTAAGTAAGAGATATGAAATTTATTTTTGCAAACAGCTGTTTCCTAAAAAAAAATCCTCCTGCCAAAAGCGAAGCCTATGCTTCAATTGCACAACTAGTTTTCAAAGTTTGTCAGTCTATATCTGAATGGGACAAACAGCAAAACGTCCTCAGAACATAAAATTCCTTAATTCAAGCTGTCCTGTTCAGCTGGAGCTTCCTCATTCATGACCTTCTTTTGTCACACAGAAGTGTAGAAAAAAACATGACACTTGCCAACACTGACTTTGCTGTTTTCCCAAACTACTGAAATCCCAAGGACCAAAGACACCAGAACCCACAAAATTTGTCTATATAGAAACAGTCACAGCAGTTACAGATGTCTCTGAATCCTCATGGTAGCCCTGCACCCTGTAATACTAAACCACTGCCTGCAAACTACCTCTGCGAAACAATTTCGTTAGTAAACGAGCAAATTTCTTTCAAAAGAAACAAATACATGAAAAATACGGAATGTGATGAAACTCACATCAAGTCTTGGCAGCCATACACTCCTCTTACCATAGGAAGAGCCTAAGATCAAGATCCAACTACAAGCAAAATGAACAGTTACTAGGAACTTTTTCTGGACAGTCTGTCTCAGTTTTGATCTTTTTCTCATTCATGCATCATGCCATTAGTACAGGAGCTTACGCATTTATGACATGTGCAACCTTTCAAGAACTACTAGAGAATTAAGTAGATCTTTGTGTTCAAGTAAACTTTAAAAATGCCCAAACCTACAACCTCCAAAATATAACAGCAGAAATTCTTGGGACTATCTTGATATGCTTATTCCTTAGTGATCAAAAGCTGAGATAAATGGCCCCAACAGAAGCAACAACAAAAACAACAAAAAAACCCCAAACCAAAACAAAAAAAACCAAAACAACAAAAACTCCCCACTTCTGACAGGAAACTGTGGCCCATTTAGCTTTCCATAATGTAGAAAACATTTTATCCAACTTCCCAACATTCACCTAACATCACAGCAATTCTTTTTTGCCTGTCAGCACACTTCAATCCTACAAAAAAAAAATATTCCACAGAAGGCTCACCTACACATTCCCCTTGCAGAGCCAGAGCTCATCTGCAAGCACTGGGAAAATCAGATATTCTAAATATATACTGAAAATATTAACTGACTTTTTATGACTGAAATAACCACAGTATTCAGATGCTTTATGAAATCTCACTCTGTTCTATCTATTGAAAAAAAATATAACCCCCCCCCCAAAATCTACTGCTAAGTGCTTGTGCTGAAGGAGAAGTCACAGATAAGGGTTTCAGGCCTACCTGAAACACTATTTTTGCAGTTTGTGGGCCTTAATCAGATACTGCTCACAGAACCCCAGTAACATTAGCAGAAATAAACTGCACAAAAGAGCCATAAAACTCACCATCTACCAACTACTGTCAGAAAAACCCCCATCAAACCAATCCTGCCCTGAACTACTGTCCAGCCATCGACAACAGTAAAACGCAAACAAAAATTTTTAAATCGAAGACTAATATATGTTCGGGAAAGAAAACCAGGGGGGTTTTGGTGTGGTTTTTTTTTTTTTTTTACACATATACTCACAAAGAAAACAACTACAAGGATTTTTTTAAGGCCAAAAAAAAAAAAAAAAAAAAAAAGAACTACTTTCTCCTTGAAAATCAGAGAAGTGGACGAGTTAAACCTCATTTTCCATTTGTTTATCATCCTTCATTCGAAGCTCTCGTTAGTGTGGCCGGAGGGAGGAGGTGAGGGAAAAGAGCGGCGGAAGGAGCCGGAGCCCTCCCGTCCTGCCGGCCGCCAGGCGGACCGGGCTCTTCCCCCGGCCCTTCCCGCCGGCCCGGCGCCGGGACCGCATCGCGGGAGGAGGAGGAGAGCGAGGAGGAGGGCGGCCAGGGCCGAGAACCCTCCTCCAGCGGCCTCCACAGCCACGGCCCTGCTCCGCGGGCAAAGACAGCGGGACGAGGCCCGCCCCGGCCCCGCTCCCCGCTGCCCGCCCGTATCATTCCGCAGGGCCGGCCCGACTCCCTCCCCTCTCCTCCCTCTCCCTCCCCCGCCCGCCTGTACCCTCGCACAATAGACCCGGCCTTCCTCCCCCATCCGGGGACTATATCGCAGCCCGCGGAGGCTCTCGCCTCCCACCCCCGGGCCGCGGGTCGCGCCCGCCCGGCCGCACTCGTTACTGCCTCGGCGCCGGGCTCGCCACTCTCCCCGCCGGGCTCGGGGGGCCGCCCCCTCGGCATGGCCGCCCCCTCCTCCCCTTCGTCCTCCCGCCCCCTGGCGCACGCACACACAGACACTTGAACGGTGGAGGGGGGAGAAGGCGGGGCGCGGGACGAGCGGGCGCGGCCCGGCCCTATACAGGGTCGGCGGGGGGCGGACGGCGGCGCTCCGGCGGGGGGCACGGGCGGGGGGAGCGGGGCGGCGGCGAACTCACGGCAGGGCCGGGCGGGCGGGCGGGGGCACGGGCGGTGAGGGGCGGCGGCGGGCACACAGTGCGCATGCGGCCGCGGTCGGGGGGGCAGGTCGGTACATCCGGGTGTGGTGGCGGGGCGGGGCCGGGATGGCGCCCGGCCGGAGCTGGAGGTGGTGGGATGGGGCCGGCGCCGGATGGGGTCTCCGCGCCTCCCGAGCGCCGGGGCCGGCACGCCGAGTCTACCTGCATGTGGCTCCAGCAGGAGCGTCCCACCTGGACGCCTTGCTGTGTCACCTGCTCTATGTGACCCTGCGTTGGCAGGAGGGTTGGACTTGGATGATCTGCAGAGGGCATTCCAACGCTAACAATTCTGTGGTTTTGTGGGGGCTGGAGTCTCGCTTTCACAGCCCCGAAGCTGGCGGGGCTCGACCAAAGGCGCATGGTTGATGACCTGAAGTTGCGTCGGGAGGATTAGATTGGATACTAGGAAAAGATTTTTCACCCAGAGGGTGATTGGGTGCTGGAACAGGCTCCCCAGGGAAGTAGTCACAGCACCAAGCCTGACAGAGTTGAAAAAGCGTTTGGATGACACTCTCAGGCATTGAGAGTGACTCTTGGGGATGGTCCTGTGCAGGGCCAGGAGTTGAACTCCATGATCTTTCCAAGTCAGCGTATCCTATGATTTTGTTCCTTGGAGAAGATTGTTCCTTGCCCTCCCCTCCTGCATCCTCCCTGAATTACTTTTTTTTTTAGCCTGAGGTGTGCATAACGTGAGCACGTGGGGCTCGCCTGGTGCCCAGGAACACATCTTCCTCCAAGGCATGCATGGTTTGGTGCTGTTGAAGGTTTGGCTGTGCCGTGCCCAAGCTCTGCTGCCTGAACCATGTGCTGACTGGAGAGATCACAGAATCAGAGAGCAGTTTGAGTTGGAAAGGACCTTGAGAATCATTGAGTTCCAAGCCTCTGTCATGGGCAGGGACACTTCCCACTAGCCCAGGTTGCTCAAAGCCCCATCCAACCTGGCCTTGAGCACCTCCAGTGATGGGGCATCCAGGGATCTTCAGACAACTTGTTCCAGTGCCTCACCACCCTCACAGTTAAGAATTTCTTCTAATCTAATCTAAATCTAACCTACTTCAGTTTTAAGCCATTCCCCCTTGTTCTGTCATTTCCTGCCAGAAGACCCTCTCCAGATCTTGACGAGAGTTGTCATAAAAGATCACTGGTTTGTTTAATAGCGATTTTTGGGTGTCATAAGCCATAGCGTTTGATTCTGTCCCTTGTAACTTGTGTGCAGTGGAAGTGTGCTCACTGGAAAGATATTAATAAAGTGGTATGTGCTTTATTGACAGATTGTTCAGCACTTCATAGATTTCATTGCCTCCAAAGACACTGCTCCATGTCATCTTTGGATTCATAGTTTTAGCTTCTAAGATTAGGTTTTTATTACATGTCTTTCTTACTAAATAAAAATATAAAATACTTACTTTTGATGTGTGACTTGATTAATCTTTTTCGTTATGTCAATAGTTTGATGTATTTAAAATTCTAAAGCTTTCTCTGAGTTACATTTTCTTTCTACACCTTTTAATTTTTAAATGCCCTTTTAGAAAGGGTATATTTCTGTACAGAGGGAATGCTATGAGAATATTGCCTGCAGTGATAAAACTGTCTTTTCTGGGTGTTTTTGGCTACTCAAGTCTAACACCCAAGGATAGATCCAAAGCCCATTCCCACTGAAGCAGGTTGTTGCTGCTTAGTTGCAAAACTATTAAAATGCTCAAGTTGCTTTCCAGGATATCCCTTCTTTCTCCCCCATCCCATACACCAGCACATGACCAGTTTCTTAATTACAAACTATATAGTGTTTCAGTAGCCTGTATTATAAGACATTTAATATGATGTAGTCTTAGTTAACCAAGCTGGATGATCCTGTCCTCATTTATTACATTTATTACTTTAATGTTACTTTCTACAGTCTCTGCAAATAGTATTAATCAGATACTTCAGATTCCTGATCAAAAAAATAGGGCAAGTTGGGTACTGATACCTGTAAACTCTAGTAGCAAAGCATTACTTAGTAATTTTATCATCCTTGAATGTTATTATCACTTTGTTAATTCATTTATCTTGTTCTGTTGCAAATGAGCGTGTGTTTGTGGGTGTGGGGGGGTTTCTTAAGTTAGAGCCTTTTAGATAACTAATTAAATTACATCTAAACGCTTGCCTTAAGCTAACAAATTTAATCATATCAAAGAATGAAATCAGATTTTTGGAATGCAAGATTTCATTTCTTCCTGAAGGCTAAGGTTGGGTGAGGAATATTTAGATAATTTCTCATTCTATCCACGACTAAAAAGTGTACTGTTTTTAATTTTCTCTACAGAAATGCAGCATTGGCATATAAATATGTAAAGGAGCACTGAAGCCGGTGTGACTTTTGCCTGGGGCTCCTGTGAGCTGACTTCTCGCTACAGCCCAGTTACATGCAGGGAAAAGGCAAAGAACAGCAGTGGCCTCTGGTGGCTGTAGGATAGTTCCGTGCCAAAAAATTTAAGATCGCCGATCGCTTTAGCAGTGAACTACAGCCTACAAGTACATGACACAAGGTGACAGCTTTTTACACAGGACTCAAACCCAAAGAAATCAAACCGAATCAGTATCTAGAAAACTTTGCACAAGCTCAGTATTTTGCATACTTATCCTGATTTTGTTCTAACTTCGTTATAAGGATTACCTGGGAAGTTTGGGGGTTTTTCAGGGAGTTTTTTTGAGGTCTTCTGCATTAGGATTAAGAACTTTGAATCTTGAGTTTATTTTCAGTTTTGAAAAGAACTGATGCACACTTTACAGGAATGTAAATGGGATTGTATGTGCAGGCAATTTCTGTCTGTACTGATACTAATGAAAATTCATTTTTGAAGTCTAACACAAAAGCCAACTTTCATTTCTACTTTAGTTTTTCAGCATTGTTGTTCCCTGCACGTCTTTCAGTGTTCAGCAGCAGTACATACAATCGTGGTTAATTTTGTGCTGCAAAAGTCTGTTCATCATCTGTTTCAAGTTTACATGGTATGTTTGTCATTGCATATCAGTCTTTTAAGACTTCTGCATCACACTCATTCTATGCAAAACTAGCTCTGCATAAAAGTAGAAAAGACATCATAAGCCTCAAGAAGCTTGGAATACTGGGAGACTAGTAGTTTATGAAGAGTATATGGAATAGGTGTTGAAGAATATAGGACATTTTTATTAATAAGGAAATTCAGTGGTATATTATACGCTTAACTTTACAGAAATTTTCAATCTATTGAAGCTGTTTAATCTCTGTGTAATTTTCTTTCTTTGTCTATGTAATTGGCACAATATTTTTCATCTGCATTTTCCAGCTTCTGGAAGAAAGGCACTGCATGCATTGCTAAAACTTTCACGCTACTTCTATTGTCTGGATTTGCAGAAGTGCTGATATTTCCAAATATTTTAAAATTGTTGTATTTTGTACATCATAAAATGACCTATTACAGTCTTTCTCTAAAGTCTGTGGCATTACTCCAGAGTTACTACACAGGAAACTTCTCGGTTTTGGGATGTGCTGCTCTAGCATTGAAACCCAGTGCCTTCTCAGGTGAGAGCCTAGAGGACTATTACTCATGCTCTGCTGTCCCTGCAAAGGAAACATGGATCTGTTTCCCAAATGGAATCTGCAATGTAATACAGAGAGTGCAAGATGGTTAGTCTTTAACTCTTTCTATCATTAATTTTATCTGGTATCACTAATTTCTAGGAAGAAAAACAGCTATAGTGTCATACCTTAAAATATGCAGCATTAAAATTATGCTTATTTTATACCTACAGATAAAATATAGTGACAGAGGGAGTAAGGTTAACACAAGGCCACAGAACAAATTGAATTATAGGTTTTACTACCAACTAGTGGTACAAGATGTGCTGCTAATTTTTAAGGCAAACTAATGAAATCCAGTGAACCATTTCAGTAAAACTAATTACTAAGTAGGGTACTATTTACAGTTTCAGTTGTCTGTCCATGTTTTCCAAGCTGGGGCAGTACAGTACTTTCCCTGTGTTAAGGCCGTAGATGTGTAGTACTCCAGACTGGAAAATCCCTCCACATGTTTTTAAAATCATGACATTTAAATAAGTATAACACTTTCTGAACTCCTGTGTTTTCGCTTTTGCGTGTCTGAATACTTCTGAACTAGAAACAAACATACTTCTAATGAATTTATTTTTGTGTGTCATGGTTTGACTTTAGGCACTGATATTTTAAGAAAAAAAAACATTGCAATTTTCCCAGAATGGTGAAAATGTTGATATACCAAAGTAGTTTTGTAGTTCTGTGCTCAGTCAGAAGTGAGAGGAATAAAGACCATTGCAATTTTCTAGATACACAGTGTAGCCAGGCCTCCACAGAAGGGTGTTTTGAGAGCTATACCCTCAGATTCGTGCAATCATAGAATGGTTTTGGTTTCAAGGGGCCTTAAAGATCATCTGGTTCTAACCCTCCACTAGACCAGGTTGCCTCAAGCCCCATCTGACCGGGCCTGAACACTGTATTTGCCAACTGTTGGCACAAAACAGTAAATGTACTGAAGACTGACTTTATGGTTAGAGGGCATAACCTGGAATAGAACCTGCAGTAATGTAAAAATGTCAATAAAAGGCAACAGTCTTCTCTCATATTGCTATAATAGCAAAAGCTAGAATAGACCTGGTCTTTATATTTTAAATGTATGAAATTGTAAAATTATGTGCTGTGAGAACTGCAGTATACATTTTGTATGAAGGATTTCACTAAAGAGGTATTTTTCCAATCTTAACATATTAATTTCCAAGGAAAGATAAATGTTTTCTGCTTTGCTCAGTTGGTTTATTCATTTAGCAAAGAAAGGGTACCTCCTACACTTTCTTGATTTCTTGTTGTGTGGCTAAAGGACTTGGGTTTCCAGCACAGTCAACTATCTTGATTCTAAAGGCACTATTCCAGTGGAAAATAGTATTTTGATGAAAAACTAATACTCTGTAAAAATCTAATGTTTACAGTCATTACAAGACAAACAAACAAAACAAAACAAAACATATATTTAATGAAGGTTGAAAAGGTAAATGAAAATACTGTTAACCACTTGAATAATATCCATAAAAATCTCATTGGCAGCCATAAGGCTGCATGTGCAATTCAGTATTTGAAGAGAAAATTCAGTTTAGTGAGGTAGTATACTGTTGTACTATAGTATATTGTGTAGTACAGCTAGCTGTATTAAAGGTGAAATCTTAGTCTATTTTGAGACAAGGACAGCTAATCAAATCAGAACAGCACTGAGACCAACAGCTTCTTTTAATATTTGCTACTGAACTTAGATATCTCATGTCTGTGTGACTTTCACCTTCTGCCATCTGGGCACTAACTCAAATGGATCATCTAAAGGATAGAAATTACATTTGGTGGTGGTGTTGGAGTTCTAATTGGATTCCTATGAATTCCTACAGAATTGTCTTATCTAGGCTGGCTCTTACACTGGGATCTAAAGTCTCATTCCACGTTTAAAAACAAACACAGATATCATCATTTTCTTGTGCAGCTTTCCTAAGTGTGCAATTACTATCATATTGATCAGTCTAAAGCTCTATGACCAGAGCTGTCTCTTTTCTATTGTGTTTGATTCTCCCATTTTTCTTCTATTTATGTAATGTGATGCAGTATCTCCATTGGCTGAACTGCATTTTCTGTTTGCAGGTGTAATATACATGGAAGATGTTCCAATCCTTCAAATACAACCTGCTGATCTTCCAGCAGCCTTGCTGCAGGGATGCCACAGTCTATCATTTGCTCTAGGTAGTTTCAGGTGTTGTTTTTTTTTAAATTTTGAATCTGTTTAAATCATTTGTCAGAAATCTCCAATAAGTTTCATGATTTCTTTCAGTGACATTAGATTTCATGTTGTCTGTACTACCCGAAATTGCAGCCTGTAAGCTTTCTGTTTATATTTTGCGAGTCTTTTTTTTGGGGGGGGGGGGGGGATTATTAAATGATTCTTGTGGGTTTATGATCATGCATTGTATAATCTTAATCTATCTTGTTGTGCTTTCAATTTTACTCTCTATTCGCAAGTCATAATATAGGAGTCTTCATAACCTTCTAGGTTCACTGATGCCTTACTGTGTAGTTAGCATTTAATTTCCTGTTTGTATGCTGCCTCATCTTGATGTCTTATGATAGGCTGAGATTTATGTTTTCTGGTTTATGTTGGTTTTTTCCCCCTTCCTTTTCCTTCTCTCCTTTTCCCTCTCATTTTTCCTTTTCCCTTGACTACAAGTTTTGGCATGATAATTTCTTCTGCTGCAAGTGTATGACCCCAAACAGAAGGTCTGTCCATCATCTTATTTTTTCTTCAGAGGACGCCATGAGCAATTTTATGTGATCTTGTAATTTGCTTGTCTTTTTTGCTCTGTATTGTTTTTTGATGGTTTTGGTGTTGGGGGTGGGTTCTTGGGCAGGCTTTTTGCTATCTTTTTGTTACTTTCATCTGTTACATGCTGAATTATCTCTGAGACTGCTCTGTTGAAGAGTTGCTGTCTGTAATGCATTTGTGTGTATCTCTTCATGATGTTAACATGAAGATTTTGCTCATTTTTGTTGAATCTCCTGCAGCTTCATTCCTATTTCTAATCTATTACTATTTTAATCCAACAATTATAGAATTCAGATACCTTATATAATTGAGAATTGTATTGGTCTCCCCCAAATTCTTGACTTCAGTTGTTTGGTTTTCTTAAAAAAACCTTTTCATTAGTTCTTGAAAGAATGTAAAATCCAAGAAGGCCTCTGAAAGCATGAACTGCCCTGGTCTTCTCTTGGTATATGGAGATGCTGTTGGAATATGTAGTAGTCTTTACAAGTAGTGACCAAGATATACCTTTTCAAATGCATTCCTACATCCACTTTGTTGTAAGAACAATGCCGAGTTATTAAACGAATTGGCTTTGTGCCTGCAACGAGTTCACGATTTCTCATATATGCAAGAGTAAACTTACTCCTGACATGTGCATGTTTCAAATGTTGAAAGAAAGAGTACAGACGCAGAACCTCATTCTGCCCTCCTACTGCAGAGCAGTTTCAGAAACAGGGCTTTACATTCCTAGACATTACACTTTACCTGTTTTTTTTTCACTATGAAGACTCTGTTGGGAAAATCAATCTTTTTACATGAAGGATTTTTTTAAGAGGAAAAAAAAATCTTTGTATTTGGACACTACTTGTATTTGCTCAAATCTATTGTATTTCCCTGTATTTAGACATGCTACTGAGCCCTAGTATCTGGATACTGCATAGACTGTAGAAGCTTGACAACTCAAGTGCACAGGAATTGTTTTTCCAAAAAAATTTTTACTGGAAACAAACTTACAGACTTCAGAGCTAGACTATACATAGGAATTACCCTGAAATAGGAATTTAGGCTAAACACTTTGATCCTAAGGAAGAAAAAAGCTTTTCAGCATCATTCAGGAAGGGAGAGATCTTAGATTCTGTAACCAGTAATCCATTCTTTATTTAGAGGCTGAAGGATTTTTATCATTTCACATGCATATATTTTTGCTGCTTTTTGATGGGAGTCCCCCACACTATATCACTAATATAAATGAACCCACAGTGAGAAAACACGAAAAGAAGTATGTGCTTGAAGGGAAGGTGAGAAAGGAAACAATTATACTTCCTTGAACAACAGAAATATGTTGCATTTATTAGAAAGTCTGATATAAATATTCCTGTCTTAAACTTAATCCTAAACTTTTCTAGGTCAAAATAAGCATCTGAATGTTCATACTCATAGTCTTGTAATTTTGTAAACTCATGGGATAGCAAACAGTACGATATAATTGTTTTGTATTTTTACAGTGTTAATTCATGTGAAGGAGAATTACTTGTACAGAGTACTTCTGAGGATGTAGCTGCACCTTGTGAAATATTTGGTGGCTGTTCTCACTTAGAAATTCTCTGGCTACCACTCCCTTGTTCATTTTTCCTCTCTCTGCAGCTCGTCACCCTGGGCTGCACCAGCACAATTGTCTGGGAGGGCACACCATACTTGAAATAGATTATGGAAACAACCCCATTTTAAAATATATATGTTGTTATGCTTTTGGCAAGCACAATAATACTGGTGCCAACACAAATGCCATCCCCTCAGCCAGATATTAAAGCTGCAAAAATGAGGGCGTCAGATTTACCAGGATTTGGAAACATTGCTTTGATACAGGGAAGCCATATGAGTGGGTTCCTAAGGGAACTGGGCTTCTGGCACTTAAATCAGGAGTGTCATGAGTGAACTTGTGCTGAGAAAGCCAGTAGCTTCAGAAGAGCATGTGGTTTGAAATGGAACTTGTGGTACTGGTAATGCTATGGGATTTCAAATGCATCAATCAGAGCAGAGAAAAATCAAATAGGCTGCCAGTTAAAGAAGAAAATGTGGCAAAGTGTTTAAATTCTAAGATACTTGATGAGGGAAGGAAAGTCACCACTATGTTGGAAGCATGGGTCCAACACATCCTGCTTATGAAGAAAAATGGGGGAAAAAGCAAGAGAAAATCCACATAGCTAAGGAGCAAGCGACAAGCGTAACAAAAGCAAGGAGACACTCTTCAAAAAACTGATGTTTCTATTAAAAAAATAGAAAAAAATTTATATTCTGTCAGGTAACATGTAAAAGAAGACAAGAAGAATTTAGAGGAGCATCTAGCAGAAGGATTCAAAAGTAGCAATAAATCTTTCTTCAAACACAAGAAAAGCAGAAAGTAAGCTGACATTTGAAGGACCAGGATGGCAACTGTGGTATGAGGAGAGCACTCAGGGGAGGGTTAGGCCATCACAGAGGAGCTACATTAATTATTTTCATCAGCACTCAATGCACAAGAAATGGGACAGGTTCTGACCTAAAGTTGTCGTTGTGAGAGACTCCTCAGAGGACCCACATGAAAGGGAAGTGGCTACAGAAGACCACATATGGGACAAATGGTGCACACAAAGAGCAGCATATTGCCAGCAAAAGATGTTTTCATGAGAGAGTTCAAGAGGAATTAAAGACTAAAAGAGATTAATGATTCCCCAAACATGACAGTGGTAACTTTCTCAAAGCTTCCTTGGCACCCAAGGACAACTGAAAATCTGAAGCCAGCTTTTTACAAAATTTTGGGAAGAGACCTGGGAACTACAAAGCTTTTAAGCATTTTTAAAGCATGACATCTATACCATGCAGATTAGCTATCAAGACCAGAGTTACTGAATATGTTGATAAAATGATCTCTTTGTTGGCTTTTCTGAAATCGTATCAACAGCTATGTGGCTTACTTGGTTTTTCCAACAGGCTTTTGAGAAGTGTCTTATTAGAGACTTTTAGGGAAACTTTGCACCACTCCATGAGAGGAAAGACCCTTACATAGTTAAATAGTGAGAAGACAGGAATAAATGGTCAGTTTTCACAGTAGAAGGTGGTGACAGATGAGGTTCTGCATGATCTATGCTAGGGCCTTTGCTGTTCAACATGGTTATAAATTACTCTAAAAAGCACATTAGCAGTGAGGTAATCAAGTTTGATGATATCAATTTATTCAGGGTACTAAAACTTGGTGACTGAGCAATAAAATGACAGCTGAAATTCAGTGTAGATAAATGTTCGGTGATATACATAAAGAGAAGAAATCCTAATTTCACTTACATGAGCTGACTGGAACGAGAGTTGGGAGTTATGATAGATAGTCACACAGAAACTTCAGTGTTCTGTAGTGTCCAAAAGAGTAAATCAAATATTAGGAGCCATTAGGAGAAGAATGAAGAACAGAAGAGAGACTGTCGCTCTGCCATAATGTAAATCTGTGGGTTTGCGCTATCTGTAATATGTTGAGCAGTTCTGGTCTTGACCTTCCCTACCACCTCAAAAAAGTACAAGGGACTGAAGAACATTTAGTCAAGGCCAACAAGGATGATCAGAGATATAGAATAACTTCCATATTAGAAATTAGTTAAGCCACAAATAATTATAAACATAATAAAAAAAGAGAGTTGAAGGAAAAGCCAAAGGGTAAACCCCATAGAAATAGGGAAATAGAGATACTAAGATACTAAGCAGAATACCTCTTTAAAGCACCCTGAGGGCATCCAAGGACTTGGTGAATGCTGCTCAGCAGTTCTGTGCACAGAGACTTGGCAAAGCGTATGACCACAATTCAACGCTAAATACTGGACTGAAGAATTTTTTTTTAATCAAATACAATTATTTTGATACTCATTTATATTTTCAGTTTTTCAGCTATTGTATATTTTAACTCATTTAGCTATTTTGTTGAAATGCAAATTACAAGCACAGATATTTTAATATATTTCAGAGTCCAACTACACATGAAGCTTTCTGGAACCTTCTGGGATTCTAAACTAAGTGAAACCCACACTAAGTTCCAATTGACATCAGGAGGACAGCTATTTGAATTAATTTTTCTCTATAATCTTTATCAGTATCTGAAGAATACCCCAGCCCAAAAGTACATCAGTCAGCCTCATATCAGTTGTTTATTTTAATATTCTTCCTTATTTAAATAATGAAAATAAACCAATTGTTCATCTATTTTCTATCTTAAAACCCCATAGGACTGAGACAACCAGGTAGTTTCCAACCAGTTTACGACTGCTGGTCTAATGGAGACCAATAGTAGCTGAATTGCGGTGGGCTGTGGTTAAAAATCACTGCAGGTGTTCTACTTAATGAAGTGTTAGTTAGGTGGTGGATGACCATAAAATGCTGGGGTCGTGGCTTGTCAGTATAGGGGAAAGAAAGTGTAAATGCTGAGCTGTGCTGTGTTACGTCAAAGACATCAAGGATTGCCCTTTACTGATGTCAGTTGTGGGGGTTTTTTTACATTAAGCATCTGCTGTCCTGGGACAAAATGTAGTTTCCAATGTGTATGTGGAAAGCGCTGTAAGTTGCTCATAGGTCACGTACACTCATATTTATTTTATAAATGTAACAGCAAAGGCAGATGGATTTGCTGAATTTTCAGAAGTCATACAGAAAACTAGGGGCAAATTCAGGGTCAAACCCCCAAACGTCCTGATTCTAAATTCTATTCAGAGAGGATAATGAAAAGAACAAGGTGTTAAATCATCCTAATTAAAAAGTAAACAACAATTTCATATGTAGGTCTTAGCAGATGAGCACTCAACAATAACAATTTTAGGGATGCCAATAATTTAAAACATTACTTATTTTATGAAGAATATTTCCTGAATTGAGTAATATCACTTTTATGAGAAGAACAAATGATTTTGTAATAGCATATGTCTGGGCTCAGTTTCGAGATATGCAGTCAACTGCACAGAAACCTGAGGCCAACTTTCAATGGGGGATGTTAGAACAACTACAGGCTCGTCTTCCATGGTAGTTATCTTCCTGGGCTGTCTAGGTTGTTGAACTTCATCATTATTTTATTACCAAAGGAGTAACAAAAATGTGTTATCATTTTTGTGGACACCTAGGTAGGAGATGGAAAATTATGGCAGTTTTTAAAGATCAGAGAAGTGTCAAGATATTAGAGTTGTGATTTAATACTTCATCATTAAAATGCCTGTTGCCTCCTATCCTCCTCCCCATTATTTTCATCTTTTTTTTTCTTGTTAATATTTGTTCTTTGCTCACTGGCATTGCACATCATATCAAGCTTGTCTATTCTTCTTCTGTTTCATACACCCCATTGCAACACCTCTGTCATCGTCCTACATACTTTTGCTTTCCCTAGCTCTCTTTTTTTACTCCTTGTGATTTGTCAGAGGTAAAAGAAAGTAGAATCTTCAAAGACTTTGGAAACAAAGTTGTAATACCCTTCCACTTATGTCAGTGAGTATTGTCTGATTTTTCTAGGGTTTGTAACTTGGCAGAGTATGGCTTTTCTAAGGAAATTTGAGCAAATGAAACTGCTGATTTTCGGGTTCTTATTTCGAAGGTTGTAGATAACTGATTTTTAAAATTAAATAACTGAGAGTCCATATGAAGTAAGCAAGTTGTTATTCCCCATGTAATTCTTGAAAATCAAAAGTTCATCTGAAACACTGACTCTCTCTTATTACCTTTTATTTAATTCTGAAGATGACATTTGTCCCAGAAAAGATGAGCCCAAACAATCAAGTAGAAAATGGTTTTATAATGGGAAAGGTTAGGCAATCTTAACAGCAGATGTCAGTGTGAACTCTGCCTTTGTAATTAATGTTGAAGCCAATCTGATAAAGAAGTTTCAGCACCATCATGATGTCCTCAGTTGTGGATCTTAAAAGCTCTTTTACTATTCAAAAGTGTTTTTCAAATATTGTTCTTTCATGTGTCAACTAATTACAATATCATGATCAGGCTATTTTTCTGTCTTATCAGCAATTTTCACTAGCAGCAGCACCATAATGAAAACCTTGAAATCACACCTCTGAAAGCAGCAACCATATATATAAATATTTGATGTTATACAATATCTGTTATATTTTTTTACAGAAGAATGTGCTAAATAAGTGATAAGGTTGATTGAAAAGACAGACTAAACTAGAAAAAGAAACACAATACAATTTTGAAGAGATTTGAAGAACTGTATAGTCAGTGGAAAAAAAATGGTGTAGGAAGGCACTGAGGTATGTAGTAATAAAAATCAATTGTCTGCGGAGCTGGCTGAACAAGTTGTAAGAAGTCAACGAAAGGAATTAAATTAGAAACACCTAGTAACTAGTAAAGTAAGGGGGTTTTAAGGTGGAAGAAATGAACACCTACTTTTATGACAAAATCCAGTTTTGTATTCCCTCTTCCCTTCTGCCTTTAGCCAATACCTTTGCCCACCTATTTCTGTGCTAGGTGTGAAAAGATATTTTCTGTTATTGAAGATCTTTGGAGTGCCTACCTATATTTCTTCTCCAATACAGGTATTTCAGCTACTACACTGTTGGGATATTTAGTCTTAATTTTTTTCTCAGTAGAGAGGCATAGAAATTTCTGTCAGCATGATTGTTTAACAGTGTGGTTTATGTGAAAGCTGAGGCATAATCACAGATCAGGCATCTGCAGGTTTATTCTATACTAGATGATGTGGGATAAAAATCTTAGTCAAACTAGAAGACATATGTAAGATAATTATTCCTTTAAAAGTTCTGATATACATATACATATATAAATATGTATATGCAGATGAGCAATGAGCAAGGCTGGAAGGCAGCCACGTTCTCCCAGCTGAAAATTCCCCTGGCACTGGGGGACTCAGCTGGCATGCAGCCTGCTTTGCTGGCTCCTGCCCCACTCTGCTCCTGTGCCACAAAGCTGCAAGTACCTTGTCCTTCAGCTGTACTTAGTGTACATAAAGAAGCTTTCACTAGGATTTGGGGCAGTGTGAGTCTGTCCTGAGAACCAGTGATCCATAATTGCTTCCATCATTCAACCTCCTCTACACTCCCAAAAGCTTTTCACCTTTTTGGCTGCATGTTTTGCATGGCTCCTGTGGTCTATTGCTGAGTGACTTTAGAATGGTAATATATTCCTGATCCCTGTAAGGTAGAAAAGCTCTGCTACCCCATCTTACACAAGGGGAATTAAAGCCATGCTTTGTTTCTACTGACTTGAAATCTGTGTTTGAGTTCAAAGAACCAAATGGCTGAAGCTATGTCTATATGGCCTGGAGGAGCTAAGATATCAGCCAGTCCTGCTCTCTGCCTCTGATTTCTATTGTGGGGAGGCACCTTGATTTTCCAGAAGAGAATCAAAGTGATAGTCAACATGCAGACAGTCTCCAGGGTACTTTGACTCTGGCTCCAAGTATGAAGGCAGTGTAAATACATCAGAGATTTAAAAGCCAGAGCTATTACAGTAATTAGGTGCCCATAATTTCAGCACAGCATGATTAAATTTTATGAGATTTGGTCTTAAGTGTGGAATCCAAAGCCCAGAATTTTGGGACTAGACAAAGTTAGGATAACCCAAACCCATCATGTTCTGAGGAGCCATTTAAAATTATCCAAAAAGTACTGGAAATATCTAAGTTTGTCTGAAAATTCATTCTGTTTGGGACTTGCATATCTATATCAAGACTGCAAGGTAAGTATCTAGAAGTCCTGTGAAAATAAGTACTTACAAGTAGGAAGGGAGCAAGTAAACTTTTGTTGTACTGTACCTTCTATCCTAGTGGTTAGAGCATTCAGCATGTAAATGGAAACCACTGGCCCTTCCACTTTGTCTCTCTTCAGCTGGAAGTATTTAAAATCATCATCTCTTTAGGGCTGCCTTTACAATTAGGGTACTTGGCTGTCTGCTTTGGGGCATCATCATCTTATTGCAGGCTTAAACAGATTGCATTGGAGGCAGACAAGAAGCATAATCCTGTAGCCTAACAGTTTAAACATTATAGACTGGGTTGTAAACAATTTGTCCAAAACAAGAGAGGAACTCTATGCAGAAGCAAGAATTAGTGCTCTTGGCTTCCCGGACATTACTTGAAGTGGCAGGCACTCATTTCTGGTTGCTTATAACATTGACTATTGGCATATTCTATCTTTAAATGTAAGTCCAGCCTGAGTTGAAAAAAGCCTCATCCTTATGGATTTGGTTATCAAAAGTGATTTTAAGTGAATGAAACCTCCTTGACTTGGTCTTTACTTTTCTTAAGCATCCTCCTTGCCCTCAGTAGTAGTGAGAAAGGGAGAGGAGTATGTCTGTACTAGCAGACAAAACTGTTCCCAAGAATATTCCCAGGCACAGAAGTCAACTGGCATGGACTGACTTGCAAGTACACCAGTAAACAAACACAGCCAGCCTCCAGAACAGGGTGGCTGGATGCAAATCCTTCAGTGGTAATGGTCTGTGGGATGTTGTAACGCTCAGACCATGTCTGGGAATTGCTTGGGAGACTGCTAGTTGGTACAGGCCAAAAGCATGCCAGGGGCTGATCTAATAGTTTCAGACCAGTCATATTCAGGTGTCTGGGAACACTCACAAGTACTGTTTAATTCACTGCCATAGACATAGCCTTAGGTTCAGCTGTATTTTCCACAACTCTTTTCAACAGTTCAAAGATGATAAAGACTTGTGATTATTGGTAAGAAAATATTTAAAATTAAATCCTGACTCAAATACCTGCTTTGTTGTGAACCTTTTCATTTTTGGGGAATACGAATTTAGTTTGGTTCTGGACTTCTGGTCTTCTAGTATTTATCTTGTTAGAGTAATCAACCTTTTAATGTCTCATAGTAACTTAAAATAGCTTGAAGATGTCTACAGGTTTTGGAATTAATTCTGTGACCTTTAGGGCAAATATAGGAGTAGACAACTAAATTTGAAGATGTAGTCTTCTGTGCAGAGTCTTCTCTCTCCAATATCTATTGTTTTCTTTGATAACAGTTACTTAGAAGATACTATAATTTTTAAACTATCATTACAGGGGCTTAATTTCAGGCACTGGATAGCATATTATCTACAGTTGTCGTTAGTATCTGTAACTGAAAAGCATGATTTAGTTAAGTAATGATAGTTGTCTGGCAGAGAATCGCAGAAAACGGATAGCTTTGAAAGACTTTCAGGTTTTGCAAAACACTGCTTCATTTTCTTGTGCAATTAATTGAGTAAAATTATAATTGTGTTCCATATTAACTTGATACATAAAAACTAAGGCAATGTTCTGTGTGAGCAGAGATTGCCTATTTGAATTATCCTAATTTGTTCATTATCACATTTTTAAATCTTCTAATTCCTACTTCCTACTGATCACTAAATTCATTTGTTGTGCATTAGCTAAAAAGGAAAAGATAATCTCCTCAAATTAAAAAATGTATTTGCAATCATATAACACATGAAAAATAACTGTTTAGCCTATACATTGAATTTAATTAATTTTCTCAGTTCTTTCAGTCTTTGATTGAAAATCCTGTATGAGAGAAAAAAGAGTGAAGATTTTACCCTATCATATATTCTTTTCTCTTGGAAAGGAAAATCAACTCAGCATAAAGAACACATAAAGAGTTCAGCTTTTACCTGAACAAAATGGTTTCCTTTTTCTCCAAGTTATTTATTCATTCAAGTACCTTTATCTGGATTGCTCTTTATTTACAGAACTAATTTAAATCCCCTGATCCCACAAAAGGTCAGACAAAAGTTTCTGTCACAGCCCTAATGCCCTTCATGAATCACTTTGTATTTTTGTATAAGTTCTTTTAAATCATGATGGTAAAGGGGGAAGGCCCTAAGAGGATCACTCTGAGAATCCCATGGTTGGTATGTTATCTTACATTTTTATGATGAAGTTAGTTTGTATATTTCAAAGACAAAGATTTGCAGAAAATTAGCACATAAAACTGTGGTGAGGCAACATAAAGAAGTCAGAACAGAAAGCAAGTGGCAGCTTATACTACTAGCTTTTTGGTATCCAGCTAATAGAACAGATCTACAGCATTAGACAGTGTCATTGTTTATACAGGGGTGCATTTACTAAGAAAGAAAAAAGAGTAAGTATGAATTAATACAAGCATTTTCATTATAAAAGAAAATATGAAGCTAAATAAGCAAGCAGTAAAAACCATGATTCTTCAGTTGTGCTATATTTTACCATCAGCTGAAAAAATATGACTTTAAAACTCTTCCTTTTGCTTTGTTTCAGCACCACTAATTCATTTAAAGCCTTCCTATTGCTACAAATAGAATAGTCTCCATACTGTGATATGATATTCTAGTCCTATTCCAAAAAATTTTTAGACTATTAATATAAAGGTAGTGAAAAAAAAGATATAAAATTATGTAGCAAACAAATCTAGGAATGATGATCAGAAAAGTGAAGTTTTAGATGTTTTATTTAGGTCTGACTTGTCATTGAAGCATCTATTTTAAAAATAAATGTCCACAAGTATGGGTTGAGACAATGTGATGCATGAACTTCTATTTTATTTTATTGCGATAAACATACATAAATAAAATATTGTGATTGCCAGTTTTCATGAGCAAAGCAGTTCAATAAATAGATATTTAGGACTGGGAGCGACTCAAGGTAGATAAATTTATTTGAAGTACACCATGAGTAGAAGAATGCAGTCAATGTCCTCAATGCGTAAAATCCATGAAGTTTGGTATTTTCTTGCAGTCTTCAGACTCTGGGAATTGATATATCAAAGAAAATCACCAAATATATTAAAATCATGGTATAGAGATGAGTTTGCAGCACTAGAAATGTGTGTCGGTTATGTGTTATCACATCTCAAACGAGCTATATCTGCTCTCTGTTCTGCTTACCTGGTGATATGGTTTGAAGCTGGCTCCCTGCCAAGTCTCCAAACCTTACCACAAGAAGTCCGTCAGTCCCCCCCCAAACCTCAGGGAGAAGAGGGAGAAAACAACAACCAAGAAAACCGAAACGAGAGAGAGACAGCTAAAGCAATATATATCAATATATTTACACCTATATTACAGTTATATACAATTGAAATATATATACAATTTCACAAGGGAAAGGGAAGGGGGAAGGGAAAAGGAACAAAACCAAAATAAAATATATATACATATATATCC
Organism: Manacus vitellinus; assembly: GCF_001715985.3. Classification (NCBI taxonomy): domain Eukaryota; kingdom Metazoa; phylum Chordata; class Aves; order Passeriformes; family Pipridae; genus Manacus; species Manacus vitellinus. The sequence goes on along the minus strand of NW_021939256.1, from coordinate 1,395,050 downwards.
CTATCAGTAGCCTGAGATCTAGCAACTAAAAGAAATTAGCAAAAAACTATCTTACTACTCTCCTTGGGACAATGGACAGTCACACTGGAACGATCACCAGCAGCGTCCGTCTCCCAAGGTCGGCAAGGCCTAACCAGGCCTCGCTCCCCAGCCCGACAGACTCAACAGCAGGGAACCTGCACCTCCAAGCCACCGGAAGGAAAGAGAAGCGAAGGCCTTTCCTCCTTTCTTCTTATAGCCTGGCTTACGTAAAAATGGTAGGGAATACTGGGTAAATCTGGGCCCTTCCTTGGTTACAAACTGGTCACCAAGGAAGGCCTAGACCAAACTACCACACCTAGTCATGTTACATCTCCCTCAATCCAGGGAACTTCAACGTATACCAAAAGTTGTGGCATGTTCTCTCAGCTGCCCACTTAATTTCAAATCAAAAAGAAGGTTGCAGTGGTTGGTGCTTAGTTGGCTTGGTTAGAGTCTATGGGATCTGTGGTTTGCTGCAGTTTGTAGTTTACAGTCTTCTCCAGGGGAGCTGAGTAACAGACAGCCTGCATTTGAGCCAGCTGCAGCTTTCTGCTTTTAATCACAGCTGATGGACAGTTAACTGCAGAGACTTAACAGTGGAAGTAGCCAATGCTGAGGAAAGGGACTATAAAAGCAAAAAAATAAAGAGCATTTAGAAAAAACATGTTTTTATAGGGTGAGATGAAGGAAGTACAATTTTCTCTTTACATTTAGGGAAATTTGATCTGAATTGATCTCTTACTCACAGAACTAATTTATACACTACATGTCTTTAAAAGGTCAGGCAAAATCGTCTTACACAAACTTGATAGTTTGCATAAGTTACTATATATTTTCATGCCTGCACAGATTGTTGTTGACTCAATATGACACATCCAAAAAAACCTCCACCATCTATTAAAAGCAGGCATGGGACAGAGAAATACAATTTCTTTAATGCATAAAATCTGACTAAAAATAGAACAGGCATGAAAAGGACTTGATGCAGAAGCTGTGGGATATTTCCTAATCTTGAACAGGTACCCAATGGAAATTGCCTACTGATGAAGTGTTGCCAGACAGAAGAAAAGATCTGAGCATTAGCGCTGCAGCTGGAGGACTGGTGAAAGAGCGATATGAAAATAGAGGGCAAGAGAAGGGAGAGGAGACTGTGCAGGCATTTGAAATTCACAGACACTTATTAAATGAGATGACATAGAGGAGAGATGCATGCATGAGTTGTATGACCCAAAAAACCATGTGCCAACACGTGAAAATCAAGGAAGGGATCGCTAGTAGAGGAGGAGCTGAGCTGAAGAACAGGTGTAAATCACTGAAAAGAATGGGCAAAGAACAGACAGAAATAGAAGACTTATTTTCTGGAAAAAACAGGAGTTACTTCTCTAAAAAGGAGGGGCAATGGAGGTAGCTGGGGAACACAGCAGGAGAGATAACAATGTAATATAGGAGACTGTGAATTACAGAAGTATAAACATAGTGGTTGGGGAGACCTCTGAAAATCATCCAGTTCACTTGCATAGTTGAAGGAAGATTTTTCGGCGGTTGATCGGGTCAGCAATGGCTTTGTCTAGCTGAGCCTTGAAAACCTCCAAGGATGAAGTCAGTCTCTCTGTCCTGATGCTGCACCACACTCTTAGCATAGACATTTTTTGCAGCATCCGGTTGGAACTTCTCACAGTGCATCATGGCTCCTTTCCATTTTCACACCACTTTGCTGGACTTTCAAATTTCTCGACATCCCTTTTGAGACAGAGAGTGGGTGAAGCAGAACACTGTATTCCAGGTATGGCCTCACTAGCACCAACTAAAGGGGAGTAAGAACTTACCCTTGTCTTCTAGCCACTCACCTGCTGGTACAACACAGTATGCTGTTAGTTTTGTTTGTAATGAGAGCATACTGCTGTCTCTTCTGTGTAGGCAACTTGTCATCCTCTGTCACCCTCAGGTGGCATTTTACAGAGTGACCAAGAATCTGGAAAGAAGGGGCTGAACATTAGTACTAACACCAGGGAGCAACAAGTCAACATGAGCAAAGTTTCCTCTTTAACACACAAGAGTCACAAGAATAGGCTTGGGGAAAAAAACAACCATACCCCAAGAGGAAAGAGGTAAGATGCTAGGAGGGAAGAGTTGCTTTATCATCTTTGAGAACAAATAACACCAGTAGAACTCTTTCATGTGTTTCCAAAGGATTACAAAGGCAAGGTAATATTGCAAATTCTGATTATGTTAGAACCACAGATCAATTTAAAGTGACCTCTGGAGCTAATCTGGTCCATACTCTGCTCAAAGCAGGGCCACCTTTCAATTTAGATCTAACTTGGAAGTTAGGTCAGGTTTCTCAGGGCCTTGTCCAGTCAAGTTTTGAATAGCTTCCAAGATGGAGATTCCATAACTTGGATGGGCAACTTGGTTCAGTGTTTGACCACTCTCCCAGTCAAAATATTTTTTCTAAGTTTCAATCAAAATTTCTGTTATTGCCACTTAGGACCATTACCTCTTACTTTTTTTATTGTATAAAAAAGGGACACTGTCCCTATCAACTTTTAATAGCAGAAGAGCTCCAATTAGATTTCCCTCATGCAGGCTGAACAAAGAGGGCTTCCCATGTGTGATGTGTTCCAGCGTCTTGGTCATCTTGGTGACCCTCCGGTGGGTTAATTCCAGTATATCCATGTCCTCATTTTATTGCGAAGCTCTAAACCGAACACAGTATATCAGATATGGTCTCATAATTACAACATAAAGGAGAAAAAACCACTTCATTTGACTTACTGGCTACACTTTTCCCAATACAGCTGTCATGGTTTAACCCCAGCCAGCAACAAAGCCCCACACAGCCACTCACTCACTCCCCTCCCCCAGTGGAACGGGGGAGAGAATTAGAAGGATAAAAGTAAGAAAAACTCATAGGTTGAGATAAAGACAGTTTAATAGGTAAAGCAAAAGCCATGCATGCAAGCAAAGCAACAAAAGGAATTAATTCACCAGTTCCCTGGATAGGCAGGTGTTCAGCCATCCCCAGGAAAGCAGGACTCCATCACATGTAATGGTGACTTGGAAAGACAAGTGCCATTACTCTGAACATTTCCCTTCCTTCTTCTCCCCCCCACTTTATGTCCTGAGCATGACGCCGTATGGTGTGAAATGTCCCTTGGGTCATCTGGGCTCAGCTGTCCTGGCTTTGTCCCCTCCCAACCCCTTGTGCACCCCCAGCCCCTTCACTGGTGGGGTGAGGAGCTGGAAAAGGCCTTGATGCTGTGCAAGCACTGGTCAGCAATAACGAAAACATCACTACATTACCAACACTGTTTTCAGCACAAATCCAAAATGCATCCACATACCAGCTACTGTGAATAAAATTAACTCTGCCCCAGACAAAACTACCACAACAGCACAAGATGTGGTTAGCCTTCATCACCAAAGAACAAGGGAAAATCTCTGATCCTTTGAGAGGAGAGGCACTCGTGTGAAAACAATGAAAGTAAAACAGATTCTAAAGGCTGGTTTTGGAGGAAAACTTTGCTTACAAGTATTCAGTCAGAGTCACTGAGAATTTTTTAATGAGGAATCTCTGAAAATGGACTCCACTTAAATGTTGGAGTGTTGTTCTTCTGCTCAGCCAAGAGGAGTTTTAAAATACAAGCATTAAACTGCTCTCGTATTTACAGCACTGTTTAAAACGTAGTGTAACTGCACGTAAATTACTTCACATTTTGGAAGGAGCCTGGCTGCAGCAGTGTGGAGCACAAGGCTGGTTTGCTTATGCAGTTCAACCTGATGTTTAGAAATTGCTTGCACAGCAGGGAAAGACTGACAAAGAGATTCATGTTAATTTCCACACTTGGCAAAGGTACAGAGGAAGAAGAAAAATAGTAAAATAAAAGCACTGTTGTGGTGAGAAGAGCTAAAATTAAATCAAAATATCTCATCCAATATCCTTCCATTATTTTTCAGTACATTTAAAGTATTTAATTCTTTGCTATAATACTGTAATTGCATGGGGAAATGCAAAATAAAATGCAGATTAACGTTAACAAGTAAATGCCTCAGAAAACAGGTACTTCATTACCTTATCTCCCACTACTTTCAGATTTGAAGCATTCGAGTGCCACTGTGGAATGCACTGGCACTCAGTACCTCTGCAGTGCCTTTCCCAATATGTTCTAGGCTCCATTTGCCTGCTGGTTCCTGTGTGATAAACACATGCAAAATCTTATTTCCAACCATAAGCACAAAGAGCAAAAGTTCTCAGAGCAAAAATTTGTGCTGTTAGACTTCAAGCACAGCATCTTGCATTTTAAGCTGTTGCATTTCATTTGATAGGGTTTTTCTCCACTGCAGTGGAGTTGAAAATAGATGATCTTTAAGATCCCTTCCAACCCAATCCATTCTATGATGATTCAAGGATATTCCGGTCCTGGTTTGCATCCTTAATGCTCCCAATTATATGACATTAGCACATTTCATGGTGCTTGTGTCATAATCATTAAAGAAAACTAGCAACTAAAACTGATGGGAAGTGCAGGCACTGGTGGAGTCTGCCCTAGTACTGGTGTTTTAGCTGCCATACCACACATGTATAAGATGGGGAGAAAAACATGAGGGAAGAAAAGAGCTGTACAACTAAGGGACAGTGCTGGCAGGATAACGAATACCTGTGAAATGACCATAGTTAAATTTAAGCTGGGAATTTAAAATCAGGATGTTGGTGGAGTGTTATTTTGGAACTGCATTTCAGCAGAAGTAATGGAAGGGGGAGAAAAAGTCAACTGCTTTCCAAATGATACTGTTCTGTTCATGTAGTAGGACTTAGCGTAACACAAACGACATTTGAAATTAAAGCTTTTTGACATTTCCACATCAGTTTTTATTGATATAAATATGACACTACAAGAAAAGATCAAACTGAAATTTCCTGTTTAGTTTTGTTCCTGAAAGGAGGTAGGCAAGGTGGGCTTACAACCATCCTTGTTTTCTCTGGAAAGAAAGTGGGTACTTTTCCATGTCTGTCTCATACACGGCAGTGTTGTCCCTTTCCAAAGAAAATTGTGTTTGGGGAAAAGCTAATCAGATTGTTGTTCATTTTTCAGATAGAGTAAACTATTTTGGGTTAAATGCCCATTGGCCATGAGGCCAATTTTTCCTGCAAATAGTTAGTATGACACTTTTTAAAAAGGCGTAGAATTAAATTGCTACAAAAGGAAGCTAGTATACCACAGTTGAAACTGTTAATATGTAAAGTAATATTATCATGATCTTTTATCGCTTTACACATGCAGTTGTGTCATTGAGTTTTAAACTGTGCACTGGGAAAACTGAATCATAGTTCACTTTTTAATAAAACTCAGTGAACCTTCAGGGTTTAACATCTCCATATAAATCTCATGTGTTACATTACACTTTGGAAACTCATGACAAAAAATCTGTTTTATTGTGCTGTAAAATATGTAAATATTACTGTGATTGCAGTTCTATAAATGCTTGTGAGATAAATTTCTCAGTTTTGCATGCAAAGAAGGAATTCATTGCCTTTGGTAGGAGTGGTTAGCCAATATTAAGAGCCTCTGCTAATTAGAAAGGAGGTGGAGAATAGCCCAGTAGTAACAATCCTGGCAATTTACAGGAATGTATGCGGCATCCTGTTTTCTAGGAAATAATAGAAATAATCACTCTATAATCTATATATCACAAAGAGTGACTATAATCACTCTTTGTTCCAAAATCAAAATCTGCCTGGTTTTCCAGAAATTTTTCTCCAAATACACCTTTCCTGTGTTGCTCACTGAGGTATGCCCTTGACATCTCTTGCTTTCTTCTGGGTTTCCACTCCCCTCATATGTATGCATCAGTAATCAGTCTCCCAGCACACTGGGGACCTTCTCCATCTCTCTCATCTTCTTGAATTGCAACCTCTTTAGTTAGTTACTTAGTTACCACTCCCCAAAGGGGCTCTTACTTGCTCCTTCCAGTCAGTCTGTTGAAAAGCCAATTTCTATTGCCCTTTTGATTTTGCTTGTCTATAAATTAGAGAAAACTTCTATTCTCAGCATCCAAAGTACTAAAGTTCTGCTTTTTTTGACAAACTAACAAGTGACCTATTGTTTACTGTTTTCATACTTGCTTTGGAGTAACTGTTAGCCCAGTCCTAACTAAGCACTGGAGCAGGATGAGGGTAGGACACCCATTCATCCCCCGTTTACGTGAATTCTATCCCACCAGCTTCCAGGGCTGTGTGGTGAGTATGCCAGCTCCACAGCCACCAAGCTTTCTTCACCAGCCATAACAATAATTGAGCATTTGGCAGGGAGTATGAGGGAGTTAAAGAAAAGGGACTGGGCAAACCTTAGAAGGACCAACTGTGATCTCAAATGTAGCAGCCCCAAAGAAGACTCTGATGTAGGATGTACCTGGAAGTATGGAGAATATTCCTACAAAACATTGCCCTACGCTTGATCAGTTTCTGATGCTGTCTCCCTAAGCAACCATGTTAACCTTCTGTAATGGGATTGATGGATTTTTGATCTGTTTGATTATGGCAATTCCGTACTCATTTACAAGGAGGGAAAGAGAATGGAATGCACCTGGAAGATAATACCAGTTGCACTCAAAGTAGAAATTAAGTGAACTAACCTTGGAAATCGCTTATGAGGAAATGATATTATTCTTCATCCCCTGCAGTTTTGACGTCCAGTTCAACAGAATACATAAGTTTTTAACGTACAATCACTGACTTGTTAGGAGATGTTTTAAATCAATTGTCTTTAAGTGGTGTGCTTGATGGTCGGATGTCTTTCTAGATATGTAATCTAGATCAAAAAGTTGTTGATATCACTCTGGAAATTACTTTGTGAATCTTGCTGGCTGCTGCTCTGCAGGATATTAGATTGGGTAATCCTAATAGTACCTTTGCATTCGATCTCTTGCAGATACATAGGAAATGAACAAATTATTAGGACATAGAAAATTGCAATGTTGAACTCTCGGTGTGCATTCTCTTACCTAGAGTAAAAGTGAAGTGGCCTGTCCTTCTTTAATTGAAAGAAAAAAGACCTTTGATTGTATTGCATTTTCAGGAGAAGAAGAATGTGTATGTGGACAGTTACCTTCCAAGATATGACACATGGCAATTCATTACCCTGTGGTACCTTCTTAGTATGTCAAAGCCTTATGACTTTAAACTGATATTTGCTTACATTTTACTCATTAACTCTCTGCATTGAACAGACCATATAATAATTTCTTGAAGTCACTGCAACAAACAGACTTAAAATGATGATGTCTTGAGATTTTGAGTGCTGGGAGAATTATGAGTGTTTGTAATTACTTAGTTTATGATGGAAGTTGCAGCAAAACTGACCTACATGTACTTTGACAAGGTATAATTTCTGTAAAGTTCATGTCAAGCAATGCTAGCATGCATTCATCTCTCTACTTAGATGCATTCCATTTCTGTAACAGCATTTTTTTTTGCCTAAACCTATTTTTAATTTTTATCAGCACCCTGTAAGTATGATGCACAAATTTAGTCAGTCCCAGTAAGTCCAAATTTTGAAGCATTTTGAAATAAAACTTGATACTGCTGAGTGTAAATACTGGTAATAAAAGCTTGCAGGCAGAAGATATTGTAGTGACACTATCATGCCAAAGCAATGATTATTTTATAGCTGATCAAAGTACCACTCATATCTAAGAAGTTGCTGATTAAACAGGAAGTCGAGACATCCTCAGGCCCCATATCCTACCATATTGTCAAGTTAGTATTGCCGTAAATAACACTCTGGGCTATTAATTTCATATTAATATTACTTCATGCTTACATCAAGTACAGGAATGAAGGCAATGAATTAAGAGTACCTTTATTAATCAGTGTCAGGAGGAGTGACTGACCACTTAGTGGAGAAGAACATGATATTGAATAGTAACTTTTGCCTTTTACTGTAGTTCATCTTTCTAACAAAATAATCAAGAAAAGAATCAAGACAGAAGGAAAAATAATCTACAAACTAAGATGGAAGCTGAGAAGACATCTCAGCAGGAGAAAACGAGCAGCAAACACAAAATTATGTAATGGATGGATCAGCAAGTGGTAGGCCAGAAAAAGGACTGCCCAACAGGCTTGACACAAGGACTCATTGACCCACCATCGTTGCAAGGCCAATCCTTGTCATTCAGTAATTCAAGATCTTTGAATCTTGGAGAGGTCTTGAAAATGGGAAAAGGTTCCTGAGGATTGACAGAAAGAAAATATTACTCTTGTCTTCAAGAAAGTCAAGTTATAGGATCTAAGGAGCTACAGATAAGCCAGTCTCACTTTGATCCCTGGGAAAGTGATGGAGCAAATGATCCTGGAAAGCATTTCCAAACATAAGAAGGACAAGAATGTTATCGGGAGTACTCAGCAGGGATTAATGGGGGGGAAATCATATTTAAATGACTGAAGAACCTTCTACAATTAAATAACTGACATATTGGATGGAGGGGAGCAGTAGATACAGCTTGTCTTGACTTTAGTCAGTCTCTTGATGTTTTCTCCCATAACTTCCTGGTAAACCAGCTAATGAAGTATGGGGCAGCTAAGTGGGACAGTGAGGTGGATTGAAAACAAGCTGAACCGATGTTCATCAAAATGGTTTTGATCTGTGGAAAAAAGTCCATCTGAAGACTAATCATTAGTGTGTAGTGTACCCCGGGGTTCATTACTGGAGCCAATACTGTTTGTTAATGTTCTTCATTAATGACGTCCATGACTGAATAGTGTGCACATTCGGCAGGTTGGCAGACAAAACCAAACTGAGGGGCATGGCTAAAACACCAGGGGGACCAGGCAGGAGAACTGGCCAACAGTAGCATAATGAAGTTCAAGAAAGGGAAGTGCAAAGTCCTAAGCTGGGGGAAGAATAACCCATGTGCTAGTACAAAGTGCTCCTGCAGCAAAGACCAGCAGCATCCTGGGGTGCTGATTGTTCCCCTTTGCTGAGCAACAGGGAGAATACACCTGGAGTGCTGTATCCACTCCCAGGTTCCCCAGTACAGAGAGACATGAACATGCAGGAGTGAGTCCAGTGAAGGTCTACCAAAATCATTGAGAAATGCAGCAAAGGTCTACAAAAATGATTAATGAATTGGAGCATCCAGCACAGAAAGAGAGCCTGAGAGAGTTGGTACTGTTTAGCCTGGAGAGGAGAAGGCTCAGGGGGATCGTATCAATGTGTATAAATACCTGATGAATGGGAGTAAAGAATATGGAGCCAGAGTCTTCTCAGTGGTGCCTAGTGAAAGGACAAGAGGCAATAGGACAAGATGATTTAAAGGAAACTCCCCTTGAATATAAGAAAATCTTTTTTACTGTGAGAGTAGTGGAACCTTGAAAGAAATTTCCCAGAGAGATTGTAGAGCTGTCATGTTTTAAACTGATATCCTAACTAGAAAAATAAACCAAAACACTTAAAGTGAAGAACTAATGAGTAATAGCGTAGATGGAGGCATAGAAGTTGCTTAAGAGAAATAGTCTGGAACACACTATAAACTTGAAAAGGAGTATGATGCCGTGCTGAAGATACCAACTTGTAGCCCTAATTATACAGTTTAGAAAGGTTTTTAATGAACATAAACTTACTAAGACAGATTTAAGCGCAGGATTAATTGTATTCTTCTACTAAAAGATTCTGATGTTGTATAATTACAAGGACCAACATGTATCCTGTTCTGTGAAATGCAACTCATTTTACGTATGGTGGTTTTGTATGCCTGTTTAGAATCCTAGGAAAATAAATAGCTATGACATGTGAAGCCCACAATAAACACGAAAGGGGAATATATAAAATGGAGATTTATGGAAAATTTGATGTAATTGTAGAGTCAAAATATGTTAAAACATGAGAAATCTTCTTACTGAGTTAATGTTCAGCCCATTGAGTAAGCAATTCTTAAATGCTCTTCACTCTAAGGATCATAACAAATACAGTCGAGGACTCTTATTTTGTAAAAGAGATATAAACAGTAGGTGAATCAAGTGTAATTGCTATTGGCATGTTTGATGCAATTACAGGGGAAAACATGATTAATAGCAATGAAATTTATGGTTGATTAAAAATAAAATATAATGCCTAGAGAGAGCGCAGATAAAGCTAAATGCATTAATATGAAAATAGGCTTATGAAAGTAAAAACCTGTAGCAGTGCTGAGTCTAAATATAGTTCCTCTCAATTGTGGGGAATAAATATTACCTCTGAAGTTGTGGGAAAAGAGAATCTTGTTTAAAAGAGAAAGCACATTTGTTCGATGCACAAAAAAACTAATTGCTGTTAGAAATCTGTTCATTGCTACTGACTTACAGAGTAATGATCCTAGCATACACAAAAGGAACATGTCAAGCAAACTGAGAGACAGACATTGAGCTCAAGGTGACTTTGCACTGTTTTCCTCAGATTGCCACCCAGCAGTCGGCCACTACAGCAGACTTCCTTGACACCATGATTTGATGGAGCCAGAAGAGTGGGGTACTACAGACTGCCCTGCATCTCAAAGAATGTAGATGTCATTTTAATTTTCTACATGCAAAAGAGCTTAGGCATTCAAAACCACCACTGTCTTTAGACACTGGTAGAGGGAGAGCGTGAGATCTTCCAGTGTTTGCAAATTAGATGCATTTGCTTACAGAAATTCTGGGAATTCTTTACATTGTTCATGAGAGAAATGGTATGAAGTATATATTTCAGCTGAATAATGAAACACGTAAGGGTCTTCTTCAAGAAACCTCTGAACCTGAAGTGTGTCAGACAGACTGATGATAAGGATAGTGAGTAAATGTGGATTGAATATTAGCAATGGACTAAAATAATGCCCATAAATGACGTATCCAATCCAGTATGCCATAAATGTACATGCACAACATCTGCAACTGGCCAAACTAAGTAAAATAAAGGGAAATCAGAAATGTGGCCTGAGGCATGTTGCTTTCTTTCATCTGCTTTAGGAATGTCCCACTAAAGCAGACTGTAGAAAAGAGCTAAAACAACAAAGCACCCTACCATTTTGCCTTATTTACATATGTTTAAATTATGTCTCATTCTACAATTAAAAAAAAATACTGATTTTTTTTTACCACTCGTGACATTATTTTTTCCTAAATAGATGAAGAAAACTGTATCTAAAACTAAACGCTACATACACATTGCTGTAATGAAGGAAACAGTACAGGGCAAAGAGGAAAATTCAGGGAAGTTCAGAAAAACATCACATGTTCAGACCTCATATAGCAGAAGTAAATCTTTTGAAAAGACTGGAATTGTATCAGAGCTGAGTTCAATCCTCTGAGGTTAAATGAAGACAAACATCCCAACAGATTATTTGTGGGATAGAAAAAAATATTCCCTGTTCATGAAGTTTGTAGTAAATACACACACAGATGGGAATCCACAAATACTTAATTTATAACCACTATACCAGCCTGTACAAATGAATAGTTAATTACTTGTTTATATATTTTGCATATCACCACTCAATAATATTTTATGTTCTTCTTCCAAATCAAATACCCAAGTAGAATATAAGTAAGGGGGGGTTGTCATTCAGATAGGTAATATATATATATCATACAGACATCTAAATCTCACTGTGTTGTAATAAAATTTTGAAAGAAATCAAAAGATGCTCTTTTTTCTTCTCATTTGTTCTTTTCAATTTCTATCATTGCAGCTTTTTAATGCATAGCCCAAACCTTCCCGTATGGCATCTTTGGTACTTCCCTTCACATACATTTCAGTAAATGGGCTTCAGTCCAAATTCTGATTCCTTTCCCTTTTGTTGTTCAAAACAACTGACATCAAACTGAAACATAAAAGATAGAAAGAAAAGGTTGTTTTCCGTACATGAAGAACCACAGCAGTGTTTTACATTTTCCATATGAATACAATTATTTTTTGTATCTTACTTGAAAACTGCATTTGGATTTTGGCAGGTAAACTTATGCTTGTGGAGCTTGTTGATGCTTTGTCCAATTCCAAGCAGCACTGTAAGCTTTGTTATTGTTCACTAGACACTACCCCTCCCCCATATGCTACTTAAATCCTTTTTAAGATCAGTTTTCTGGAGTCCATCTGGCATTTTCAGACCCCTATTACAAACATGCTTTGCCACTGCACAGCTGGGATGTGCTGTGGGCTGTGAGAGACCGATGTGCTTTCTTACATACACACAGTAACAGAAGTGCTTTGTGTTTATACTCCTCCGCATGTTATCTGTAATCTAATTTCAAACACGTTAATGCTAAAATAAGACTTCCAGCAACTACTTCTATTTATACACCTAAAGCTTTCTCAATCCTAGCTTTATTGCCTAAAAAAAGTTTACACATACCACAGGCCAGGCAAAGTTCTCTAATGATTCGTTTAAGAAATCTTAGTAACTGATCTGTGGAAATTAACTGGGATAAACTGCTGCTTTTTTAACATGGCTTCTTTATATCCAATTTAGGTATCAAAGCCTGAAACACTGGTAATATGTCTGAAGCATTTTAAAAATGAAATGAGAAACAACTGTTAAAAGAGAGGTTGAGTTTACATCGTTTTGAGCCTGATCCAGCCAGAATAATAATTTAAACCCAAAGTTTTTAGTATGCAAGGTGGGAGGAGCCAGTGCTACTTGTCCCTGTATCTGACTCAGCTCCCCTGCATATAAATAGCTGAACATTACCTGGTCTAGATCTTCTGACTCCTGTTGCACCATCCTCCTAAATATCACTCGTCAAGCTCCTTGAGCATAAATCTTCCTCCACTGCCTTGTTTTCCCTGCTTCATCTTGTGTAACCTACTCAAACGCTCGCTCACATCAGAATGGCTCTCACATGCTGTTTAAAGCACATGGCGTTGAACTCAGTAGTACATTTTGAGTGAGGGCTCTAAGCTACTGGTTAAAAGTGGGCAATTTCTGCTCTGACAGTTTGACAAACCTGGTAATTTATTTTGATGGTGAACTGGAAAATCAGTTCTCAGCAAATCCTACTAGCAGTCAAAATATATAATGGAAAAACAATCATTGGCATTGTCTTTAATGAAGAACAGTAGTTCAACCATGGAACCTGTGGCATTCAAAGAGGTGAATTACTAGGTTTAGTGAATCCTACCTTGGAAACTACTTTTGTAAATCTGGAGGTATTTTTCATATGCAGTTTGAAATTAATCATCTGCATTTTCTCTGGCCCAGGGGGTCTAACATTCAGGACAGTTTGTTCATCATCAATTTACAAGTTTTCCATTAGACCTAGGGCAAATGAAGTAATTCAGTCTAATCCTTAGTCTTCTAGTAATGAAAAATAATAGTATTTGAGAGCAGTTTGTTTCAGTGATGATGATGATGAAGTATCTAGAGTAGTTTTCTTTCACTAAATAGTAGCAAAATTCAGAGCTTTGGAGTTGAGTTTTTCATATGAAACAGAAATTAGTGACAAGTCAGTTATTTATGTAATGTAACTTCGCATTGAAAGATTATGTAGAATTTTCTTTAAATAGAATCAGGAATGAAGAGCAGAAGGGTAATTGCATTAGACACTTCTGTCCCCAACCAACCATCACTCAAATAATATTACGCTTTCCTCAGCCTCTTTCTCTGTTCTTGAGAGAAAGATGAGTGATGCCAGGCAAAATTCAGAAATATCTACCATGATTGGAAATGTTTGTGTCTCACCATCTTTATATTCATAATTACTTCCTCCTCAGCTGAGACAGATGAATCAAATCACTGCCTCAAATATTTCAGAGTAAAACCAGCTGGGCAGCTCTAAGTCCTTGGTGATGATAGTTCATGGCATCCAAGTGATTTGGCATTGAACAGAATGAGAGGCACACAAAAATTGTTTCATTGTCAGCTGTATGGCCAATAGTTTTCTACTGAAGGGTCATTAAAATATCTGGAGTCAGAGGAAGAGGAGTGAGTGCTGCAGTTATTTCTGCAACAATTGCTTTTTTCACAACTGGGAAACTCCTAACCAAAGGCTGCATACTGCTTGTTTGGAAAAATTAAATGAGAGTGAGCATCCGTCTTCTTTTCTGTTTCCTTTTTCTTCATTATATGTTCTTCTGGGGTTGTGTAATATAAAAAAAACTTCAAGGCTTCAGATGCCATCCAGAAAGAAAAATACAATTTTCTGATCATAATTAATTAGTTTTTGGCAAATTACTCTCCAAAGGATTATCCTGCTTGTTTATGCATCTTTAACCTTCAGTGTACCTTAAAATCTTCTATAATATCTCTAAATTCTGATGCACTGTACCAATTAGTATTCCAAGAATAATTATTTTCCTATAATATTTTTAATGACTATGCCAATATAATGCCCTTCATAAATAGTACTAAAAAGTTAATTATAAAATACATAGCATCTATTTTTTTATATAAATTCTCTTGTAGAATTAAATTACTGACCTTTTTCTCATTTCATCCTATTTTCAGAGCTGCCTTACAGCATTCAACAGAGGAAATTAAGAACTTTCTGAAAGCCAGCTCAATTGTTTGCATGTTTTTTTTTCACCTTAAATTCTTACCTAGAGGAAACAAAATCCAATGAAATCAAAATGATCTGAAACAAAAATCAAAATTGACTGGTTTTATCGGCCCATTTTCCCACATTACTTCAGATGTTATCTGTTATGTTCATACCACAAATAATCAGGAGGAAAACACTTGGAGGGTCACATAGGTCAATAAACATCTGGCTTATGAAGTGTTGCCCCACTGCCTGTAATATGTTGATAAAATTACTTTAGTCAGGAGGAAGAAATATAAAGTACAGAATATAAGTGGTATATTTTCCCATCTTGACATATGGAAGATTTGCATGTGTAATTTACATCAGCATAAATCTCAGTTTATCAAAATGAAATTCTATCCAAAGTTCTGAAAGAAAAAGAAACATGGGGTGTGTGTTTCAGTGGTCTGTCTCCATCTCTGTGTGGGTATAGGGTCCTCTGTGCATCAAGATGAGACCATTCGAGAGTGCTTTATACTTCTTCAAGCAAGTTATTTGAAGGCACTGTCTTTTCCTGGTATAGAAACAATTTTAAGCTGCTCTAAGTGCAGATCAGCAGTGAAACCCCTCCAGCTATATGTATTCTCATAGTCACGCTCTTCCACAAATTATCTCTCGAACTTTTGCAAATATTTGAAATTCATGGAGAAATCAGTCTTCACCTGCACCCATGAGCAGATTCACTAAAAGAATATTTAATGAGAAAGTACTGTGTTGTCTATGTTATCGGGAACAGCATGCTTTAATTCATGTGGCAGATAACTGCCTTTGTGACAAGTCAGTTTTCTTATTTTTATTGCTGTCCTTCACATGGCTTTTATGATCTCTTGTGATGTTACTAAGCATTTTGCTTGAATAAAGACTGGGCTGCTTGTTGGATTCTTGGAAAGTTTCTGTATTAAAAAAGAAAATTGCTTTGGGCAAATTCTGGTTTTTTTTCAAGGAAAATTCTTGTTGACTTCAAACAAGGGCTTCAGGAGTTAGCTGTCTGAGAAAAATGAATGTATGATCACAGCAAGAGATTTCTGATACTTTCCTTATCTAGTGGCATTCATCACATATTTGAATGGAATGCTGCCTAGAATGGATCCAGGAAAATAAGTGTTAGTTTATGAACTCCAGTTAATGTGCAATTGAAGTGCAATAATGTTATTCAATATGTTTAGGTGGCAATCTTTTGTCCATAGAAGAGAAAAGAAAAATTAGTAATGTGATACAAAGAAAAAGGATAGTCCTACATTAACTGAAGTAATTTTTTTTGCAGATAAATCACAAGGCATCTGCCATAGACACCTAATTCTAGTAGTTTCCTCCAAGAGTTTTTCTTTTTACTTAACATGGGTTGGATCAGTTTTCAAACAACTTTATTGGTCAATCTGAAATGAACATTACTAGAAACTTGGTACTCACACCACAGGTAATGAAATATCCCCAGCAAGGCATTATGGTCTCTGATCATCCCATGTATCCTCCCAATTAGGAAAAAAAAAAAAAGAAAAAAATGCTGATCTTTCAGTGTGTCTTGGGCAATTAGACAGTAGATATTTACCAAGAGATGCAGTAATATCCTCAAGAAGTCATCATCTGGTGTTTGTTAGGTAGGTTAGCTTCCACTGTAGCCATTTGCTGTCTGATCTAACCACTTCTCATCCTACATTCCAAATAAGTCACCTCATCCGTACTTATCTGGCCACTTTCTCAGTTTTCACACAGTCAGACATGCTCATAAAACTGTCCTAAACACCTCTTCCACATCCTTCAACTATTCCAAACAGGTGTGGTAATATATCAGAATTTCATCACTGTTGGCCATGGTGGATTTGCTCTACTTCCTACTTTTTTTTTTTTTAAACCTTTCCCTGGAATGCTGCAGGTGTGTGTTGCATGCCAGCAGGCAACAGTGACTTTATGTGTGGGGAAGAAACACTGGGAGAACCTTCTGCTCTCAAGTTCTCCGAACTGTCAGAATTGTGTGGAGTCGGGTGGGTGCCAGTCCTCCACAGGAAGAAGTTAGCAAGCTTAGTGTTTTTAAGCTGCCCTTCAGGACACATTCATGGCCATGTTGGGCTGTTTGGATCAGTAGAATTGCTCTCTCCAAATGGTTCTCTGTGACATTATTTGCACTCTGCAAGTGACTGGTCTTGTTGATGACTTTCCTGTGGTATGTTTGTTAGACATTGGTTTCCCTCTTCAGTATCCATTGCTCTTACGTTAATGTTTGCAGTGACAAATACTCAGCTTTGTGCTTTTTTTCTTTCACTTCATGTGTGTTAGAAGCTGTGATCAGCCTCAAAAAGAAGGAAGCTTTGAAGCTCAAATAGAGAGCCCCCTGTTTTCTATGTTTGGAGGCCTCTTTTGCTCTCACTGGCAGTCACTGCAGACATGTTTGCATGTTATGGCAGGTTTAGCAAACTCTGTGAGTCCTGAGGGTGATTTGGCTCACTGTGACAACTGTCCACAACACAAAAGTCAACAACCCCAGAACACTGGCCCACTGATAAACCAGCCTTTCTGGAACCAGCTGGAGCTAAGTCCCATTACAAGTCTAATTTCTGATCCCTGTGTTACTGAGGAGCTGTGCCTGCCTCAGTGCCTTCAAAAGAGTATTTTGGGAAGAATGGATGGCATGAACAGAATTACTGTAGGACATCTGCAGAGACACACTGTCATCCTGACTGATGTGATCCACGTGATCCACTTCAGAGTAATTTTTTACAATTGCTATGGAGATCAGAATGCCTCAGGTTTATTTCTAAGCTTAGATCTTGCATGACACGTCCATTTTGTGCTATATAAATTTAAAATTAAAATATTAAAATATATATCACTGTTCCAAGTTAGACTCCTAAATCTACCTTCAGGCCCTTAAATAAATGGCTGGGGTTTTATATAATTAAGTACTTGAAGCTCGCATCAAAGTCAATAGAAGAGTTATAGCAAGGAACACGCAGCAAACTTCAAGAAAGAAAATCTAAAGAAATAACAATTTTAACCAGTATTGTATCAACCTGAGGCATATGCATAAAGAAGATGCAGAAAATGTACTCTTAACATGGATTCTGCTAATTAAGGGGCTCAGCGTGGATCTGTCCACTAGTTGGCAGGCATAGCAACGCAGTGAGCTATCCCGTGAATGCATCCCTGGCTGCAGCTGAATCTCTGCTAAGGAGTCCTAGCAACTGTGTGCCAACACTGCACTGTGCAAATGCATAAGTATTAGCAGGATCAATCAAACCTGCAGGGGATTTTTCCAGTGGCTGGTGAATAAAGCATTTCACTGGAACAGAGGGAAACACCTGGTGATCTGGGACACCAAGGTTAAGTGTGTTTCCAGGACTGCATTTTGTATTTGGGATTTTTTTACCTTTTTTTTTTTTCTAAAAAAAAAAAAAGGAACCAGAAATCAGAGTTGTGAATAAGTAGCAAAGAGATTTTCCCCTTCACTTCAAGATCCTGTTTCTGAGGATTATGCAAGTATAAGTATAGGCACTGTAGAAGTTCCTGCAGCAGATGCTCAGAATACTCTCACTCTTTTGATGGATTAAATGGGTCACTTCAAATTCAGGGACAATAGGACCTTACAGATCAGATTTACAGTATATTTAGCATTCTTGTTCTGATAGTGGCCAGTCCAAAATGTCAGCAAGAATTGAACTAGCTGTAATGTAGAAGTATACACGTATACACTTTTTTTTCCCTCCCTCAGTACTATGTTTTCAGAAAAATGCAATTACATATCAGCAATTTCAGCTGACTTAACAGACAAGGTGGATTTTTATAGTTTTTCATTTTGCTTTCTGCCTTTGCATCCCTCCTATAAAAGCCTTGTAACATTTATTTTGGCGCAAACTTGTTGTTCAGTCAGGAAACCAAGAAATGAGTCACTCAGCTTCCATTTCACATAAACGCTTCACTCTATGTATATACAGATTCATAATTTCATTTTCTGCCTTCTATGCATTACCTGATGTATTAACATGCTTTCCGAGTCTTCTCCTACTCTTTCACTTTTCTGTAGCTGCTAGAGAGACTTTTGTTGAAGCTTTTTTTTGTACTGAGGCAAAACCCTGTCAACAGAGTGCAAAAGCATGTTTAATGGCCTCTAGCTGGCTGCAGATGCCCACATTTCTGAATAGTACTCAACATCAGAAAACTGAACGTACTATTAATTAAAGCTTTCTTTTCAAATGATGCCAAAATAGAATATTTTCTAAAAAGACGGTACTTTTTCTCCAACATTAATTAAGATGAAAGGCGTTTACTCTGTGATTTGATTTGCATTCTGTGAAGTGACTCTGTGAAATGTCCTTTGGTCATAAAGAAAGTACTTGTTGCTGAAAACCTTAAACAATTACTTGTCAGTCTCTATGTAGTGTATCTACAAATGTGAGTCTTGCATGCAAAAAATTACTGGCGATGTAAAATATGACAAAAAATACTGGTTAGAAGATTCGAAAAGAAATTTTTTTTCCAACCGCATTAAATTGTAGACACCAAACATCTATTTTAAGGTTACTATAAAATAATATGTTGAAATTTATATTTGGCATGTGACAGAGGTATAGACAGTACTTAATAGAGCTAAAGTGACTGATAGTTTTTCAATTAAAAAGATATTTAAAGCTTGACAATGTAGAAATGAGTTTTACAGTGTTTCCTTTTGTCCCCCTGCACCTCTGTAATGCTGTATAAACACTCTTTCTACATTTTTTTTTCCTTTATCCATATATATGTATTTCAATGAGGAAAGGAAAAGACAGTTTAAGGTGTAAATGATTGTCTAAGTGTATAGGCATTGCTTATTGTCAAAGCAAGTATATGCTTAGGGTTTCACAAGTGACATATAAGCTGCATGGAAGGTGTACTTGTCTTAGTTCACCAAACTGGAAGACAAGCTGGTAAGTGCCTTTCCCTCCAACTTCCAGGCCACATACTATGCTTTCATTTCCACAAACACAGTGCTGAAATGAGAGGTTGTGGATCCTCCCTCACTGGAGATACTCAAGAACTATCTGGACTCAATCCTATGCCATGTGCTCTCTAGGATGACCCTGCTTGAGCAGGGAGATTGGACCTGATGATCCACTGTGGTCCCTTCCCATCTTACCCATTCTATGATTCTGTGATTCTGTAAATAGGAAATGTGATCTCAACCTACACAGACTCAGACTGTGACTGCAGCATAAGTTTGGCCCCACCAGCTGGGGAGACCATGCAATATATACGCAGCACTTAGGGATTCAGAAACCATTCAGGGCAAGAAAAAACATACTACTAGGTTCCACTTGGAAAACCCCTTCCAACTCTTGGCAGTTCAGAAAAAGGGTAAACAACTCTATGCAAAAACCCAAGGATGCACTGGCTGGCATTCTGGCAAAGCTTCCTCCAGCCTAAATTTCTACCTGCCTGCTCTTGCCTGCCTGCATGAGGAGAATACATAATGTGTCAGCAGGATCTACTTCTCCTCTTTTATTGTATGGTGAAGAATGCTGAGGAACATATGGTAACCCTCTGTCCTCATTAAGTTACCATGTATTAGCACTTCCAAGGTACTATGGGAATACTTACAGCCCAGCATGCTGTCATATATCTTATTTTAAATTATTAAAACATGTCACAGAATCACACAGAATCATAGAATATGCCACATTGGAAGGGACCTACAAGGATCATCAAGTCCAACTCTTAACCCTGCACGGGAGCACCCCTAGAAGTCACACCATGTGCCTGCGAGTATTGTCCAAATGCTTCTTGAACTCAGACAGGGTTGGTGCTGTAACCACTCCCCTGCAGAGCCTGTTCCAGCACCCAACCACCCTCTGGGCAAAGAACCTTTTTCTAATATCCAACCTAAACCTCCCCTGACACAACTTCAGGCCATTCCCTTGGGTCCTGTCACTGGTCACCACAGAGAAGAGATCAGTGTCTGCCCCTCCTCTTCCCCTCAGGAGGAAGTTGTAGATTGCAATGAGGTCTCCCCTCAGTCTCCTCTTTTCCAGGTTGAACAGACCAAGTGTCCTTCAGCTGCTCCTCATACGGCTTCCCCCCAAGGCCCTTCACCATCTTCATTGCCCTCCTTTAGGCACTCTCTAAGAGCTTAATATCTTTCTTACATCGCAGTGATAAGTCCTGCTGTTCTTGTATAAGGACTTTTATAAGCTGTCAGAAAATACTGCTGCTGAACTTTAAAATCCTTAAAAAAAATGAAGTTTTCTGGGAGTAGTCAAATTAATGATGCTTCATTTGTAAAGAGTTGTGCAATTGCTTCTTTAGGGACCTAATAAACTCTAAGCTTTTCCATACTAGGGTTATTCATAATGGAACTCTCCCATTTCTACTATAGACTTTTTAATGTTTACAAAGTTCATAAACATCCTTTGCCTAACTGGAAAAATATTTCCACAGAGATGATAGTGAAACACTGGAACAGCTTGCCCAGAAAAGCTGAGGAGTATCAGTTCACAAAGATGTTTAGTCTGAACTAGACAAGTTCCTCAGCAAATCTAGCTAGCCCATTTTGAGAAAGGAGTTTGACCAAGTGCTCTCCAGAGGTCTTTTCCAAACTAAATTACTCCATGTTTCTATGTAAACAATGGAGTCTCATATGTTCCCATCTATTCTTGTGGCACTACTATGCTACACTTACATACCATTGAATTGGGTTGAAGTTGGCAAAAGGAACGTAAAGGGTATAAGAAGACAATATATGTCATAACCACAGAATTGTTATTTCCTTGCAAAGCTAGACAGCACATATTGTCTGAATAACAGGTTCAGAAATTGCTGAGGTACAAAATGTAACTTACCCATAAAGTTCTTAAAAATTTATTACTTAATGTGAGACTTTGAATAAAATTTGTTTTCTATATAGAATTTTAATTACTGGATTAATGAATCTAGCATCCATATTAATATGTTAGCCTATATTAATTCTTCTGGTGGCAAAAAATAAAATTCTCAGGCAAATTCTGACCTCTACAACACTCATGTAAATTGTTGAATTAAAATCAAACTAAACAAGAGTAGAACTTATCCCAGTGATTCAAAGTAGTTATTATGAATGTTATCATACTTGGCTATTTCTGTACAGATTTACAAGGAAATTTTATCTTAAGAAATAAAACTATATCTAGACATAAAATAAACTATAGTAGGGGTTTTTTTCATGTAGTCAAATAATTATTTGTATTATTTTATAGACACTACAACTGTATTCTGTGACTTTCTAGTTTTTATGATTTCCTTCATGAGATACAGGACACACAATATTAAAGAAGACTCTGGGGCACACAAAGGCTTATTCATTTGGTGAACGTCACTGATGTCATGAATCACAGGAGTGAAGGTTGAGAAAACTTGGGACATAAACATGTTAAGCCTGCATAGGACAAAAAGATCACAGTTGAAACATTTTGAGTGTTACTTGTTTATAAATCTAATATCCCCACAAAATTGCATGAGAGTTTAGGTTTTTTAAATCAGTGAGATTGATGATAATGCAGAATGTGACAACACATATCTTTAACTTTGGAAATTAATTTAGTTGTAACACTACCTTTCTTTTGGAAAAATCTTAATTCTTTCTAGAATAGAAACAGCAGGACAAATGTGCCCTGCTAGCACAATGAATGCTGCCTTGGTGTAATCTGGTGGATGTTTAACATGTTAAAGTCAGAACTGGACAAAAATCATATTTTGGGAAGAAAAGCATTGTACCCTTTTCTGTACCATTTTCTCTATCCTTGCAAAGGAAACACTAGAAATAAAGTGTTCTTTAATCAAGACCCTAAGATCTCTTTCCATGCTATTCTAAAGATCCTAGATTTGTGATTCTGTAAAGACTTGTTGAAATGTCTCTGTCTCCAGATGGATAAAGTAGGAACAATCATTGTTTTATAAGTGTATACATACATTAGACAAAGTAAAGATTTTGGAAAAAGGTGTTTATACCAGTTTTTTTCAACTAGTATAAACTGGGCTGCATCCCTTAATTTCTGAATTTATACTTGGTAAAATTGTACATGGGTTTAGTGCTATCAAATAGTCCCATTGGAAATAGCAGGATTACTATCTAATTTAGTGCCATGGTACACTTTGAAGGTATCTGGTCTAAGTATCCAAAGTAGTATTATAATATATAGTTATGACAAAATTAAACTGTCTTCTGGGCCTGAAGCATGGTCCTAGCTTGTCTGTGCTTACCGCAGCTCCCTATGAATAGAAGTTGATTTACTTTCTTTTTTAGAAACTTAGCTTTGGGCAAGGCTGGTACGCTTGACACTGTTGATTGCTCGATCTTGAGCTATTAATAGCACCCAATAAGATATTTGTCTCCCTGCCAGCAATTGCTAGGTGGATGGTAAGGATGCAGAGAAACTGTTATTTGGCTAGTTAAACACCTTTAATGTTGTTTTTACTCCACTTGTGGAACAGATTTTTTGCACTTATAGCCAGGATCCAAATCCTTCTCACATTTCTAGCTCTTATGAAGTATACTGCAAACAGAAATATTTGTGTAGTGTCTTCCAGTGTTGCTCAAGGTAACTCAGATTACCTTAAGAAGGAGACTATTGTTCTCATTTTCACAATGTTTCTATGCCTGTATTAGATGACAACCCTCCTTATATTTTGGCAGTCGGCGTGATTTTCATGCTCAGATACCAGCCTCATATACATAATATATAATAATCCATTTCCTCTAAAACAAGCAATATTTATCCAGCATTTATGATGGTAAGTAGATGTTGGGTTTTATGTCTGACTCTGTGCTGTGTTTGGGAAAATCAAGTCCCCACTATGCAGTAGGGTGTATTAAGTTCTTAAATATGCCTACATTTTTGGAGTGCTTTCTGATTACTACAACGTATAGAAAAAGGGTGGGAAAGAAAAGTAGTCACTCACAGTTGACTAATTTGGTTGGGGAAAACGGCCATTTTTTTTAAATAGGAGAGATTCATTGGCATGAGACTATGGCTGAAGGACGTGCTCTTCAAAAGAGATCCAAAATTCCTAGGAAACTTACACTTTGGTCACTATGCAACTCTGCAGGGTCACTGTAGCATCCCTCAGCTCCAGTTGCAGCTTTTTAGAGGGTCACTGATGGATGTGATGGATGAAATCCCAGAGTGGATGTGTGGGAGACAAGAGTAGAGAATGAGCCTCATACCCAAGGCATAAGTATTCCTATTTCCAAAGGCGAAACAGTAGTGTTGTGTAAAAGCTCCCCTGAATAATTGTAGAGGTTCCACCCATAAGGATGAGGTATGCAACTCTGCCTTCTGTCTCTAGCCAAGAAGGGAGTTTAGTTGCTCTGTTAAAGCTGACTGCCTGCAGGTGCTTTGGATGGTTAAGAAAAAAAATTTAGGTTAACTCTACTTTTTACTGTACAGAGTAGGCTACGCTCTTAGCTTTTGTAAAGAGAAAATAACAAAATTCCCATTTCTTTACAGCAAGTTTAAAATATATAGGAAAAAATACTACTCTGGGGTTTATATAATGCCTACTTGGTGACTAAGGTACTCTATGATGACACAAACCATCAAGGTAATCCTGTTTTCTTCTTTTCTTAGGGATTCACTCATAGATATTATGATTCACCAAAATATATGATGAGTAATAAAGGAAATGTGTTGTCTGCCATATTTAGGGTAAATTCAGTAGCAAATAAACATGCTGTAAGAAAACATGTAATCTGCAAAGGAAAATTCTTCTCCAGTTATCTCCCACCATGTTTGAAAATCTTATCCTTGATCTACTGCTCCTCCCTGGATCAAAAATGCCTCACAAAACAAACCAAAAAACAGTGTCACAGAACAAGAAAGCCAACTATTTGTTAAAGAAGTTGAAAATGGAAGTCCAAAGTAGGTCAGCTTTAACCAACTGATTCAACTTCTAAGGTCAGGAAAAGCTTCAGTCATAGTTTTTGTTCCTTTGCTAGGGAAATTATTACACAGTAATGTCTTGGGGCTGTGTGTTTGTCGGTGCTGCCAAGACAAGTAATTTCTGTGTGTGCTGTGAGGAGCATTCCTTCTCTATCATATGACTACGAGATGGACAGAATGCTTCGCAGCTAACAGCACTGACTCACCCTGTGGTTTATGCCAACACTTAATGTCATTCATGCTTAATAAAACTGTAGGGTTCTGCTTTTCCACCCACTTTTTGTTATTTTTCTTGAAGCCTACCACAGCACAAGAAAAGTTATGTTAGCCTGATAAAAAATTGCTTATTTTATATTCTCCATTCAAATTTATTTTTGAAACATTTACAGTATTCCTGAGAAAAAGATCTCTGAACAGCCACATATAGATGGCCAGCATATAGCTGAAGGGCTGTGGCATTCTTTTCAGAGAAATAGGTATATCTGACAATCTGACTGTCTAGTCTTTTTGTTTGATGCAAAGTTCATTTGCAAATCACAAATTCATGCAAGGCAAAATCCCCCACAAAAATACTCCAGCTCAGGTCAGCAAACTGACCCACTTCTGATCTCCTCAGCTTAGACCCACCTTTACACTAGCTGCCATGTTCCCTTTGAATGACTGATGTGAAGAGAATCTGTTTAATATTGCAGGTAAAAACCTTATTAAAAAAATATTAAATCAAATGTGTTTTTCTGCAATGCTACAAACCCAAACACAAGAGCAGCACTGTAGTAGCTAATGAGAAATTCCAAGCTGATCCACCTCAGTCCCTAGCTCCAAGATGTACTGGAAGAAGGAAAATGCCAGCTCTTAATGCCACCTCTTAATGCCACATTATGCCTTGCTCTACACACATGTCCAGAAGGATTTCACTCAGTTTGAGCAGTGAGCAGCTGTAATTCTAGCTCTTTCTCTTCTTTGAGGAAATCAAATGGGTCTGAGGATTGCATGGCTCACAGAACAGTGAGGATGGGTGGGCTTTGGGGCTTTCTTCATTCTGTGATGCCAACACACCTGAAAAGCCACAGGAAATCCAGTGACAAACCCCTGAAAATTGCAGTAGAGTGTGCAGTTCTCATGAACTGTGCTGCTCCTGTACAAATTTAATATCTAGTGAAATTAGAGGTGTTCTGCATTTGGTCTTTGTTGCAGAAAAAGAGTGACTAAAAATGAAAAAAGGATTTTGCTCCTGTTTTCAGTTCCTGAAGTATCCTGCCCCAGCAAGGGTCTTGAAAATATACTAAATTTGGTCCACTCTGGTTTGTTCCAAATGGAAGAAAATTATCATTCAGAAATATCTGTAGCAGTTCCAGGAATAAATCATCTCTCTTATTGATTTAGCAATACCAAGGCAGTAGAAAATTCTCAGTTCTATATAGAGGGAATTGTCCCAGTTTTCACTGCAGCAATGGAACAACTGAAATAGGCAGTTCTAGTAAAAATTGATTCTACTACAACCACTTTAATTGTACTTTAACTGTTTCTGTGTTTTAATCCTTCCTCTTTGCAGCCAAAAATGTCACATCTTTCAGTAATACTGTTGTTCTAGTAAAATTAGTAAACTATCTTCTCTGAGTAGTATCAGTTTGATTAACAGCTACCGTACTCAACTACATGACCTTCTCCTTGCTCAGGGAGACTTTTAGGGACAGTATGGAGTGTAAATACAGATGTAATGGTGAGTGGGTGAGTCACGCATTTGTGGCTGGTTTTACCTCAATAATAGCATTTTTCTTTTTTTTCCTCTTCTTTTTCTTTTTTCCCCCCAAAAAATAAAAAAGTTGAAAAACTTTAAACAACTAAAGATTTTTTGTTGCTGGCTTTTAAGATATACAAAGGATTTTGCCAGTATATATGATTGTTACAGAATATTCCCACAAGAAATAGGACAATGTAACTTTGAAGCCTTCTATGTTTAATGTATTTGTTTTGGGCTCTCCTATGAATCTGTCAGAAGAAAAAGAAGAGACAGTATGAGTGTAATATATTGTTTGATCAGTCAAACGCAGTGAAAAATGATATCTGCTCTCTCTGGATAGAAGCACATTTTCAGCTAAAACAAACCTGTCTTCTGCTTTTTGTTTGATGCAGAGAGAAGGAGTGCTATTCTGATTAGGACAGAGTACCTGAAATCAGGAAAGATACTTGTCATGGCTCTGATACACACTTCTCGCCTGAATAGGTCACTAAACCTTTATGCTTAGATTTTTTTAATTTGTAAAACAATTCTTATTTATTTCAGAAGGATATTCTGAGACTAAATAAGCTAGGTTTTGAAAAAGTATTTTTAGATCCTCAGTAAAAATAGGATACCTTGTCTGCTTAGAAAAATTATTTGAAAAATCAAATGAAAGGAGGAGAAGTTTTTAAAGGGAGTTTTTAAATGTTTGTAAGATTTTTCTGCTTATTCCTGGCTTACTTTTATCAGTGAAGGCTGGTAATAAAAACCAAAGCAAAGTGTTGCAGTAGGAAGGAATGACACATGCTGTTTCCTTTCCCCTCCCACCCTTACTGTAGTTGGCATTGCTGGCAGGTACCTTGAAGTTTTGGAGAAGAAATTATTCAGAACTCTTAATATCGCAGCAGGATCATACTTGGCACTTGCTGTTCAGCTGTTCTCATGCAACAGGACCCTCTTCCAATGCCATTTGAAGACCCACGGTCAACAACAGTGTGTGCAGACTATGTTTGCATTAGGTCCTTCATTGCTCTTTGCTAACAAGGACAGAAGGGAGAGTAGAAAGGAGAAGTCATAGAGCTGTTGTGCAAGGACTCAGATGCCTCGGGCAAAGAGTGCTGTTGTCTCTATGGGACACACCAACTGTCTTGGAGAGATCTAAGGCCCAGAGTCAGTTCAGATGGCCTACAGTGTAGGTTGCTTGGCTTTCTCTGACTAAATGGTATCTGAGCTAAATCATTTAGTACTTTGCCTTAGGCCTCATGTCCTGACTATTACTATGAGTGTGTTTAAAGGATCCTTTTCCCCTTTCCAGCTGTCTCATAAGGAGCAGACATACACATCTGTTGTATATACATATACAGATTTATTTTCAGGTTTTCCATTTCAAGGCTTTCTTTTTACTCAGACTTCAACTTGAATGGTGCTCCATGTGACTAATCCATGTTGCATTCAGCTCATCACCCTCAGGGCCAAGTAAGTGGTGGCACCAGGCATACAGAAGAAAGAAAACTGTGTGCAAAGAAGTCACATACAGGAAAGAAGCACTTGAAATCAAATAGTTGAATTATGTCCCTGGGGGCTGATGCTCTAGATAGATTCACAGAAGAGAAAAAAATAAACACTTATCCTATCACAGCCTTGTTGGGTCCAGACTAGGATTACCCAGGTGCATAACTGTTTTTTATACATGGAAGCAAAAGTATCATATCATTAAAATACTAGTAAATTTTTGTAGACTTGTTTTTGGCTCACCGAAACAAGTACTCTACCTATTATCTTAAAGCAGAGAAAACCAAATGCATCATCACATGCAGTTTTATACTAGCTTTAGATATTGTTTGTTCTATTTCATATTAGGAGTCCATATAAGTATTTTGGGTAAAAACTACATCATGGTTACTGGTTTACATCTGAACAAGCTATAATATGATTGGTAAGAAATTTCCAAGTGATCTAAACCAGCTTTTGTAACTGTGGTTGACACCACCTGTGGGACTGACAGCTAGATGAACTCATCAACAGCTGAAGCTCTCCTTGCCTAGTCAATGACTGCAACTGCTGCCTAAAGAGCCTGTTTTATTCTTTGCTTGTATGTTAATCTCAGTCTATGTTCTTAATTAGCCATCAATACACTAGTCTCACACAGATGACCTATTAAAGAAAGGGGGGAAAAAAAACAGGCAGAATTGAAAACTATGCCAAGCTCTCTCTTGTCACGTCAGAACAACTGATGTTATTACAGATTTATAGAATCATAAAATGTCCTGGATTGGAAGGGGCCTTAAAGATCCTCTAGTTCCAACCCTCCTGCCATGGGCAGGGACACCTTCCACTAGACTAGGTTCCTGAGGGCCCCATCCAACCTGGCCTTGAATATTTCCTGGAATGTGGAATCCACAACTTCTCTGGGCCATCTGCTCCGGTGCCTCACCACCCTCACAGTAAAGAATTTCTTCCTGATATATAATCTAAACCTACCCTCTTTCAGTTAACAGTCATTACCTCTTGTCCTATTGCTACATGCCCACTGGAAGGTAAGGTCTCCCCAGAGCCTTCTCTTCTCCAGGCTGAGCAACCCCAGGTTTCTCAGCCTGTCTTCATAGGAGAGGTGCTCCAGCCTCTGATTCATCTTCATGGCATGCCTCTGTACTCAAGAACAATGGGTCAATGTCCTTCTATTGGGGGCGGGGGGGGGGTGTTGGAGAAATGAACACAGTATTCCAGGTGGGGTCTCACCAGAGGAGAGTGAAGGAATCTCTTCCTTCGACCTGCTGGCCATGCTGCTTTTGATGCAGCACAGGATACAGTTGGCTTTCTGGGCTGTGAGTGCACATTGCCCGGTCATGTTGAGCTTCTTGTCAACCAACACTCTCAAGTCTTTCTCTTCAGGGCTGCTCTCCACCTGTTTTCCATTCCGTCTTTCTATTTAGCATACATCTAGCTAGGTTTCCATTTGCCACTGTAGGATTAGCAGAATATAGAGTTGCAATATGCAACTCCAGTGTATTTGCAAACAATCCAAGCCACCTGATGCTACTGAATATCTCTTACATATTTATATGCTGTCTAGAATGTTAGAAATCACCACTCACATTATTCAGTATAACTGTATACCTAAAATTATATAGATTATATAGTGCTGTTCCACTGCAAAGAGGGAAGGAGCAGTGCATAATTTCTTCCAGGATCAGCCCAGTGATTAATAGGTTATGGTGACATATTCTGCATAACAGAGGCCAAAATACTTCATCCAGTAATTTACACACTGAGCACCTAATGTCTGTCTGAGTTGGCACAGGTCTTTGAGGAAGACCCAGTTCAGACTTTATTCCTCCCTATACAAATAATTTTATCAATTAATTAACCTCAGCAGTCATAATTTGTGCTTCTAGTGAGCATTTGTTTAATGTTTATTTACATGCACTGGAATGCATGCCCTTTTGTTTGCTGTTTGCTTGGGCTTTTTTTCCCTGAATTAAAACTACCCTCAATCAAAAATCCTTTACAGCACTGGAGCTCTTAAATGGTATGCAATTCACCTCACAACCTTCTTAATGGCATTTGCAATAAAAGCATGAAGAATTGCAGGTTATTTTCCCTGTGCCAATCTAAGTGAAAGTGGGCAGAGCTGAGCTGTGCAGGGCTACCCTTAGCTGAAACACTGGGGACCTGTTGCCAGGAAAGACCCTAGAGATTCCACTTCCCAAACTCCTGGGGCTCAGAAACATGAATTTTGCTCCGAAAACCAGGACAAGATTGTCTGAGGTATGTGTATGTCTCATAACAGTATGGGGTCCATACCTTGTCAAGTGGCATACCTTGGCCCAGAAGCTCAGAAACACTGCAGCAGTTTAGATGTACTCTTTGCTACTGAAACACACTTTTTTGGAGAAGAGGTATTGCCCTACATTGTACCGTTTTCATTCAGCTAGTGCTCAGGGGAACACAAGCCGCCATACTATGTCTTCTTCCACAAGTTGTGCAGTAGGACTATGAGTTAATTTTTTCCTTTGGTCAAATATGAACAAAAACGTGGAAATCGTCTCTTTTCCTATATTCTTAATACTGCTAAATACCTTCTCACCTATTAAGTATGTGTTCCGTTTTTATATAAATAGAATAGTTGTAACAGTTGTAACAACCCGAAGTTTATTTGAGGGCAAGGTTTAGGAAAGCATGCTTTCTTTTCTTCTGGGTGAGGAAGAGTGCTATAGTAGCCAAAAATTTCCAGAGATAAAGCATCTTATTTACCTGCAGCCTAATGCATTTGTACTTTTAAAACCTAGAACACAAAGCACACTGCATTTTGGGAAAATTGCATAGCTTGGCTACCGTATGTATTTCCTACATTTTGTGCAGCTCAAATGTGTTTTTCAAAGAAAAAATGCCTTATTAAAAAAAACTTTTCAATACTGCTAGGTCTTCAAGCTAAATTGCCTTCTACGTAGTTTTGACAATAGAAAAGAATATGCCTATACTATTTACCAAAGTGTGGTCTGTGATTAGAGAGCCAAGTGTGTAGTATAATTAGAGAGATATTGAGCCACATTATGCAATAGATGCAGACTTCTGACAACAAGGTAGAGGTATCCCTAGGCCTTTTTTTTATTCACTACTGGACAAATCTTGGTAACAGTTGAACTACTGAAATTTCATGGTTCAAAGACTGGTTGGGTTGCTTGTAAGTGTTCCTTCTCAACTTATTCCACACTATACTCCTCTAAACTCTATTAATGATGCATTTTTAAGTCAAGTGAAACATTTCTCAGCTCACAAGACCTTTTCCTTCTTGAGAAAAGAATTTATTAATTAAGAAAAAAGATAATTTTCTGATGTTTGGTTTGTTCATTGCCTTTCTTAGTCTGGAAAAGCCAATTAAATAAAAAAAAAGGACTGTGAGAACTCACGGATGTAATACCAAAATAATTTAGTACTTCATTGCATGTTCAGAGTTGCATATGACCACTGATGAGTCATCCATGTGTTGGTATTGCTGTAAATTTGATTTGATCTTTCTAAAGCTATCCCTGATAAGAAGACATCTGCTTCTCTTCACCACTCTGACATTTTGTCTTGAATATATCCATTCATGGTAGACATTTACAGTTTGCTATCACTGTAGTCACTGGGAATTCAAAGGAATGTCCTTGATTGCCCAAAAGGTAGGATTTTGGAAAGAACTATGGTGGATCAGAATTAGCCATTCATTTTTAACCCTTTGACTTCAGTGGGCTGAGTTTGAAGCAGAGCCTGATTTTTCTTAACTCCTTTCTATTTATGGCTGTATCAAAGCTAGAAACTTTTTAAACCATGTATAAACAAACTACAGAGGACTTTGTATAAATTTTGAACAAAGATGCAGATGTAGAGGGAAAAAGTGAGCCTAAGTATGGTGAAAGAGCAACAATCATCAGAAAGGTGTACATCAAGGAAGGTATCTCTTCCCTGATCAGAAAGGTGACATCTCCTGAGAAAGTATATGCCTGGAAGATAAAAAGACTTAAGACTAAGAGCTAACTTAGAATCAGCAGCAAAATAAGCTGCCAAAAAAAATTACTGAAATTTACAGGAGTCTGAATTTACCTCAAATACTTCAAATTGATGAGATAAATCCTAAAAAAATTGACTGGGAGAAGAAGCCTTGTAGGAAAAGAAGATAACCATCACAGCATTAAATGAAACATTCTGGACTTAGAGTGACTGGTGTTTTTACTGAATTGAGATGGGAAAAGGACTGTTGCCTTGATTTTGTTGTCATCTTACTCATAGAATAATTTGAAGAATAACTCAGTAACTTGAATGGCCTGCCCTTTCATGATGCAGTTTGGTATATAATGAACTTAAAGATAACTTTTCTTCTGTTTAAAAATTGATACGTGATAATCGGTGTTTTTCTGCCTTATGTCTTTTTGTAACTGATAATGAGCAGACACAATTCCCTACCCCTGGCTTTCAGATGGCAAAACCATGGTATAGGAAATCACAACCAACAACAAAAAATAGATTGCACTGGGCTACCATTAGTACATTTCTGAAGAGAAGCAACATCCATCACTGCTTTTTACTTTTATGACATCCAAATCTCCATTTGAAACTCACTGAAAGGTTTTTAAGAAAAGAGGTATAAAATAAAAAATCTCATCCTAACAAAAATACCAATAAAAGTTTTTGGGAGCTTGGAGCTCAAGTTGAGAGGGACACTACTTCCTTTGCTTTAAAAGAAAGTAGCTAGAGTCTAATCTTGCTTCAACTGAAGCCACAGACTTCATCGTACTGAACAGGGAGAGGGAAATGCACTTTGTTTAATAGTTGTGGTTTCAATTCTTTATGCTTCTGTTTCTTTAAAAACTTACATGCATGTAATAGGTATGCATTTTCTGATAAACACACCTAGTGTTCATGTATTCCTTGAACTTTTGTTTTCCTACATGTACTAATAGAAACAGCAGGGCTGCTGCAATATCATATGCAGGATAAAAACAATAAAACTTTGACTTGGGATGTTCCTCACTAGTTACCTTGCCTAAATAAATTTATTGGCTATGATTATAACTGATCAAAACAATGATATTGGGAAACAAACTATATACACTAAACCACTCCCAAATATTGATGTTGTCGTCACAAGTACTATTGCACCGTGCTCTTTTCCTCCATTTCTATATCCATGACAATTCATATACAACAAACATTGCCAAACAAACATGGTATGTCTAATGTTTTTTATGTGCTATGGTAAGATAACAAGTTTGATATTCTTGGTTTGGTACATTGTGTCAAAAACCTGCAAGATTTATCTTTACAGCATGTCTCTATAAACCTGATATTGAATCATCTCAAAGTCTTCAATGAATTTAACTTCACAGAACCTCTGTGAAATAGAAAACTCTTATGATTATTGCTTTACTTATTTGAGAAGTAAGCATCACAAAGAACAAGACCAATTTTATTAAAGCTATTAAACTGTACCTGTACTCAGCAAAACATAAAATGTCGATGATTTAGATGACCAAGCTTTTCTGAAGTCACAGACCCCAATAACTACGGTACCCCTCTGACTCAAAGCAGAGGGTGGGCAGCCAGCAAAACCAGGAATGATTCATAGTTGCAAAACTATTGAATCTCAAATCCATCCTTCCCTGTCTGTTTTTGACTGAAACATATAGTCCCGAAGAGTCTGTTCACATAAATATTTTCCAAAGAAGAAATTGTTCCCATCCTTTTGGGAAATGTTGAGGATCTGGTGAATCTCTGTTCAAACTAGTTCTGTCTAATAATTCCAAATAATCTCCTACACTACAGCATGGCAGCTACATTACTGCAGGATAGTGGGAATCGGTTCCTGCTCAAAAAGTGGAATTGTTCTGAAGCAGACCTTTCTCTCATTATTAACCTGAGAAGATCTTATTGTGGAAGTTCATTCTGACATCCTGTTTACTCAGTAGCAACCTCAGATTAAAACAATTGTTAAAAAGGGTGCAGAATAGGGAAATAAATCAGCATTGGTGTCAGTTTGTTTTATTTCAATAATGGTCACCATGGAAACAAAGTCACTGACCTATTTCTTTTCATACATATAAGTAAACACCAGGGTTTCCATTTTCATGCGCACCATCTTTTGTGCCAACAATTTACCTTACAGAATGTCCATAAAGTACTATCTTACCAAAACTTACAGTTTTTCTCGAAAGGGCTTTTTCAGTTTTTGCCAATTTCCTTCACCAGGGAGACAATGAAACGTTGGCATTATCATCATAATACCAGACCACTTCTAGTTTCACTACACCTACACCTCCACATAGGTGCAGTGACTGTAAACCAGCAATCTATTAGCTCTATGATTAGATTGTGCTTCAACAGCCACGTCTGACTCATCAGATTAATTTCAGATAACTTCATTCTGCATCTTTTGAAAATACTGGTCGAAGCTACTACACAAGAACAACATCTTCTAACGACAAGCTCACTACCATTGTGTGAACACCTTCACACAGTTGAGGGGGCTTTCTTCTCTTACTTCCTCAACCCAGTACTCTTTAAACAATTTATCACTGCTGGCCTAGCTTGTGTCATATTAGCTTGTGGATTCATTCTTTGCTAGTTGTATTTGCTTCAGTCGCATTGATTTATTTGTACTTAGATAAGCTGTAGGTGTCAAGAACCCACAGACAGTCTTAACCAGCTGAGGCCCAAAGTGAGTGTATGCATATAAGCACAACATGTGCATACTTGTGTAAGGAAGAGGACAATGGAGTTTGCAAGTAATACTACAAAAACATCAGGTTAGAGTGCCATTTCTCCTTTTATTATTGAAGGCACAATAACACCCTCTCCCTAATCTTCTTAAGTAATTACTATGTATGTTTTGTGCACGCAAAGCTCTGTGGCCTCAAGGATAATCATCCACATGTGTGGGAAGAGAGACAAATCGTATGGAAATGCTGAAAAGTAAAACAATGTTGTATTTGCTATATTATGGCCTCTGAAACTATGCCCTGTGCTTGTCTCATCTCAGTAACAGTTAAATAATCTAGCACATTAGCTGCACATTTTAGGCTAAATGCACTGCTAGAGTAACTCTAGTGATGTAATGCACATACTTTCTTCTCCTTTAAGCCATGTAAATCCATATAGCACCATTGAATTTGATGGCATTACTCCAAGACTAAATAGATATAACTACGAACAGAATTATCTGACTGAACCAAGCTGTTCAGAAAGAAATCAAAGACATGCCAGAGAGCAAGTGCTTTTCATTTTATTGCTCTGTGACAAGCCTGACTGCTCTATCTTTCACAGGCATTTTAGGTTTAGGTTAAAGGCATATGAAAATAGTTGTTTTAAGTCAAGTTCATCTACGTCACTGTTCATAGCAGTCAATATATGCATTTTACCTGGCCTGGGAATAGAGTGTTGGCTAAGTCACTTTTAAGGGAGATTTGTTGGAATTTTTTTTTCAGAAAAGATTATGTCTAAATTTTGGCTGCTGTTACTTCTGTAATCTACTAAACAAATCTGGTTACAATTTCCTAACTCTCATTGCCCAGATTCACTTAAACTGCTTCATAAACAGATTTTAAACATGCTTGAGCTAGTGCTTGTGATGGATTAGACTTTTCCTCTACTACACTTCCAAACTTCTGTTCCAGCTGAGGGCACCAACCTTCCAAATAAATAAAACATGTTTTGTTTCCATGCTCTGTATCTATCTCGATGGCCTGCAATCTTTCAAACTTTCCTTCCCCCCTCCTTCTCTTTGGTTCTGCTGCTTCCCACTAATGACACCAATACACAAGCTTCCTTATTGGGTAACGCTGGGCAAGTTTAACTGCTGCTGTCCACTGAAGGAGGATTTCTGTAATGACGTTGGCCAGTTCTTACAACAGCAGACCGAGGAGCCTGAGGTCAGCAATCAACAGCCTGTGGGATTAAACAGGAAGAGGAAAAATAATAAGAAAACCCCCCCACCAACAACTGTTTCAGCCTTAATACACTCATATAATTTTTGTTATCTCAAATCACTGGAATATAAAGTCAGGGGTCTTTCTCCTCTTTTTCCACATTTTAAAACTGGCAGCAGCTCAGACCAGTGCTGCTGTCACTGTGATTTTATTTTTCAGATTTAAAACATTTTTTTAAGGGTGTTTGATATTTGCACCTTTCAAATGGTCAGGAATACAATATGTCAGAATTGCTGTGGGGACATAAATGATGGTGACTCTTCAGTAACAAGCAGAGTTCAGCTGCAGTGTGTTGGCTTCATAGTGTCCCTACATAAACTGAAAATCCACTCAGAATACAGACTGTGAAAGCAGTGCCCTTTTACGTCATATCATTAGTTCTTTATATATTTAGAGTTGTTTCTCTTCATCTTTAATTTTTTTACTTTATTTCAATAACAAAAATTGATACATACTACATCAGGATTGCATAGTCCACTAATAGTCCCACTAATAGATTGATGGAATCAGTGGTGATAGTTGCATAATAAGTTTTCTGAAGTAAAACCAACCTAAAAAGTGCATTGTTTTCCCAGAGATTGCATAGGCAACACGGAGTATTCTACAGCCTGCGTCAGAACAGAGATTAGGGAAATTTTAACTGTAGGAGTTGATTAGCTTCAGAAAGAGTTTTTATTTCTTTGTCAGAGGGAGTTTGCAAATGGGATGTTAAAGTAAACTAAATTAAAAGAGGATAAAATAGCCTTTCTTTAATCACTATGCTAAATATGATACAGCAACCACCCACACAAACACAGAATCTCAAAGATTTAGAATTCTAAAAATAAGCATTGTTGAGAGAAGTAATTTCAGAGGCAGTGAAAGAAAAGTCCAGGTCAGAGACAGAGTATGCATAACAATAATATCTTTTTAGAAATATACTCTCCCTCTGGTTTTGGCCACACTCCAGAAGTCTACTTCTGAGACATCCCAAACAATGGAGACGTTATAACGAGAACCCGTGGAACAGTGTCCTGCATCGTGCTGATGGTTTATAAAAGAGTGGTTTGTCTCAGCTAACCATTCCACGTATATAAAATTAATGGTCTCAAAAGACAAGTAAATGCTTACTGCACATAGCAAACACATTGCAGAAATCCACTTAGATGGTACTAACTTTGCACTAATTTTCTCTGCACTTTGCCTGAAGAAGCAGGCAGTCAGCAGGGTACTCCCTTGTGTAAGCCCAGATCCTGAAGTGTTGATTCCTACAGGCAGATTCCTCATACCACACTTAAGCTGCTTAAAAGGAAATGGCCAGATTTTCAAAACTGTGAGAAATGCACAGTTACCGTGGGCATGGAGGAGATTTGCAGCTTCTAGGCAAGCCAGGTACCTCCCCTTTGGGCATCTAACTATGGTGTAGCTCTGTCTGCTCAAACTTAAAAATCTTATGTAAGTCTGGAGCTAAAGGATTTTATACTGCTTAAAGTTTTTTTACTTGATTAGGGATTTTTATATTAAAATTATCAAGATGATGCATTACCAGATTTATAGAGCTTCTTGTCCATGAAAAGACTCCTTACACTCTTGCTCCCTAAAAATTTAAGCCATGCTGTTGTGAGTACCTGCATGGGTGTCAAAGGAATTTCACCAAGCAGGGGGTAAAGTACCAGAAGTTTGTGTCGGTGTTTGAGGGGGTGGCACAGAGGGTTGAGTAGCTGACTTGACTGCGGGGACACAGGTCACTGACAGGTGGCTATCACTAGATGGTGATTCAGTGAACTTCTAGCTCTACTTCCCTGGGTGCTGACTTCCTCAGATCCTGTGAAAAAAATTTATTTTATTTGTGGTTTGGAGATTTAGAATTTATTTTATTAATCAATTAGCTGGATGTAAATGAAAGAACATGATCTAGTAAAACCTCTGTGTCAGTGGATTGTGATCCACCCTAAAGAAAAGCCTGTTTCTTTCTAGTAAGGGCTCTCCAACACTCTGAGATGAACCTCCTCCTACCTTTTCCCACCCTTTCCCTCACCCTTGCCACACAGGTGAGGACAGCACAAACGGTAACTAGAGGCACTCGGCAGATCTCAGGAAGGGGGAGATGAAGACAAACTATGAAGCAAAATTTCTATTAACCTGGGAATTTGGTGGTGAGGACTGGATAATCCTGATTTGACTTCAGGGAGTTTAGAGATGTCCTCTGCTGAAGCTCAGCCACTAGTCAATGTGGATGCCTGACACTGGACTCTTGCTCCTCTGTCATTGTTAGTGTCTCTTTTCTAGTCTCTTAAGTTCAAACTGAAGACCATGTTTTGTGAGTGTTTGCTTTCCTTAGCAGAGGATATGTGCACAAGGGTGCATGTGCATTACTAAATCAGTCAAAAGACATTACACGCCTTTGACAGTGGGTCACAGTGGACCTCTCGTCATACCAGCAATTTACACACAGGTTTTGTCAAACCAATCTCCCACCAAAACTTGGTGTGTCTCAGGAAGCTGCCAGGATGAACAATAACATTAGTTTATAAATTATATTGTGGTAAATCTTGTTTGAAGACTGTTTGATTACTTTTGATGCCATTCTATAAAGTTTCTGGTATTGTCAGGTGATACATTTTTGGGGAAAAAAAATCTCATTCTTGTTCGAAGTCCCTCAGGTCTCTGGAATAAATAGAAAGTGAAAAAAAAGGATCATTAGGTGATAAAAAAGTGATAAATTAAGATGATTAAATCTAGTGTTTGCCACATAAAAGCAAATTGCATGTGCATAGAGTGTGTCATCCCTAATTATTTAAAGTAGATATTGTTCTACCTTTATGTAACCAAAGTTATTTTTATGATTTTTTGCAGGTATATTGGATAGACATAATGCTGAAAAACATTTTATGTATGAAACCATGCTTACACACATTGTTTTAAGGACCCGTCCACATGAAATAATCAACTTGTTGCAAAGACCAGTCCAAAGACAAAGGATTCATCCACCTATACATTTATTAATTCAAAATGCAAAAATGTATTTATTTGTATCCATGGGGTTTTTTCCCTGTCATGTCTTCCTGACAGGGGAAAGCTTAATGGAATGTCAGTAGCAAAAACAAAAAAGCGTACAGGTAATGAGGAGATGAGTCTGTTGTTTGACACATGCAAGTTTCAGTTTATGACTTAAGAGAAACATATCTTCTCTTGTATGCTAAAGAATTGTATGGTGTTTTACGAAGGGAATCTCTGATGGTTTTCTTCTTTCTCTTGCACTTGTCCTGTAGGACGAAATAGATGCATCAGAGCAATGTCGTGGGCTGCATTTCAGCCTCGAACCTTTGTATTAAAACATTGCATCAGTGTATGCTAAGTTCCACCACAGCTCAGTAGCTGATTAGTATTACGTATTGATGAATCCAGTCTTGTGATACTGCTTGGCATACATCCAAATCTTCCAGTGCACAAAGTAAAAGATGGAATTTTCAATGTAATTTGAGCTTTTCTGGTGTAAACTGTGGACAGTTCAACAATTTAGGTGTGGAGGATATTCCTAGCTTCACAGACCTTATCTAGTGGTTGTATAATGACCTCCGAGAAGAGGCAAATGCAATTTATAGGGGGTTTCCAGACAAGGGACTTGCAGTTTCTACTGTTCCCAGGAGATGGCATACATCTTTTGGAAAAAATTGTTTGCTCACTTCCTAAAGGAGCAGTGAGGTGTAGGAGGAAATACTTCAATGCACCATTCAGTCCTGTGATTTCCACTTGAAAAATTGAAAGTCAGTTGGCAAACCCTTTGGGATTTAGGAGAGATGGAATGGGGATTGCTATCCACAGAGGAGAGTTTGTATGAATAGCTCAGCAGGAGGAGGGTGAAGAATCCCCACCCAGCAACCGCATTTTCTTTGTGGCATAATATATGTAAGACCATAATACAATGCCCTCCTACTTTCATCTTTCTATATTGCCACTCATCAGCATTACAAAGAATGTAGCTATTAAAAGAACTGCCTCTTGGCACCCAAAAGCCATAGCACTGTATTTTCTACAACAAAAAAACTCGAGCCTCTATTATTTGTTTTGCTACATTTGCAGCAGTCTCCCCATTAAGCTTGCTTCTCACAGCTCCCTGATCTCATTCCCTGTTGGATCTAGATCAGACACACAAGAGGTCAGGCTGACTTTCAAACCTTCTTGCGGGCTGGCAAGCATAGAAAAGTATAACAGTAATAAGGATTAAAAAGTTCTCAGATGGCCCTACTAATGTGAAAAGCCCCTCCCTTCCCAAGCCTTGCCACCCTCCGAAACCCTTGGAGTAAATACTAGAGCCAGAATTATCAAGAGACTGTTTATTAACCCCTAGTTATTTAGGCCAGACTTTGCAAGCAGGGAACCCTGTCCTGAAGCTCCTATAAATATGTTTTCCAGTACTTCAATGAGTTATTTAAAAGTCCTGCAACTCCTGCTAATAGATAAGAATTGCCATCAGTTTCTCATGGCAATCTCCAATCTTGGAAGTGCAATTTGAGTCAGTCAACAGCCATCAGATGTTGCTCTTCTTGCTGACACACCAATGTGTAGGTCTTTGTGGTAAATGGAAACTGATAGATTGTGATTTGTGACACACTGCCTTCGTGCTCAAATTTACATAAATAAAAATAAAAATACCCTTTGATGAAAGGAAAGCAATATAACCAGCAGCAGTGGCTACAAGAACCAAAGTCTAATCTATCAGCAGTGACCTCCCTACCTGCTGACAGCCCAGAATAAGGTATCTGCAGTGGAGAAAGCAGTGTATGGGATCAGTCACTGAAGGAAGCTGCAGCCACAAGGAAAAGTGGAAATAGTTTAGAACTGGTTGCCCAGCCACTGCAGCAACCAAAGTCTTCACCACACATAACAGTTGAGGGATTAGCTTGACTAAAAGCAGGGCCAGGTCTGAATTCATCACAGGGGGATGCATGATGTTCCACACCTGCATGTTTCAGAGCAAATTGCTGAGCACTGGACTCCTCATTCATCAGGTCCAGACTGTTACATTGCAGACACCTAGGCACTGATTTGCAAGGGTGTAGGGAGGTGGTGGCAATTTAAACAGGGCTATAACCCTATGCTCTTCCTTATTTGATGGGTTACATGGTTGCACCTCCTCATCCGTCTCCTGAGCACAAGAGCTGGAGCCATTCCCACAGTCACTATACAAATGCCCCTAAAGAGGAGGTTTGTTACTGCTGCCCTTTATGGTGACCAACTTTTAGCTAAGGCTTTGCTGTTCAGACCAAGAACTAGTGTCACTGCCAAGATCACCCACCTCCTACGGGTCCTACTTCAGCTGTGAGCAGTGTCTCTGGAGCCTGAACCTAACTGCACTAAAACTGCAAGAGGCAACATCTTAATTCCCTGATGCAGTGAATCTCATAACTAGATGTTGGGACACCTATTTTGTATACCTCACTGGCCTGGAGAACCGCCCTTACTGAGCATCATAGTCTCCCACCAGGTGGGCACTCTGATAGCGGTTGATGTGCTCAGGTGCCTGGACATCAATTGTCAGAGATAATGTGCCCCCTCAAAGACACACTAGGAAATCTTAACCTGACAGCAGGCTCCTCTCAGCCTGCCTTTTTCCGCTCTGTTCAACACAACAGAGTTGGGGGCAGTTTCAGACTTTGGGCATCATAAAGGTTTGGGATAAGCCTATTCCAGCTGCACTAAAGTAAAAGTAAGTGAAACAGCTGGTATCAGGTAAGTGGTGCATTTTCTTAAGTTCCTGGGGGATGTTTGAAATGCACTTATCTTGATGCTAGTGGGTAGTTTTAAAAGAGCTCCCTGGATTTGCTGTAGTCAGCTGTTTGCTTATTCTAACAAATAAATATAAGACACAGCTCTTCAAGAAATGAAAGGGTAAATTTGGATACCTTCCACAGGAAATGGAAGTGTAAGGTTGAGTATATGTTTTGAAATACGGATGTTACAATTCCCATTCTGTCTTGCAAAACAAACCCCAAGCCTGTACCATGTCACTTTAATGATTTATAAGCAAGCCTTTGAAAAAAAAAATCACTTATTCAGTTCCTTGTGATGGCTCTCTGGTACACATGAGGCTCAGCAACCTGCTTGTTTCTCATGCTACAGAGATTATTACTTTTACTGGTGGTCAGACTGTGGCTACCTGGGAGCAGGTGTGTGAGAGAGGGGAGATGGGGAAGCTCAAAGCCTTCATCTCCTCAGGCAGGTATTCAACAAGCAGCAATCACAGTTTTGCCTCTTGCGGTCAACAGTTCAAAAAGAGCAGGGAAGCCACACCAATAGTATCTACAGTTCAAATGTGATAAATGTATTTCCCTCCAACACTGCCCACTGGGATGGTTTGGAGATGGTTGTGCTGTATTTTGAGATGTGTCGATGAGCTGCTCCAAACATTGGGGTGGTGTTCAGAAAAGAAAATCAGATGGCTCCTTGCACTTTCTGGCTCTCCCCCTTTATTCATAGGAAGACAATTTCTGCATTTCTGTTAATCTGAAAGGGCTGGGTCTTTCAAGAGTATCTATAAAGCCTGTCCCACTGCTGAGGCCCTCTGATACCTGGAGCTTGATTTCGGAAGGGCTGGACACCTCAGACTGCACAGGTGCTTCCATGTCTTTGATGCTCAGAAAACCAAGAAAGTACAGCTGTAGAAATATTGCCAGTGAGGACAAGAGCAGGTCTAAATACAGACGTGCACATGCAAAAGCATGAGTGGAAGAAAAAGTTAAAATGAGACCAAGATCATAGAAATGTGGAGTCATTAAAGCATCAGCTAATCATTTAAGATTTACTCTGTAACACTCAGAAATGGAACAAACCGAAGGAAGGTGTTTCTCA
Organism: Manacus vitellinus; assembly: GCF_001715985.3. NCBI lineage: Eukaryota > Metazoa > Chordata > Aves > Passeriformes > Pipridae > Manacus > Manacus vitellinus. The sequence continues at coordinate 1,352,606 of NW_021939256.1, read as the reverse complement.
GTTTTGTTTGACTAATGCAAAATCTAAACCATACTTAATATATCACTGGGTTTCAAAAACTTATCTGATGGCATGCTATCTACTTCTATGAGATTTACCGCTCTTTAGAGCTGAAATATGCAAAGAGGGACCTTTAGCTGGTTATGATAAATGGCTTATCTCCATTGACTTCACTGAAGCTATGGTATATTGGTCTGATTTTTTAATATCTGACCTAAAGGGCTTGGAAAACCTTTGAGGACACTGGTACTAAAACCCACTTCTAAATTCAGGTACTGCAACAGTTTTTCTAAAGACTAAGATATATTAATGGCTCTAAGCTTTCAAAATGCTGAGGGTATTTCCAAAGACAGAAAACACATTTCGCCCCCCCCTTGCCCAACCTGAAACTCTTCTCATTGAAATGCATGCATATTTTTCATGACTTATCCAGATTCCTTTTTACAAGGAAGAAGTTACTCATCTTAGATGCTAAATGCTGGCCTTTCCCTTTAACATTCCGTGTGGAATCACGTTACAGAGAATTAGAAACTTTCAGCATCTTTGGAAAGGGCCTCAGCCCTCTCAGGATTGAATTGACAATGATTAACATCATTATTTCAATGATTGCCACTTTGCCATCTCACAGATGCCCTAAAGGGTTTCTTCCATCATAAAACCACAGCTGAACACTAAAAACGCTTTCCACTGTAGGAACAACTATCTGAAGATCATTTTCATTTCTCCTTTTCACATACAACTGTTTAGTCCATTCTCAGAGTAATGCTCAAAAAAGTGCTGGTAAAAGCAGAAATGAAAGCAGTTGCAAAAACAAAAAAAAAAAAAAAAGAGAAAGAAAAAAAAGAAAAGCCATTTCAATTTGGTTAAAATTGAGACTTTTAGAGTTAACTCTGGCTGTGGAAAGCAGCAACAGCCAGTCTCAGGGGCAGAAGAGCAAGGAAGAAGATACACTGCGCTTGTCACCAGAAGTGTTACTGGCTTCTACTCAAAGGAAACATCTGCCAAAACTTGAGCCGATCAGGGTAGAGTTAGCCTGATACCAAACCAATTCTATTCATCAATTGTTAAGGACCAGGCGAGAAAAAGTTACAGTCTCAGAGCAGTCGCTGTGCCATAAAACTTCCTTGAGAATTGTTTTATATTTCTTCCACAGTCTAAATGTTTTGATTACCAAGGCAGTGTTTTCCCATGAGGCATATCTCAAAGAGATGTGGTGCCAGGACCAAGTGGGATGAGATTATAAAATATAAGAAGCTGGAACATGAGAAGTTTGAAACTCAGCTGTGAAAATGTTTATTGGATAAATGTTTACCCTGCTGTGTGCTTGTATTTATTTTTCTTTCAAACCTTTGAGTCTCCTTACTGCTTCACTGAGACAATTAATTCTCTTTGGAAAACATGACATGGTTAATTAAACAGGTGAGAGAAACTAGTTTCTCAGCTGTCTGGAGATTCAAAGATTCAATTGCAATTTACAAAGAATATATTACACTTGTCAACATCATGCGAATCCTGGATTGCATGAGAATGATAAACAGAAGAATGCTGTAGAAAATACCCTTAGAAATCTGAAACCCTTTAGAACCTCATCAATACCAGTCCTCTGCTGTTCCAGGTGATCACAGCACACTGTACTTTTCATGGACAGCTTGTGCTTCGTCTTATAAATACCTAAGGGGTTTGCTCCCTTTTTTCTTTCTAAAGGCTGGCTGTTCTAAAATCTCACTATGCTGATGGCTAGATAACAGATTCGAAATCCCCTGGCTATTTCACAGCCATTTCTTCTTGTGCCAAAATTGGTTTTAGCTTTTGTAGCCTATCTTTCTCTCCGATATTCATCCTTGTGATATATTTATGAAGATACATTTATGTTCTCGTGGGTCTTCACCTTACTAGCCTGAGCAATGCAAACTTGGGGGGGCATATCTTTGTATGGAGGGATGCGTGCTGACTTTGTTTATGTGAGCTGGCCCTGTACAGCCCACATGGCATGGCCAGTGCATCCTCTCTCTGGAGCTCACCTCAGCTCTAGCCCCACTCACTCACAGTTCCCACCCACCAGCAGGCAGCATCAGGGGCTTGAAGGTGTACCAAAGAAGGAAGCTAAAGAAGACCAGCCTAACTGAACAGAGCTTTGGCTGAAATTCAGAAAAAAAAAAAAAAGGAGAGTTTATGACCTTTAGAAGAAGGGGCAGGGAACAGAGAGGAATTTAGAAAGACCAAAGCCCTACTAGAACTTAATCTGGCTACTGCTCTAAAAGACAATAAAAGATGTTTCTGTAAATACATTAGCAACAAAAGAAGGGCTAAGAAGAATCTCCATCCTTTCTTGAATGCAAGGGGAAACAGTGTGATAAAGGATGAGGAAAAGGTTGAGGTACTTAAAGACCTCTTTTCCTCAATCTCCAATAGTAAGACCAGTCGTCATCAAGGTATCCAGTCCCCTGAGCTGGAAAACAGACACAGGAAGCAGAACGAAGCACCCACAATCCAAGGAGAAATGGTCAGTGAGCTCATACACCACTGAGACACACATAAGTCTGTGGGGCCAGTTGGGATCCAGACAAGGGTACTGAAGGACCTGACAGAAGTGCTCACTAAGCCACTTTCTGTCATTTACTATCAATCCTGGCTAACTGAGGAGGTCCCAGTTGACTGGAGGTTGTCAAATGTGATACCCACCTACAAGAAGGACCAGAGGATCTGGGGAACTACAGGTCTGTCAACCTAACCTTTATGCCAGTGAAGGTCATGGAGCAGGTCATCTTGAGTGCCATCATGAGACACATACAGGACAACCAGGTTTATGAAAGGCAGGTCCTGCTTGACTGATGTGAGCTACTTCTATGACAAAGCGACCCACCTAGTGGAGGAGGGAAAGGTTGTGGATGTTGTCCCCGTGGTTTTTAGTAAAGCCTTTAACACTGTTTCCCATAGCATTCTCCTGGAGAAATAGGCTTCTCATGGCTTGGATGAGTGTACTCTTCACTGGGTAAAAACCTGGTGAATGGAGTTACATCCAGCTGGTGGTCAGTCACAAGAGGTGTTCCCCAGGGCTCAGTATTGGGGCAGTTTTTTTCTCAGTGATCTGGGAAAAGCCATAGAGTGCACTCTCAGTCAGTTTGCAGACAACACCAAGTCATGTGGGAGTGTTGATTTGTTGGAGGGCAGGAAGGCTCTGCAGAGGGACCAAGAGAGGTGAGGTTCAACAAGGCAAAGTGCTGGGTGCTACACTTGGATCACAACAACGCTACAGGCTGGGGGCAGAGTGACTGGGAAGCTGCCCAGCAGAAAAGGACCTGCAAATGCTGATCGACAGCCAAGGCCTGGACATGAGCCAGCAGTGTGCCCAAGTGGCCAAGAAGGCCAACGGCATTCCGGCTTGTATCAGAAATGGCATGGCCAGCAGAACCAGGGAAGGGATCATCCCCCTGTACTTGGTGCTGATGAGGCCATTGATGAGCCTTGAATCCTGTGTTCAGTTTTGGGCCCCTCACTGCAAAGAGGACACTGAGGTGCTGGAGTGTGTCCAGAGGAGCTCAACAAAGCTAGTGGGGGATCTGAGACACAAGTCCTATCAGGATCAGCTGAGGGAGCTTGGGGCTTTTAGCCTGGAGAAAAGGAGGCTCAGGGGGTACCTTATCGCTCTCTACAACTACCTGAAAGGATGTTGTCACATAATGAAGGCCAGTCTCTTCTCCCAGACAACAAGTGATAGGATGAGAGGAAATGACCTCAAGCTGCACCAGGGCAGGTTTGGATTTGATATTAGGAAAAATTCTTCACTGAAAGACTTGTCAAGCATTGTCACAGGTTGAACAAGCATAATTCTATGATTCTAAACACAAACCCTCATAGAAATAGCTTGCAAAAATAGCTCTTTGACAATGAACTTGAGCCTGCTTTTCTACAAGATAAATCTAGAAAATGGTACAGAAATTGCCTGATGGGGCTATATAAATGAGTTTAAGTTCTCAGATGCAGAGACTGTTGCTTCCTCTAATTTTGCCTTAAATGTAGAATGATGTGGCCTTCATCAGTGGCCTTTTGGTGCTACTGTGATCTCAGAATTAAGTATTAATAGCTTCAAAGAGCAGGGAGTTTTAAATCACTCTATATTATCTGTTGTATTAAGGAAGACCTGTGCAGGTAGCTTTTTTATGTTGGGAGGGACTTAACATGACAGAAAAGGCACTGATCTGGGTAGGGAATGAGATGAGGGTACTCTGGTAGTGAACTTTCTCTACTACACCAAGTGGTTAGATGTACTCCCCTTTACCTCTCATTAGTGACTGCAGACTTTCTTTCATGGTTTTCTACACAGACAGATCAAGCAACTATGTAAATTCTTTACATTTGACTATTGGTTAATGCATGTTTTATTTTACTGTTTTTAATGTGTTATCTGTAAACAAGCACTACTGTGTGGCCAACTGTTACTTTTTGTTTAAGGTTACTTAAATCTCAGTTATTTGTGGAATGCTCCTATATTCCTTTGGGCAGTCAGTGCATAACTCACAATTACCTAATATTTTTTGGGGAAAAAAGAAATCTCAGATCACTTTTATGCATCTTTTACATAGCTGTTAAATATTATCAGACATACATATTCACTTCAACCCCACCACATCTGCAATTGTGGTTGAAAGTAAGATGTTCTCTCTATAACAACCAATGTATGTTTAGTTTTTTAACTGAATTTTTAAAATACCAAGAGCCAGATTTTTCTCTCAGATCCTCAATAATTTTGGCTTTTTATGTTTGGGGTTTTTTTTTTTGAAAGTGAATAAAGTCCTGATACTTTTCCACTACACGTGTCTCGATCTTTTTTTGGCAGCTTTCTGAAACAAGTGTTTTGCTGATTTTTTTCTCTCAATCAAAAATGTATAAATGGTTCTTCAGAAGAGGATATGCTTTGAATGAATCTGGACAGAATTAGTGATGATGAAATGTTTACTGTGGTAGATTCTTTCTGCAAAGTCTTTAGAACTAATTCCAAATGCATACACGACTGAGGACTTTTAATTGGATAATTCTTGCCTGTTGACTTTCTTCCAGCTTCATCCTGTAAGGCAATGTGTGTCAAGATTTCAGAGTCACTTGCATATTTGTGTAGCTCTATTTTTCATCTGTACATGTAAACAACTATTTGCCCATGCAAAATGGGTCCTTAGATGTGCAAATACTTGATCTTCTTGCATAAATATTTTTTGTAAGCAGATCTGTTTACAAGAATGACTACATAAAATACAGATATGTTTGAGATGAAATGAAATACAATTAAATACAGATCTGTTTACATTAATGACTACATACACAAAAAAGAGGGCCTTTAACTCTGAGGCTGAGGACTTCTGTCTCATACCATTGTATTTCTTTATGTCTTTGAAACTACCTCACTAATAAAGTAGCTTCAACAGTGAACCTAGCAAATATACTGACAAAACATCTATGCACATGTTTAACTTTAGTGAAGCTTAAGATCCAAGCAAGGTTAAGCACATACATCAGTACTTTTCTGAATAGGACCCACATTTAGATCCAGAGTTCTACGTTTTTCCATGCTTCCCAATTTTCTACACTGCAAGAGAACCAAATTTCAATGGCAAGAGTTTATAGAGGATGCAGCATTAGGTGTTGTCAGATATATTTTATAGCCAGATTCCTTTTGTGGTCAAAGTTAATCTGAGTAAGAGCTGAGAAATTCCAATACATGCTGTGCACTGTACCTAGCATTTCCACAGTTGTTAAGGAAATGGTGGTCCTATTGATGTGCATATAAGCTTACAGTTCTCTGAAATGAAGTCTGTGACACTTACTTCTCCAGAAAAATTTGAATATTGGCCTTTGAATATTATTTGACAGCACAAATATTTATGTTTAATTTAACTGACCAACCCATTTAAGTGCGAATCACATTATTCAAGAATAATCAATGTTCAGATAGTGGTCCAGGGTCTGAAGAATATTACATTTTTCCTCATTTCAAACTGGGACATTTAGTTATTGTAGAGCAATATTGCAGATGACTAGTTATGGAATGCTTTTTTTTGTCAAAGTTTAGCCTTGAGCCAAGGGCTAAGAAACCATGTTTCACTGGTGCTGAGGTGTCAGAAAGGAACTTGCACTCAACAAATGATCTTTCCTCAGCTAATGAGTGCACAAGACAATTGCTCTCTTCTAGAAGTCTTTGGGAAACAGGGAAAAGCTGTAGTATGAGGGAGGGAGAGTCCCTAAGTCCCTGTAACTGCTTCAATTGTCTTTCAGGTATGGTATACAGAGGGGTAGGACAAACCTCTGTCTTCTCTCACCCACACTGTGGTTTTCTTCCATGATTTTTTTTTTGTTGTGTCTGAGCTTCCTATTTCCCACACTCCTTCATATTATCATTACAAGATGAATGATCTTGGCCCTGGGACCTGTAATTTGTTGGTTATACTGGACCAGGTGGGGCTGAAGATATTTCACCAGCTTATAAAGAACCAAGAACACATGACTGGTTTCATAATTTGTGACAGTGATTTTATTGGCACTTAAGTTAGAAATAAGTCTCACGACACTGTTCTGTAAGAAAAACTAAATGTTTCTGGTTAGAAATATTCTAGTTTTCCATTTACATTACACGTTTGTAGCTGGTTTTATACCAAGTTGTTCTCCTTTGCCCCACCCCCATCTTTTTGCTGATTCATATGTTTACTGCTAACTTAATACTAGATAGATTACTTTATTTGAACTTCAGATATAGTTTTCATCTACATCTTACAAATACATAATAACTAATAATAATATGTATAACTAATAATATGCACAATTTTTCTACAAGTTTAATTAATTTGGTTTCTTTTTGCAAATATTTTATTACTATTTTCTTTAAGTTTAGTTCTTACTTAGCAAGATATTTGTGCCTTTGGCCCACTTTTTAAAAAACATGCAAAATGTTCTGTGCTAAATGGTTTAATTCCCTGTACACTTCCAAAATGCCGCTCAGTGTAAACCATTCACAAAGACAAAGTCTGTTATTTAGCAGGGGCATTTAAGATAGCAAAGATCAGCTTCCATGTGGACAGAGCCTTTGGATCAAACTGAAGGAACAGGCTAAGAGATTGTATGACTGTGAACAGATGAAATCATATGATAGGCTTTATTGCTGGTGAAATCTGTTTCCACTTGCTGCCACCCACTAATTTGACAATAGATTGCATCATGTGGTTGCAGCAACTGAGATGACTAGCAACCATTTTTAAATGCTTTCCTTAAAGGGGAAAACACCCTTTTAAAGCAGCGGGACAGAGAGGCAGTGTTGTGAGCACATTTTAAATTTTAGATACATGCGATAATGTATGCAGAAGTAATTAAATTTAACATAATCCAAGTATTTGGTGAGGAGCTAATGTATTAGCCAAAATTTGTTTATTGAGAGATTATTCTTAGTGGACAAAAAAAGCTAGGAATTTTGTTAAAAGTAATTTAGCTCATTCTAGAATTGCAATTACCACCTAAGTGCTGTATGGGAAGCGCAAAACATTTTTCAAAGCAGAAAAATAAATAATAATGAACCCTTAGCTTAAAAATGCAATTCTCTCTGTGTTCTTTTCTTGTAAAGAAAAATCTACATTTCAAAGGAATATTTTCTTACATATGGAAATGCTTATTTTCTAGCTACTGAAGATCTGCCAGGAAATATTAGAGAATATCATGTTCAGAGTTTTAGAAGGCAAATTGCTTCTGCATACACTGTATCTAGCAGACAGCTTTATGGTGCTCTTTACCTGTCTGTCATAACATCATCAGTTTTTCCAAAGTACCTGAAGCCTTTGAAAGTTAAGAATTGTAGCAGTATACCTTCACATGATACATGTATTTAGCAATGTTAAGATGATTAGCAAGCAAATATAAACTATAGAAGTAAATGCTTTAAATCCAGTTATTAAATGTTCCTTGATGGAGGAAAAAAACAGCTTTGAAAGTAAATACCTGCTTCAGTATAAGAAGATAGATTTTAAAGGGCACTAATCAAAGCACATATGACGTGGCTATGCACCTTTAAAAATTAGTTTCAGATGGACTTTATTGTCTTAATATATCCTAGGGAAGCAAGGAGGGGCACCTTAGCTGTGGAAGATTTGGCTTTTTAGATATAAACACTGACTTTAAAACATCTCAGCAGCGTTTTCAGATTGTCACAGTGAGCAGAAACATCCATGTTGTTAGCCAGATGGGAAATTTCATATGCGTTTCTTAAACCAGTTAATTTTCTTCTTCAGTGCAGAGAAGCCAAGAGCTAAGGCTGAGGTCTGGGACATACTTTCAAATGCTTTTTGTGTCGAATTCCATGCACCCAGAAAGCCTCCCTCTCTTTTTCTTTGTTTGATTTTATTTTAGAGGGAAACCAGTGCATTTCTGGCCATTTATTCTTAATCTGTCTTAAACCATTCTGCTATTCTGACAGAAAAAACTTTCTTTGAAACTGTCAGAATAATTTGAAAAACTGTTTCAGAAGTAAAAGCTGAGGTCTCCTTAGATTTCATATTGAGACAAGTTTTAGCTGTTTGAGTATGAGGTGTAGAAATGCCCCTTTGAGGAAGTTCTCATCATTACATTTACCACTTATTTGGTGTACCCCTTGCTTTAACGAATCACAAAAGAAAATTGTTCTCCTACCTCTTTCTATTTGGTGTTTGGTTTCTCTCCTTACCGGTACATTTTTCGACTTGCTTTTGCTTGACTCCAAATTACAGAGTCAAGATCAGTTTTATTTATTGGGTCAGTACAATGCAAATAAATCTCTGCTGTTGGTTACTGTTTAATGCCTGCGAGAGAGCAAGTCCAGCCCCCCTGCCCCTGCATCTGCTAACCAGCGAGGGGCAGCCACCCTGGGGAGATCTCCTGAAGGCAGTGATGGCCCACAGCAGCTTTTCAGAGAAGGAGGAAAATTAATTCAAACCCAAAGCTCTTTGAGGAGATGGTTCTTGCGGGCAGGGAGACTGGGGTGAGGAGTCAAGAGAAGCACCAAGGGGGATTTGAAAATGAAGCACGTCGAAACTGTGTTCCTTGGGAGTGCAACCATTGTAATGCACCCAGTGTTCACACTTAAATTTTAAAAGCAGAATTTAGCAAAATTCAGAACATTGAAGTTTCCTGATATTTAGTAGTTGTGAAAGCACACTTTTGAAAGACAACAGTTGAGGAAGAGCATCACAGGTTTGGAAATTTTGAGAAATCCTTAGAAACATCTAAGCTTTCTTTTTGAATCAATAAAAACAGAAATCCTGCCTAGAACACCAAAAAAATCCCCAAAAACCCCTTCCCAACTGCTGTTTCTACATTATGTCGTGAGTAGGTTTTGAGCAGGTGAAATGCAATTGCAAGGGGGAAGAAAACACAGGATTTCCTACTCCACATGAAATTACTTGTGTTTACAAAGAGGAATTATGGCCATCTTACAGAAATGCCACCACACCAAATGCATTTAAGCAGTGATTGGCAGCTTGATGATACCTTTACCTGCAGTGTACCACCTTGAGTGCTTCCACAATGCTACCAGTTTTGATGGTAACAATTAGTAGGCGTGTAATTCAAAGCAATACCAGCACCAACCACGCTCAGCTTGGCATTTAGACAACGGAGGAAAATAAAGTGTAGGTTTCGGTCTGTTAAAAGACCCATGAAAAACTAGAGAACAAAATGACATACTATCCCCCTTTTAACGAATATAGTGTTCAAATGACTGTTTAAGAAATAGAGATTTTGCATATCATATCATGAGATCCCTATGCACCAGGTTAAACAGCACAGCTGATCAAGAGATGACTATGACCCAGTTTTATTATGGGTAGTCTAACCTCAAAAGAGCTTTTCAGATCACAGAAAGATAAAATTACCTATATGCTTATGCAACCTTTAGTCAAAACTTCTGCAAGCCAACAGAACTTCCACTCATGCTTATAAAGTTAGCCATACATAGAAGGATTTTTAGGACCAGGACCTAATGTTTGCTCCAGTTCCTAAGCTGGAAATAATATGAATTCTAACCCGAGTAACTCCAGGATTTAACTGGTTTGGGGTAAAAAAAAAAAAAGTAACCATGAAAGAAAAGCAATTATGTCTTGAAAACACTACATAAATTCTTGCAAGGGAAATTTTGGAGATTCTTTTGCAGTATAAAAGTGTATTGCATTTATTCACTATCAGTTGTTTTTCATGATGAACACAGCAATGTGCATCTCATGCCTGTTTTTCTGACTAGTTTTTCATCCTCTATGGGTCTTTATATTCGACAGTTCTGTGAGATTCAGCACTGTTGGTACAGTAGCTCAAGGATGTGAGCTTGAAAACGTCAGCTTGAATCTCTACAGGACTTTGTACATAGCCTTGTTTACTGTGTCTGTTCTCAGACATTTACTCATTTGTTAACTGTATGGTTGGTTTGCTTGGCTTTTGCCTTTTTGGGGTGCATATGACCCTTTTGACGCATCAGGTAGGTGCTCCAGACTTTCCCTCCCACTATCTCTGCATGGAGCTGTCATGGGGCTACCTCTGGCAAATGTTGCTTTCCACCATGAGAAAACTTTGCTCCTCTCAAGAAATGCAGGGCCTTTGTGTCAAATTCCCTAATTCCTCTCATTCAGATTCCTAATTCAAATAGATCTCAAACACTACATATAATAAACTATACCATTACTCAGTGCTTGGATAGGAAAGGATTGGTGAAACCTTTTCGCTTTGGAAGACAAAGATACAGGTCCCCTTGCTCACATGGCACTGACAAAAAGAGGGTGATACAGGCAGGAGCTGGCATTCAACAGCTGCTACAGGTATCCACTGACCAGCTGCATGGGAGTGAGGGGCCCTTCTGAGATGCTGAAAAGAGCCCCAAGCAGTCTATTATGCAAGTATGGGGCTATCACCTAAGGGTGGGATGTTGAGCTGTGGAAAGTAGCATTACCAAGACTGGGTACTGGACCCAGCCCAACCTCCTTGTCTAAAGATAGTCCAGCAAGACTCAAGTGGCAGTTCTGAGGCAGTGGGGTGAGAAAGGGAGGAAGTCAGAAACTCTTCTCAGTTGCTCTCTGTCAATCTGTTTGGCCTGAGGAAAAACTACAGAAAAAAATGACATCACTGAGATACTCAGGGAACTGAAAGAACTGAAAGTCACTACTGATTCAGTAAACTGTCCTGAAGTGAGAAATTAGGAAATACTTTGATTATTTTTTTTTTCATTGCACCTTTTGAGCATCTAGACAGAAATAGCATGATGAATCATTAGGGTATTTTGCTCATTAATCTGGGAAGCTGCATGACTTATTGAAAAGTCACAAAGAGGTATTTTATCTTAGTCAGTGCATACAGATGTTTAGATGCTGTTGCAATGCTAACTGTTGCTCTTCAGGTCTCAGCCTCTGTATGAAAGACTCTCTCTTCTGAATCATAAGGACCTGGACTGTAATAAGAGTATTCTCTGTGCCAGTTAGAGGCAGTAGAAGAAAGTATGGCGGTCAGACAAAGAAGATCATGGAAATGATGGACATGATTAGGTCAGATGTTAGCAGGCTGAAAACCTTAAGCTTATGACTGCTGATTGTTTTTTAACAAAATGCTTATGAGTACTTATAAAGCAGAGAAATTCCATCAGGTGGAAGAAGAAGGAATTAGGAAATCTAACAGAAAGGCACTAGTCCAAACCTCTCCACGCTCTGTGTGGCTGGTGACAACGGGAAGAGCTGGACAGCAGGAGATGATTTCCTAATGTGTATTATGTGGCCAATAACAACTGTTTATTGTTTATTAAGCTTACTGAGGAACTGCATTTTCATACTCATTATATGCTTCTTCTTGTTCATTTTATCTCCTACTTACTCCTTATTTCTCAGTTTTAAGGGAAAAAGAAATCCTTGCCTACATACTGAAACAAAACTCCATTTTTTCAACAAAAAAACCAAAATTAAAAAGAAAAGGCAACACTCTTTGCCTGTTGTGATTTGCATCAGATATCATTGTGTTTACTTCTAGTACTCCTTATCATTCACTCGTGATGCAAGAAAAGGACAGTTTTTCAGTTTACGTCATCATTCTTAGTAGACAGTATAAGATGCTGAAACCTGGAAGATACTAGGAACAAGAAATTGTCTACAAAATATAATGATTGATTGTACATCATCCTTTGCAAACTTTTGTTCATAAAATTTTGAAGGAGTTCAGCTTGCTATTGGAGAAGCTGGATAAGATCATAGTTCATTTACTGATGTTCCAATTCACTTTATTTGCTTTTCTTCCCTTAAAATCTAATGAATTCTCTCTGAAATGCTGAATACCACGTGGCTTGAAAAGAACCATCAAAGACATTTGCAATGGTGGTTCTACTGCCTGTTCCTATTTTTCCTTCCATGTTTGCTTTGATATTTTTAGTGTATTTTTTTAAGGATCTAGATAGTGGTTTATGTGATCTTTTATTTTACTGGTTAGGGCAAATACTCAAGTTCAAATTGCTTTGCATGGGTGATTACTCTGAATTCACAAAGTTGGAAACCAAAGTGGGACCTTCACAGTCAAACTGATCATGACCGTAGTCCCAAATCTTCAAGGTGAAATGTATAAACTGTGAAATGCTGCAATAGAGCAATCGTGGGATTTTTAATGAAAAACTGCTTATAGAGAGGCAGGTAATGTCCACACAGAAGTGTCTACACAAGTGTCATAGCAGTGGACCTGTACTATGCAGGCCTTGTGTTGTCAGAAGAACTGGTCTAACCTGACTGACAGAAGTTCAGGATTTTATCTGGCTTCAAAATTAAATGTGGATGCAGGCATGACCTATAAAATTTTGTAGTATAAACAAAAAAATTTCTCACTTCTGTATCTGCAAGATCACGTGTCTATAAAATAATCATGTTTACCTCTCTTGAAGATTATTGCACTGAAAGCTATGATTTGTTCAGACAGTACTGTAATGGGGCCAGATAAGTACCATCCATAAACAGAGACTTACTTTTAAAAACATTTTTCTGCTGAGAAGTAATGGCTGCTTAGTCTACAGTTTCCAGCAGCTCCAAACAGCTGGCATTGCTTCAATTATAGTGAGCAGGACTTCCTTTCTCTTATGAGGTGAAGGAGCCATCATACTGTTCTATAAAGAAAAAATTATTTTTTGGAAGATTGTGAGAAAGGGTAGGTTACCAACCTCGAAATGGTACAGACCTTACTCTTACCTTTTAAAAGATTGCCTGCACAAAGCCTTGCTTGAATCAATGGGCTTGAAAAAAGGAGTAAAATTACTGGAAGTCCAGTTACATTTTAGGCTCTGTTGATTAACAGAGCTGTAACATACCATTTGATTAAATGGTATGTTACAGCCTCAAAGCTCAGGAAAACCACTAAGTCATCATCCTACCTGTAGTTCCTGGGCTGCTTTGAACCCATGAGTGCCCTGCTTACATGAATTAGAGTTGATAATAAAGACTGACTCAATTTATGACGGATATGCAATCCACAATATAGAGTACTGCAACCAGTCCCTCTTCTGTCTCAGCATGCCCCTTTTCCTACTGATGCTGTGAGCTGTGGAAACAAGAGCTTCTACTTTAGGTGTTAAGCTGGTTGAAAATGTGATCTTCTGTGAAAAAGATGTACACATGAACCATTTCCTCATTTTTCCTCTAACCAGGAAAATTGTCCCGGTTGGGATCTTCCTCTACAGGCAACTCCTGTACCCATTTCAGGCAGCACACAGAAGCCTTGTCATATCATTTTGCCTACGAAATGGTAGGCTTAACTATAAGTAATGACAATAGCGTGTCTGGATGCCATGATAGCTATTGACCTGCCAAAAGCAGGATTTCTTCATGTTACATTAAGAAAAAAAAAGCACCAGGAATCAAGCTGCAGTTTCAACATGTTTACTTGAACTTTCCTTAATGTTTCAATTCAGCTGTGAGTTCTTTTGATGAACAGTAATCACCATGTTACAAAAATAATACCATGAGAATACCACAGCAAGCAGAAAGCTTTTCTTGCACAATACTTTTCCTCTGATCCATTGTAGCATTTTTTCCTAACACATACCTGTTACACACCTGAGAAGTGTATAATTCCTAAAGAAGGTTGTATCATTATTTACAAATTAAATGTGTATTAATTGAAAGTAGTATTTAAGACTAGAAATAACTTATGCACTGACAATTTCTAAGAGGTTATCTCAACACCTATTTTTTTGTTACTAATAAAAAAGTCTTGTTGTTACCATAGAAACTGTCATCTCTCTACCTACACTTCTCAAAGATACACACCAATATATTAATGTGTGTGTGTGTGTGTGTGTGTGTGTGTCCCACAAAGTGCTTAAAGGATTCTTTAAGTAAGTGGTGAAACAAATAAAGCAGCATTAAGGGACAGTTTATTGACATCAAGCCTGAAAATCAAACTAATAGACAAACCTCACCAGATAAAGTTTTTCGGCAGTTCAGACAAAGGTCTCTATCCTGCCAGCTACATTGTGTTTCCCAAATCCCCCCTGCACTCATGAAGTTGCTTTAGGTTGGAATCAATTTATCCCTGCAATGAACATTTCAAAAGATAACCAGTAAGAAGGGAAGTTTGGGAGTTTTTTGCAGAAATAGTGTTTTGAAAGAAAAAAATTATATCTGCTATTAGCAGGTATGATCAATATTTCACATCAATGTTCTAAATTTAATGCACAAATGCCATAGTAACAAGTTTTTCTTTATTTTATTTTGATATTGTTTCCACCTTCCTTAGAGAAAAGTTATTCCTTCACAACCACTCTGTCCTCTGGGAGGAAATTATTTTATCTGACAAAAGTGAGACACTTAAATCAAGTCCCTGTTTAATTCTTATTAATTCTTGAGTTTTGCCTGTCACTTGGATACCATCTTGAAGGAAGGGGGAATGATCAGGTTGTTGCTATGTAGCGTGCAAAGGAAAGCATATATAGTAAAACCATCAATTAAATAGATACAGTTACATCTTTAAATGTAAGTTTGTTTCTTTTTTGTATCTTTTTAAAACACATGTAGCCTCTATCTTTTCTGGCCCTCCACTTATTATTTTTTATGACCCGCAGATTCTGTCCTATAAAGTGCTGGGTTGCTTAAGTCAATTATCTCACTTTTTCTGATGTGAGAAAAGGAAGGGAATTTTTATTTTGAGGACTTACATCTTCATATATCAATGAAGCACGATTATGGCTAGAGTTTGATTATAGTCTGGACTCGGTAAACTTTAAGGATTTTAACAAGCTCTAACTTTCGAGGGTAACTCTAAATTGCATTATGGTGTAAAAAACACTCAGCAACAGATCTGTCCGGGCATTACAAATGGACTTTTATTTATGAATGTACCTAAGCATATGAAATTCAAAAATTTCTCTTCCTTGTTATTTTACAGAGGGATTGTACATTTTGGTTTCCTAAGAAATGCAATATTGACCACATATAAACTAGACTGGCAGAGAAGGAAAAATCATGATATTTCTGTTCTAAAGTTTTTCAGTTGGAGTTTTGAGGAGACTGTTGGGATGGAGACTGTTGTGAAAGCAACATTTTTCATCTCTACTTGCAATGACAGAGGGAGAAATATTGCTCTCAAACCCTGCCTGCATGACCTTACTGTGTCTGTACATAGAGCCTTCAGGGATATGTACGTAGGTAAATACCATAGAACATTTCGACTACAGAAATGGATTTATATGAAGTTACCAAGGAAATTCAGTTGAGTTCTGTAGCCCCAGAACTCAACTGAATTTGAGTTTGTTATTTTTTATTTCTTTTTCTTGCAAAGTCTTGTACTCCTTGAGAATCATGGAAAGGAGGGAAGGATGTGAAGAGGAGGAGAATAGGGCTACACAGGACTTACTACTCTCTAAATGAGGGCTTTAAATGGTTTTTTTGTTTAGGTAAAAGCTGAGAACAACCTGAGAGGCAAGGTCCAAACTAACAAAAGGGCTTGTTCTTACTACAGTAAGAGTTGCAGCACCTCTCAGTGAGTACTTTTCTAGGGTTCATAGCAGTGAATGAAGCCCAGCTACTGAGTTGAAAGGTTTTTAATACTTCAAAGCTCACTGAAATCTCAAATGCTGTCTCCTTCTTGGATTTAGGATGCAGTGTGCAGCCTGAAGCTTCACACTGCTGAATGAGTAGCAGTCAAAATTTGAAACTTTCCAAAGTTTTTGCACCTGAACTCCAGAAAGTGCTTGAACTCGTAACGCACTCCTCGTAACCATTGAACTGTAGACAACAAGACCAAGCTGGTTTCCATGTCACTGTAATGGGAGGACTTTGCCTTTGATGTTTTCAAATTCCTTTTAGAATTACCAGTTAAATAAAAGTGGTATAAATCTAAGTATTTTGTTATTGATGAATTTGTAGCTTTGGTAGAAAAGCATTGATTAGACTTTTTTCCTTTTTTCTTTTTTCCCCCCAAGTTCTTACGAAAATATATGTTTTACGATTAACAAATTTGGCTGAAATTTTGTACTCCAAAACTCTCTCAAACACAAATCTACAGTGGAAACAACTCAGGTTACACCCTATTTCATGCTTCAACCATGCAAAACCATTAAGTCTGCTATAGTGTTTCAGCACAAACCCATAAATCACCCTGAGAGTAGTTGAAAGGCCACAGAATTAGTGACCCTACTCTAAGTTTTGAATTCATAGCAAAACTGCAAACCAATTAGCTTTTATCTTAGACTTTTTGTGCAGGTCTCCTTAGACATTACCCATGCTCTTTTACTGTCTCCCTGCGTCTTGCAATATTTAAGAGAAAAGGCTTTGAGTAAACAAATGTCACAAATAGAAAGTAGGCATGCACTGTAGGAAAAGGGCTGTTTGTGATCTGTCAGAAGGTGATTAATTTAAAATTACTCTCACATAGTAAGCCCAGGCTTGTACTATAATTTAGGAGATCTCAGTATGAGACATGAGTGAATAATTTTCAAAAAAAATGATATTTTCTCTTTCAGAGAGTGTCTTGAACAATTGAATACCGGAGAAATAAAAACATTCTGAAAACACCCCAGTGTGTTCCACCAGCAGTGTCACAAGGCAGTCAGGACAGAGAATAGCTCACTTGGATGTAGAACTGACTTTTTGAGTCAGTTTGAGCAGCTGAAGATAGATTTCAGTAGGTTTGTCTCTGGGGGTTGCATTTTTAGCATGTTAAAATATGTTATTCTGAGTGTATGTGCAATTCAATACAAATATCTCCATGTAATGTGAACATCAGCAAACAGGAAAAAATTGCGTTTTTGCATATGTATGTGTTTGAGCATTGTTTAGACACCCTCAGAAATGGAGTATGAGAGTCTCCAAAATATTCTGTTCCATCCCACGAGGAGCAGATTAAAGTTGTTAACTGAATCTGTTCACAGTGAAAACACACAGTGTCGATGCCCAGTTGTAAAGACAGAAAGCCTGATTCATTTCTGTTAAACAGAGTTGTGGAAGAAATCCATGTTGCTGTCCATGTGTGGATAACAATTCCCTTATCCTAGCCATCTTGTACTTTGACTGATGGGGATAATACATTTTAACCATGTTGTAATGCCAGATTGTTGTAGTATAAGCAAGCCTCTAAAATTAAATGTAAATTTTTGAAGCTGCAGGCAGAAGACCCTGTTTTTGCAAGGTTGAACCAGGTAGGAAAGATTTTTCCAGTCATTCAGTATTTCCCTAACAAGGAAAAATTACTGTTTGCTTTATTTTTTTGCACTTACTAAAGGGAAATTTTTGTTAACAGATGCTGGCCGGCTGCAGGATGGCGGCTCGAGAATGTGTTAGTAAATATTCTTGACAACAAACTTTTTTAACAGAGTCAAGAGAAGCCTTTAGTGCAGCGAAAATATCTGCAGAATTCACTTGACATGCTCAGATATGTCATCTTCTCTTTCTTTAAAAACAAAGAAACCTCACAGTAAAAGAAAGCTAAGCAAAAAAAACTGCAAAAAAAAATCCTTCACAGTGTGCTTGTTTGACTAAATAATGTACTTTTCTTGATAAGGTCTAACAGTGAAAACTCTTGCATAATATTTTGTAACTGCTATGTGTTTTATTTACATTTTATTTAGTTGTATAAGTTGAATCAAACATATCAGAAAATCCTGCTATAAGACAGTTAACAAAAAATAAATGAAGCTGGTATGATTTGAATGGAATATACCTTCCCTTTGTGTTATATTGGTACAGCAGTTGCTTATCTGGAGAGAAATTATTTGCAATTGGCGACATAGTAACACTGCCTGAATCATGCTCCACAGATAGTTCAAAACACTATGACCTTGATTTTGGGTCTGCACATGGGCTTTATCTTGGGAATAGTCCCACAGAAACTGAGGAAAACATGAGAAAAGATAGGCAAGTCTGTACAGTGCCAGTGTAAATTAAATTAATTTTTCAAGACTTGTGAGAAACTATGGTGTTCATAGCAATTAACTTAAACATTACCAGTACTATGTCTGTGTGTTCATATATGCATTGAAAAGATTCTTTGGTAGCAGAATATTATCTGTCTGCAATGTGTGTTGACTGATGTCTTAGCTGGAGACTTAAAAAAATGCCACTGACTATCCTTGAGACTTGCATTCCTAAATCTGTTCTTATTTCAGGGTACAGGCACTTGAAAATCATCATCTTTTAATTGAAGATAGAATTTGAAATGTCCAGCTTACCTACTTGCTCCTAAATGTATGTCAGGGGAGGTGTCTGCACCTTTTCCGTGTTTAGTTGAGCAATCTGAAGTTTGCAATAAAGGGCTTAAAAATATATCTGTACTGCTTATGCTTATAAAATATAGAAACAATGGCTGTAGTATTGTACAGCAGGCTATCTGATCAGTGGAGTGTTGAAAATATGTGCATAACACTAAATTTCTCAGGAAGTGGATCCAAGGTAAAGGGAACAAATAGCGCAGTGTGATGAGTCACTAACAAATGTTTTAGCAGAGGTGAAACTGCATTATGCCAGCACTTTGTTAGTAAGAGTGGTGCATCTTCATTTTGTGCTTATTCTGCAGTGTTAGTGGAAAAATATTTCCACTACAGGGGCAGTGAGCATATGTAATGCAAACATTTTGACAGTAAATGTAAACAGCTTTCCTGCATTTTAAACCATTAAATCAAGGACACAAATTTCCATGGTTTTGCAGATTGCAAACTTCGCTGACTATAGAGAAGATGGTATTGCATCTGTTTTGTGTTTATAATTGCATGCTATGTTGTGCCACTGTGACTGAATTTTAATAAACATGGGGGTTATTAATTGTTATGGACACTGGGGTCTCACTTATAACTATGGTGCAGTGATCCAATAGTACATTCCAGAAAAAAATGTTTTTAAAGAAATAAACAGTTATTGGGATTACTCGAGTATTACTCTTGCTTGCTCATCTGATAGAAATGTAGAACAGTCTGCCTCCCATTTGATTTGTGACGTCTTCAGTCTCAGTTTCAGTCAATTGACTTAAACTCTGTATTTTTGGTTTGATGCGTGAACAGGAGCCTCAGGGTAGTCCTCTCCATCAGACTGCTTTATCTAGATGTCTGTCACTTCTTCTGTAGTTGGAGAGCATGTAGGGTATGTCCAAAAATGCCTTCCCCAGATCTCTTCTCCATCACCCCACTCTGTCCCAAAAATAGTTTTGCAGGGAAAATGAAAGTCTTCTTGAGTTGAAACAGAAAGTGCATTTCAGGATGGGCCCTGTGTACCAAGGAACAGTGCCCCAGGGAAAGACACAGCCGCAGACTTGTGGGTCAGGAGGCTTTATGTGGAGCAGGAAAAGCTAAAAATTGACTTACCAACAAGAGAGCAAATGATTTGTGAAAGAGGTAATTTGACTCTCTCAACTTAAAGGAAAAGTTTTCTTTTCTAATAAATTATTTCTTCCCCCGGTTAGTAAATCATTTCCCCTTCCTAATACACTTAATTTGCTATTCCCTTTAATTATTGCTTGTCCAGGTGGATCTTAAAGGCTGCAACTTAAAAGGAAGCTAACCTAAACCTGGCAAAAAGCCAGCCCCTGCCACATCATTAACTGAAAGACAATCATACTCTGTCTTGCCTTATAATAATACAGACAGGGTTCAAAATGCTACAGTAAGTGTTTTTCTAAGGGCAAGATCTTGCATTAATAGGAAAGACTATGGTGGGGGTTTTGTCAGGCCCATCAGACCCTTCTTGAATTAAATAACAGTATATTGATATGAGAGTTTGTGTCCCTCAGATACTGTAGTTTCACAGAGATGCAGGGAATGGTATTTTCTTAGAGGAAAATTGCCTTTGGATTGTCATTATCTGACTGTAATGCTGACCTGTTAAAATATAGTACTGTAACTCACTTCCCATGGGAAGAAAAAGATTGGGAACATAGTTTTTATGGACAGAAAGAAGGTTTTTTTCCCATCCTGTACCTAAAAGCATTGAGATGTGTTTAACTTAAAGCCCTGTTCTATCTCATTATGTGGCTAGCTGACTTGTGCATTGGACTTTATTTCTAAATCAGCTCTGCAGCACTATAGCATGTCTGATGCATACGTTGACTAACAGCTGGCTTGTCCTGCCATTTTAAAGTAATTTTCAGGAGTATACGATGTGTTCCTTGGATGTTTGTGTCCTAGGGGAAGGAGGTGGGAGAGAAGGGGTGAAGAGAAAAAGAACAACCAGAGGGAAAAAACTCTCACCTCTTTTTGAGTAGTGGTTTGCAAACAAAGACACCCCAAAGTCCCAGGATTGCCCGATACCTCTGTGTACTACACTTCCCACAAAAAAACCAACTGGCTCTGTCTGCCATTAAACATCTAATATGTCTATAGCCTTTATAATATGCTCCTCCTCAAAGCATTTAGTCTTCATGGGAAGACAACCATCCTGTTTCCCTTCTGTCCTGAAAATGTGCTTGGGAACTCAAGTCTGAAAGAGCCCAGCATGCTGATTCCCAGAGACACATCAAAGGAGCAGCAGTGGAGCAACGGAAGCTCCCAATCCAGGAGACTGTTTAGTTCTCTAGGGCACAGACTGTAGAATGACTTTGCATTTTGAAAGGCCAATTATCAATTGTCAGAAGAGGAATATGAAGGAGCCACAGTTAGAGCCATTCTGATTAGTCTGGTGCCTTGGGAGCCTGCACCACAAACTTTTAGACTGAGAAAGGAGCTGGTTAGTGTTTTGGAACAACAGTGATACACCACTGAAGAAAGGAGAGTGCATCTCAGTGCTGGGCTTACCTCTGTGCCATGCCAGCCTTGTGGCAGAGGAAGGATACTGCTGGGTGACATCAGTAAGGGTCAAATTCCTATTTATGCCTGATCTGTTTAGGTTCAGTCTTACAAGGTACAAGGCTGCACTCTACCTGCTGTGCTATGTTCAAGGAGTCTTTAAATTTTTTTATTCTTACAACATTGGAAGAATATTATTAATTATTCACAATGCAAAAGAATAGCTCTTTGAGCATATGCTTGAGTTAGAAAAAGAAATACAAGAAGTCTTCTGTTTATTCATGCTTATTAGGATTTTCGACTTCTCTTGCATTTAGGTACACAATTTTAGAAGAGCAGCATTTGGTATATAAGGTATATCCTTATAATTTATATATCAAAAGGATATAGTTTTGTCTGCCTGTCCTTACTCATTCAGACATTTTTTGAAATAGCAAGTTAACAAGCCTCACAGAGAAGTTTCTTTATCACTAGATTTGGTGATATTAAGCTTGCCTTCTACCCCTTTTCTTTATTCCAACTTTCAAATCCTTCCTGTGAATGAAATTTAAATTTGACTTAATGAAAAATTTGTCCCCTGTGTTAACCAAAACTGTCTGAAAAGTTAATAAGAAGTGCAATTATGCAAAGTTTTCATGAAAATGGAAGTGAAAATCAATTTCTGAACACAACAAGGTTCAATGGCAGCAGCACCACTATAGATACATATATATAGGTACACCTGTCATTACATCCACTTAATGACCTAAGCTGAGATGATAAGATGATTTCCAGATGGCTTTTATGTTCCAGCTATTTACAACTGCAGAAGTTGCTTTGGAAAGACAGCTGCAGCCAGTGTGAGCTACATGTATTGATGACCAGCCTCATGCCACGTCAGACCCAGAGCTCAGAATACAGCACAGATGGCAAACAGCCTACCATCACTCACAGAAGTACAGAATTTGGGCCAAACACTGTATTTCTGCAGTTGGACTTCCAGGAAACAGGAGGGAAGACAAATAGGTAACAGTGAATAATAAATCATTCCTTAAATAAAAGTGTCCTCTGCAGGTTACTTATATTGGATTTAGCTGGGCTTGTTGGTGTACGGTTGTCTCAGTGCATGCCTCTGCCTGTCACTGTTCACTGCCTCCAAAACTAAATAGACCTCCACACTGGGACAGTGTTCACTGGTCAGGAACTCATTATCCGATGCCATAAATATGGCAGGATGCTGACTGTCCATGACACTTCTGCTGCATAGAAGATACATGTTATAAAATAGGAGCATTACACAATACTTAACTGATTTATCCTTAAAATACCATGTATGAAATGAAATCTTTCATTTTCATGTGGGAAGTTGGGTTGTATCATAAGGGGATTGTCCCACTTGTGGGTCTTGAGGCAGCAATAAGGCAAGTCCAGCAACACACTATGACTTCTTAAAGCATCTCCATAGTGTTCTTGTTGCATCCACTTTCCCTCTTCAGATTTGCCATTAACACCACAGGCTCCTCTTATCAAATTCCTGTCAGAACCCTTCTAGCATTTGCTTATTGCAGCACCACTGTTTCACTTGCTTCTGGAAGGAAATGTTAAACCATTGTCCATAAGGCCACAGAATAAAAGGAGAAGGGGAAAGCAAAGGGTCAGGTTGGGTGTATGGACTGTTTGCCTTCTCCTCTGAAGCACATCATCAGCTGATTGTGCTTGTGTCTGGCAGGACTGATAAAGCGGGACAGCAAGCATCTGGTATTTCAGGCTTGGTTATCTTGAAAGCAGAAACTCCAGCAGTACCTGTGGGTTCTTTTTATTTTCCTGGTAAATTGTCTGGAGACCTGGAAACCCTCTTGATGAAGCCTACAAGGCCAGTATGGCTTGCAGCATCCAGGTATGGTACTACCTCACAGGAAGAGTCTTTCTGGTTTTCACTGGTGCATGAGCAGCTGGCAAAGGTGCTCTGAAGTCAGGGCTTAGGGTCATGGTCCTACACTCAGGGCACTTAATCAGGGTCCTTCAGTCAGGCTGAGACGTACAGCATCAAATGACACAATATTAATCCCCGAGAGAACCAAACTATCTTAGTTCTCCCCTTCACATGGGCCAGGAAAATGGATCAGGACCACACAGATCAACAGCTCTTAGTGCTCCCAAAACCATCCGGAAGCCCCAGGAAACCTACTGGGTAGAGAGAAATCTGTCTCCTGGTCCATGCTGCTGTCCTGAATCTAAATACCAGCTGGGAGCTACACCTCATGTGCCTCAACAAAAAGCCAGAAAGACCTCTGTGGTCGCGACCCAAAGCAGAAATAAGAGCATTTGGCTTGAAGCAACCCCCCAGTGGCCACCAAAAAATCCTCACCCCTCTTCCTCCCTCCTGTCCCACCTACTGACGGTCTTGGAGGGGTGGTGGGGAGCTTTGAGTGTCCCCCAGCAAGCCAGTGGCTGGGTTTTAAGGGAGAGAGGCTGGGGAATTGTGTGGCTGGGGTGTGAGTCTCTTGTGGCGCTTCTTCCCCCACTTGGGTGCCTGTCAACTCATCCCTGCCCTCCTACCCCAGCTCAGAGAAATGAAAAACCCACAGCAGGACACCCTGGGTAAAATAACATGGACAAGTTGACCACTAAAGTGTTTTGCCTAATCTGAAGCACAGCTGGGCACTGCCTTGCTTGCAGGGGAGCTGCCACAGCTGCCATTCTAAGGCAAAACACCCTTTTTTCATCCCTTCCGAAGTCTGCCAAAACACAGCCCTCCACTGCTAGCTCTACCCTTGCTCCATACCTTTAAAATACACATGTGTAAGGAAAAAGGGAAGAGTAAAAAAAATAAGCCAGCCTCAGACTTTCCTGCTCTTAGACTGTTTGGGGTTTTCAAAGTTCACGGTTTCCTTGAGGGGAAAAATAGTTAACGTGTCAAAAAATGCCAGGCCTCCTAGCTTGGAGCAGGACTTACCAAGTTCTCTTGCTAGCTGTTTCAGGGTTTGTCTGCCAATTAAACCTCTTCTAATGAGAAATACAACACTCATTAATGGATAAACATCTGCTTAGAATATGGTGTCCTCCTTTCTCCTGAAAAGCAGCATCACAGGAACGGCTATTGTTAATGCTGATGGTTTTTAGCTGCAATAAAAAGTCCTCCTTTTTGCAGTATTTAAAAAGTATTGCTGTTTGCATAACAAATTAAAGAAATTCGGACTGGGAATGCACACATCTGCAGGATGTCCTCGAGGCATTAACCTTACCCAAGAACACAAAGTCCTTGTTATGATATGCAAACTAATGAATCAGCTGAAGGAAGCATTTATATTTTGACAGTGTTTTAACTTTCTCTGACTCAAATTAGCTATGACTGTGGCTGTAACTCTCTAAGATTTTGTGAACTTTCCAGCTAAAACCAGTCTTTCCACTTCTAGGTGTTATCATAGAGAATGTAATTTGCTGGAAAAGGAATAATTGATCTGAACTACCCCTTGCACTTATTGATATTTGGAGAAAACAAGTTGCAGACCATAACTTTTTTGTGCTATTGCCTGTGATAATGCTAAACCTGTACTGGTCTTGGCTGGTTTAAACTTAAACTATAGTCAGGTAGCATCACTGACTATGTGTGGATAGGCTTCAGTCTCACACGATTGGATTTTCATATATTATTCCTTAAACAGTTAAAGAAGCTTTGTACCTAAAACTTTCCATTTGCTGTGGCTTATTACCTTTTGTTAAAACTATGCATTGTTCGTTGGCTTTGTACTGTCAAAGTGAACTTTTAAGAGCCCTGAAAGTCAATTTATTGGCAATTTTGATTAACATTTATTAATCTCTCTATTAGGTATTTTGTGCAGTGCTTCCTTAGCCACTAGAGCATCTTTAAATTTCCAGCTTTAAAGTCTTTCTATCTTCTGCCTGGATCTCTGCTCCAGAGTTAGTTTGAAAAGCATTAAATTGGTAATAATAGCTCTTCTAGTTTGTTGGGGGGTTGGGGGAGAGATGTTTGTTTGTTTGTTCTGGTTTTTGTTTTTACAGTACTTGGACTTTGACATTGATTTGTCAGACTCAAAGCTTTACTCCTGATCGTGTTGGAGGAAAAAGGTATTATATGGCTTTCTTTGGCTTGCATCACATGGGAGATCAAATTTGAGCTTGTGCTACAGTTGCCCTGGCTGTCTCCAACACGCAGAAATATTTTAGTTATAGTATGCTTTGTGAAAACATGTCTGCAGTGCACTTCCATGTGTAATTCCAGTTGCCTCAGATATAAGTTTGTTGCTGTACAGGATGTTTCAGTATCTATTCTCTCTGGCACAATGACTTGAGAGCCAAAAGCTGTGCTGCAGTGCTGTAGCCCTCCAGAGTCAGTGGGTGCTTGTTTGTCTTGTAGCCCAAGAACAGGGGGCTGGTGCCTCCACTGTGGGAAGAGGAACATGCCCTGGGCCCTCTACATGTGTAATGCTCCTGTAAAACTCTCATCTAGCCATTCTGGAGATATTATTTAAAAGAACAGTTCGTATTCTTATTTAAAGATTACACAAACACTGCTGACAAGGTCAGTGGCTAGAAGGATTAGCTGGCATGTAAGGGCCAAACATGTAAATAAAGCTCCTCAGGAGTAGCATTAACTTGCCTTGTAATACATAGATTTATATAGTAGCTTTCTTCATCTCTTGATTTTACAAGTCAGTCTTTTTATTTGTTTATGCTGTCTCTTATTCCTTATCTTTCTTTGTCCATCTTTTTCTTTCTGTATCGTGCTGGCAGGTAGTGCTAAGGGATACTTTTTCTGCTTTGTTTGTATGTGTATCTCTTACTCATTGCTTGAGCATATGGTGAAAAAAAAGGTGACTTTTTTAAAGTTTGCATGTCCAGTAACTGAGGTGTGGTACATTTGCAAAACACTGCCTACAGATTAGACAATGGGCACCTTTACACACACACATGCACACACATGCACACACTGTCCCACCTTTGAAAAGGTACCTTACCTATAAAATTGTTTTTTCCTAACATAGCATGAAATTGCTGCTGAGGATGCCAATGTGTTAGAACAGGATATGACAACACTGTGAAGCTGGTCATTTCTTTGCTCAAATAGTTCAGCCCATAAAACCACAGCTCCAACCTCTGAGGTGGAAGCAAACAATAAATAAATAAAAATAATGAATAAAATCACTTCTCATCCCTTATAAAGTTTTTCTTTCTCCATTTTTCAACAGATTTTTTCCTAAACTTGAAGACTTTAAAAATGCAGCAGCCAATCAGCTCTGTTGTTCCAGACACAGGGATAAGAGCCCTCTTATATTCTTTTTCTCTGTGCATCACTTTACACCACTTTTATAACTTTGAAGTTCTTTGTGGGTTTAAGTGCCAACACTATCTTTACTTGTCTATTTTTCACTTTGTCTAAGTTTCCTCTGCACTTACTGCATTCTTCACCTGCTGCTGCTGCTGGGACCCATCCCCGTTCCCAGATCTCCAGTGCCATTGCTGCTAGCACGGTTTCTGCTCACTGGGGCTGTCCCCAGCCCTGGCTCTGACTCACTCCTCCACTATTGCACTTCCCACTGCTGCTTTGGTTTGTTGAGTTCTGTGTCAGTCTCCATAAACTTGAAGCATCTTTCCTCCTTACTTGTTTTTTTCTGCTTCATTTTTTTCTGGGTAGCGACTACAATATGCTAGTTTTGTGATACAGAAAAAGTCTCAGCCTCAGAGAACTTGATATGTCACATTAGTCCTATTTCCAATTGTTATTTTATCACTCTAGATAATTGTCTTCACCTCTCTCTTTCTAACTGTTTCACTGCTTAACATACCTTGTGGTTTCTGTGGCTTTACTTGAAAGAGGTTATGTCAAAAATAAATCAAGTAGCCCTCAGATTAATAAAATATATATTAAAAAACTGTAAAAAAAATTCAATTTTTTCCCATCCTACTGCATTATGATAACTATGGTCAACATTTTCAGTTTAGTTGCCTTACATTGGTTCTTGACATGTATATTTAAGCATTTAGGTAAGCAGTGTATCATGGAGAAAGCTCAGTGTCTACAGTTTTGTGGGTATCTAGAACATCCTCAGATCAAACCTTAGAGTGCCTTTTTTTTTTAAACAAAGTTTTGGTGCCAGACTAGGCATTTCCAACTCCATCTGTCCAAAATCAATGAGTCATCAAAATATAAAGATTGGTTTAAGAATTTTGAGATGAAAACCAACTTAAACAAAGTCTGGTTCTCTTTTTCATGATTTGTTTTGTTTGTTGCTGCTGCAGTCTTTAAAATTCCATTTTCAAGACTTTTCATTTCACAACGAGGTGGGATAGCAAATGCCAAATGAGAGCTACATGGTGTCCTTCAAGAATTGTGGCTTTTATTATTTTATCATGCTAATTTGTAATACTTAAGGTTCCTCTCAGAGTTGGTAATAAGGGATTTAACTTTGAAAATTTTAGCATCTGCATCTGATTACGTCTCTGTAGGACTTCTTATGGGTCTGATCTTTGAAACAGCTCCATATTACTTAGAACTACGAGTCTGCTGAAATAAGGCTACAGGTCTAATTCTACATATACAACACAGGTCTTGTGTTTCACAAAAGCAGTGTCATAGAAATATGAGCTTTGAGGAGACACTCTTAGCCTATAAATTAGGTTCTTGGCTATTAGGTTTCATCTTTAACTTACTAGGTGAGAGTTATTTGGTGTCACTTTCATTAGTGCAGAATTTGGATCTATTCGGTTTCCTAGTGGGATTATAATTTTGTGCTTTATTCTCTGGTATGTGTGACCCTCTATAGCTGCGGTGCACAATTTCAGCTGTGCTAAATCTGTTAAATCTGCATGAACTAAAAGTTTGTCTTTCTCAGCTCTTGAGACACCTTAGTGTGTAGTGTCATCTTCAGAGAAAGAAATTGCTGAAACTCTAAGCTGTTTCATATTTGTTGTGCTTTAAGACATTACCTCATTCCTTGTCATGTAAATTCAGATGCTTTCTGAATAGTAGAAGTAGTTTAGATGCTTGTATTTGAGAAAGGATATTCCCGTTAAAGATAAAACCCAAAACAACCTCTTAGGAAATCTCAGGGTTCTGCTTCCCTCCCTTTCAGTTATTCTAGCTCCCCTACCCCACAGCTCTCTCTCTCTCTTTCCAAAGGTTGCAAAATGCAGGAATTCAACCTGTACATTAAAATCAATATGAATTGTCTTCAGTGACTTTTATGAAGATTTATGTTTTATCTGTAATACCGACTTAGCCACTCCTGTTTCCCCCTCCACATAATTTTCTACATCCCAAAAAATGAAAAAAAATTAGAAGCGGGCAAAATCTGTACAGTTATTTATATTTAACTTACTATCATTTACTTGCATTTTATTAATCCATATTTATTTGTTTGATTATTTTGTTTATTTATACATATAGTATATAATTTATTTATTTGTACCTTTGAAACCTGGATCAGCTGGTTGATCTATGTGACCATGCAGCTTGGCAAACTGAATGAGTAGCAAAGAGACAGCAATTAAAACTTGGGAGGAGGGACTCTTTAGCATGGTACTGCTGCTGGAAGAGTAACGATGCAGTCATGACTTTAGGACGTGGTTCCATGGTTTACATTTTATTTGACTGGAAAGGAGACTAGAGATGTTGCCAGTCCCCATTTTCCCATAAGCTTCTGCTCTTGAATTGCAATTTATCTCTTTCTGATGTGTGCCAATAAAACTGTGAGACTGTGCTGTAAAACGGTTAAGGAAATGAGAGAACATGAGGTTTTGGGAGACTAATTTTCAATGGTGAGTTTACAGTGCAGCCTTCCAGACAGTTGTATCAGCACAATTCAGGGTGACAGAGAACTGTGGCATGGGGGATGAGAGAGTGTACAGGAGACGATCTCAGAAGGCAATTCTCAGCCAAAGAAAATGCACCAGAACCACATCCTGTCTCCTGACCCAGGTGAATTTGAAGCAGTCATCCTGTACCTTTAAGCATGAAATTCACTGGTATTTAAAAACATCTGTTTATGTAAAGCAGTTAATTAAACTAGTCATATTTAACTGGTTATGTAAAATAGCTAATGCATAATTTAAAATTTTGTTTGCACATTAAAAGCACTCCTTTGTAGGAGACACATAAAATACACTTCAGTGACACCGCTCAGTATTGCTAGTTTTTCACAAGTGACAGGGAATTTGGGATGCAGAAGTCCCATTGTTTTTCAATGGGATGTAGACCCCCGAGTCATATAGACTCTTTCTAAAATTTTTACCCTTTGTTATTTTCTTTGGGCAAGTTAAAAATCCCACATGCCACCAGAAGTTGTTTAAAGAGAACGCTTACTATGTTTGGTGCTTAGTCACAAGGATTTTGCATTAGAAGCTTTCCTGTGTCTCTGTGTGTACGTGTGGTTTTACCACACATAAATTATCCAGCTTTCCTTTTTCCCCTAATGTGTGGAAAAACATACTAATATTCAAAAGATGAGCAAGTCATCTGAAATGTGAACTCATGCCTTTTATTCCCACTTTAGATTTAGTCTGGAAGATAGCTCCTGAACCAGCCCCAGTAAAAGAACTGCTTTATTCAAAGCAAAAGAAAAGCAGAGTAAAAGCTATTGAGTTGTAAAAGCAGTGAAGTTACAACTCTTTAGCATTCATGCAACTATCTGTAGAAGGGAAGCAGATTATGCAGTATCATATTGCAAAAGGGCTGTTCGACCCTGTTGCACTTACTCAGAGCTACATATTTACTTTTGTCACTGTATAGCAGCGATTGCACTGTATCCTTCCTGCCAGGACACTAGGAGAAACAGAAGGTTAAGTGTAAATGGGGGAGGGGGAAAGGAGGGAGAAGCAGCAGGAAAAAGGCTAAAAAGGGAGAAAAGAGCAGCTGAAGAGAAAATAAAAAGTTCCTTGACAAGGCAGGAAAAGATCCTAAAGAAACAAAGCGAAACAGGAGATCAGGCATGGCACATATGGGATTACTAATGCAATTGTATTTCATCCCTGATATGACTGAAACCAAGATAGTTTGGTCATAAGAAAAGAGATGCATTTTATTAAGCGTACATAAAAGTGGGAGGCACAGAGTCTGGCACCAGCATAGCCTAAAGGAATTTCCATGATTTGTGCCATGAATGCTGAATGGGAGACTTGTAAAAAGCACCTTTCTTTAAAGGATAGCTTGCTGGAATTTGTAAATATAGTTGAAAAAACAACAGACCAACCCTGAAGTAAAATAGTACAAACTGGTGAAAATACCAAAAGCCCTTTCCCCAGATATAAAAATCTGCTACCAAATACATTTTCTTGAGCAATCCAGGGGTCACTTGGACTGATGGGTTTGGAACAGTCTTAACAGAAATGGCAGAAGATAACGAGGTCTGGTTTCATACTTCAGAGTTTTCCAGATACCCAGTTTTCATGGATGGAGGTGATGGGGGAACAGGCCTGACAGAAGGCATCCAAATGGAGTCCCTTTCAACGACCTGCCACTTTGCCAAGGCAGGTCATGGCATCTTTCTAGCAATTTCAACACCCATCAGATCAGGCACAGTCATGAGGTCTGACAACCAGACTTCTTGGGTTTCACTTATTTTATGGAGGTCCCACTTCTTTGGCCTCCATCCTAATATTCCCTGGCCATCGGCCTCTTCTGAGATGCTTTTACAGTGCTGCACCTCCGCTTCTTCTTGTGTTCCAGTAGAAGAGTTGGCCTGATCAGTGCAAGAGGCTGTTGTCCTGCAACTAGAATGGTCCCATGTGTGGCAGGGCTCCAGCCAATGGCACCTGGCCCTGTTTCCATCCTCCTGCAAGTCTCAGCTGCTGTCGAGCACTCAGCCATGGCCCAGCACACAGCCCTGCAGGGCAGGGGTGCTCTCCACCTCCTCTCGCAATCCCATGGGCCAGCCTTCTCGTCTCTCCTATTGTGTGAGCCCATGCCAGAGGTCTGGACAATGTAAAAAGTATTTTCCCTTTGCTGGAGAAAGAGCTAGAAGGAATATTCAACTCATTAACAGAATGTCTTGGCTTGAGTAGAAGTGGCATTTTTCTCAAAAATGTGTTAGCTAACTCATTTTAACTACTATATTATGTATTCTGGTGCAGGCTTAGCAAGTAATGTTTTAATAAGT
Organism: Manacus vitellinus; assembly: GCF_001715985.3. NCBI lineage: Eukaryota > Metazoa > Chordata > Aves > Passeriformes > Pipridae > Manacus > Manacus vitellinus. Next base: position 1,321,292 of record NW_021939256.1, on the reverse strand, counting down.
CTTACGAAGTGTACATGAGCCCTAGGAGTGAGCCAACTAAACCATATTAAAGTACAATTTGTCCTGTCAATAACAGAAGTCTAAAACCTGTAAGCTAACACACCTGAGAAAAGAGAAAGAAAACAAAACTCCTTTTATTCCTACCCACCAGCATCTCTAGCACTGCAGGAGGTTTGTGGATCTCAAGATGGTCTCAACACAGGAAACAGTGACAGGAAGCCAAATGGGTATGTTAAGTAACAACTGTCTCTAAAAGTATTGGTTTTTAACAGCACAGAAGCCTTTTGAGTCTGGTTCTTCCAAATTAGCTGTATGAAAGGATTAGGAATCTCTGCTAAGTTGATGGGACACACTTTAAGAAAAACAACTCTGGGCTCTTACTAGACTTTGATGGGAAGCATTAGTCCAGAATAACTCAGAGGGTACTGAACTGATGAGAAGGAGAGAGACAGAGTGGCACTGCCTTGGCACTGTGAAGATAAGAATAACTTCACTGAACACAGTCAAATTTAGTCCAGGGCAATGGAGAAGAATAGCATCCTGGAGCCATAGTGCTACAATTAGTTGGATCACCAGATCTGCAAGATCACTGTCTCTGCAAGATAAATACAAACTGGAGAAAGAAAATCATAGAATCATTAAGGTTGGAAAAGGTGTCTAAGGTAATCAAGTTCAACCATTAACCCAGCACTACGAAGTTTACCACTAAACCTTGTCCATAAGTGCCCCATGTTTTTTAAATACCTCCATGGATGTCAACTCCACTACTTCCATGGGCAACCTGTTCCAATGCCTGACCACTCTTTCCACAAAAAAAATATTTCTTAATATCAAATCTAAACTTCCCCTGGTGCAACTTGAGGCCATTTCCTCTTGTTCTGTATCCTGTTGCTCGGGAGAAGACTGACCCCCACCTCACCACAACTTTCTTTCAGGTAGTTGTAGAGAACAATAAGGTCCCCCAAACCTCTTTTACTTCAGGTCGAACATCCCCCTATCCCTTAGCTGCTCTGCATAGGACTTGTGTTGCCCTTCTCTGGGCCTCAATGTCCGTCTTGTCCTGAGGGACACAAAACTGAACTCAAGATTCGAGGTGCAGCCTCGTGAGTGCTGAATGTAGGGGGCTCCCTCAACTCTCCCAGACTCTGCTTTTATTTGCTGCAGGGATAGCATATTTGGTGAATGTCACAGAGCTGTGGATATCTCTATTAAAAGTACAGTAATCCCTTGGAAGTTAGGTTTACTGGTTCCAGTTCTCTGAACTTGTGTCCTTCCACATCAAATTACTGTTTTCCATCACACTGGGACAGCATCCACTATTCACCAGTATAAATCTGCTCCATATATTTATATACCACAATAAGTATGCACGACATTTTAAATAACTAAAGGATCTTACAGCATAACCAAGACTTAGCATAGAAAAGGATCACAATAAACAATGGTAGGAAAGACAATGAATGAAGGGAAGAATGAGAAACCATGTTGAATTTATTCTATACACATCAACCTTCACTTCCTTTTATTATAACTACTTTATTTAAACAATGGTCAAGTACTGAAGACTTGAAATTTTATGCATGTTAAGTTTGCCTACAGAGTATCAGCGGACTAAGGAATTGTCCTAAGGCTGAATATGCAAAACAACAGCAGTGTGTTCCCTGAGAAAGCATACCTAGTCTCTGGCTTGTAATTGTCACCTGTTATAAAGTCACCTCACTTGCCCCTCCTAAGCAGCAAGCGAGCAGGGATTAAATTCTTTGGCCACATTCTTCCTTGTTCTGCATCTCAGGTGCTTGTTTTTAAGTGGGTAAAGCCCTTCCACGTGCATCATGTTTGTATTGGCATGAAATGGTAGTAAAAGACAGTGAGTTCCAGTAAGCAGCTGCCTTAATGAAACTTAGAGAAAGAAAATTCCTCCTTCCTTCTTTATGTTTATGGCTGTGGCTAAAGCACAGTAAGTGAAAGGAGAACCTCAGGCACAAGCCTGAGGAAAGAAACAGGTAGTGTTGCTGGCAAGAGATCCCAAATCAGAGGTTACCTAAAATGCCAAAGAGACATAGAAAAGATCGTCATAACACAGGGTCCAAATCTTGTGGCTGAGGGCAGGCACAAAAGGAAAAGGTCATGGAAAAATCACCTAGGGAGAAGGTGTTGGAAATCCCTTATAAGGTATAGACAAAGACCTTGTTAAGGATATTCCCAGACCCAAATCATTTGCTTTCATGGCTAGATACCATGACCAGACTGACAAAAAGTGGCCCTTTAAGAATAGTGTTATCAAGATCTTACATATAATCCCAGCATTACTAATGGGGGAGGGTGTGCAGGTCTTTCGCTGTTGCTTCCTCCTCCTCTCTCACTGACTGATCAGGATTAACATACTCTGTGGTGCACACTAAGATGAAAGCTCATGCAATGTTATACCCTCACTTTTTTCCAGGAATTTATCAAAAGTGAGAAACTGTTAAAAAACTACTGCAGCAAGGAACTACAACAAAGCAGAGAAAAGGGGGGACATGGATGACAGAGAGGGAAGTGGCAAACACACTGTCTCTGGCCATCACGGCAGCACAGCCGTAGGAAGTGACAGATACTCTGACCTCAGCTGGATTTGCATATGGTTTTGTTATTGACTCTGGTACTTGAAAGCACAAATTATTTTGGTTTGATTTTTCTCCTCACTCAGTATTTAAGATTGAAATCTAGTTTTTCCAGGCCACGGCATATTTGCTTTGTATTTGGCTCATGGGCAGGGATTTGGCCCTGAAAAGTCATGTCGGGTATATGAAACAGTTGGTCCATAAATGGAGTTAGATGCCCTGTCTAGTCATCCCTGGCAAGTGCTTTTGGCTCATCCCATTGCCCAGTATTTGATATAGTTTCACTGCCTGCATAGTAAATAACTATACCCATGGATCTTCCCATCCAAATGGATAACATTAGAGTTATGAATTTATCATTTCTATAGTGACTGGGTAAATTCTGAGTTCCATCAACATTCCCTGCTCTCCTCTACACTTTGGAAAGCAGGGGTCCTGAGAAGCACTTATCCTGAAGAAATAAAAACGAGGGTTACTGTTACCAGTGTACTGGTAACACAATAATTTGTATTGTATTTGTATTGCACACAATAATTGTCACATCAGAAATGTCCAAGGTAGCCATCATACCGGCATCACCTCAGCAGTTAGCGGTGTGCAACTTGGCAAGCTGCAACTTCCCTGGGCCCCTCATGAATTTACCTCCTAGTCAGCCCTCCTGCCACAAGGTCCAGTTACACCAAAGGAACCCAGAGAAACATCAGGCCTGGACTGGATCCTGTCACATCTGATGCATACTGCATGTAGTGCACGCCCAGCCGTCATAATGAGTGATGCTGTTTCCATGCCTGAACTGGTTCTGGATGAAGAAAAAGGCTTGGGGTTGCTTTGGTGGATAGTACTCAAGCCACAGGCAAACAGAGTGAATCTGTACGGACTCTGTCAGCCTTGTCTCCTTCCTTGTTGCAGGTTGCTACATATATTAGGTCCTTCCAGGTGAATGCAGTTACCTGCATATTGGCCTAGTTTTGTTCGCTTTATCTAATTACCACCGAGCAGCTCGTTCAATACAAGGAAAAAATGTAGTCTTATACTAATGGAGTCTTTTCTGGACAATATAAGTTATCTTGTTTAACTGGCTATCCTTGAAATTTTGAAACAAATCCTTTTGTATAATCCACTTTAAAAAATAACCCTTGTTTTATTGCACTAGCAAGACTGGGACTACTTGATAATATTTGATAAAGACATTAAAAGAAAGAAAAATATCTTCCTCTTGTTCAAAAATATTTTCAAATAACATGACCAGTATGAATGTGTGTGAGGAGCCACCTGGCAATCTGTGAAAGAAAGAAGCCAGACTCAGTCATCTTCCATTACAGACACTTTTGGCAAGCCATACAATTCTAAGTATTTTATAAAACATTATTTAGTTAGCTTGCTTTTGACTGTAAGCAAAATCTCCCAGTTGATTTAGCATATGGTACAGTAAGAAAATATAATCCAATAGCATGTCAGGTAATGTTAACTTTGGTATCTACTGTTCCTATCTAATACTGCAGAGAATACAGATACTTAAAATCAGTATCTGTCACAAGACAATTTGTTCTCGTGGCACCTCTGTTATTATCAGCCAATACTGCATAAAAGTGGCCAAGATAATTACCAAGTCACAAACTTACCTGTCACCAGAACACCCTTAATGCAGATGAGAGAGCCTAGAGCAGAGATAATTTAAGCTATCTTCTCTTTTCCTTTGCATTCTCAGGCTGCTCAGGGGCTTTTTTTGTCCCTGCATAATTTAAATCCTTTGGGTCAAGGATAAAGAGGAAATGGCTTAAAACTCTTCAGGGGCAAAATGCCTTCTGGCCTCTGGTTGAACTGCCTTAGGACACCCTAGAATACGCCATACCACACTACAACACCTACAAAGGGAAACCTGGGCAATGTGTTTTAATACCCACTTTCTCATCAAACTCGGAGAAACACAGTTATGTAGAAATGTTTTGTGACTGTCTCATGACTATTGTAAACAGTCAAGAGCATACACCAGCTTGACCTGAGCCAACCAAAATGCTAAAAAATCCCATCCATGCCTAGGAGGGCCTATCCACTGATGTCATCTTGTCAGGATGGATGGGAGGATAAGGCCAGTGATTTTCCTGTAGCTAGCAAGGCACAGTGGGGCCCTCATTCCCAGGACAGGGAGAAAATGGAAAGACCTGTATGACCAGATCAGAACACCCAGTTGTCCATTTCTCTCTGAGAGCTGGAGAATGGGTCTGGGTTGAGAGCATGAGTGCACTAGGATATGTGGTTCACAAAATGACTCCTACCAGCATCCCACTGAGTCTTATCCTCAGAATGTGGAAAATATATAGGTTAGGACTTAAGGCTGAGTCTGACAAGTAAGATCCTCTTTGGCCTCACTAAACTTGAGTCCTCAGAATGAGACTCCAAATCTGCCTAAGAGGTAACAAGTTGAAGTTCATGAAATGTTCGGTCTGAATCATTCCTGTATAACCTGGAGCCACCATTTCACCATTAGCAATCATTCATCCGTAGTTCTGAATTAGCTGGATGCATATAGGTCAAATGTTGTCAATGTGTGAAAGATGTCTTCAAAAAAAACTTGGTTACGGAGACTCTGGGCACTGGCAGAAGAGTCCAAATCATTAACCTAGTCTGTCAGTCTGTAGTAGGGCTTTAAGGTCTCCTGAAGTTTAACTCTTCTTCTGCACATCTGTAGCTTCCTTCCACTCAGAAGCTGATGTTGTTGCTGTCATACTATCTCTGTGAACACAGCGCCTCAGATGAACTACGAACAATGAGAAAGCTTATTATCACATTTCTATATAAACATAAATATTTAGTTATAAAGCTGCATTATTGTTGAAGGGTCTGGAGCACAAGCCTTATGAGAAGTGACTAAGGGAACTGGGGTTGTTTGGCCTGGAGAAAAGGAGATTCAGGGGGAACCTTACAACTTTCTACAACTACCTGAAAGGTGGAAATGGCCTCAAGTTGCATGAGGCGATGTTTAGATTGGATATTAGGAAAAATTTCTTCACTGAAAGGATTGTCAAGCACTGGAACGGGGTGTCTAGGGAAGTGGTGAAGTCACTGAAGGTATTTAAAAGATATGTAGATGTGGCTCTTGGAGACATGGTTTAGTGGTGGACTTGGCAGTGCTGGGTTAACAGTAGGACTTGATTATCTCAGAGGTCTTTTCCAACCTAAACAATTCTATGATTTGAGCTGAAAGAATCAGATATAACAGAAGTTCTTTTTTCGCTTTCTTTTTGTAGTTCACAAAGTTAGTTTGGAGGATTAGTGGCTAGACCGACGATCAGCACAGTTAACAGAAATAAGTGGAAGCGATTTTTCTTCCATAATGCAGATGAATATGAGTTTTGTAGATGCCTCTTTTGCAAGTGGTATTGCCTGTATCTTTCAATATCTGCCTTTAAAGAGAAAGCATCATCCTCCAGGCTGCATTTAGGAAGATGTGTGTGTTGTATGTATTCTATAAAAGGAAAATGACATAATTACTTTGCTTCTAGCAAATTCTATGGACAAAGTGACCCAAAGTCTTGTACTTTCAGGAGAAAAAAATAGGTTTACATTATTTCTACCTTCCTTGGTTTGACAAAATGCCATATGCCTCCAGTCACTGTGAGTTTCATTAGAATGAGGATAAAAATTGAACCCAGAATACAGTTAACTAAGCCAGTCTCTTATTAGGAAGTTTCATTTCCAGAAAATCCATGGGGTTGTTTTTCTTTTTTTTTTTTTTTAATTCAGCAATATAGTCATAATGATTAAAAGTGGTAAACCAAGTTAAATAATTTTAACAAAATGAAAAAAACCTGTGTAATTTTATATTATCGTCCGTTCTATTTTTCAGTCTCATGGGGAAGGCACCAAGTAAAATCCTGGCCTTCAATTGATTGCAAAGTTGTCCTACAACTCAGCCTGAGCTTGTAATACTGTTTTATAACTTGCTTTATCCAGTCCATCATCCTCTACTGTTAGAGACAGTAATGGCCTACTAGTTAAGGTGCAGAATGGGAGCATCTAGATTTAGTTCTCTGCTTTGCTATGGTCCAGAGAAAGCCACTTGGTCAAAAAGACTTTGAGGGATTTTGCTCCTCTTTTGGTACCCTTAACCTCCATTCATTTCCTAAACATAGGTCAAACATCTCAGAGGATTTCAATCTTGAGCTTTAAGCAGCAGTTCATCCCCTCTGTGAGGAAGGATTATAACTTCTCCCTCTCACAACAGGGAATTCATTAATCTGTGGAACATTTATAGATTGCAGTGATGGGCTCAGGGTGATCAGTCTTCAGACACAAAATTAGGCAGAAATTGGTACAAGTAAATAGGGTTGTTTCTCTGTGCAAAATGCTGTGGAAACATAGATGAAATCTCAAAGACCTTTTCTCCACAGATTTGGAAAGACTCCATAGGAGCATTTTAGTAGTAAGTATTGCTTTGGTGTCTGTGAAAAAATTTTCCTCATCTGCAACAGCTTGTGTACATCTTAAAGGTCCTTTCCAACTTAAACAATTCTACAATTTTGGCTTTTTTTCATATGGCTGCCCTAGAGGTAACTACATTTCAGTAATGCCAAATGGGCAGCACAGGAGGAGCCCTCTGAGTCTGACAGCCAACCATTACGCAAACACACAGCATCACAGCACACGAGGTAGATGTCTTCTATTTAAATCTGCAGATGACTGCCTCATCCACTTACCTGGAGTCTACCAGTTGTAAGTATTTTGCATTCCTTGGGGTAAAAGTGTAGAGCAGGAATTCAAGCCTTAGCCCAGCTCTTGTGGATAGTGCTCTAAGAATAGCACAATGCAGCCCCCATCGTGTTGCTGCTGCCAAGCAGGATCAGACATCACACAGAGTTCATTAGTCTGTTTAAAGACAAGTCTTCTAACCTGAAGTGTGGTTTAAAAACTGTTCCCCAGTGTTGTGGGCTATAGACTGAGAAACTTTAAGAGTAGTAAAGGCTGTACCATTTTCAAAAGAGTTTCACAGAATATAGCAGGAACAATCTGCAGGAATAAATATTTTTTAGCTCTTTTATGATGCATGCCTTTAAAATGCATCAGGTCCTCCCTCCATAAGAACCTATTGCGATCATTATGCTTTTAGTGGTATTGAAAAGTAAAATTATATTACTGCTGCTGTTTGATATTATGATAAATAAGAAAAAATACTCATAATAGTTATTTCCAGATAACTAATTGCATACTGTTGTCTGCTTTTATTCCATATGTATATACATATTTGACATCATAGTAAAATATAATAATCACATGTCTTTTCTGTGCTTCTCCAATTCAATAAGTAGTCCTGAGCCCTGTGGGTTGCATTTTGAATATCTATTTCAAAAAGAAAAACAATTCAAACTTCCTTTGTTGACACACTGCACAAGTTAGATGTCAAGACTAGAATTATTCCCTGCCAATCCATTTTCAATTTATAAAATTGATGCAGATACAGAAGGGAAATAAATAGAGCAATAATTGCATGGTGGGATTTATTATAAACAGTAAAATTAGCTACATATTTACATCTTCCCATGGGACGTGAGTATGGACAGGGAATTTCCTCCTGTTTCTAAAGAAGAAAAGAAACAAGGAGGGATGGAGGGACAATAGTTAATAATCTGCAGAGCAGCCATTAAGATCTGGCTCAGAAGTTTGGTAATAGGATGTGATATCTTTTCTTTCCAGGTTACTGACTTGAACCAAGTTCAAGTTGTAAGCTACTGAAAACTGTGGTATTACCATCCAGTGTATATTTAGTGGCCCTTGTAAAAAGGGCTGTTGGTTGCAGTCCACTTTCTTGTAGTACCAGAACCAGTACCTGAAGTGGCACATCAGGATTATTCAGGCAGAGATGCTAACCTTTGGGTACAGAGAAAAAAATTCCCACCCAAACTATATCTGCATCTCCCACCCAGAGCAAGATGAGGAGATGGGGCAGAGCTTCCACCACACTGCTGAATTTGCTACACCTGTTTTCTGGTCAGATAGGAGTTGTTTTCAGCTACTGCCCTTCAGTATCTTTTACTGACTGATCTGCTACTGCAGCATTCTCTGATGAAGACGCATAATATACTCCCTTCCTAACATTAAGAACTGTTTCCTGGGCATTACAATGTCCCTTCCCTTCCATTTCCTCTGTTTTCTTCCCAGTTTTTCACAACTTTTTTCCTTATGCTTTTCTGACCTATTGACACATTGCATAATTAAAGCCATGGATAGAGAGTACTAATTAACATCTTTGCTTCTGCCATTAAATTGATCTAGGTTTTGTCTTGTGCACTTCATGCTGACATCTTTCCCCCTGTTGAACTTAGAGCTTTTAGGTTTCATCAGGAGTACTATGGACAGAGATGGTGCTTTGGTGTCTGCACACCAGCTGAGAACAGGGCCTCACTGGGGTAGCAAGGCACTCTACCAAGCTCCTTTGGGAACCAGTCCATGCCTTGGGGACATTGCTGCCTAAAGTGGTAAGCTTAAAACATACAGAAAAATGCTTCTATCTACATGAAAATCACCACAGGAATGAAGAGCTCAATCTGATCATTACAGTAGTTTATTTTAAGTAATAGTGGCCTTGTATCTGTTGAAATTCCTTATGTGGTTCTTCTTCCAAGGTTAACACATTTTGAGATGTCTTTTCCTCCCCCTCAGGGCTTTGGAATAAAGAATGTATATTCACCTCACACCAGCTCGAGGTCTCAAGCCTGGTTAGTGGCAAGGATCCTAATCTCACCTCAAAGACCAGCATGCTGAGTAAGTCAAAGAAGATGCTCGGAACACTTGAGAAATGAATTGTAATTGTTATCCAGTTGATAACAATGATGATTTTTCATCATTTTCCTAAGTGATTCAGTCTTTTGAAGTGATACATCGTAATAGCAGTGCAAAGGTAAAACTTTTCAGGCTCTTCTTAGTGATGAATCTACCTGCCAAGACGCAGACTAGCTGGAAAAGCAGCAAAAACTACATTGCCCCCTCCACCTTTTAATTTTTTAAATAACTTTTCGTAGTTGGAGTTGAAGAAAAAATATTCTCATGCCTCATTATCTCTCTCTTATTTCTCCTTCCTATCCAAACTTTTAAAACATACTATAAAGTAATCCAAGAATTCAGTAGTGATTTAAAATCTTATGAGAGACACTAATAATTAAGAATACCCATTCTTCTACTATTCAGGAATTTAATCTATTTATCTCAATGACAGAATAGGCAGAAGCTGAATAACACATAAAGTAAACAGAGAGTCATGTCTGATTAGGGAACCAGGTATTGAGTTTAATTTCCCAAGGACATTACATTTGTAAAATTAGTATCTGAGAAAGATTTTGGAATGTCTCCAAACTGGGAAACTAATAAGAGATTTTTTTTCCTTTTTTTTTTTTTGAGTTAATACTTCTGGAAATGAATTATTCATAATTTCTTTAATGCTTGAAAAGATAAAGAATATTCTTTTAGCTTTGTAGATATGGGATAGCAAAATATCTACTAGTATGGAAACAAAAATTTACCTGCTTTCTTATTGTTTTCAGAATCTGTGTGACACCTGTATATCAGATAAAAATCCATTCAGATATGCAAAGATTGCTAATTGTCTTTGTAGGAGATAATGTATCATTATGCAGGATATAATAGAAAATACAACACTTTTTACAGCATTTTAAAACTAACTGGAAAATGTAATAGTGAACTTAAGTGCAACTTTACATCAGATTATGTTTTTTCCTAACATCAATTGAAACACTAGGGAAAAGGTTTACTTTTTAATTGCTTTCTTTAGCTTTTTACAGTAATTTTCTGTAGAAGACTCGTTTTCTGAGAGCTTATTTTTATAATAAAATTATCTTGTGTTTTAACATTCATACTAACAATAAAATTAGGCTAAATTCAGATGGTTAATTTCTAATTATCATTACTTCAGACAGTATGAGGATGCAGATTTAGTACTCATACCCTCAAAGAATGTGTGCAGCTGGTAAAAGGGAAAAAAAGAAGGCAATATACTGTGAAGGGTAATGCAAGAAACAGAAAAGGAACTGCATAATGACTGTGGTTTTACTTAGCAAAGATGTGTGCAAACAGTTGCTGTTGGCTTTTACTTTGAATACCTGTTCTGGGTGTGTTGGAAGCTTTGGATATTTCTCTAAAAATCAAAGCAAAACAAAGTTTATATTGGGTGTAGTTGAGTTATGGTCTCAGTTTTGCTCTGAAAAGCAAATTATCACACATTATGCATTATTTCAGTGTAAATATGTATTGGTTGAGATGAATCTGAGTGAATCTTATTATGTATCTATTCTGAATTTCAAGGTTATAGTGAAGAAACAAACCAAGGCACTCTGAAGCATCTTGACATCTCTGACCAAGGGAACTGCTTACCGTTGATGCTGAATATGCCCTTATCATATATACAAGTTATAAATCTTTCTGTATATGTGCAGCAGAGATAGAGATAAATACTATGCTTTCTATTTCTTAGAGGCATGGACTTTATGTGAATGTATATTGAGCTCTCTGGATGAAAGTCACTTCAGACATAAGGAGCAAAAGTCATTGAACAGAAGGCAAGACACACAAGTCTGGGATTCTGCTCCCATCCCTGCTTCTGATTCACTTCTGGCCCAAAATTAGTAATTTTGTATCCTCAGACATTTTTCTTAACTGTTTAATGAGCATTTCTGGTATTTGACTACATATTAGAGGTACATTAAGGTCACAGGATGGAAGCACTAACTTTTATTTTAAGTGTAATTTATTAAATGTCAAGTCTTCTCTTGAACACTAAACAGTGCTCAATGAACTCCTGGTAGAACAGGGCTAGCGAGCAAGGCTGGAATAGGACATCTGGAATACTAAATAGACATGATGAATTAAGAGGAAATCTAGATTAAAACTGAGGTAGACAAAAAGAAGGAAAAACATAGAAGAGACAGGGGAAAGGAACTGAGAAAAAAAAAATGCCTGGGGAGATGGGAATAGGAAATGAGAAACACACCTCATCCTTGTAAAGTGTAATCCTTGCAGGATAGTGCTACCCATACATTAAGTTATTATTGTGGAATCACTTTTGAAAACAAGGTAGATCCTTATGGTAGGCACCTATCCAAAGAAAACCACAAGTGCCTCATCACCTTGCTGATGCTTTGCCATTAGCTTCAGCAGGTGAGATGCAGGTGAGACATTTCAGGTCACACACTAATGGGGCTGAAATCCCACCTAGAACAACAATAGGCAAACAGTATGAAAAAGTTCACATTGTCATGGCCTATTTCTGTGGATCAGGTTTGAATGATGAATTTTTAAAAGTAGAATAGTAAATTTGGATTTCACTGTATATATTTGGATAACTTTAAACTAATCTACTGGTTCATGCTAATTAGGTTTAGGTCTTTGCCTATATGATACTCTTCTTGTGGGTAAGATCAACAATAATTGATGAGAACATGAAAGTTAAAATTTACATATACTGACTCCAGAATTTTCTCCAGAGTGAAACAATAATATGCTTTGCTACAGCCTAACCCAGACTATTATTTCCTATTCCACCAAATTATAAGGTTTATAGAGCTATCATCAAGAAGGAGAAGTAGACATGAATATGTAAATCGGCTATCAGGCACAGAATAAACCATATTTTGTCTTCCAGTAAACACTTAAGCCTCAAACCATCCGATTATCACCAACAGGGAAAAATGTGAAGTTCTTGACAACTTAGTAAAAGCATCTGGCAAAGGATGGAGATTTTTAATTTTTAATTTAAAGACCAACTATCATTCTTACTAAAAATATCTCAAAACAATCAGGTGATCTTCAACACTCCAGATGGGTTAAAGTTTTCCACTGAAAGCTTTTACCAATCTGCAGTAATCTGTCATGACTCTGCTCAATATGAGTAGTGTAGATGAAAAATGTGTGGTTTATTGGTTCACACACAGAATGTGTAAATAAGGAAGCAGAGAGGAATGTGTGCGTATGTGTTTTTATCAAACTTTCCTTGTTCCATACAAAAAGATTATGGTCTTGAATATGGCATGCAGCCCTAGTGAAGTAAAATGTCTAGGGTTCACTTCCTAGGAACCCAATTACTTACTTATTTCCTACCTTTGTCTATGTAGGGTCCAGATCTGCCTCTGAGCAACACACTAAGAGTAAGTTTATATTTGCTATTTCCAGCAATCTCAGATGAAGGAGAATGTTATTGCTCCTCAGACTTTATTGTACACAAGTCAAGATCTGCTTTCATACAAATAACAGTGGCAAAAACAAGGCCTCAGTCATTTTTTTCTCTTAGCGTCCCTTTCCTTTTCATAGAAATACTATAGAATAACTCAGGTTGGAAAGGACCCTTCTTTTTCTATCCTGAAGTTAAAACTGTATGTCCATACATATACCTGAGAAACATTTCTTATTAAATCCTGTCCATCAAGTCACGGTTCATTTCCATTGTTTAAGACAATTTTGAAGACAATGCTTGTCTCTGCATTAATTTAATTGACAAATCATTAGAATGACATATGTTAATTTAAAAGTAAGGAATATGAACTAGATGTATTTTTAACTTAGCTTATACATCTAGAATGTGCCACATTAAGAAAGGCTTTTTTAGATCTCAGAGAGAATTTTTAAACCTAGATTAGATGCCAAAACCTGTATTTTGACCCCAGAAGAAAAAGCTGAGGACCTATTTGTTCTGTTACTTCAACTCAGGATGACAAGTTCTCCTAAGATGTAGGATAATTCTGTTTGGGTATCCAACCACTGGTTTAGGATGTGAGCATTCAGCATCCTGGGCACAGTTGTGTTAGGAAGACCTGTAAGACAATTTAGGGAGCACTGGGGTTTCTCTTACAGCTTTAGGGGAAAGCTGGTGCATCACACCCTACAGGAGACCAGGGCACCAAGTACATGCTGGCGGGTTGGGTGTCAGTAGTAGAGGCTGAACTCTACTGTGTCAAGGATGAAGGTAATCAGCCTGGTGCAAATGCAGATTTTTGCTGGGTATAAGGGATGATTTCTGCCTTAACAAGAACACCTCTTTATGATTATCAAGGGAGCTTATAAAGCCTTGATCGCAAGCTAAAAATCCAAGTGTCTTTCCCTTATGAATCAGGTTCTTAGAAGGGAGAATTCACTACTCTGCCTAAATGCTTCATTCAGAATCATGTGTTCTTAGGGGTGCTTGTTCCCTGCCCACTCCCTGCTTGTTTCTTACTCTCCACACTTGATTTAAGGACACAGTGCTTATGCCCCTTAGGAGAGTAGGAATTAAGCACTGAGATACCTGTCAGAGCCTATCATTCTGTCTCCTGACTTTCACAGGCACTCAGTGAGCAAAAATGCCCTTCCCTGCCACAAATGGTGTGATGCCAGGGAAGGCACGAGGGATGTTTTGAGAGTGGACTTTCCTTGGACTTTCCCATGGACTTACCTTCACTTAAAGGCATCATTTTTCATGCCATTTCAGCAATGGGCAGGCTTTTCCTCCCCATGAACTTTTGAATGTCTAGTCTTCACTTAACGATAGGGACTAGTGCAGTAATCAAAGCATGGAAAAAGTAGAAGAGTTAAAGGAGAGGTATCATTAAAGCTCACTAGGAATTGAGATTTAAACTTTCTTTTTAATTTAAAAAACAAGCCAAAGAGTGTTTCAGAGAGTGAAAACAGTCTTATCCCTGAAGATACTTGAAGAATGTACTAGAAAAATAGCCAAAAAAAAGATCTTCCATTTCCAAGCTATGCCTTTCTGTGACCCCTACTTGACACCTGTTTTCAGTCTCTGGGTCAAATCCCTGGTACTGACAGATAGACTTTCTTGGTGTACATCATGACTGACACCAGAGAGAGGAGGTGGAGAGAGACAGGAAAACGTATGGTCACTGCCTGGGGCCTCTATCAATGCAGAAGAAATCTTCATAAAAAGTTATGGCCATAACCTTGAGAAAGTTTTGCTTCTGTTGTCCCAAAGGGCTAGGTATTTTGTTAAATAAATAGGAGTTAAGCACATGCATTTTTTAATATCCTGAGAATTCAGTACATATGTTGCAATGACATGAAAGTGGGAATATTGGCAATTTTTTTTTGTACTAGAATCCCACCTGCACACAGAAAAATAGCAAGTCCATATCCTCTAACATCTGCTCAGGACGGGGTGATGATGTTATGAATCATGATGGATACTCAGTCTCTGTCTGCTAACTCACACTTCAAGTGGCTTTTCCACAGTCTGAAGAAGTGTCTACATAATGGATTGCGTAATTTCTACAATTTCTTTTTTTCGTGTGACTAATATGACTTGGAAACCACCTTTGTTACACAATATACCAATCATAATGTTGACTCTATTGTTTCCTCGGCAAATATGAAATAAGAAGATCTAGTTTCCTCTGGTTGAAGTTGTGCACTATAGCTCTTAGGGACTAAGTTTCCTTCTATATTTTGTAAAGTGTCTTCTGTAAAGAGAAAAGAGATTGTAGCTGCGGATTGCAGATACTGCCATAATAGAAATAACTAAATGTAATTCTTAATGGGAATTCTACTCAAGGAAAGTCTGAAAATGAGTAGTTTATGATCTAGACTGTATTAATGCTAAAGTTATAGATTAGAATATAAATATGTTGATAATATTTTTGTCACTAGACAAAGCAAATACGTATATCTTCACCTTCACTTTTCAGTGAATTTTTAGGGAAAGAATCAAGTGTGAGAGACTTAAATTTTGTATTTCTTACATTAAAAAAAACCCCAACACAACAAACAAACAAGCTGTGTGGGATCATTGAGGATTCTTCCTGTTGCTCCATCCATTTTCTTCACTTTTAGTAGTGTAACAGTATGAGTTTGTAGGAACGTGCTTTGTAAGTGGAACATTTTTCTAATAGTTAAGTTCGTGAAACTAGTTAAAAAGCATGAAATTCTGCTGCATAAATTATCATTGACAATGTGGTTTATTTTTATTTGGCAGTTGAAATTTTAATGTAGTGTTCTGCTGAAATTCTGAGATTCAGTCAAGTTTTAACAAGCTACTGCTAGGAGATTGCATTATTTTTTATGTATTTGTTATTAAAATTCTTGATAAATGTTGCAAAGGTTCTACCTGTGAGCTGTTTTTCACTTTCAAGCTGATATTAAATACTTGCCACCAGAGCTGCATTTTTGATGGCGATTTGTCACATGGTATTATTTTTGCTCCTAGAGTGAATGAATGCAACCTTCACCAGGTTCCTTATCTGAAGCCTTTCAAGAAGTACATTTCAAAACGAAAGTCATCAGTATGTATGTGCATAATATTTTCCATAAAGATATACTAGTAGTATTTTCTTGCATGAATGTTTTTGACAAGGGGATGCCAAGACTTTCAGTATGGGTAAAATGGATACATATTTTAATACCGAGCAAAATTTAATAGAAAAAGTTTTTGTTCATCCAACTGTGTTCTGTTTCAGTCAGCATTTATCCAGGAAAAGCTACTCAGGAGCCTTAGAAAAGCCCACAGACAAGGTTCCTATGACTCACAGTGGCTTTTGGCCAAGCCATCCAAGCTGGGAAGATGGGAAGATCAGACCCAGCCAGTATGAGTTTAGGAAGGGCAGGTCCTGTCTGATCAATGTGATCTCCTTTTATGATCAGGTGACCCGCCTGGCGGATGAAGGGAAGGCTGTGGAAGTGGTCTACCTGCACTTCAGCAAAGCCTTTGACACAGTCTCCCACAGCATTCTCCTGAAAAAGTTGGCAGCCCACGGCTTGGACAGGGGCACTCTGTGCTGGGTTAGGAACTGGCTGAAGGGCCGGGCCCAGAGAGTGATGGTGAACGGTGCTGCATCCAGTTGGCAGCCGATCACTAGTGGTGTCCCCCAGGGATCAGTGTTGGGCCCAGTTCTGTTTAATATCTTTATCGATGATTTAGGTGAGGGGATTGGGTCCACCATCAGCAAATTTCCAGATGACACTAAGTTAGGGGGGAGTGTTGATCAGCTGGAAGGCAGGTGGGCTCTGCAGAGGGACCTGGACAAGCTGGAGAGTTGGGCTGATTCCAACGGGATGAGGTTCAACAAGGCCAAGTGCCTCCTGCACTTTGGCCACAACAACCCCCTGCAGTTGCTACAGGTTGCAGACAGAGTGGCTGGAGAGCAGCCAGGCAGAAAGGGACCTGGGAGTTTGGATTGACAGGAAGCTGAACGTGAGCCAGCAGTGTGCCCAGGTGGCCAAGAAGGCCAATGGCATCCTGGCCTGGATCAGGAACAGTGTGGCCAACAGGTCCAGGGAAGTGATTCTTCCCCTGTACTCAGCACTGGTGAGGCCACACCTGGAGTACTGTGTCCAGTTCTGGGTCCCTCAGTTCAGGAAGGATATTGAGGTGCTGGAGCAGGTCCAGAGAAGAGCAACAAGGCTGGTGAAGGGACTTGAGCACAAGTCCTATGAGGAGAGGCTGAGGGAGCTGGGGTTGTTGAGCCTGGAGAAGAGGAGGCTCAGGGGAGACCTCATCACTCTCTACAACTCCCTGAAAGGAGGTTGTAGCCAGGTGGGGGTTGGTCTCTTCTCCCAGGCAACTATCAGCAAGACAAGAGGGCATGGTCTTAAGCTGTGCCAGGGGAGGTTTAGGTTGGATATTAGGAAGAAATTCTTTACAGAAAGGGTGATCAGGCATTGGAATGGGCTGCCCAGGGAAGTGGTGGATTCTCCATCCCTGAAGGTTTTTAAGATGAGATTGAATGTGGCACTTAGTGCCATGGTCTAGTAACCACGGTGGTAGTGGATCAAGTGTTGGACTTGATGATCTCAGAGGTCCCTTCCAACCCAGCTGATTCTATGATTCTACGATTCTATGATTCTATGAATGCTGGGGGCTCTGAGATGCTTGTCCTCAGAGCATGTGAAGGTACAATTTTAAATCTGAAGGGGAAAAAGATGAATTTTTCTAACTTTTCTCTGGTATGCTTTCCCAAGTCTTAAGCTAACAGGTCCTCAATTTGTTTGCAATCCTGGTTGCAGTTGTTGTTTAGGGGTTATATGAACCCCAGTGCATTTCTTGCATGCAGTGCTGTTTGCTGTCTTTAAAACATCAAGAAGTCAGTATGGTGGCATTGTGCAGCCTCCATGTGTGCCAGTCTGACCCTAGGCCCTCCAGCCAATTGCTGTTATGGGAGATGCTTGCACACAGATGCTTGTGCATGCAGTTGTCCAAAATGAACGTAAAAAGGTGGTCAGTAATTCTATGAATATGGGCCTGACCCATCCTCTCTGCCGGTTCCTCTGAGCATTACATTTCTTCAAGCTTTTCTAGTGGTTCTGTGTAATCAACCTTAGGTCACTGCGCTCAACCCTCAGCAGGAATTTGCAGGTGTAGATTAAGGTGTTTGGTGGTAAAACTTTTTGAAAGGGACTACCAAGAAAAGAAATCTCCCCAGTGGTTCTTCCCTGGTCCTGTAAATGGTCATGCAACTTTAACCATCCTAAGAGCCCAGAGGGAATATGATTGGTGCTCTCCATGACTCCAGTCACCCTTTCACACTGCGGTTTCCATGAAAAATCAACTTAAACAAAGATGGCTGTTCCCAGGATGGACTTCTGGGAGTGTAGACTGCAGTCATAGAAGTAGCTGCCCATGAGTCATTTCTCTTGCCTGTTATGCTGGCTGGACCCAAGGGCTTTCTGTGTTATTCTGGGAGGGTGGGCGGCTGACCAGGGGAGTCTGACTGAGAGGAGTGTGAAAAAGCCTGCAGCATCTTTTCGCATGAGGATCTGCTGCTAATATCTGACCCATTCCTGTAAATTTTCTTAATATGTGAACACAGTTAAAGCTTCATCTATAGGTTTCGTATATGTGGCAGCTAGGAAAGGGTTGACTGTCAGGTTCGAGTTTGATTTGAGGGAGGAGTGGGATCTGAAAACTATAGATGCTGTTTTAAAGCTTTTCTCCAGTAATGATGATAATGAATGATGTAAGCCATTCCTTCGGACTGATGATTAATCCTAATGAATATGTTGCATATGTATGTTTCACAGCTGTCATTAAGCTTCCATTTTAACTACTCTTCCCCTTTCCCTACTCCCACCCATGCCTGCAATCTGCAAACTCTTATTCCCTGTAGGTATTTTGATAGAGAAACAGACAGGTAACGATCCCAATGTCAGACTGCAAGCCATGCAACTGTCAGTTCATATTGTGTCTGACAGCCATTGACAGCTTGCTTCTTCAATTTTACTAAGATTAATATTCTTCACATGTTTTATTTATATTTACTGATCTTGCTGCAGTGAATTTTTAAAGAGACGTTTTAATGTTAAAATCCCCTGTTAAAAATCAAATCTGCATTTTCTTCAAAATTTGGGTTTACATTTTCATCAACATTGCTTGTGGAATTTTTGCACGTTGCTAATGGCATGATCACATGTATCATGCTTTATTCATGCAGTGGTCAATAAGGCTTATTCGGACAAACCCCCAGGATCATTACCCTGGGAACCCCCTCATCCTTGGAAACATATCCACATATGGTTAACTTGATGCAAGGCAGTAGTTCCACAGAAGACAACTGCTCAGATGCATAGAATTATTCACATGTGCAATCATTTGAAAGATTCAATTTCTATAAGAGTAACATTGTCATCAGAGTAGTGCTACTGAGCTTCAAAGTATTCATATGAGCAAATGACTATAAGATTAGACTTAGAGCTCTCTGTTAAAACTCTTGTACTGTTCCGCCTGTTTGAGGTGGCTCACTGTGTCTCTAGATGCCTGAATTGAAATAGAAACACATTGGGATGCTGAAACTGTAAATACAATGGTGGAAATTCCACTTAGGCCAAAAGAATTTTAAACATGAAATATAGAAATAGTTGGAAATTTGGGAAAAAAAATTATGAACATTTTTATATATATTGCAATAGGCTATTTAACTAATTTATATGAAAATAATGTTGGAAAAATGTAAAATTTGTATCTATGTCTATAAATATATAATTTTACATTCTTTAAATACAAAGAATGAAACTCAATTTCTATGGCACACCTGCTTTAAAAGGCACTTATCAAATCCCCACCTCCTTACTCAAGGATTTTTATCATGTGTACTGTCGGAGTACAGGCTGACTTATTTGACCCAATTTAGGGAAATCCAGATCCCCATCCTGACATGTTTATGAATCAGAAAATTTCTACTTGGAAAATTTCAGGAATACTTTTAACCTCTCTGATCTTTCAAATTGCATGTCTTTTAACTTCATAAATTAGCCAATTCTGACCTCATCTAGCCATGAGATGACAGCGGTGGTTTATCTCTTTTTTCCTTCCTTTCTCTCCAAATCTGCATCAACATGTTTTTCCTATTGCCATGGCAATAGAGCAGAGAAATGCAACAAGCCAACTGCATGTAAAAAAGTTTGCACAAAGACAGAATTGCGAACTAAACAATAGGCATTGCTGATACATGGTTCTTGCAGGGATATTAGTGGTGGTGGAGAATCCCTTTTTATCTTCCCTCATTACCAGTCAAAGTGAAAATACAAACGGGGAGAAATTAGACATATTAGGATTCCACAACAGTTATAGGAGGGAAAATCAGCATCAAGCAAGACTACAGGAGCATGGAAGTGTGACGTTTCGTTCAGATCATATGGACCTCTGGCAGCCTCTAATGGAAATATTGGTGATTTAGCACTTCTTCACTGAAAAGAACCCTGCCCTGGACCTTAGAGAGAGGGCATATTGTTAATGAAGAAACAGTGGCACAAACAATCAAGGGCACAGAAAAATCAATGAATCAGTGAAAAGCCCCTCCATTTAGCCTAATAATTCTCTTCATATGCTTACATGTGGAATGAAGGATAATGTGTCCTTCAGTGACAAATCAAGACCACTTTTTTCCCCAATAATAGTAATAAAGTAGTTAAAACAGAGATGGTTTTGATCTTTCCTGAAGTAAGTGGCAAAATTAGATGAACAAGCTGTAGCTTCTTACCTTTTTTGGCTTGGTTTCATTTACATTTAGTTCATTAATTATTTTTTAAGGAAAAAAGGTTTGTCTTATTTTCAGCAAAAGGAATGCTGATCGTTCTCCTAGGGATATTATAAGAATGTCAAGGAAAGCCATAAATATTTTATAAAGACTGATAATAGAGTTTTCTGTGCTAAGGAAAAGTCAATGATTTTTGAAAAGGGATACATAATGATTTTCTGACTAACTGCAAAAATGAGACAGCAGTAATTTTAATATTAGCTAATAAATATTGACATTAGTATTTCAATGAGTGTAATCAGGCTTTGGTTGGATATGGAAAGTCATTATTTTTTCATCAGTACTATTATAAAAGCTGGACTATTTCCACCATAGATATTAAACAATCTTTGCAGGAAGCCCCAGTAACTTCTCAGAATAAATCCAGTAAGACTATGCAAGAAAGAACATATACTCTCTGCATCATATTGCAAGCTCATCTATTTTGCTGACTGAGTTAAAAACAACATTGTTCAACAGGCATCCTCATACAAAAGCAGTCTTTATGCAAAATGGTTTGGTTAAAATCACAGCATTGGGCATACAGGTAACCTTATGTCTTCAGCATACTTTACCTTGTTGTATCTCACAGCTATTCAAACTTACTGATTAGGGGGGAAAAAAGACCCATAAAATACCCAGGGGTCACCCAGAGTCTGAAATGTCAGCTGTTATTCGGGGTAGTAGCCTATTACTGCAGAGACAGTCAGAAAGTCACTATTCTGTGATGACTTTTGAGTTTTTCAAAAGCTTTTAGTCCCAAAGTTACCACCCCTCCATCAAACCCAAAATCCCAAATTGCTTTCAGAACTGTTGCATTTCTGGTGAAAGATACCCTTGGGATACCTGGTATTTGATGAATTAAAAATGACATCATTCTTGTGGCTTTAGGGCTGATAATTATGGTCTGCTGAGAACACACAGCAGTGAATGGTGGCAGAGGGGAGTGAGCTGAAACCAAGCTCTTAGGTTAGAAGTTCATTAGAAGACATATCTGTAACAAACAGACCAGACTTTAAAATTGACTTGTTTTTTCAGTGCATACAGTTTTCAAAAGTAGATTTTAGATCAGTGATACTATTTCCTCACAAAACAGCCCTAGTTTCCAAGCAATGTATTTTTTAGGGCAGCACATCCCTTTCCTTGGTTGCCCACTCCTCAAAAGCCTCTCCTATGTGACCACAGCTGTCAAGCAAGCTGGACTGGGGAAAAGAACTGGCTGAAAAATAGCCCATTTGGGATAATCTTTATCTGGATTCATTTCTTGATCCAGGTGAAATTTTCTGAAATAAATCATGAGAGTGGGGAAACTGAAGGTGGTTGGTATAAGAAACACTGCTTGCTGATGGGCAGTGATGCCCCTTTCTCGGTGAGTGTTGCCACGCCATCCTCACCTTAGACTTGATGACGTATTTCCAGACCTTGCCCTTTTGATGGCCCTGGTGTTCCCCTGACCTCTTAGTGACTTAATTTAAAGTCTCAAGCCAGCTGAAAAGTAACAGAGGAAAAAAAAAAAGAAAAAGAAGGTAATTTTTTCAAATTGGCTCAATAACGGGTCGGATAAGCAGCAGTGCTAATGTACTTCTGTGCATCAGCAACATGTGGCATGGCCCAGGGAAGAGGGAGAACTCTCACTAGCTCGACTGATTTAAACTGTCTTGAAACTGCTCCCTGGATATTTTCCCAGGGGCTGTGTAATAGCAAGAGGAGCATTTCTGCATTGCAATGTTTAGTCCTGGCTAATTTTAAAACGTAATGTGAAAAGGCTTCCTTTCTTTAAAAGCATGGGTTTTGTGACCCTTTCTTTTATAAATATACATGCACACGCAAAGTATAAATTAATCTGGAAAATGTGTTGATTTATAAGTGGAGGGAACAGAGGGAAGAGGAAATCTAAATAACCTCTTTTAGTCTTGGCCATATCAAGAATGCCAAGTCTGGCTTTCCCCTTCTTGTGGATGAGGAGTTTGGAAGCTTTTGAGGGAGGGAATGGGATTTTCTTATGAGCTTTTTCACAGTTTAGATGAACTGAGATTGATACTGGAATTTTAAGGAAGGGTTTTTTCCTCCTATATGATTTTGCATGCTGAAGTTTAACAGCTGTTGCAAGCAAGAAGAAAACATATTTTTCCCACTACATCTTTTGATTCCACCAGATGAACTGACTTTCTTTGGCATTATTTCTTTTTAAGAAAATTCAAAAATCCAGGCAGTTAAATTTAACCCAGATAGAACTCTGCTGATTCAAAATTACATTAAAACAAAGGTCAGATTTGACCAAACCATTTAATTGCTCATGACCCCATTATTTTCTGTCTCCCTTTCCTCTCCCCGTTAACTAGTTGACCATTGTTTCACTCGAGATTGAAGTTAGATTTACTGACTGGCAAATACAGGGATTTCTCTTTTGCCCCTTTGCCCCATTCTCTGATTTAAAAAAAAAAAACAGGAGAGGAGATGGAGGAAGAGAGAAGCCTCAGAAGGGTTTGCTTGTTTGTTTCTTTGTTTCTTTGTTTCCCAGTCTCCCTATAGGTTGCCAGTGTTATACCATGACTTTTTAGGAAAAATGTGAATACAAACCAATCGATTCCCTTCAGCTCCACAGGACTGCACTTTCCTGGGATAATACAAACATCCAATTGCCCTGTGAACTCTCCCATCTGATTTTATTATATTTTTTCCCTGTGCTATTGCTTATCATAATTTTTATACATATTTTTCCTCATGTTTTATTTTTGCTGTCAGCTAGAGCAACAAACAGGCTTTTATTAGCCCGTGAGCCACATGCAGGGGAGCAGGAGTGGGCAGCACCCGGCACGCAATCTCCCCTACTGTATTACCAGGCCCTCTGCACCACAATGGGATTCACTCCCTAAAGAGATAAAGTTCTCACTGGGTCATCCTCCCCCTTCAGACTTTGCACTGATGTGAGTGCAGGCATTTTCTTTAGTTTATGACTGTGCTAACAGAGACTGTGGGGGACATGCTGGGTCAGCACGTCCTGTAACTCCTCTGGCTGGCAGAGCCTATCTCAGGGGCTGCTGTCATCCCCAGAATGTCTCACTCAGCCACAGAGGGGTTATGGTTGGTTTTGGTTGTGGCAAATTCCTTTACCAAGAGATTTCCCACCACAGAGGCCCCCTTTGGGGATTTATATCTTCATAAGATAGTACCAACTGGGATTGTGTCTGACCCATTATTTATATCCAAACATCAGTAACCCATGCTTGCACATCCTCTGCTGTGTTGTGATTGCAGAAGTGGTGTCTGAACCCTGGTTTAGGGAATTTGAAATGCATCCATTAAATTGCAGCCTTTGCTGAACCTGTCAAGAAGGGTTTCTGCCCCAAATGGAAACTGTCCAAAAAATTATGCATGGCCATTTTAAAGTTATACAAGGTCAGAAAATACAAACAAAACAAAACAAAACAAAAGCAGGGCAATTGAATGGCCGCAGGACAAAACTGTGAGCTAGGAGAGACCATTCCCTTCAATTATGCCCACTTAGCCACATGAAATCAGGGCAGTGGTGAGTTGCGCAGGGCTGAGATGGGGGTCATCCCCTGAGCCACAGAAGTTTAGATTCCAGTTTCCTAAGTGTTTTCAATCCTGACATCATTTTAGACTAACAGCTAGAGTTAAAATAAAATACTTCATTGAACTAGGAGGGTATGTGAAATGGTTCTTTTTTTTCCTGCTACTGTGGTGAAAAGGTGGGGGACAGGTGGGGGTTCAAAGCCATGACAGGCTGGGACTCAGTGCTCACATTAGCCCATGCTGTTGCCTGCACTAGCAGGCAAGTGTCCCAATATCAAAGGCCATCCCTTTTGTTCTGCAAACACTAGCCACAACTGTGTTGAGGACAAAGTGAAATACCAAGCATCCTCTGATTAATAAGTGTTTTTTTGAAGTTTCATGCACTAATGAATTATGGGGTTGGCTGGGAGAGGGTTACGATTGCTACCTTTGCTGGATCTGTTTTCTGGGATACTTCAAATGAATAAATCTCCAGAGCCAGCAGCAGCTTCTCACTCCTTGTAGCCCTGCTTTCCTCACTGCAGACCCCAAACTGGCCTTCTGACATATATTGAAGCTCTTGGTTCTCAGTGGTTTTCCCCTTCGTTAGTTGAATTCTAAGATCAGTTTATCTCTGCTCACTGGATTAGTAAAAATTTTTTTGTCTTGTTGTGAGCTGCACTTTTTCTGATTTGGAATTTTAAGTGCCCAACAAGCAATTTGGAAAAGAAATATTGAGGTTTGTTGGCTCTGACTGTGAAATCAAAGCAATCATGAGGACAAAGTTTTATCGATGAAACTTGATAAACACAAGCTCTAATTTTTCATTTAATTTTTTTCATTTAAGTGAATTCCGAAAAAGTTTTGCAGAAAGTTTAAAAATCCCTCATGTCTCTATCTAAAAACACGTCTCCAGAGAAAATTCTCTCAAACCACAGAAAATAGCCACATCATTTAGAACCTATGGTTTTAATTTCCACAAGGAATGACAACCATTCTGCAACCTGAAGGCATTTTGGAGCCACTGTAAACCAGAAACACCAAGATGTTAAAAATTAAGGCTCCAAGCCCCAGTACAAGCTGCCTCTTTGTGTACCTATTGCAGCACAAACAATAGCTTGTGTTGGGAAAACATCACTCCCCCTCTGTCCAGGGAAGCCTGGAAGACATAGCTGCAGTAAGGCATGAAAAGAGTGGAGTTTGGCTGTAGTCCTATTGTTACCTCCCTGCCTCTTACGGAAGGTAACTCCCTGGCCGGGATTTAGAATATGCTGGTTTCTCCTGGTGGAACTTGATGAAAAACTTTTCAGGAAGGCTGCCAGTAACCTTCTTTCCCCTTTCCCTTGCCAATACTTTATCTTGGCCATGGTCTCCTACTGATTTGTCCTGCCATTCAGTGAAATGAGTGAGAGAGTTAAATCCCTGGGAAAATCCTAATTTATTGTTGTATTTCCTATCGTTTTGTCTATTTTACCATTTCTGTGTGGTTTTTGTGTCCAGGGGATCATCCAGCCTCCCGCTCAACCAAGACAGCAGTGCAGGAGGGACACAGGAAGAACAAGTTGTTGGCAAGGGTAAGAAATGGCATAGGCTAGCTAAAGCATCCTTTGGATCATCAAGTGCCAGGTAACAGCTTTAGTCCATTTGGTGACCACAGCCTGCTATGGTTATTATATATATTCATATTTATCAGCATGTCTGCAACCACCAATTCTCTGCTGAACTGTCCTGAATTTACACCAAAGCAATAAGAATGCAGCATGTCTGCCGAATGGAACGCTGCTGCCTGACTGCTGTTTTGACTTGCGTTGCACAGCTGTGAATACAAGGTAGAAGGCAGTGAAAAATTAGGAAGAGAATAGCTAAGGATGTTATTAACAGTGCCTGTGAAGTTAATTTAAATTTAGCTTATGTTTGTCAAGAGTCATTAATGATAGATTGCTTTGCATTCTTCTAAATGGGAAGGGGGGGAATATTATCCAAGTAAATTGACACTGTTATCAAAACAACAAAAGAAATCCCTGGAGGCCATTTACAAGCTGTTGGAACCAGGTTTCCCAAATAACGTTAATATTCTTCCCTGTTAGTGTGTTACAGCATGTATGCAAAGATAGAAGTAATAAAAATAGAAGACACAAAAGTCGCTTATATGTGATGTGCTGTGTATTCCTCTTTCTCTTCTTCCTCTGCTGCTCAGAGTACTTATATACATGTGCTGCTCTGATGTGACTCCTTTCAAAGGAATAATTGCAGACAACAGACTTCACTCTTTGCTTTATTGGCAGCTTAAGGCACTCAAGCACTGCAAGGATTAAGTCTTATATCTTGAGGGACACCTTTCTGTTTCGTGTACTTGGGAAAGCTAGTGGTTATTAGAGAAGTATGAGCAGGTGTGTGACTCCCTTAAATATGAAAGATTTTTCTGAATGACTTAGTGCTTATTTTATTTTTATGTGTTTTGATTTTCTTTTAAGTTACTCTCAAAACCTTTTCCTCTCAGGTCCTCTAAGAAAGGTGCAATGTTCTCCAAGTGTCACCTTAATTGAACGTCTCCTCCCCATGCTCCGCTCCTTGGACGCAGTGCTGCCTATCACTGCAGAACATAATGGACAAATGCTTCTTATTACACCATGTTTAAAATGCATTTTCCATTTACATGAGTATATAAAATTTTCTAAACAAATAGTCTAGTTTTGTATAGATAGGATGCCGCAATTCAAAAAATTACCATACAATTCCTAAGGTCAAGTATCTCAAGCATGTTATTAATCTCCTAATGAAAACATCTGATCTGCTCCATGCTTCACTGTAGAAATCCCTGCCTTTTTTCTCTTTTACTTTATACTAAGTGCAGGTAGCAGATTGTTTTGGCCTATTGGAAACAATTAAATCAAAGTCTGTGGGGCTTTCTACAGCTGTATTTAATAGACAAGGGCAGACTCCTTCCCGCTGGTTAAATCGGTTGCTGTGATGCATAGTACTTTTATTTTTGTGTTAAAGTGAGATTTTGAAACCTTAAAAACAAATGATGGATTTGGTACAGGAAAAATACTTGCTTATAAATCAGCATAAATGTAGTGCCCTGTATTTACTTCATGGTGTGTATCTAAATTTCTATTTTGAGTCAGGGATTTACCCTGATATATTAATCTATGTTTAGCGAGAGAAGAAACTCATGCTACCTGTTTCAACAGTGAATTTGCATTAAATAAGATGGGTAAGAGGAAAGCTGAATACCCCATTTGCACATTAAAAGCTGATCATTAATCCTATATTTTAACTCTACAACTGTCAGAAGCTATTATTTCCCAAAGAGCCTGACAGTTCAAGGGATAAACTGGAGTGGGTCCCATTATAAAGGTCTATGAATAGACGTCAGAATAGTTTGCGCATCAAACCCCAAAGGCTATTAAATGTGATACTTTAAGAATCAATTTGTAGCTAAATTAAAATGAAGGGATGTGAATCCTAGGTCAGATTTTAATAAAGCAGAAAATTTAACATATAGAGAGGCATTTTAAATACAATTAGATAGATGCAAAGATTTAAAAAAATATGTATTATAAAGCATAAAATAAGCCCCAGCATTGATTTTCAGCCTAGAGCTTGAAAAACTGTGCCACAGCAATGAGATCAAACAAGGAGAGGTGCTGAAATGCTGCTTTCAAAATTATGTTTTCAAGTGACTCTAGAGTCGATCAATAAGAGAGCTGATAGCTTATGAGCCTGTGAGACAAGTCAACAAATGCAATGCAAGAAAAGAGGACCAAAGAGCTGTCTTTGTACAAAAAAATTAGTTTCCAACAGGACATCCTGCTGAGTTTTATCTGAGTTCATTAGGCTTGAAGTCTGAGATCTGCTAATTCCACATGAAAAGTTCCAGACATTTGCAAAACCAAATCAAATGTGATGCTGTACTTAAGCTTGTTAAGAAGTTGAAGTTAACACTAAAACCTGCTTAAATAGGCGCTCAGGAAATAACGCTGCAAAAGCTGTGCCATACTCACCCTTTCAGCAAGCCAAAAGAAATCATGTAAGCTCTGTGCAATTCTTGTGAGGTTTTTAAGCACCACACTAGATTGGCCCTCCAAAAAATAAACGCTGAGAGAAGAATATGATTCCCCAGTATGTTACTTCTGGTTTCCCCCTAGGGGTCTCAAATGAAGTCAGGGAATCAGGCCCAACATATACAATTACAAGGGCAAGAGTGCAGAAAGACTGACAGCCTCACTGTACTGGGAACAACTTTGTTATCTCTCATTTATTTCTACAATTTCTTGCTCTTAGGTAGTTTTTATCCTGAAGTCCTCGAAACAGGATGTGCCTTAAAAATTATGTCTTTAGCTATGTTCTGAAAGTTAATAGTTATTTATTATTCAAAGTAGGCTACTGAAACAAGATCTCATAAAAATGAAATGGTTCATTTCCATAGCTGAAAATGGAGCTCCTCGCATACTGAAGCTGGAAGAAGTGAAGACAAAGAGAAGTTTATTGTAGACAGTTCCCCTTGATTGTTCTGTTAAAAGCCTGCTGAGACATGAAGGAAACTCTGGAAAGCCCCTCACTTCGTACTTCACTGGTTATCACAGATTTTAATATTCCAGAGGGAATAGCTGAAAGCTCTATGCTGTGGGTTGACCATGTCAAGTAAATCATTGTCTCTGATAACTTCAGATTAGCTATTCCTGCCTTTTTTATATTAAATGCAATTAACTATTAACCACTGCAAGATCCACCATTATTTTATTATTTTGAATTGGAGGCAAGCTGCCTATAGACACTAGATGTGTGAATGAATAAATTAAAGGAACTAGGTTCTTTATTGTATTCTTAAGTTGTGTAGACAAAATAATGTAGAAAGTGTCAATACTGAGGATGTCTATTCACTTAGACCCTTATGTGTGTGCTTTATGGTATCATCTTTAATTGCACAGCCACATAATAATTTTAGTCAAATGCTTCTCTCAAAAACGAATAATTAAATTTCTCGTGTGATTTTCTGTGGTGACCACTTCTGCAATATTTGAACACTTCATGAGCATAAATTAGTTTATCTCCCTCTTGGCAGTTGCTGTTGGAACTCATCCCAATGTTACTGCTCTGAGTTCTTAGTATAGTGAAATTTTGGCTTTGCCCCTGTAACGTATCCTAGAATAATATATTCAAGTATGGAATAGTGAGGACACTAGTCTATAACTGAGGACGTGGCATATGTAGTTCAGTTGGCGCTGCCAGTTGTGAGAAACCTGAGCATTCCCAGTTACAGCAGAATCTTCTTAGAATTTAGTGACTCCAATTGAAGAGGTAGTGATGGAGCATGTGCAAACTGTGATTTTTTCACAGACTTATAACACAGCCAAATGTATAATAAGAATAGCCCTAGCAAAGCCCTAGCATAGGGAGACTTCAAATTTTTCAGACTCTGGTTTCAAATTGTGGAGGTGCTAGAACAATTCCCAGAGAATATCCAGAATGTTTATTCATGAGTAAAAAAAACAGGTTTCTGTTTCACAAAAAGCTAAACAGTTATGGCTGAAATTTCTATTAGAATTTGAGCCTAAATTAGATGCTACATGAACTTACAGCAGAAATAGCTGAATACTAATAAAATTTAGCTGTCTGTGAAAGGCTTATAAAGGTAAAGTGTCAGGCAATTTTTCCTTTTCACATTGCATCTACACAAATGTAACAATCTCATTACACATAATGCTGTGCGTGTGATATGAGTGTGTATGTGCCATGTGGGTGCAAACATACTTGTGCAAATATATGCAAAGATCAAACGTTTTGTCATGTTCAAGATCATCACCTATAGATAGTCACTGTGTGTAATTCAGGATCAGTTATGCAAGCACACAAGCCTGCTGCTCGTGAGCCATTCAGCAACGCTACCTTCAACTGCAGTCAGAACAGGACAGTCAGGATTACAATCTTATTAAAGGAGAATAGATTCAGAAATCATGTCCTACTTTTGTTAAATGCACCACTAGTAGGTTACATGGCTTGTTCACGATTTGAAGTGCTAGTTATGTGTCTGGCTCGCAGAAATTATTTGCTTCATTTGAGAAATTCTAAATATTACCATTAACAGAATTTTCTAGGTTAGGCCAATAAATCCAGATGTATATTAAAAAAAACAAGCTTGTGTTTATCATCTGTAAGAAGTTCTTGTTGTCTTCTTTTACAAGTGTAACCATCACAAGAGGAAAAATCCAGTTCAGCAGCAGCCTCAGCAGGAAAGCTGACTGCCAGGTGCATGAAGTGTAAGGATATCTGCGCTAGCTATGTACGCACCAAAGGTTTGATTTGCATTAAAACAGTGCTGAGTTGGAGGGAAAAGAATGAGAGAGGATAGGTGGGCACCTACACCACCACCACTTCTCTGCCTGCTGAAAAGGTTTGGGTTTCATGGCAGAAGCACAAATACAGAATGGAGCTAAATAATTAAAGTCTGGCATTATTGGCCAAAGTAATTTCTTATTATCAGGAGAGTACTTTTTTTTTTTGTGCTTAACAGACAAAGCTCATTTTGAAAATTTAGGTGCATTAAAGCATTCTAGCATTTCTTCTAGTCTTGGCAAAACTTATATTACCTCGAGAAAAAAAAATTACCCAACACCACTGAGCACATGGGCTTATCTGCAACCTAATACTGTTATTGTACGGGTTTGTATAGCGCACTTCCTGCCTTTAGGCTTACACAACAGGATATTTAAATTACAAAGACAATGAAGAAACGAGGTAAAATGCTCTTGATATTAAAAATGTTCTAGTTGTTCTAATTCCCCATGAAATGACTCGCAGAATTAATGAGTAAACACAAGGTCACTCCTGGAGTCGCACCGCTTAACAAACTGCAGACAAATTAAAGGCAGCAAGCAGGCAGGTTCAGGGTTTATCAGCTGTCCCACTATGCTGTGAAAAACGTATAACTTACAAGTATAATGGCAGCCACTACCCTTTACTACTGTTAACAGTCTGTCACTGTTTCCATTGTTAACTTGTTCTTCAGGGTTTAATATCTCACCTGTATCAAATTGCATCAGGTCAAAACTTGGCACACAGGTGTGTCTGGATGCTGGATGGTACTTTTTCTTTTTTTTTAAACAACAAAGTTAAATTATATCAATCAGAGCTGGGCTGAGGAATAACCTCTTTTTTTAATTTTATTTTTTCCTTTCAGGCACTGTTTATTCACTTACCAAATCTGAACACAAACAAAAGTTTAATTTTTTACTGAAAAATCCCCTAAATATAATTCAATTGGCCCATTGAATCTTTTGGTTTGTATTCAGTTTGTGTTGATGGAGCTATTTTTATCTTAGAGGTCTTTCGCTGAGTGGGCGTTTCTTGTCTTATGCTTTCCTGATCTACCACCTTGGACTACTGGAAGAAAATGAATTAACCCATACTGGATTGCATCAGACCTTGTTTTTTTATCTAGTTTGTCTTTGGGACAGACTATCTGTTCTATTCAAAGTATACTTACTCTCTTTTAGCTGTGTGACTGACTCACTCCGATTGCACAGTCAACTCAAGGAAGGTGCAAAAACACTTTTAGGAGAGATTGATGAATTGATATAACCCTTGCTGTGCTCTGTGTTAGGTACAAATCACAGAATCACAGAAGCTCCTGAGCAGGAAGGGACCCATATGGATCATCGAGTCCATTTCCTGGCCCTGCACAGCACAGCCTCAGCAATCCCACAAGCTACCTGAGAGCATTGTCCAAACTCCTTGAGCTCAGGTAGGTTTGAGGCCATGACCACTGCCCTGGGGAGCCTCTTCCAGTGTCCGTCTGCCCTCTGGGAGAAGAACCTTTTCCTAATATCCAGCCTAAACCTCCTCTGACACAGCTCCATGCTGTTTTTGCTGAATTCTTTTCACTGCATTCTGAGGCCAGTCAAAACACAATTCCAAACACAGGTACCAAGCATGACTTGTGCCATGGTTTGCTCTGCCAGGGTCAGCAAAAGTCTCAGGGTATTTTGTTACGGCAGTAGTGAGTGAAGCTCTCTAAAAGTACTGACCCATTTTGCAGCTATGAGAAAATGAGGCTCAGAGAAAAAAACTGGCTTATGCAACAAGTGAGTAGTGTCCTTCCCAAACCCAGTATATACAGCTGCAATGGGGATCAGACCCAGCACAGTGCTTTGTGAGCATGGGAGAGATGTGTTAAACTAGCTCAGTTGGTTAGAGCATGGTGCTAATAACGCCAAGGGTGTGGGTTTGATCCCTATATGAGCCATTCACTTAAGAGTTGGACTCAAGGGTACTTGTGTGTCCCTTCCAAATCAGAATATTCTGCGATGTAATTCCTGCATCCCCTGCTGCAGCAGACTGCAGATGATACCCAGGGAGAGGGGACCATGGTACACATTGTCCTACCGGCAGGTAGGTGCAGATGCAGCTGTGGTCAGCCAGTAATGCTTGGGACACAGCCACATCAGCTCTGCTGGGTGGTGCAGTCCTTCCTCTCTCCTCATTTACCTGCACGATAATGGGCTCTTTGACCAGGTCTGCCCCTGTGCTGGGACCCAAGCTGCATGGGGTGAAAAGAGGACAAGTCTTACAAACCTTGGGTAAAGACTGAGTATCCACTCGTGAACAGCTCGACTGAAATTCAACTTAGATTAATAGTAGGAGTTCTAAACCCTTTCTGCATTAGCGATGAAAAAAATGTTTTAGAACATGGATGAATGTAACTTATTCATGGGTTTATGAGCCCAAAGGTCAGGGAGTGGAGGACTCTGCAATAGCTGTGATGGTTACATTCTTCCATTCATATCTCTGATTAAGTTTAAGTGTAAAACTCATGGAATTTCCCATTAACTGTACATCTGAGGAAGCTGCTGAATGCACTTATGCAAGCCCAGATAAGAAATTTAAGTTATACAAACTAGTCACACATCGCCTCGCTTTTGATAAAGCAGAAGAAGGACAGAAGGATTGTATGTGTGCTAAATAAATGACATTAGATGAAGTAATGCCTTTTTTGGACATTTTCCACTTTGCATTTGGAAGTCATGAGCATCTGGAAAACCACATTTTTTTTTAAATATAGTGGGAAATGATTAAATAAGAATGTTGCTGTCAGTCTCTTGCGTGCAAATCTTGCAGGGTCTGGAAATTACCAGTGAACTTTGGAGAGAATTTTACCCTTAATATGGACTAAACACATTTGGTAGTCAAGGAGAAAACACTTGGCTATCAACCAAGCAAATACTTCCCTTTAAAAATGTTCTAGTGAGCAAGTGAAAAATGAGGTCATTCATGCAAGTGTCACATTAACCAGCACTTTTTTATAACCAGATTATGGCTACTATGCCTGCCCTACAGCAGAACGGTGTGGACTCAGTAGAAAATACTTGAATATACAGTTAATGTAGTTATATAATCCTCACAGAAGCACTTGTGAATGAAATAAGGAGTGTACTGTTAATACTCTGCCAAGTTGCTTCCTCCAAAAAGCAGAGGTGGGAATACAGTAGGCTTCAGGAGCAGATGTAGTTGGTGGCTAGGGGTCTGCAAATCCAGCCAGCTTTGTCCCACGTCCTACAGCAGAGCTCCTGGCTGTGATCTCACAAGCCACTCATCTTTGGTTCCTACAGCTTAGGGCAGCGGTTCATGTTCAGCTGTTCACACCAGCTTCTAGTTGCTGGCCTTGCACGGACTTGGCACTGGGACCACCATAACGTTTGTTGGGGTTACAAGGCAAGTGAGCACTGCCAGAATGCTCCTGGCCTCTCTTCACAGTCCATTGACCCCTTCTTCCAACTTATGCCTTATGCTGTCTCTCCTGTGGACTACAGACGTAGAGATGCTTGTGTCATGTTAGTTCTAATTGGTGGAGTCTTCAGGGAGTTAATACCAAATGCTTAACCCAACTCTCTTCAATTCTGTAACAAAATCTAACAAAAAAACAAACACACATTTTAGGCTTAGTGACAGCAAATGCAGTTGACAGTACACACTTATATGCATTCTTCTTCTCTGGAGAGACAAAACGTTGGCTTGGACAATACTGACAGCATCATTCTGCGAGCATTTTTGGCAGTGTTGTTACCACACTTATTTTGCAATCTCTTATTTTTATTACCCAAAGTCCTATTTAAATAAATAGGATCCTGGACTCGTTAGTGATAGAGGGATTTGGCATGAAATGTTCTCATGTCTTAGGGAAAAATATGTGGAGTATTACACAGCAACATACTTCATATCAATAAAAGTATGACAAGTGGTGCATCTTGCACTGCAAGAGCATTGTCATACTAGTGATGCGAAATGCAGATCTGCTGCATTTGACTTTATAAAGCATAACCCTTTTATTATATGAGGCACCTAGGAGCAAACAGGGTGCTCGCGCCATTGATATTAATGTGATCCTTTGCAATAAAAACAGTACTCGGAATCTTTTGCACAGCAGAAGGAATCTAAGAGTTGCTGGCATATGCGATAACTTTTTTATTGAGTGAATACATCTCTGCTTTTGTCAGAGAGGCAAATGAAAATGCAAATAGAAGAAAAAAAAACAGACAGGTGTTGCTCCACAAGAACATTCAAAGTGAAGAAATATCTTCCAAATAGCCTGTTCTCTTCAGGAAGCTAGATAAGTGTTTTAGAATAAAAGTGCTGCTTATTCCTGAATGAGGCACCCACATAGGGAGCTGCTTTAGTTTGGTTATTCTGCAAACAATTCCGATAGCAAAAGCTCTGCCAGCCGGCTTCCTTGGAGAGGAGGGGGGAGGAGGTCTTCACTACATTAGGAGCCTTTTGTTGGTCTGATATGGCTATATTCCCTGTCACACTGGTGTTCAGCAGGGTTTCCAGGATAAAATAGAAATCCAAATAGAAATCCAAATACCCCTTTCTGTCTACTTGAAAGTTTGTTCTGATTTGAACAGAATTTGTGTACTTACCGGACAATTGAATAGTGTAGTTTAACACTCGACCTTTTCTGCGCTCGTTTTAAAACACCGAGGGGGGAAAAGCAAAGGGGATTATACTGTAGGAAACAGAGAAGCAAAACTGTATTGCATATGACTAAAATATCTTCAAATCCTTGCCACAGAAGTTTCTCAAAACCTCTCCCTCTCTAAGTAAGGTCTTTGTTGACATGAGTGCCTTGCTTGTTACTGAATGCTCCAGGTTTATTGGCTTTGCAGTTTAACAGGGAAAAAGGCAAATGCCTCATAAAGTCTGTAGCGGACCAACTTCCCTACTCACTTCTCTCTTTCAAACCCAATGAAAGCAACAAACTAGAAGCCTCCTGCAAATTTTTGTTAAAAGTCGGAATAATTTTATGCTGATAATTTTTATGCTAATGATCTTGGGTGTTTGTTTCAGCCTCTTTCTCTCAGTAGTATGAGTTCATTTGGTTGATTTGTGGATCCAAATGTGAAAAAAGGAATCATGAATTTTGTGTGATTTATGGAGGAATTAGAAAAGTAGCCAATTTGGCATAAAATTGTTCAGGAGAGAAAAATGGTCTATCAGCAATGAAAGAAATAGTAGGAAGTTTTTGGAAGAGTTCCTGTTCTCAAAATAATTTTCCCCAAAATTGTGCACATTTATTATGAATTATACTGTTGCAAACTACTGCAGTTTCAGATGTAATCATTGTACTTTTACTCATCTTTTATTTATGCCGGTTCAGAAATACAGGCTGGCGTACAGAGTTTTAGTAGTAGCAGATACACAGCAACATCTTAGCTACATACCCTGATCTAGTATTTCCTGATTTGACTTTAGGATGCAGGCATTAGTATGCTATAACTAGGCTAATGACACACATTTCAGATTTGAATGAGATCCAGAAGGTGGAAAAAAGGTTTGGGAGCTTCTGAATGCTGAGCTTTTGTCTGGCTCACTGAAAGTTTAGAAGGCACTGGTAAACTTTTCCTCCAGCCTGTGTAGATGGACCTCAGTACAGGTTGGATCATCTCTGCAGTGACGCAATTTAGACTCTAAAGCATCTTTATTTCTTATCTACGAGTTCTCTTGTGCTTTCAGCAAAGCAAATATCTGGTGCTGGTTAACTTTTACTGTTTTTTTCTGCTGCTGGTCATTGCAGATCCACATCCTAGTGCTTACGGCGTATTATGTTACAACCAACCAACTAACTTCCTCTCAAACATGTTACTTCTACTCTGTTGCTCGTGATATTGATGGCTATTTTGACCTCTGCAGTTCTCTAATTACTGATGCCTTAAAATAGTACACATCAGGTAAAATATTCTCTTTTTGAAGTTCCTTTTTCCTCACATGCCTGATCTCAAAGACCATATAAACTAAGATTATTCAACCACTTTAGACTACTGCACAGAATATCAAGGGAAATTTTGTTAGCAAGAACAAGTGACTGTTTTGTTCCACTTTTACTTTTGAGGCATTTTTTACTCAGCAGAAGATAGTACAACGATGTATTTACCGTGCCGTTCCAGAAAGCATTTAAATTCTTCTCCTTACTAAACTCCAGAAACGAACATTTGTGAAACTATTTTTTTCTGTAGTCCTTTATTTTGAGTTTGTGGAACAACACCAAATAACATGTAATTTAGAGCTAGCAACCAGTTTCCCCAGTTTTATCAAGAGGCGCATTCGCTGTAACATCAGAGGTCATTTTTAGCTATTGTACCTCTTTGTCTGGTCCAGTTAGAAAAGCGCACAAGCACTCCAGTACTATCAGTTATGCTTGGAGGAACATAAGAAGGGCGAGGGGGAGGGGAGGGGAGGCAACACAAACTCAGAAATAGCCCGGTTTTTTTGCTTTGAGAGAGCACAGCCTGCTAACAGCCAGGTCCAGCCTGTCAGAAAATCAGTATACTGAAGTATTACTATCAGTAGACAGCATGGAAAAACCCGGTCCACAGATATATGCCCTCCCAATGATCTCTGTCTCAAAGAAAAAAAAAAGCCTTAAAAGTGGCATCCTTATAGAATTTGTCTTCCTTGAAATTGATTCTACATTGTGGCCTAGTTCTTTTTTATTTCTGAACCTATTATGGGCCACATCTGTGGAAGTCTGTATCAACTATTCTGAAACCAGCTGCTGCTGAGATTCTTTCAGTTAAGCTGAAATTAAGAACAGGTTTGTGGGCTCCCTACCTGCTGTGAAGCCGTGATGTAGTTTATAAAATTACATATGGGTGAGAAAATCTGACTGCCAGGGCTGGAAAAGTTGGTACATTTAGCAGAAACCTAAAATAACTGTGTACACTGAGGCTATACTTACTTTGCAATATTAACTTTTTCTGCTCTCTTCCTCAGTGTCATTGTAAAAGCAATATTGAATAATTCAATGTATAAAAAACGTGGGTTTGATAGGATCAAAGCACAAATATCAAAATCAGGCTATATCCTAGCAACTGTGTTGATGGTGGGGGCAAATATGAAAGACATTAGAGTTAAAAATGTTGATTCTTCAAGAAAGGTCTCCAGATTATTTCTGCCATGAGGAAAAGCTTCTTACATACCATAAATGAGATGATGGAGACAAACACCACTCATCTCTTGGCATTAATGCAATTGCATGATAGCAAGGGGACAACTTCTATGAATAGAAGGTAAAGAGGGTATGACCACATTCTGAAACCTGCCACAATTTGTCAACAGATGAAACAAAGTCACTTATTGTTGTTACACATTAATAGATATGTCAGATCATGAAATATGTGCATGTCTCCAAATGGAAAAATATTTTCAAATCCATTCGATAGATTTATGCCTGACTAAATGAACAGGGTGCAAGAGCTTGACCTCAATCTATGTAGACCCAGAGTATGCTGGTGTTAAAAACTTTGATAAGTCGGGGTGTGTTTTCATAGTACAAACTCTGGAAGCAGCCTGACATCACATAGCTACTGAGGCATGATTAGAGAGGGAGAAGAAACAGATTTTTGCAGTGCATATGAAAGGTCAATGTATTTAATCCAAGAGTATATGCTTGTTATTGATTGAAACCATTTTGTTTCGCAGTGAAATTTGTGCCACCCACAGAAACTCTGAAAGCACACCAATGTTAGAATGGCCCATTTTAATTGGAGTCAGAAATGTTAGTTTCTTGTAAAAAAACATCACGGGGAATGTTTCTGTGCGGTGATCTGCAGATGTACATGAGTATTAGAGTTGCCTGTGCCTTCCAGTTTGTAACTTCTGCACATGCTCTTTGTATTTTCAGATACACCAAGAAAAGGTCTGGTTTAGAATGTGAAGAGTAATACAAGATTATTTGTTGTTAGTGTGCTCTTTTTTCCTGACCCAAGCACAGTTTGAAAGCAAAATCTCTAGTTTAGATTTAAATAGACACATATTGTTTTATTGGCAGAACTGGAGAACTAACTATAAAGCCAAGGGCTGTGTTTAGAAAGGGTTGTTGAGAGACAGATATGATGGGTGACTGAGGAAAAAGCTAGTCCAAATCTTGAGATGGGAGAAAGATTCCTTAAAAAAAAATCAGGAGTTTAAACTGTCCTGGATTAGCATTACTTAGATATGTTCTCTGATCTTCAGATAGATTTGCAACAACAAAAAATATTCATCAGTACAAAACCTGAGTAACTGAGCAAGCATACATCAAAAGTTAAAGTGACTGGGTCCGCTAGATTACATTTCACTGACTGTATCTGTGTATGTGACATGTACACACACACACACACATATATATGAAATGTAATCCAAACTTGGCTTGTTTGCCTGCCTTGAAGTATTTATCTATGCTTTCAGCTTTGCTTTTAGAAAGACAGCCTTTTTTCCTTGCTATTCTACCATGGTGTTTCTCGGGAACCTTTTCTTATCTAAGCTTCCACCAATCACTCCTAAGGCTAAGTTATGCAGACAAGTCATCACACAGAATTTCATCAAACTGCCATTTTCCCAAACTTGAGGAAGCCTGGTCCCAAATGCTGAACAAATAATTTATTAGACCATAGCAAAAGTAAATAAATGCTTTTCTGCTCCAAGTATTTCATTAGCCAGAATTATTATACATACAAGTCTATAAATAGCAAAACACGTATTGAGCCATTAATATCACTGACATTCTCATACAAAATACTGTAATTTAAAGAATTTTAAACTGGAGGACATCTCCTGGAAGATTTCTGGCAAAGATAAAATGGGTAAACAGTGTCTGAAAACAGATTAATCATCCATGGAAATGGTATGTTACTAACAAATTGAAAATTAAGAACATCCTCTCTACCTAAAATTTTTAACGACATTGACGATATTATGCAAATACATTTTGCATATCTTTTAAGTCTATAAATTCTTACACCGTTTCAGTTTTGCTTTTAAAACCCAGAAGTGCTGGACTCAGCAGAAGAAATGTGAGAAAATCTCCTATTTAAAATTACATGGACAGAGGAACTCTGCTGGTGACTTTCCGTGAAATTAATATACCGCTTGATTGTTTTTAAGGTCTCTGCATCTTCTGAATTTTTAATTGCCTTTCCATTAAAGTGGAACACCCCTCGCTTACTAAGCCTGAGATGGGTTCTCCAGTCCTTTCACCCCTGTAGCCTCCTATTTTCTTACGGGAAGAAGGAGTGCAAGACTGGCCCTGTGGAAGCAAATATGGAAAATATTAAGCATTTTAAGCATTACTCTATCAAGTAAAAGAGCAAGTACTGTGTTGTGTATTCTCATGTTTTACTGTCTAAGGGAAAGAATCTGTACACACTCTGAGAGAAAAGGAATAGGTCATAAAAATCACATTTTTAGGTAGAGGAGTTGGGAAGTCTCATGCACCTTTCATTGCTCTGACTTGTCAATTTTCACC
The DNA here is from genome assembly GCF_001715985.3 of Manacus vitellinus. Taxonomy (NCBI): domain Eukaryota; kingdom Metazoa; phylum Chordata; class Aves; order Passeriformes; family Pipridae; genus Manacus; species Manacus vitellinus. The sequence continues at coordinate 1,281,396 of NW_021939256.1, read as the reverse complement.
ATATGGAAATTGTTAGCTTAATACTGTAGTTCTAAATAGTGCCCAGGAATGCTGATTTATAATGGATTTCTTACTCTTTGTGTAAAGAAATGCTAAACTACTATATAAACCATGATTAGAGAATCATGTATTACTTGTATTATAGGTGTGTGCCTGGGGTGAATTCTTCAAGCTTAGAGAGGTGACATCTGGTCTGGTCCACTCGCAGGTAAATCTGGCATCAGCGAACTCAGAATTCCCACAAAATGCTGGAAGTCCAGAGTAACTGGGAACCCAATTTGGCCTGCAATTGAAAAAGTGTGCAGGAAAGATGCTGATGCATAAGGCACAAAATCCAGACATTCCAGATACGTTATTTACTATTGAGGCATTTAAAGACACCACCTTACTGTAATGAAGTTGCCTTTAAAGAATAGGCAATGTGCATTTTTTTAATGCACATCCTCTCTATATTTTGACCAGCTGCTATGCACGTCTGATTATTTTTTTTTCTGTGAATTAGAATTAAATTTGATTGTCCCAAATACATCCCATTCAGGCATTCATGCTGAAAGCAGCAACAATTGTCAATGACCTTTAACACGCCTGCTATTCAAATTAGTGCAGATCATTAATCACACATAGCTTACATTTTATGATTCGTGTATCCTTCATTACCAACTTTCCCCTCCCGCTCGCTGCCCCCCACCCCCACCCTTTCCCTTTATTCCGAGGGAATAAGCACTGGAAAGGGCAGGATTTAAAGCCTCCCCCGCCCCAATTTTGTTTTTTTCTCATTGCCGAAGCAGTTGGCGTCCCAAGTGCAAGAAGGAGGGAGGGCGGCACGGGGCCGGTGCGCCCAGGAAGGGTCGGGCCAGGGGTGGGGGGGCAGCTCCGGCGAGGAGCTCCTAGCCAGGGTGTCCGGGGGCAGTGGTGTTCTACCGTCCCGGGGCGTCGAGGTAACACCGACCCTCCGTCAAAAGTCCTCCGTGTCATTGTTACTCATCGCACGTATACGAGACGAGAAAGAGAGACACAACAGGAAA